>NW_028274815.1:62585092-63785092 GCF_037043125.1 Eumetopias jubatus | reverse complement strand
TGTTGCCCATCCCATTCTTCCAACCATTTCTTACACATGAGTCTTACACACTTAATGCACATCCTTTCTATTCACCTTCCATATTTTTATTGACATAAATTTTCATCCACAAACAACATATAGTATAGTTTTGATAAATAGACAGTAAAATGATATTTTACTCTACATATCCTTATGCATCTTACTTTCATTGCTTAATGCTATGTTTTTGAGATGTATCTATATTGGCATAAGTTAGACTACCTGGAAGTAAACTGACATGAATTATTGGCTCACACAAATAATTGTATAGGTTTAGGTGTGTGTTTATGTGTGTGCATATGTGCCCCAACTGGAAAGACAAGCAATTAGAGTCAAAAACTCAACCAGACTAGCTTTTGGTATTGAGAAATGAAAACCAAAGGCTGATTAATTCACCCAGAAACAATCAGTCTATTTAGGTCAAACAACTAGTTGATGGAATTTTTGTCTCAAATGAATAGTTTTTAAGACCTTTATGAAGGGCTTATACCGTTGTAGCATCTTTGTTGCCTAGTAAAAGGTCTGTTAGAATAATGACTTGATATTTAACTGGAAGTCATTAGTCTTCCTGGAATCCACTTGCCAAGCTCTTAGTATTTTTATTAATATTTATAACATTGATATTTCAAGGATAACATTTTAAATCAACAAAAGGACAGAGACCTTGACGCTGTTTTGTGTCCCACTTAGCAACTCAGGTGTCAGTGATTCAAGTCTCTAATTAGCATAATGTCAATGTGCCGTCTGTCCTATCCAGTGCATCATTGCTTTTAGAAATCCCACTTTCTGTAAGTTTACATTTTCCAAAGCTAAGGGTTTCCTTAAAGTGAAAACAACAAATCAGTTCTTTACACAAGTAGGTACTTTACTTTTAAATATTAGTGAAAGAAAAAGAGTCACAGAGCTTTATTTTATAAGCATGGGTGACATTTAAATGAATCATATTCAGATGTTTTACAAATATAATGGATATAAGTAGCAAATAACTTTTTAATTAATTTAAACAAATAAAGTATCAATGATCAATTACAGTTAATTAATAATTAATTTCAAATTAATTATTTGGTGACTGGTATCCAAGAGATTTATTTGTTTAGTTGCTTGGTCATAAGTACCTGGAAGCTTTGCTTTCCCTGATGGAAAGGCTAAAAACTTTAAGGTAGTGAGCCTTCAGGAGTAGTAGGAGCATACAAAGTCATCTAGAGAGATTTTTCAAATCACATATATTTCCTTCATTTACTTTGGAAGATATATTCTTTTGCATATGACAAGGGGATGAGTTTCTTTTTTTAATGTCTTCAATATGTAATATGCCAAACTTTAAATCTAGACACCACATTCTAAATAAATTCTTACAACTATTTTATACATGAAGAAACAGAACTGGGAAGGAAAATAACTTGTCCCAGGTCACATAAGGAGGCTTTGAGCCAGGAACGAACTAAGGGCATCATGACTGCAAACCACATGGGTCTCCTTTGTAATACTCAGTTCTCACATTGGAGAAAATGGTTCCATCTACAACAAGCTAAACCTTAAAACAAATCTGGACCTCAGAAATCAGCACTTGAGAGAAGGGAAAAAGTCAACCTTCAAATGATCCTCCGGAGTTGGCCAGGTATCAAAATCACCTTGTGATAAAGGATGTAGGGAAAGATTATAATCTCATTGATGAGACAATGGGGCTCTTCAGGCAGTGGCAACATACATAAATAGGTAGTTTTAATGTTTTGGTTCCTCACTTTTTGCTCATTTCAACTTAAATAAAATATTGAGTAAAAATATGGTTATCCGTATCTCTCCAGTGACTTAAACCTCTCCAAGTAGAGGTCTCACTTTTCTTTAGGTGTGGCAGAGGCCATTCTGATTATCAACTATTGTTATCAAGGAGGAGAGATTCAGCACAAGTATGTTAATATGAATCTCTGTTGGCTGTAATTTGTAAACATGACAACACATTAGAGGTAACAGAATAGTAAGTGGAACACTTCTTTAAAAAAGGAGTCTCTTATGTAGATGGGGGAAAAAATCACATAAAACCCGGTAACATTATGTGAGCATTGCAAAGGCAACTCTTGGATTTATGATATTATGTCACACACTTGGGGATACATTAGGCTAAAAAGGGATATCAGAAATCGAATTTATTTTTCTTTATTACAGGTACAACTACAAGACAATATCACCAGATGGGATCATCAGAAACCATTTACAACTGCTATACTTTTTGAAAATAAGGCAATTGTCTCAGGTATGCATGCATTCATTACAGGCCTACTGAAACTAATAGGAGCTGATGATGGTTTTTCTGAAAAACTATAGAATGCCAAATAGGACTTGCTTCTACTTTACGAATGTATTACGCTTAAAATTAGAAGGAAGAGATGCATAAAGCAATGCTTATTATCTATCCACTCAGTTACAAATGTTTAAGGTACTTGTGAAACCTACTGTTTACCTATTTTTATAAATATATGATGTTATTCAAAAAGTCACACCAAAGACATGCTGTCTGTATATATCGGATGTAATAGTGGAAATGTCAGTTAAATGCCCATATGGTACTTTTTTGTTTGGGTTTACAAAATGAACAAAATCATTTCTCCAACTTCGAATTTACTATGGGAGTTTTAGGAAAAGAATACTACCTGGCTGAATTTTGAGATTTTATTGAGATTAAAAGTAAAAATATACTCTGTGCTCTAAATTTTGTAGTACATTATATTATTTTATTTTTTTTAAAGATTTTATTTATTTATTTGAGAGAGAGAGAATGAGAGATAGAGAGCACGAGAGGGAAGAGGGACAGAGGGAGAAGCAGACTCCCTGCCGAGGAGGGAGCCCAATGTGGGACTCGATCCTGGAACTCCAGGATCATGACCTGAGCCGAAGGCAGTCACTTAACCAACTGAGCCGCCCAGGCACCCCTACATTATATCATTTTAAAAATAACAACTGGAATGTAGATTGTGATACAGTGTGTACATGTGTATTTTATATCTGTGTATTAGAAAACAATTCTGGGAATTTTTTTTTAAAGATTTTATTTATTTATTTGACAGAGAGAGACAGAGTGAGAGAAGGAACACAAGCAGGGGGAGCGGCAGGCAGAGGGAGAAGCAGACTCCCTGTTGAGCAGGGAGCACAATGTGGGGCTCAATCCCAGGACCCGGGGATCATGACCTGAGCCAAAGGCAGACGCTTAACGACTGAGCCATCCAGGCGCCCCTCTAGTAATTTTTTTTTAAAGGAAAATACCAATATGCAACTGATCAATCACTAAATTCTACCTCTGAAACTAATAATGCACTATGTGTTAATTAAATTGAATTTAAATAAAAAATTTTTAAAAAAAGAGAGAACACCAAAGGTAGCAGTAGTGGCACGCCCTTTGAATTTCTTCAGATTGCTATATCAAAATGAGTAGAGGAACTAGATGGTAAAATCAAAAACCCCTGGACAATATATGTAACAAAACTAGGTGAAAAGTTGTCCACAAAAACAAGCAGGTAGGGACACACTATCACCAGCACAAAGCGCTCCTGGGGTCATTGCCAGTAAAGAAGAAAGCAGAAAGAAGCAACAGGTATTTAGTGGACCATGAAACAAGAGAATCCCAAAGTAGCCACCAGGTCTTCACTGGCTATTTGGTGTTCCAACTTGAGAACAGCAGCTGAACTGGGAGGAGTTTACCCCGTCCAACAGCAGGTGAGTCCAAGGGCCTGCCACTAAGGTGAGAAAGGGGCAGAGCAGACTGACTCCTATGAACTGGGACCCACTCTAGGGAGAATCTGCCGAGCAATATATGCGCAGTATAAACAAAAGAAAGAGCAATTTCAGACACAGTTGTGGGGGCTGGAGGCAGAACAGAGCCAAGAAATCTCAGTGAATGAGGAAACATGTTGGTGAATCCTAAATGAAACAACAAAAGAGGAAATGTGTATTTCGAAGACTTCTTGAACCACACCCCCTTCTAAAGTCCTGTAAAATTAATTTCACACCAAAAAAAATGAGCAACAGAAAAAGAAAAAGGTCAAATTCTATTCAAAGTTATTATGAGATTAAAGAAAAAAGGATCAAAATAACATTCCTACAAACATTGCAAGCATTCCAGAAAGACATGCCTATAGAACAGATCAAACTGCACCCTACTATTTCAAAACAAGCTAAAAGGCATTTTAAAATGATCAAAGATATAAAAGAATAACATAAATCATAACTAGAAAGAGTCAGGATTGAGGAGACAGAACTCAGGAAACAATTAGGAATAAAAGAAAATAATCAGAAATGAAGGCCAACTGAGAAAGAGTACATGAATAAACAAGCACAGACGTTAATGCTTTAAGAGAAAGGGAAGATAAAAGGAAAACTTTTTAAATTAAAAAAAAAGGAGAAAAAGAGAAAGCAACAAGAACAGGGCATGCAAAGAAGATACAGCATACAGTAAAATGAGTTCCTGAAGAAAAAAACACAGCTCTATTTCCAGAAAACATACTTGAAATATATAGTTTTAAAACCCCGCTCAATACTAGATATTGAAAGAGCTTACGTCTGAGAATATAAACTCAGAATGAGCAATATTAGTACAGCTTTTAGTAAAATTACTGGACTATAAATAAAAAGAAAAAGATCATATTGTATGCATGTAAGCAAAAAGAGTAAGTGTCTTATAAATGGAGTAAAATTAAACTATTAGACTTATTGACAGTAACATGATTCTCAAGAAGAAAAAAACAAAACAAAACATGAGCCAAATATTTTCTACCCTGCAAAATAGACTTTCAAACACAAGGAGCAAAGACAAACTGTTATCACATGCTGAAAGACAGAAAATATTTTTTCCATGAGTTCCTTCTGAAAAATAAAGTACAATCTTTAGACATGAAAATAACCAGAGAAACTCTGACATAACGACTGGTGGTAAACACTAAACATGGAGTTATAAATGAAGGTTAAAGGGAGAAGATGATCCGTAGTAGCCTTAATGCTCTAAAATTTTATAAATAGTACAACCATGTAAGATAGCTTATGGCAAGAACATATGCAAGAATTTTTTAAAAATAATTTCCCTTACATATTAGTGATGGTAGTATTATTACTGTTATTTTGATACCGTTGCATGCATAGTATGGGATAAACTAATTCTATCATCCCCTCTGTCCTTGAGAATCAGGCCTTTGGGTGTCACAGAAAGGGAATACATATGTATTATAGAAGAGGTTAAGTAACAAAACTATAGGACTGTATTTGAATTAGAAGTATCTGTATGAAACCATGAGTCACTGACACACACACACACACACGCATGCATGCACACATATTCTAGCTCTGCCCACTCAAAAGGCCTAGAAACAATGACCAAACAACTGAGACCAATAATACTCTCTAGTGGATGCATATGATGGTCTTGAAATACCATTTTCCACTAAATGAACCTAGAGCTTCTTGAGAGAATGGCAGTTCCAAGTCTATGGCAAAAAATAAGTAAGATGAAACTGGAGTATGTGCCACTCTAGTCAGCAAGGGGGCTATCAAAATCTGTTAAGAGTTGTGTCGAAAGAACTCTGGAGTCAACTTGAAAAGTCTCCCGCAGGTCAAAGTTGGGATAATTTGAGCTTCAGTCATGTCAATAATAACAACTGGGTGAAATCCACACAAATATGTTAAACCACAAGTTGCTAAAGAATAAGTATTTAAAAAAGAAAAAAATATATGGTTATAGGTTACATTTGGAGAATAAGAATCTAATTCCTTTTCTTAAAAATGGGTTTAAAATATCAAGCAATGATCCTGCTTTTCCTATAGAAATGGAAGCATTTGGTAGACAAATAGTATCTGAGAGAAAGTATCCCTTTTTAAAAGTATTCTGGGGGTGCCTGGATGACTGGGTCGATTGAGCATCCCACTCTTGATTTTGTGATCTTGGGGTCATGGGACTGTCAGGCTCTGTGCTCAGCGGGGAGTCTGTTTGTCTCCCCCCCTCTGCTCCTCCATTCTCTCTCTCTCTCTCAAATAAATAAAAATAAATAAAATCTTTAAAAAATAAATAATGAAAGAATTCTGTCTAATAATAAAAAAAATCATATGATTAGAATCCCACCATATTTTCCAACTACTGAAGTTAATACATTAACTTAGGCATTGAACATCAACAGCTATTCAAATCTCAAAAAGAGAAACAACTGGACATTTTGTCTTCTTAAAGAAGACACCTAAAATCTGGCCAAAGTGATGGTACCTGATTCTGATAAATCCTTTGCATCCAGCTAGCTGCCCAATCCTAGCAAAGCCAGAAAATATAGGACCATGTAGAATTGCCCCAATGGTATGTGATGAATAATATCCAGGCTTTTCAAATCTACGGTGCAGAGGCTTATGCTCTTCAGCAAGTACATGATAAAGAAAAGAAAGTTATAGGACAAATTGTAGATTAACAAATTTTTTTAAATTATCAAATAAAAAATGGAATAAGACTATGTCTTTCAGGGACACACACTTGGATTATAAATCTATAAGAAATTCAAGGAGTGATTGTTATAAAAATCAGAAGAGTGATTACCTCTGGGAGAAGAGGTAGGTAAAGATTAAAATAAGGCACATACAGGGAAGGTGACTCAGAAAATTCTAGTTCTTGACCTGAGTGGTAGTTACATGGCTTTTATTTGAAATCAGTCATTAAGCTACACATTTGTTTGGTGTGGTTTTCTAGATCTCTTATTTTATAGTAAAAATTTAAATAAAAATAAAAATATATTAATATCCAATCAATATTTTACACCAACTTTAAAATAATTCATCTCATTATAAAAAATAAAATTGTATGAAGTATATAATTACTTAAGATATCTTTGTGAATTCTTAGTAATTTAAATAATTAGCCTTTTATGACTTTATGGCTATCATACCTACAGCTAGGAACAGATTCGATTTAGAGCAGCATTGACAAAACTACATAACTGCTTTAAGAAATTTTTATCTACTGGAAGCTGACAATACGGGAGGTACAGTAACATCTGAAGATTTCATTTTGATGGGGCTACCATCTTTTGATACTCCGTACCAAAATCGAAGCTTCCACTTGCTCAGGCAGAGAGAAGGGCAGAAATGAATCATGCCAAAGAGGCCTATACTGTAGAAATCATTTCCAATCCTTCCGGTCACTTCACTGGGTAAAGTGTCACCATGAGCAGAAAGCCAATCCTCCATAATGATGATTTACAGTTGGAAAGTGGCTTGAGGACAGATTTACTATTGCCCTACTCACACCACTCTGTTTCTATCACCAAAAGATATTTTTCCTGTAAAAAGCAATGTTAGGAAAGGACATACACATCAGAGCATGTTAATAACCCCCCTTCCTTTTCCCCTTCAAGTAAAGTGAGCAGTTAGAAAGAGGAAAAATGCATAACTATGAGAGTGAATAAAATATTGAAGGCATCCAAACCTTGTAAAGCAGAGGATAAACATTTTAGCAAAAACTCAAGTCTCGGAACATATTTATTATTTTGAAATCTCAAAGTACAGCAATAATTATAAGATTGACACATCTTTAGAGAGTATAAATAAATATGCATTTTTTTTCTCAAGCACCATGATTCTACAAATAAATAATAGCTCCCATATATTGGTCACTTACTATGTGACAGACCAAGTGCTATACATAAATATTATCATTTAATCATCAAAAAAAAAAAAGACTAGAACACTAGAGCTGGAGTTGACTAACTTTATCAAAGTTATACAGCTTATTTTCTTTACCTATGTACTGTACTCACACAAAGAGATGTAAAGATGTTACATTTCAGCTGTGGCTCAAAGACAATCCTGCAAAAAGTCTTAGATCAAATGAAAGCTTCGTAAGGGGTGTTCAACATCTCGTTCCTTAGCAACCCTTCATATGTAGGTGTGTGAGTGATTCTCTTGGAGGACCCACATGGTTCTTCTAGGCAAGACTACATGGAGAGGGAAACTAGTGAAGTGAAGATATGATTGGATTCCTAAAAGCAGAGGAAGGAGTCAGCTATCAAGCCAGGATAGAGATGTATTTGACCTTTCCAGAGGAACCCAGAGAAAAATCCTCAGAAAGAGGGGAATTTTCCAAAGAAGCCATGACATGCTCAGGAGAGAGACAGAGATGGAAATAGACTGCTAGCCTCTGATAACTACAAGGTCCAAAAATCAACATCAGTTCCTGACTCTACCAGTGTAATGGTATTTCCTGACACCTGCCTTCTCCCTTCCCAGGCACCAAACCCACGTGGTGAAAAAGTACTCTGTTGCACAAGCTGGTGGAAGGAGGATAAAAGCCTCGGATGGGAGAAGAGAGAAAACACCAACTCCCCCGCCCCGACAGTAGACTTCCCACCTGCTACAGGGGAGGAGAGGAGTCTAGAATTTAAATAAATTTGGAGTTCTGAATATTACCTGCTTTTGATGGTATTGATCAGGTTTATCACTGAACTGAGCCCATGTTTTGTGATTTAACTTGACTCTATGACCATTTTAGAATTTAAGAGTAGGGAGAAATGTGATGAGGCCTGCCAGGAACGAGAAAGAAGAAGCCCCTGAGATGGATTTAAATGGAAAGAGGAAATTGGGCGCCTGGGTGGCTCAGTCATTAAGCGTCTGCCTTCGGCTCAGGTCATGATCCCAGGGTCCTGGGATCGAGTCCCGCATCGGGCTCCCTGCTCAGCGGGAAGCCTGCTTCTCCCTCTCCCACTCCCCCTGCTTGTGTTTCTGCTCTTGCTGTGTCTCTGTCAAATAAATAAATAAAATCTTTAAAAAAAATAAATGGAGAGAGGAAATTAATATAAAGTTGTTTTATGATTACATTCCCTGAGTTTTGCTTATTCAACACAGGAGTTACTTTGACACGTATACTTCTGGCCAGTTAGGAACTCCTTGACTTGCCAGTGGAATGATTATTTTTGTCATCATATTATTGCCCCTATATGCATCAAATATAACCTCTCTTCTTATTCAGAGAAATTGCAGCTGACAGAGATATCATTCACATGCCAAAATGGTGTTTAAAGGAGACTGACTTACAGTTCTTGTTTTCAGGGAGTTATTTTTACTGTGAAAGGCATAAGCCTTCTCTGAGTTACCTACAAAGTGTGCACCCTCTCCCAACTCAGCTGGGACTAGCTTTTCTATTATTTGCATCACTTAACGTGGAATTTACTGAACTTTATTATAATTTTGATCACATATCCATGTTTTGTCCTTATCATTTGTAAGTGTTCTGTCTTTCCCAATTTAGATTACGTTCTCTTTGAGGACACATGCTTAAACATATTCTTTTTCAAATTAATCCATAGCATCTGATAGAACTTTACTCCTAAGTGCTTGAGAAATATGTAATGTCTGGAAACATTAGTTATAAGTTGGCAAACTATGTTTCATTTTGTGACCTCAAACACTTGTTTCCACTTCTATATCAGCTTGATGCAGAACAAATCGTTCCTTAGCTTTATGCTAAAGAAAGCTTTCAAATAAAGACCCACTTAGCTGTGTGCTTTGATTTAAAGACTGTCATCAGTATATCAATAATCTTTCATGTGAAACTTCTGGAATGTGGAGGAGAAGATGGCAGAAAAGGGCAGGAGAACAAAACTGATTCCCTCACTAGGAAATTACTGGTAAATGGTTTTTCCCTCAAAGGAAGGAAGATGGTCATATTTGCATATTATACATAGATTTACAATGAGGCAGGAAAAAAATCCTATTTACACATTTATTTTTAATTTTGTTCAGTGTGCCTTGAGCTTCCTAGGCTAATTTCTAACACGTGTGCCCTTGCTAATGTTATGAGTGGTGGTTGTTGGCATTGAGCTTGCCTTATTACGAAGATATTTGCCCGTTATCCTGACATGACTGACCGTATGAGAAACAAAAATCTACAAATACCATGTATTTATTCCTTTTAATTGTTTATTCCACAAATGTACTTAAGTATATCCTAGGTTCCGTGAATGTGCCTTTAAAGTTCCAGAACTGCATTCTCCACATAACTGTAGCCACTATGAACACAATACTCACCAGATCACTGTCTCCATTCCCTAAAAGACTGAGAATCAGGTGATTTGATTTGAATGAGCCAGAGTGGGCATTGCCACCTCCCTCAACACAACTCCTGCTAATATACTGGTTTTCATTTTCTATTTGGCTCATCTTCTGCCCTAAATTCAACCACTACTTCAATTTCAAGAAACAACGTAGCAACACTATCTGCAAATCCAACTGCCCTCCTTGGTGACTTGTTATTTTGATAAAACATTTGAATCTTGGGCATTGCCATGAGTCTGATATTGATGTTGAGAATGGAAGAATTTGGGGAAACGTAATTGTAGATGAGAAAGGAGAGCCAGAGCAGTGGGAATAATCATGCTCCATTTATGGCCACCTTAGGTAATGACTATCCAAGAAGTTGAAATTTGTAATTATTTTATTTTGCTTTTACTTCATCACAGCTCGAGGTAAAAAAAAATACTGAAGAAACAAAAATGATCTCTATAAAGTTGTTCATAGTAAACTGTATGTATCCAGTAACTACAGCGTGAATAAATGAATTCTTTAGGTAGATATGAGGAAACAATACAACGCTCCTTGAGTTTAATTGGGATTGATAAAACGTGAAGCTTTAAGTTCTGTAGAATACCTATGAGCAAGAAGAAAAGAAAACTTTAATGTGTGTGAGCTCAAAAAGGTAATGTAAAAGCAAGACTTGTTCCAGAAAGGAGAGAATTTGGGAGCTGGTTCTTGAAGGGAGTGATGAATGTGGATAAAGAAGGGGTGGTCGAGAGGTCACTGAGGCAGGATAATACAAAATGTGGGCCATAGCAACAACCTATTGATCAGCTTGGTTGTAGCAGAGTCAGGGTTAAGAACTAATGATGACAAATGGAATCAGAAAGTTACATGTAATTAGCAAAGTCCTCAATTGACACAAAGCATAATAGCACCTTGAATAGGAAACACAGCATACAAGTGGCAGAGTATGCATCCCAGAAGAAAGTTTATTGTTGATTAAGGTCTTACCTACAAAAATAGCTATATAGGTGCCTATTTTCCAACTGGGGTAGCTATTAATTTGTAAGTACACCCTGATCCTTTTTTTTTTTCTTCACAGTTTCCCAATAATGGATGTAAAGCTAAAGAGAGAAAGGTAAAGCTACCTTAGCTTTTTAGAATGAGAGAGGTGTGCCTGGGTGGCTCAGTCGGTTAAGCATCTGCCTTCAGATCAGGTCATGATCCCAGGGTCCTGGAATGGAGCCCCATGTGGGGCTCTCTGCTCAGCGGGGAGTCTGCTTCTCCATCTGCCTGCTCTGCCTGCTAGTCCCTCTGCTTATGTTCTCTCTCTCTGACAAATAAATAAATAAATAATCTTAAAAACAAATGAAGTAATGAGAGAGCTGGATTCCTTATAAAAATAAATAATTTTACCTCACCCCATATTATCAGCTCATTATTTTCTTGAAATAGCCACACTGTCTTTCCATAAAAAGAGAGCATAAAGAACTGGTACAACAATTACAAATAGAAATTACTTTACCCCTAGTATTAGTTTTGATTTTCTTGTCCTCATACCCACAGTCTAAAACATCTCATAATTTGTGGGCACAATTTCTCATATCACAGGTATTTATTCTCAGTGTGAAGAAAATCAAGAAACAACCACTGACTTAATCAAACAACAGCCTTAGATTAGCATCTACACATTCTTAGCTGAGTTTACAGGTCAGGTATTTTCAGCCAGTTACTGACTTCTTTGAGGTCAGTACTTATGACTTATTACTACCCTTATAAAACAGGAAAATATAAACCACAGACAATTAATTTCTATGTAGTTGAGTTACACAACCCCTCTCCCCCAGCGGTGTTTACCATCTTCATCTTTTCCTAAAACTTAATGATGGATGTCCCATTAGGCTTATTTAATACAACTGCTTTAGCATTATAAAACTTACTATTAGAAGCAAAAAAAAAAAATAGTACTAATAAAACAATGTTCGGCCATGAGTAAGCTTTTGCTTATGCTGTAAGAATGTAAGATATAAACCAGACCAGATTGAGCTAGGCTGTAAGAAGGGTCCAAGTTGGATATACAACACCGTGGTGATAGATAAATTCTTTCAGAATTTCACTATATTATTTAAAAAAACCCACTCATTGGTATCTTATTTGGCTATATCTTGCTATTTTGTTCCAATATGGAACAGACACAATTTCAAAACAAATTCTAAAGAAAAAATCACTTCTCTACGAATGATTGTTTCTTTAAGAGCTGTGGTATTAAAGAAGTGGATATTCAGACATAAGGAATGATCTGGACCAACTTACTTTCTCTTTGCATTATCCTGGATATTCTTGCTTGTTTGTTTTTTTTTTTTTCTTTTTCTATATGAACTTTTGAAAATCCTTGCCAAAAATTTAAAAAAATCTGTCCAAATTTTTATTGGGCCAGCAATAAACTTAATAATTAACTGAAATTGACATATTAATGGTGTTGAATCTTTTCATTCAAAAACATGGTATGTCTTTCCAGTTGTTCTATCTTCTGTCTTAGGTTGGGTTCCCCAGGAAACAGAACCTGAGATGGAAATGTGCATATGGAAAGTTTATTGTCTCTGGAACAACATCTGTGATGGAAAGATGAAGGCAGGATCAGGCTGCGGGAGAAGCTGAACCAGGATGCGGTTGTAACAGAGACTTTAGCCAAACACTCAGGCAGCTATGGAGCTAGGAGAACTCTTAGATCTCCCAAACTGAGAAAGCCCTCTGAGGCAAACCACAGACAATTGGGGCATGGACCAGTTGGGGCATACGAACTTCCCCAAAAGGGATATAACTGGGTGAGTCAACTCCCTTGGCTAAAGAGAATATTCAGGGAGATACTCAGCTGTGATTAGTCAGCAGCCAGCACTCCTGGCAGTGGGGAAAATGAGTGCCTTATTCATGCTAGAGGCATCTTCTAGGTGTACCATATCACCACTACTGATCATGCTCAAGCTACTAAGATCCCCTTGCTTCATATAGTAAGTGTACCTCCATTGTAGGAGTGCTGACAACACTGACTCTATATTTGGCCCTCCATCTTGTACTCCCCTCTGGCACACAGGTGGCACCATTTTATTTATTTATTTATTTATTTATTTATTTATTTTTAAGATTTTATTTATTTATTTGACAGAGAGAGACATAGCGAGAGCAGGAACACAAGCAGGGGGAGTGGGAGAGGGAGAAGCAGGCCTCCCGCAGAGCAGGGAGCCCGATGCGGGACTCGATCACAGGATCCCGGGATCATGACCTGAGCTGAAGGCAGACGCTTAAAGACTGAGCGACCCAGGCTCCCACAGGTGGCACCATTTTAGATAATTAGTAGCGATCTTCTGGCGCACATATGGCACCACTTTAGATAACTACCCTGTGAGCTCACCACCATGCCCCCTGCTCCATAAAAGCTGAGGATTAAGGTGTGGATAGGGGCCGAGAATCGGGGTGGAGGATAGTGGTGTACCATCTGGATCTGTCTACCTGATTCCCCCCATCAGTAAGTTACCCAGAATAAAACTCTGTATAAACAGAGTTGCTTTGTTTTTCAGTATTAAGGTGCCCTCTCCGACTGGAGGATACATTACTAACCCTCCTCTACCTTCTAACACCCATCTAGGGACACCTCCTCCAGAATTCTGGCCGGGAAAACTTACAAGAGAAAGGTGAGTAGGACCAACTATAGCCCCTGCTGTTACAGTTACTTTTTTTTTTTTAATTAGGTTCTTTTTTTAATTAATTAATTTATTTATTTGACAGAGAGAGTCATAGTGAGAGAGGGAACACAATCAGGGGGAGTGGGAGAGGGAGAGGGAGAAGCAGGCTTCCCGCTGAGCAGGGAGCCCCATGCGGGGCTCCATCCCAGGACCCTGGGATCATGACCTGAGTCGAAGGCAGACGCTTAACGACCGAGCTACCCAGGCGCCCCTGTTACAGTTACTCTTGGGGCTACAACGGATACTCATTTTCCGCCTCTTCTTCTAAGATTCTCAATTTCCCTCAACCTCAGCTAGCACCTCTCCTGGTGTAGGTGGCTTGTGATGGGATGATCTAGGCCATTATCCCTCAGGGGGATTCTGAGCCCCTGGTCTTCATGATCTCCTCAGCCTAGGGCTGCTTTTCTTTTCATTTTCCATACATATTGATCAGGAGAATATGAAGAGACATCTAGTGACCACCTAGATGACAAGCATTCTTCCCTGTCCCCATTGTGTAGTAGAAGCCCTACCTCCTCCTAATGAATTCCTAGGAGAGGAATTTTTTTCCTTTCTTTTCCTTGCCTGCTGGAAGGAAACATAAGGAATCCTGGCATACAGAATCTGAAGTGACTACATGGCAGTCAAAGACAGGTTTAACAGGATTACTACTATGTTCCTTAATAGAAATGTTTCCCCCTTTCAGAACTAAGACCTCAGACCTGCAAAGCTTACAGTCGTGGGAACAAGAAGCACAAATTCTTTGAGTTCCTGGGAATGAGAGTAAGCAGACTCTGCTTCCTGTGTCTCCTACCTGTTGGGGATACAGCACTATATAAAAATTATTGACTTGTACATGTCATCTTGGAGAATAGCACTCCATCCTCATGGAGGATCGTCTCCAAGCTGGTGACACAGCTGAGCCATTCATAGCTCATTCAGGCAGCTAACTCCTAGGTGGTGTGTTGTATGACCAGTCCCCATTCTTGAACCTCCTCTGCTATTAGGTACCCTCTGGCCTAGCCAATACCTGATCCTGGATGCAACATTTCTAACGTGCAATGAATTGCTACCGAGACCATCTAGCTTTATGATTTAGTAGATCTGAGAGAACTAAGCTCATGATGAGCAATTCTGGCTGCATGGCTACCTAACCTCCCAGGGACAGGCTCTCCATCTCGATCGGGGACTAATAATATGCCAAGAGCTATGAATGACACATTGGTGTCTGTTATAGATGGTATGACTTTACTCCAGAACCACAGGTATCTATGTCATGATCCTCTTCCTGAGGTTTTCCAAAAACTCTACATAGCAGCTTTTCTCACCACAGATACCTCTAATACCATAGGGTCTGCTGGGTCGTTTGGCCCAAAGGTAGGGATAATTACATTAGAGCATGAACCTTTTAAAGTCCTTTCCTGCTGTGAGCCACACTCACAGTTGGCAGCCTTCCATGACATTTGGTAGTTGCGTATCCTACCAAAGTGTGGAATGAGCTGCTTCAAAGAGGTTTACCAGGAGTTGTTCCTTGTTAGTGATGGGATCTGAAAAATGTAATAATTTGTACTTTACTTTGGAGAATATATCCTAGCAGGCCTCAGATCACTCCACTACTATAAACTTCACTAATGTGATGGGTCCCTGAAGCTTAATAGATCATTTCTCGTTTATTCAGTGTGGACTACTGTGCTTTTTCCAAGTTCCCTATCTAGTAGCCTAGAAGCACTATCTGACAGGGCCCTTGCTAGGATGTGAAATCCTTTATCATAGGAAAGAATTCCCAAGTCAATATACTCTCCCTTGTCTGACTTCTGACTCTAGATTCCTTGATCATAGTCAAAACCTACCCTCCTGGTTCTTGCTAGTATATCTTGGCTAGGTTTTTTAGTTCTTTCAATGTACAATTAATCTTATCCCTTGGAAGGCCTAAAACTTTCCTAAGTTAGTGATGTGTTTTCACCCTAATTACTGGTCTGGTGGTCAGGGGAGGCTATAAAGATAAATCCTTGGGGAGAGAGAATACATCTTGCCTTGTAAGACAAAGTTCTCTGCATTTTATTTAACTAAGTGTAGAGTTCTAACACTTAACAGTAAGGAGTGGGGGTGCTTCTACAGACCTAGAGGATTCAAGGGAATATGGAGTTTCAATATTGTTGAAGGCACTGAGATGTCCCATCCCAAGTCTGAGTCCCTCTCCTTCTCAACCAGGTTCAAAGCACAGCAAACTTGCCAGACTAAGAATTCAACCTTCCAAAGAGTTAAACTACCTTTTTAATTAAGTCCTAGGCGTTATCTTCAGCTTCTTCTATCCTCTGGCTGTAAGAAATTAGCATCTATGAAGGAGCCCTTCTGACTTTTACACTGAACATTAAGGTGGTGACCACTCTTCTTATTTCATTATTTTTCTCCAAAACATAGCTTGTGCTCATCAAGAGCTGTAGGATTCCATATTCCATATAATTACTACTTCCCCTGAACCTCTCAAGCCCCTAAAATATTGCAGCTGTCAGTGAAGTCCTTTTCTGATTTCCTATGTCAGTCCACCACTGGTGAAACTTTTTACAATGGCATCCCAGAGCGCCAAAGCCTACCCACACTCCACCTACCACCAATGGTGTTGCCCTCATTACCCAGCACTTATCAATGTTCCGGTTCCAACAACCCAATTTAAGGCCTGTTTCCTCAGTTCACTCTTGGGACCAACTGTCTTAGATCAGGTGCCCTAAGAAACCGACTTACAGATGCAGATTTGCATGCAGGACGTTTGCTGGGGAGTACTCTCACCGACACACAAAAACACCTGTGAAAGAAAGTGAGCCACAGGAGTGGGCAGGGGAAAAAAAGCTGACCTGAGATGAACTTGCAACAGAGGCCTCAGCTGAATCGACCAGGAGCTTGGAGGCTAAAAAGGCTCTTCAGAGCTATCCTAAATGAAGGCAAGAGGATAAGCCAGTGTCCTGCTCTACCGACCAGTCATTTCATGTTGTCTTCCCAGAATGTAACTTGCCTTTTGAACAGCAAAACTGAATGTTGGATGACAATGAAATCATAACTAAAAATTGTCAACTAACTTAAAAACAGAAAAAAGAGACCTTTAGAAATCTTCAAGGCTGAGAAAATTAGTCCCATGTGCCCTTTAAAAATTTTTTTTTGAGGAGGTGTTCCAATATAGAGAGGAGAAGATACGAGATTCCAAACCTAGAGAGCATCAAAAGAAATTCATAGAGGTCAGATAAGCCACCATCAGTGGCAACCTGTGGGTTTGATCCACGGTTCCTCCAAGGCCCAAGGTAACAAAGTCCTTTTACTCTTGGACATCTAAAGAACCAATGTAAAACTTTAACAAAATATTTTCTATCTGTAAATGCTTAATATTCTTAAATGTAAAATTAAAAGGAAATAACAGAAAAATGGTCAAAAAACATAAATCAGGTTCACAAATGATTATACACAAATATTTACTAAATATAAAATATTAAAACTCACCAATTATTAAAGAAATATAAATTTAAAAAACAATGAGATGGATGCCATTTGGCCTATTATTTTTAAAGATTATTATTTTTAAAGATCATTATTTTTAAAGATTTTGTGCAGGTGATAAAATATGGGCCTTTTCAGGCATTGCTGCTAAATGTGCAAATTATTTTAATAATCCTGGAGGACGATTATTAACTTTAACAAGGGGCTAAACCCTTGAGTCAGCAAGCAGCCCCAGGGATAGTCATAGCATTTCTATTTATAATAGTAAAAAATGGGAAATAGCCTAATAACCAAAAAGAGGGTTGAATACAAAAATTATTCTATGGAATTATAAAGTGAAATACTGTATTGCTGACAGCAAAGGTGTTGTAGAAAAATAAGTAATATGGCAATATTTTAGTACTCTAGTTTTAAAAGAGAAAAAAGTATTTTATTAAATAATACATAGTTTGTGGATTGATAATGTAAATTGCATATTTTATGAGGCTTCTAGTTGCAAGATTGAGAAGTTTTAATATGCATGTATGCGTGTAGGAAAAGATGACCGGCAAAAAAAGTTAGGAAGAATGAATGTATGGGGAAGAAAAGTTGAGGGCTTGGCATAAACTGATTTAGGTCCTTGTGACAGGGCGTGTGCAAACAAGAAGCTGGGATTTTGCTTGTGAATGTTTGCTGTTTTGGTTTGGGGGAGGGGCAAAGATCAGAGACTGATCTCCTTGGGTTAAAGAAGTTAATACATTGGTCCCAAGTGACACAGTGTGGCACAGAATTGAGAGGGCCGTTCTTCTTGTCTAAACACAGATCTCAGTCTAGCTGTGGTGCCCTGCAAATTGATGACTTTTATTTGTTCATAAACCCATTCAATTTATAAGTATTTATTGAACAACTACGCCACGATAGTCCCTGTTTTTGCTGCTGGGAATATAAAAGTGAACAAGATGCATTTTCTGCTCTAGTGGAAGAGAGACAATTACCAAGTAAAAAATTAATATGTAATATAATATAAAATGACATCATTATATAAAAGATTTTATATAGTTGTGATATATATTATATGCAATCATGTTATATATAATCATATCCCATATTAAATATAATTGACATATATTATAATACATTATATATGACAAATGTTAAGAAGAAAAATAAATCCAAGAAGAAATGGTATGGTAATTAAGGGACTGATTTCATTGGGGTAGCCTAATTATTACAGAGATATTTCAACGGAGATTTGAATGAAGAGATAGAGTGAGCTCTGCATATATCTGGAGAGCATACCAGCTTAAGGAGAGAATCATGTGAGGGCCATGGGGTCCAGAGACCTTGACAATTAGAGAAAATGTATGGAGCCCTGGGCTAGGGGCACAAAGCACCAGAGGAGAGAGATAAAGTCGGAGGGGTGGCCCCGGGCAGGATTATGACCAAGAGAGCATCCTGTTCCCACTGAAACAAGTGATATGATCTCACTTAGGTTTAAAAAAAAAAAAAATCATTCTTGCTGTTTTGTGGTGAACAGGAAGCAGAGAGATTGGCTACAGGCCAGAGGTAACGCTATATTACATTAGCGTGGTCAGGATTTACTTACAGATAGAATTTGTATTATGAAAGAAAGGAAAAATGTCAATTATGGCAAGCCGCATTTTGGTCTGAGCCACCAGAAGAACAAAACACCAAGAGAAAAATCCATGGCCAAGTCACAGACATTTTCATGTAGGGCATCATCAACAGTAGCAACTCTAAAACTCCCTCAAATGAACTTCTGAGCCCCAGATATCAAATCAGAACTTAAGAGAGGAAAACATGGCAGATAGATCATGGTGATGTTTGCTGAAAGGCTGGCTTATGGACAATTATGAAAGACTGACTTAAGGAACCTCCTTGAGGCTTTAAAAAACTGGGTAGCTTGGGCGCCCGGCTGGCTCAGTTGGTTAAGCGACTGCCTTCAGCTCAGATCCTGGAGTCCCAGGATCAAGTCCCGCATCGGGCTCCCTGCTCAGCAGGGAGTCTGCTTCTCCCTCTGACCCTCCCCCTTCTCATGTGCTCTCTCTCCCTCATTCTCTCTCTCAAATAAATAAATAAAATCTTAAAAAAAACTGGGTAGCTTTTAGAAGAGGGTGCTAAGTTTCCGCAGTCAGGTACATGGATGGATGGATGAAACAAAGATTGTATAAAGAGAGTCAGAGAGAAACTGTGTGTGTGTGTGTGTGTGTGTGTGTGTGTGTGTAGAAAGAGAGAATGGGCATGTTCCAAAATGTTAATGATGAATGATTTTTATTTGTACTTTTCCTCAATGCATAGGTATTAATATCGTTAAGTGAGATAAAATGAAGGGTTATTTTAAAAAACAGAGGTGGAGAAAAGAGTGGCTCTGCTACATCTCACGTTTCCTAGGAGAATTAAATCACTATTTTACATTGCCATTTAACTTAATAATCCCTTGCTCTTTTATGTAGACACCAAGGCCTAGTAGCAAAATGAATGCAACCATCACTCAACGAAGCCATGAAATTAGAAAAGCATCCCTGCATTATTTTACCTAGAACATAAAATCCTCTGATTCTCAATATTCTGTCAGTTGTAAAACATATTGTTTCTACTGCTTCTTGGACCAACAGTTCTCTTCCCCCAAATGCATAGGTTCTCTGGCCTATATAAGAGGCCAGTCAGCCAACCCGAGGAAAGCAGAACCAATTACTCATAGTTCTTATGGCACAAGTAAATGGGCATGAGAGGGGCCGGCTATGGAATGTCTTAGCAATCATCCAAAGTCTAGATGAACAAAAACAAAAAAGAAAACCTAACCCAAGAATATATTTCCTGCTGTGTTTAGGACCTCTTACTGTATTATGGAACAGACGGGTAAGGTGCTCTGAAAGTTAAGGAAGCTAGACCTGCTTTCAGTAAATAGGGCAGTCCAGCTCTCAAAAACAGAAAGCCTCTGTGGAATCTGTGCTCCATGCCTTCCTTCCCCAACAGGATCATTAGACTGCCATATGGGAGCCAAGGATCCTTCTGAGTTCTACAGCTGGGATATGGAAGCATTGCTTCCTACCCCCTGTAGAATATTACATCACGCTCAGAAGCATGAGGATGTCTTTGTTGCTGTCTTCCCTGCAGTACTTTTTGATCCCACTAGAAGAGCTGGAAAATGTTATTCCTATTCATATAAATTTATACTTCTGAAGCCCTACAATGTTATTTGTTTCAGTGATTTTCTTTCACCAGCAATGAAATCCATGGGTTGATTATAGGCTATGTCTGTAAAAAATTGAAAGAATTTCTTCTTATCCATTTTGCATTTGTATGCCTTTTCAGTTCCATAGGTAGTCCCCTGGGTTCTATTCTGGGAGCAGGGTGAGAAACAGTTTTAGCTTTTCATTTGTAAGAAGAAAATCTCCACAGGTTGGAAGGTTCACTGGATACTTAAATTGATATCCTCATCGTGGTTATATTAAGCTATGCAAATCTTTCCATAATGCAACATGAAAATGCATTTTAAAAGCACATGCCAATATATGTAGAGTCTTAGATTTTACTCATCTTAAGAAGCACATAATATTCTTAACATTTAGTCACATTTAGTTGAAATTTGAACACTTTTTGCATTGAGTGTATAGTCGATAATGTGTTATATTATTCCATAGTCTTTTTTTTACCTGCCTTATCTTTCTCTGCCAAGGCAATGATCTGCAAAGCCAACGGTAATATAGATTTTACTTAAATCACTATGGAAACTCAATAATTGCCTAGAAAGATAACCTTGCTAACAGGTTGGGTGTTTTATGGGTGAAACAAAGATATTATACCTACAGAGAAAGTTGGTAAATTAATTAAAAGACTCAATATTTATTTCAAACAAATGCAATGACTCTCATCTTTGCTCCCTGAAGGAGAAGACTATGCCTTAGTCTATTTTAGCATCCTCAACATTTAGCAGAACATCCAGTTGCCCAAGAAATAATCATATAGATTGGATGAATGGATGGATGGATGAATGGATAGATAACGAAGTAATGAGTCATTTAGGGATTGGCTGCTAAATGAGTGAGGACAAGTGCTTGTGAATCCAGCATAGTATACAGTTTTCAGAGTAGCACCTCAGTCTTTTCTTTTTTCTTTATGTAGGAAAGAAGGTAAAAAGCACATAAAGAGAACAAAACAACGATGTCCACTCTCACCATTACTATTTAACATAGTACTGGAATTCTTAGCTTCAGCAAACAGACAACAAAAAGAAATAAAAGGCATCCAAATTGGCAAGGAAGAAGTCAAACTTTCACCATTTGCAGACAATATGATACTCTATGTAGAAAACCCAAAAGACACCACCAAAAAACTGCTAGAACTAATACATGAATTCAGCAAAGTTGTAGGATATAGAGTCAATGTGTAGAAATCCGTTGCATTTCTACACCAATAATGAAGCAACAGAAAAAGAAATCAAGGACTCGATCCCATTTGCAATTATACCAAAAACAATAAGATACCTAGGAATAAACCTAACAAAAGAGGTAAAAGATGTATACTCTGAAAACTATAGAACACTTATGAAAGAAATTGAAGAGAACACAAAGAAATGGAAAAGCATTCCATGCTCATGGATTGGAAGAACAAACATTGTTAAAATGTCTATACTACCCAAAGCAATCCCTATCAAAATACCACCAGCATTTTTCACAGCACTAGAACAAACAATCCTAAAATTTGTATGGAACCACAAAAGACCCCAAATAGCCAAAGCAATCCTGAAAAAGAAATACAAAACCAGAGACATCATGATTCCAGATTTCAAGCTATATTATAAGGCCATAGTCATCAAGACTGTATGGTACTGGCACAAAAATAGAATAGAGAACCCAGAAATGGACCCATAACTATATGGTCGACTAATCTTCAACAAAGCAGGAGTGAATATCCAATGTAAAAAAGGAAGTCTCTTCAACAAATGGTGTCGGGAAAACTGGACAGCAACATGCAGAAGAATGAAACTGGACCATTCTCTTACACCATACACAAAAATAAATTCAAAATGGATGAAAGACCTAAATGTGAGACAGAAAACAATCAAAATCATGGAGGAGAACAGAAACAGTAACCTCTTTGACCTTGGCTGAAGCAACTTCTTACTAGATATGTCTCCAGAGGCAAAGGAAACAAAAGCAAAAATGAACTATTGGGAAGTCAGCAAGATAAAAAGCTTCTGCAGAGTGAAGGAAACAACCAACAAAACTAAAAGGCAGCCTACAGAATGGGAGAAGATATTTGCAAACAATGTATCTGATAAAGCATTAGTATCCAAAATCTATAAAGAACTTACAAAACTCAACACCCAAAAAACAAATAATTCAGTTAAGAAATGGACAGAAGACAGGAATAGACACTTTTCCAAAGAAGACATCCAGGTGGCTAACAGACACATGAAAAGATGCTCAACATCCTTCATCAGCAGGGAAATACAAATCAGAGTTACCACCTCACACTTGTTGGAATGGCTAAAATTAACAACACAAGAAACAACAGGTGTTGGTGAGGATGTGGAGAAAGGGGAACCCTTTTGCACTGTTGGTGTGAATGCAAACTGGTGTAGCCACTCTGGAAAATAGTATGGAGTTTCCTCAAAAAGTTAAAAATAGAATACCCTATGACCCACCAATTGCACTACTAGGTATTTACCCAAAGGATACAAAAATACAGATTTGAAGGGGTACCTGCACCCCAATGTTTATAGCAGCATTATCAACAATGGCCAAACTATGGAGAGAGCCCAAATGTCCATTGACTGGTGAATGGATAAAGAAGAGGTGATTTTTATATACAATGAAATATTACTTAGCCATCAAAAAGAATGAAATCTTGCCATTTGCAAGGATGTGGATAGAACTAGAGTATATTATGCTAAGTGAAATAAGTCAGTCAGAGAAAGATAAATACTATATGATCTCACTCATATGTGGAATTTAAGAAAGAAAACAGATGAACATATGGGAAGGGGGAAAAGAAAGGAGAGAGGGAAACAAACCATATGGGACTCTTAGGGATAGTAATAAACTGAGAGCTGATGGAGGGAGGTGGGGGGGATGGGCTAGATGGGTGATGGGTATTAAAGGGGGCATTTGTGATGAGCACTGGGTGTTGTATGTAAGTGATGAACCACTGAATTCTCCTGAAACCAATTTTGCACTGTATGTTAACTAACTAAAACTTAAATTAAAAAAATAAAACTTAGGACCGTCTCAGTCATATAGCTGGGGGGAAAAAAGCACATAAAGATATCTCAGTCCTGGGCGCCTGGGTGGCTCAGTTGGTTAAGCGACTGCCTTCGGCTCAGGTCATGATCCTGGAGTCCCGGGATCGAGTCCCACATCGGGCTCTCTGCTCAGCAGGGAGTCTGCTTCTCCCTCTGACCCTCTTCCCTCTCGTGCTTTCTATCTCTCATTCTCTCTCTCTCTGAAATAAATAAATAAAATCTTTAAAAAAAAAAAAAGATATCTCAGTCCTGATTGGGAAACTCCTTAGTCTTGTCAAGACTCCCAAGGATTTCAGGAGAATGTTAAAGGAAATATTTAACACGAGTTCCAAATTAATAAATGAGGCCTAGCCAAAAAAGTGATAGAGTCTGGTTTAAAAAAGGTAGTAATTAGTTGTAGAATCCAAATGAAAGGCAACTCTTAGCTATCAGTTAAAAGATGGGGAGGAGGTAAGGAAAGTTCTCTGAAGAAACACTTAAAAATAGGCCTACATAGGCATAAAAGCTTTATGGTTATAGGAAACTATATTTCTTCACTACTTGTAAGTTGGGGCTTTTAATAGCTGAATACTGTTTAGGACCACGTGTGTTTACTTTTTCTTTCCTTATAGGCAAGCACAATAAAACAAAATGTTCCTTCTTTGTAAAATAAATTCTAACCTTGAGATTTTGTGATGTTTTACAGAAAGCAATGAGAGTTGATGGAGTGAAAATATACTATTCAGAGATTTTAGAGTCTCAAAAATGATTGTTACTTTGGGAATGGTACCTCCTAAATGAACCAGCATTTAATTGGAAACAGAAAATGCCATTGTTAAAATTTCTACAGACTCACTCTAGGCACGCACACTCAAGTGTTACTCGCACATACTTAGCAGGCTCTCTGGTGAGCTATGTGTGGCCATGTACCTGCCTTCTTTCTTCCCTTGGCATATTCTTGAGCTATAAATTTGTCACTGAAAATTTAGAAACCTGGGTATGATGCTCATAATAATAGCTTCTTTGTTTCCAGGCTTACTGGGTGAGTGAAAGTGGGTCTTCAAATAGTGAAACTACAGCATAATATTAATTCATTTGAAAACTTTATTTTCTTCATTTCATGCAAAATCTATATGTATTGCAAAGGAAAATCCTGTAGACTTTGGTGATGAATGGGCAGAGAATCAATCAGAGATAAGAATATTTAAATGGCAGCAAACCATTAGCAGGTTAGATTTTTTTTTTTCATTGTTTCTTGGATTTCTTTGTTTAGGGAGTAGTTAATAGAGAAAGGAACTGAGGAAAGACCAAATCTTAAAAGTTAAACTTTGGGCTGAAACCACGGAATCTCAGTCATAAAACATGGTTTCTCCTTGTTGCAGATTATCTATTGCTGCACAACAACCACCCAAAGAGGTAGTGGGATAAAACCATAAGCATCTTATTATAATCACAATTTTGTGGGTCAAGAATTTGAAAAAGACACAGTAGAATGGCTAATCTTTGCCGCACAATGTCTGGGGCCTTAGCTAAGGTGATTTGAATGGGTGAAGATGACCAGCAAATCTCAGTTGGTCATATGTTTAGGGTCTTGGTTCCACCTGTTGGTTGGGTTCATTGATTCGTTTTCACTTTGTGTCTATTAGCTGCTTTACTCACCTGACACCTAGGCTAGGCTGCTGGAGCAGCTGGGACTATCCGTGTATCTTTCTCCATGTGACCTATCCACATGGCTATCTCGATTTTCTCTGCAATGTGTCAGTCTCAAGGAAATGGGACTGCTCACATAAAGGCTGGCTTTCCCAAGCACAAACATTTTAAGAGTGGGTTGCTCTAGCCTTAGAAATTCTAGAAAACCACTTCAACCAATCTATTGGTCAAACCAAGTCATTAAGAAAAGGCCATATTTAAAAAGATCCACATGTCAAAAAGAAAAATAAGACATGCACCCACATTTAATCTACCATACCCCTAGTATAATCCTATTTAATTTTGAAAGTTTTACAAAAAGAATTAAAGGTAGGGAGGAAAAAAGACCTGGCATAATCAAGCCAAAATATACACTATCTTCCAGTTTAAGGATATTCTTTACCCTAGCAGTCCCTATTAAAATGAGAAAAAGGATAATTATTAGTACGTTTGGTTGTCTGGTCGACATGTATACTTTATGCGACAGAAAAGTAAATACCATGGAATGCAAAATCAAATATGTGAATCTGGCATATTTAATTCCACATAAAAGTGTAAAGATTTTTCCTAAAGTAGTGATGACCTCCTAATTTCCTGTTTTCCCTCATTCAAAACACTCTGGGCTTATCTAGTAAAAGGGTGTATAATTTCTTCTATTAGGATGTATCTAAATGTGCTATGATTAAAGGGGCTGTATCTCAAATGTGTCCTAATTCAACTGTATCTGTGAATTTTGCAATTTGGCTCTTATGAACTCTGACAATACATAAAATTACACTTATGGAATTACACATATTGCATGGAAATTACACTTATTGAGCTTTTAGTCTGTGCCAGGAAATATTTTAAGCAGTTAATACCTATTAACTTATTTAAATCTCAAAATGGCCCTAGGAAGTGAATAGCAGTATTATCTCCATTTAACAAATAAGATATCTAAAGCACAGCAAAGACCTTGCCTAAGATCACAAGGCCAATAAGAGGTAGGAGTGGGATTCAAATTCAGATAGCTGGCTTTATCCAGTGTTCTAACCACTAGAGTATACTATATAAGCTGTTTGGGTACTCCGAAAAGTAATGATTGGAGACAAAATTATGGTCATCTGTATCTGGAGCCAATTTACCTGGATCTAGCATTAAAATCCTGCTGAGCACCAAGGACCCACTCGGGCTAGAGATGGTCATTTATATTCAATTTCTCCAAGATATGAAGAATAATCCTCATAAGCAAGTGTCAAGGATTTTAAGAGATCACACTTCCTTCTGACATCCACACACAACAGAATGTGTCGGTTATTGTATGACGCTAAAAGTACAAGTTGACTTTTATTATTTCCAGGACATCCCTGTACTACCAGTTACTATTAGTAGATTAAGCATATAGAAAGGAAACTATCAAATAGATGATTTTTATATAAAATTAATTAAGTTCAATGAGATACAGTTCTAGATAACAGGGTATGGGCCAGACTGGACAACTGTCAGTACCACCTTGGGCTGTTGAGTAGGTCCTAAAGTATATGTTATTTCTCCTGCTGAGAAGATACAAGAAAAGTAACAAAAAGAGTGAAAATCAGGAAGACCACATCAGGACAGACATCCTGGTAAAGACTGAATGAGAAACCAGAGCTGTACAAACACAGCCCACAGGCAGCGGTGAGAGTGAACAAGTCACTCTCAGACTCGGGAGTTCTGAGAACAGCAGGAAGGTTCTCTACCACCATATTGCCTTTTGTCATTTGCCCAATTATAGTAAATTGAGCATGAGGTTTTTCCACAGTCCCAAGGGCTTTTTTACTTGATTTAGAGCTCCATCCTTCAGTGTTGCATGGGGCAACTGAGAGATGCTAGCAGTGGTGATGTCAACTTTTGGGGCAACCTGAGAACAAGGTCATATTACTTGAGAAGAAGCATAATCTTAATCATCTTTAAATTAAAATTTTGACTTCTGGTGAATTATTTTGCTTGAACAGGAAACCAGATGCAAACCTCTTAGGACCTTTTTCCTCCTGGGTCAAAGAACCTCTGGATGAAATAACTCTCTAACATCCCCTTTTGAGGGGAGCATTTTCTTTTTTCTAATTGTCTCTTGGCGCCTGAGAGCTTCAGAACTCTCAAACTCAAGTTTTATCTACTCATGGTTGAAGAGTATATAGGAGCTTCCACTTGCCTATTATAAATTCAGTTTATGTTGGTATCCTGGAAGTGGGAGCCTCTTTGGGGAACATAAGTGGGTAGAATGCATATATTTCACTTTGTACCTTTTATTTTCTGAGTTTAAAAAAATCCCTTACTTTTTATACTGCTTTATATTAGCCTCTCTAAGATAACTTGAACTATTTTCTTTGCCCTTTTATTGAAGCCAATGGGGCATTGCAAATTATCATTGTACTACCGAGTCAGTAATAGCCATAGAGTTTTAAAAAGCACTATTAGAGGAACTAATCTAAATGCACATCAACTACTTTTCTCATTTGAATAATACAGCCATGTAATTTTTTAAACTGTATTAAAAATTCCCAGCTTAAATTACAGAATACAGTTCCATTTGTGAGGCTCTGATGTGGGTTTTTTTTTTTTTTTTTTTTTTTGCTGCAAGGATTTGCTTAATTTTTGTTTTTACAATGCTTCCAAAATAAATTACAAAAGAAAGTGATTAATAAGCAAATTCTGAACCAAGTTTTTTAATTCTATATGCTAATAGAATTGTCTTAAAAATTATTATGAAGTCAAAGACCATCATTTTCTGTGCACTCTAGCCAGAGCAGAGGAGACCTATTCTCTTTTCGCCATTACTCCAAGAATCCCAAAATAGAGTAAGACAATAATACCTAACATTTATTTGTTCAATCTAGATGAGTGCCACTATGCCCTATGCTATCAATTATCTTATTTAAGCTCCCAAAAATCCTGAAATGAAAGAATTCCTATTTGTGATTCCCTCTGCTTTGTATTCACCTACTCGTCACCACCACATGTATCCCAGATCCTGAGTGCAACCTTGCTGGCTGAGGTCAAGCTCAAATTCTACTGTGGAGACACCAGAGACTCAGGTTGACAGTGAATGTTTTGGGGGCTTTGTAGGGATCTGACCAGAGCTGTGTTTTAAGAATATATCCCTGGGAGGCAACAAGCAAATGCATTTTAGAGAACATTTTTAGATAGAAAACTCACCACAAGGCTATTAAATAGTTCAGTAATGACATAATGAGGCTGAAACTCTGGGAGAGGGAAGAAAAGAAAGGAACAAGGCCAAGGAATTGTTGCATGTTAGCTCCTGGAGGGGAGCAGCTTTAGAAGGCAGGAAGATAGATGAACAGCCCTGGTAATGGAAGGCAACGGTGCTACTGGAATGGTGTACTTGGACTACAGCGAAGATGATGGTGAAGTTTCTCTTAGATAGAGTTCTGGTAAAGCCTGCAGGTGGAAATGCCTGACATTTCCTTTTTGACTAAAGGACTGAAATGAAAGCAAGGTGTGACTGTAAAGGAAAATCAGGGAAGAACAAAGGACAAGACAATAAAGAGGGGACAGACAAGAGGTGGAAGATGGGAAAGCGTCTCCTACTTTCCTACATACAAGGGAAGATTCTCTGTTTTTTCAGCTCCGCCACAGAATCTGCTATTCCAAAAAATAAATAAATAAATAATGAGATAACTTTACCAAATCACCAAATAGGATGGCCCTTTCAACAAATCCCGCAAATAATCAAAACTCTCTGGCAACCACAATGGGTCACAGAGCACTACCCATCACCTAACTTTTATTACTTCCAAGAACCTTAAAAAAGAAAAGAAAAAAAAGGGGGGAAGGAGGGATGGAGGGAGAGAAGGAAAAAAAAAGGAAGAAAGAAAATGATAGAAAAGAAATACAGACCAGTTTTTCTCTGGCTTTGCTGTTAACATGGTGGTGAATTAGATTTGTGAGCTCTTTTGGAGATGACAGGGCTTATGAGAAAGCACATAACTTATCTACTTTTTTCTGATACATGTAGATCTCTAATTTTTCGGTATACTGAAATTTATTTTTTTCTATGTTTTCTACTAACTGACATCCAGTAGGATGTCAAAATGGGAAAGACTACTTGATGATAATTCAAAATCTGTTTTTAACCTTTCCCTTTGTAAGATACCTGGACGGTAAAGTTCCTTGACTGCTGCCCGGAAGTCTCCCCACAGAAGTGGAAACACATGCATGTACTCAAAAGCAGCCCCCAGCTTCACCTCCTGGTTTCATTCTTCCCAAGATTCTCTTTTACTATTAGGAATGTTCCTAATGTAACAAGTAAATGTTCTTGGTATCTCCTTAACAGAACAATACTGCTCTTTCCCATCTAAAATAAAGATTTCCAGTGATTTGTTTGCTTTGGTAGCATTTTTATCTTAGAACGAAATCATCAGCTTCTGGAACCATTTTAAAACTTTCTTGAATATTACAAATTTGAGATTGGTGAACAACCACTAATATTTATCAAGCAGCCATTGATCCCTTTGCACACCCCTAAAGCACGAGGTGATAAAGAAAAATGGTTCAATCCGATTCCGCAATTCCTTGCTTGGGCTTCCTAATGTAAATTTAAGATCCATTATATAGCCACTGAAATGAGATTAAAATGAAGCAAAGGCCAGAGTAATTAGGCAGAAAACTTAGACGTCAAAGGCAGGTGTTTCAGGCGAAAGCCAAAGAGGTCTTTTATTCCAAGAAGACTGAGTATGTTTTTTGTTTGTTTTGTGGCAGTAATTTGAGAATACTCTTGACTTTATTGCAAACCACCTGAGTGACTGTCTCATTGGTGGGCTCATTCAGGTACCCGGTTATTTTCCTAAAGGATGGATTCCCCTCAGGAAAACACAAACTGGCAGGATGGAATTCAAGTCTTTTTGTTTCTTTCTTGGGGAAAGTTCCTTCCCTGCTAGGCAGCATGGGATGATAGAAGGAGCACCGTATTGCAATTAAAAACAAACAAACGGAATAACAATCCCAGTTCTGCCCCAGGAGCAGTTTGCCACAGTTCATGCGTTCAGCAAATACATGTTTAGCGTATGTAATTTTGAAGGTGTTGTGCTAAGCACCAGAGGTGGGAAGCTGCAAATGCATTTCCTACCTTCAGGAAAGGCAGACAGACACTTGGGTGCTATTCACTGTGCTGAGTGCTATAGTAGTTAAAAACGGAGGAATGCAATAAAGCCCGGGGGACACTCCCTGAAGAAGAGGGAACATTTGGGCTGAGATCTGAAAAGTGAGTAGAGACCTGAGAGGCTTCACTTTTATCATCTGTAAAACAAGAGGCATGGGTTTCTCCCACAACTGCTTCAAGGGGGTTATTGGTGTAACACCCAAGTAAAGAGACCTGGCCCAAGGTCAGGCACTAAGTTAATTCTACACTCTCTCTTTCCTTTTCCCTAACCTGTGCTTATTAACTGGTCATTCATTTTCTGGAGCTTTCTTCCCATCTGAAATAAACTTTGATAAACCCTGTGCAAGAAACTAAGTTTCTTCCAGGTTTTTGTTTTGTGTTTTGCTTTGAGGTTTTCTAATTTGCGTGGATACCTCTTTTTTCCCCCAACTGCACAATAAATTGCTACAGGGGCACCCCCATGCTATACGCTTCCATAGTATCCCCCCTGACTGCATAGCAAAATGTCCGCACACTGTAGGAGTTTAATTAGTGCTCATGAAAGAAAGAGCCGGACCAGGCATGTAGCTTGTTCTCAACAAATTATATGGAATTGGATCAACAAGTAGACTAGAAGTAAATACTGAACAACAACAAACATTCCAGAGCTGAAAACATTTTATGACTAACAAGTAGTAACAGTCAGCCTGAAAATTAATTCTCCGTTTATTGCCATTTTTGCTCTGATTGGTATCTTTAAAAGCCAGGCTTATTACCATGCAGGTTTACAATTATGCTGTGAGCTCTGAGCCTGGTAATGTCCTGTCATTTTACCTCTAGGGATTTAACTCTGATTCCTGCTTCGTTTGTGAGTGCCCGTAGGACAGAATGACAGAGCCATTCATGTCTTACCAGCAGATGATAGTGATGATATTATCACTTTCACAATCAGTTTGGTGATGGTAGTTTGAACCTCATCATGTCTAACAGAGAGAAAAATAAAGAAATTAATATTTGAAAATTCCGTGTATTGTGTTTAGCATCATTATTGCCACTTTTATGGCAAGTGCTTTGACATTTAAGTGAGTTCCCATTTACAATATTGCCACCATAATCTCCTCATTTTGTAATTGCTTTTGGATACTTATAAGGTTTAATCTGATATTACTTCCTAATAAAAAAAGGAACTCATGTATTAGATTTATGGAAAATTATCCTAAGGGTTTTAGATTGTTATTTTAATGTTGGAAGAACTCAGTGCAGCAATAGGTCCTATTGTCAGCTGCTGTAGTCTGCATGAGTTACATGGATTTCTTGGGCTATACAGCCATCCGGGCTAATTGCATTCTAGGGGTAGCAACTCCTGTCTTGGGATTGTGGAATAAATGCATAATAAAGTACTCTGAAATGAGCAGTTTATCTGGCTATTCCTAAGAGACCCTTTGACTCTGAGATGGATATGGGACATCTGCCCCAGCACACTTGCCTCTTCTGAAGCCCTGACAGAGAGCGTCACTGAAGTGTGGGATTTTCACTAGCTGGCGTGATGTCAGTCAACTAAGGAATACATTTGAGAGGGCAGCAAACCAAGGCACAGCCATCTGACAGCTTTGTTTCCACGTGATTGATTGGCCAGGGGATCAACAAGGCAGCTATCAGACATGGTCTAAACATTCAGCGGTAGGACTTGGTGTTTAGGATGGCGGAAAATTTCCTCTCTTTGGCCCGTGGATTGGAACCCAGTACAGAGATAGGGTTTCCCCTCCCCCCACTTTCAAGAACATTCTTAAATTAACATTATAATTAACATTATAATGGTTTCTGAGCAGCCTTGCCACACCTAGATCTTTCTTCCATCCAAAACCATTCTGCTTCATCATCTATATCAAATGCAAAGAAATATTTCCAAAGCTCTATAATTCTATAGGGTTCTCCAGAGGATGTCTCATTCATCTTTTGGATATAACAATCAATACTTAGATATTTTCCAGGCGTGATGTGAGTATCACCTTAACTCTCAAAAAGCCGAGTTAGTTGGTAGTTTTTTTTTTTTAGACCACAAAATATGAGTTCTGAGGACACCAAAAGATAAGGGGTTGAAGGCAGAAATTTGAATAAAATTTTTCTTCTTGCATGGTTCTATAGTAAGTCCTATAGAATTAATTTTTCCCTGTAGCCTGGCTTCTCTCTACCCAATAATTTGTCTACTATAATTCTGGAAATAGAACTGTTATGGATCAAACAAGTTATGTAAATACATCTTTGCTCTAACTGTTGAGAAACTAAATTTAACAAACATGGGCGGGGGAGAAGAAGAGGAGGTATGTGATATGGTTAAGCAAAGGAATGTTCCTTAATAAACAAAAATCAGGTAATTATTTGCTTAAAACAGGATAATCTAAGCAATTTGGGAGCCTGTACCATGATTTTCAATAAAATCTAACTCTACATTTGTTTACCTAACTCAAGCATTTTATCCATGCCGGACACTAGAAGAAATCTAGAAAGACAATGGGAGAAATAACCTAAAGTGGCCAGGGAGCATTTCGCTAACAACCTCAGGTTTTAAAATAAAATTCTTCCTGCTTCTCAGTTAATAGTTAAGAATGATAACTGTAATCTCTGGATAATCTATTCAAGCATTTACATGTAGATAAGAGTAAAAATGTTCCACAACTACCCGTTGAGATAAGGAATCTTCACATTTCAGTGAATAACCAAGGAAAAACCCTGCAGCTTTGAGCGGGCAGTTCACAGGAAGTTTCTGTGGAGTTTCTGAGGCTGTCAGACTACTATCTCCTCTGCCTGTCCATTTCTATAGCAGCTTTGTTGTGTTTTATGAGGATAGTCTCACCCCCTTGAGATCAGCCATAGGAAAGGTACAATAGAAGCATTATTTGTATTGTTTGGTTTTGTATGAGACACACATTGGGAAGCCACTACTTCTCGGAATAGCATTTGCAGGAGGTCTCCAGGGGGCACCTCTTACCAATCTTGCTGGCTCAACCCAAGGCTGAATGACAATAAAGAATGGGAAAAATTAAAAGGAAAGGTGCTTTAATTGAACCTGTATTTGTGGAAATGTGATACAGACCTAGAGAACACCTTTTTTAGTTCCTGGAATGAGAAAGAAGGCTTCTCCAGAGGCCCTCTGCAATGACAGCCAAATCATTACAGGCTAAAACAAATGCCCCCCCCCCCATTAGCTGGAGATGTACTTCAAAAATTCTTCTGTAAGAAAAATGCTTATTCTTCCACTGACAAATAAAATAAGGTAATGGAAAATACAATGAGAAATAAAATAAAGTAGAGAAGATCTAAAACAGGAGTCAACAAACTTTCTCAGTAAAAGGCTCTGCATGGTACATGGTCTCTGTTACAACTATCCAACTACCATTATAGCACGAAAGGAGCCATAGAAAATAACATGAGCAAATGGGCACAGCTTTGTTCCAAGAAAATTTTAGTTCTAAAAATGGGCTGGATTTGACAGAGAAAGCGACAGTTTACTGACCACTTACCTAAAATAATTTCTAATCCAGTGACTCACTCTAAAGTTGAAGGAAGGTCTAAAGTAAGGAGGTGAGTGAGCAAACATGTCTAAAATCCAGATGTTCTGAGGTCTCTTGCCCCACAGTAACATTGTCACCACTCTCTCATGCCAAATGTTGCTTGCAAAACTTGTACGTTAATGGGGAACACCTGAGAGGGCTGGCACCTCAGCACCTTTATTCCTCCAGAACCACGCAAGGAAAGTCATCTTCTCCCAGCTTCTAACAAAACACCTTACAGCTGAGCTATGGTGCGGAAAAAACACTGGATTTGGAATCAAAAGTTCTGAATTTGCACCATCGTGGTCTCATTCACCAGGGATGTGTCCTTGGGGAAGTCAGGACGTTCATGGCTTTCATTTTCCTTATCTCTAAGAGTCAATATTTAACTCAGTAGGAATCTTGTCAGGATCAAATGAGAAAATTTGCCTAAAAATCCCTTATTAATTACAAGGGACTAAACAAATATGAGCTATGTCAATATATCAACAAAATATACAGATAAATGAATGGCTGCCTTCAGGTAAGCTGTGATCAATAGATTAGGTGATGGGTTGTGATAAGCAAACAGACAAGTCCCATGTATGCATAGACCAGCTGATTTTACTATACTTCAGGGCCTCAGATTATATCTCTTAGTCTTGACAAGCACACTTGTAAATATATTATTAAAAATGTAATAAATTTCTTATATATCCAATCATGGAAGTGTCAGGAAAAAATCCTGTTTTAAAAAAATTTAATGATATACTCTTATAAGGTTAAGGAAGAAGCAGCCTTTTTTTATGATTGAAAGAATGCCTGTCACTGTGCCTCTCAATTTGGAACAGAATACAAACTAGTCCTGAATTCACAGATGACTGGTTGAACCAGAGTGTATGGGAAATTTCCCAGGATTGGGCTGAAAAAAGCCCTAAAACTTCTCCCCTCATAGATTCACAGTCATTTGCTTCTCTAGAGCCATGTTCAAACTAGGGCATGGCTCTCTTCCTTGAGAGGTGTTCTGTGAGGACATTTTAAAGTAGGAAAAGAAAAACCAGCATTGCTATATAATCTGGTTTTTGTGTCTATTTGTGCTCATCACAGTAAGCATTTGGAAGCATTCTAGAGTCTATTGATCTGTTTACTTTAATCCAACCTCCAATTCTATCATTCATTTTAGTTCTATCACTCTAAAAAAAGCACAGGATCTATTATAATTAAAAACAAAACTTCTTTTTTTTGAAGACATATTCTTGCTGCCCATGGCTTCCAATAGTGTCTGTGAGCTCCAAAGAAACCTTTTGGCCTACACCTTAGGGATCATTGTGATTCTTAAAGCCAATCAACTACCATCCTGACCCAGTCCGAGGATCAGTCTAGAGGTACGCTTTACATGTAAAAGATTTTAAGAATGGGGAAGTGCTGATAGGGAAAAAGGAAGAAGTGGAAGAAGATAGAAGCAGAAGACATTCACTATTCACTCAAGCATGAATTTGTGAAACCATGTATAATAAACAGAGTAAAGAGCCCTGGTCTAAAGCCAAACATAGTGCTAATAATGTGCTGGGTACCTTGGTGCACATCCCTTTACTCTCTAAAGTGACTTCCATTTCCTCACCCTTCTAGAGGGTTTGGACTGCATACCCAATCTGCTATCTTTATTGTTTTATGGATCCATGATTCCAGGGATTTTAATAGGGATTTAACAGAATGAATTACAGAAGGTTAACTGGGGAAATTCTCCTCTGCATATTGTAGTGTGATAAAATCAAGTGCTTAGGCTTACTGACCTAAGTTCTGCCTTATAATGTAGTTTCTTCCTTAATACTGACCTTTAGCTATATAATGACTCTACAATACACATGTGAATGCTCAGACTGGCTCCACTGAGAGTTGTCTTTCCTAGGGCTTCATTCATTCCAGAGAAGAAATAACCCCTTCGTGATGCCCAGAATTATGTCCCCACTTTCCCCACTCTAATGGAATGCTCTTGATAAAAAGTTGTGTGTGCTTTGATTGGCTGTACATTGGGGGTAGCACACAAAAAATATAGTGGTAGGATATGAAAATCATGGGCTTGGAATGGTATTCCATAAAAAACATTCTATTTTATACTTAGAAGTGGAATTTTAGACCTTACAGATAACTGATTCTCCAGGCATAATAACTCTTTACACAATGATGGAAACAATAGACAATATATACTTATTATTTATGACATAATCTAAATACTTGGAAATTGGAATAGGATCCCCATGAAACAAGTCTTAATGTACTAAGGCAGTCTCAACTCTGATAGCACAATAATGTCATGTTTTAATTTAATTTTTTTTTTTTTTTGAGAGAGAGAGAAAGAGGGGAGGAGTAGAGGGAGTCGGAGAGAGAGAATCTTCAGCAGGCTCCACACCCAGAGTGGAGCCTGACATGGGGCTTGATCTCACAACCCTGAGATCACGACCTGAGCCAAAATCAAGAGTCAGCCACTTAACTGACTGAGTCACCCAGGTGCCCCTCATGTTTTAATTTTTAAAATAACCAGGGCCCCACCCTTAACAATTAAATCAGACCTTTGAATGTGAGAGTTGTGTCCTGGAGAGTGGCACTTACAAACACCAAAATGCAAATGGTGCACAGGGAGATTTGCCACCCTGCTATTCTACTGATAGATGCAAGAAAACATTTGTAGACTCCTCACTTTTCCTATACACGCCTTCCTTCATTAGCACATATTCCAATAACGGAACAATTTTACATCATTTTTCAAATTTTCATTGAATTACAAGGAGCACGGGAGGATAAGGCCACTAGCAATTATCGTTTTGGGAAGGATAACATTGCCTGGAAAAAGGCAGTCAGGGAAGCTCCTCCAGGTGGCCCCTGAGACCCCGGGAGATTTTCTCCTTTCTCACTAACTCATGTTTACCATCTGTAGAACGGAGGAAGCGTTTGCCTCTGACCACCCCAGAAGAATGATCTAAATGAAAATATAATTAAATATGTGAGCTCCTAGGAGTCCTTTCTCATAAGAGAGGTATGATGCAAAAATTAAGACATTGTGATAGTTACTGTGGTTATCACCACTATTGTTACTTCACTGTTGTAGTACAATATCCCTGTCACTCTGTTAACAATCTTCTTGGGACCAAAAGTGACAGGTGTAAAATGATTTTTTTAATGTCACACTTGCTTTGTCTTGTAAAGAAAAGTCTATGAAAAGTCTATACAAAAATATAGTATCCTTGTATGCTGAGTCCCGATACCCTCAGATCTAATGCACACACTCATTATTTCAGCTTCTCCACCCCTTCAATTACTATGCCTTTTCATTGAAATATAATGTAAAGCTTCAGCTGATTTGAATAGTGTTATAAAACACTGGAGGGACTCTCTTTAGAGCATTAAATTGTGTCAGCCTTTCTTGAATCCAGCTTTCCTGAATATCAGAATGACTTCTGTCTTGCTTCTAGAGGACAAACTCCATTTCATATGTGTCTCTTGCAGAGCCATGTAATACATGCATAGTATAGTAACTGCTGCTATGTGCTATTGAAGGATCCTGTATTCGGAGTAAAGCCCCTTTTCCTTACACGTACAATGAAAGAAACTGGACTGAGTTCTTCTCTAATCCTTTCACTTCAAATATTGTTGCGATCATATACTTATTTCCAAAAAAACCCCAATAGGATGTTTTTTAAAAAGCTGAACTGTGACTAAAATTTAATGTGAAGAACAAGCCAAATATCATTTGCTAAAATAGCAAAGAAATCTTTGAATAGTTTAAGAGAATGTATGGGAACATAGGGGTTTTCCCCTGACAGATATTAAAACAGATGATAAAATTATAATAATTAAGGCATTGTCCCTCTGGCCCCAAAATACACTTTTGTACAATGGAATAGAATAGCACAAAAACCAATTTATGTTTATAAAAGAAGCAGTGAGAAAACAATGAGGATAGGAATTACTACAGTGATTGAAATATTTAACCGTTTCTAATTGCTACTCATAGTATATAGAAAATATGTTTTCCAAGTCAACAAAATTATTGTTTGCACATGCTATGGTTATCTTCTTTTATTTAAATATGCTGATGAGTAGTAGTATTAGTATTGGTTTTACTATTACTATGCATTGATCAGAACTTCCAGAATTGTGACGTACAATGGCAATGATAGGAAACATCCTTCTGACTTGCCAACTAAGTGGATGTCGGTTGTTAGTTTTAAACACCTTTCTTTTATTGTCTTAAAGAGGTATGCATTCTCTTGCTTACCAAAAGTGCACTTTGATTCATGAATCTATGTTGCATTTACAAATAACTTTTCAGCATGTAGCAGAGGGCTTTCACATCTTTTTTCCTCAAGATCATATGATGTGATGAATCATGGTCATAGGTCACATCCTTAAATTTCTAGATTAAACTGTACTAGATATAGTTTTTATTTAAAGTAGTAAGAATTTGATATAGACTGTTTAATAGTTTTTCATCTATGGTCATAAGTAAAATCAGTTTGTGGTTTTCTTTTTGCGTTATTTTTGTTTAGTCCAAGTATGAAGTAGCCGATTTTTCATGCCAGAACTATGGCTCTTACCTAGCTGAATAGACAACTGCACAGGATGAGCTATATTACCCAAAGCAACTGGAGTTGGAAGGTTAGAGTTCAGCTGTTAGACCTGCTGAAGACAATGAATAAGTGTATATTTTAGTTTTCTTTACACAAGTTAAAACAACTTTGTGAACCATAGTTGTAGCCATATAATATCAAACCAATTTGTTTATTTGGAAATTAAAACTTTAAGTCATTGAGATTATCACATATATGCATAACACATATGAAAAAGAAAAATCAGGTGGATTTTCTTTTCCATTAATTAAATTACTGGCAGAATGGTTGGACTCCATGATAAAACTCAATCCAAAATATTTTTTTAAAAAAACTAGCACTATATAAGGACAAAATTACTGTTTAAAAGAATTAATTGACCACTGTGAAACAGTGGGAAATCATAGGACATGGAGTTAAAAGATCTCGGCCCAAGTTAAAAACTATAAACTAGTTGCAAAATACAAAATCAACACACAAAAATCAGGTGTGTTTCTATACTCTAACAATAAACAATCCAAAATGAAAATTAAGAGAACAATTTCATTTATGATAGCATCTAAAAGAATAAAATACTTGAAAATAAATTTAATGCAGGAGACAAAAGACTTGTATAATGAAACTACAAAATGTTGCTAAATAAAATTAATGAACATACTGAAAAATGTAAAGGCATCCTGTGTTCATGAATTGGAAGACAATGTTGTTAAGATGTCAACACTACTCAAAGCAATCTACACATTCAATGCAATCTCAATCAAAACCCCTATGAAGTTTTTGGAGAAATAGAAAAATACTCCCTAAAACTCATATGGAATCTCAAGGAGCCACAAATAGCCAAAACAATCCTGAGAATGAACAAAACTGGAGGTCTCACACTTCCAAATGTCAAAACTTATTACAAACCTAAAGGCATCAAAATAGTGTGGTACTGGCATAAAGACAGATGTTTAGACCAATGAAATACAACAGAGAGCCAGAAATTAGTCCTAGTTTATACGATCAAATGATTTTTGACAAGGCTGCCCAGACCATTCAATGAGGAAAAGACAGTCTTTTCAGCAAATGATGTTAGGTAAACATGATAACCCACATGCAAAAGAATGAAGTTAAACCCTTACCTTACACTATATACAAAAATTAACACAAAAAAAGAGATCAAAGACCTCGATGTAAGAACTAAAACCATAGAATTCTTAGAAGAAAACATAGGGAAAAATCTTCATGACATTGGATTTAGCAATGATTTCTTGGATATGACAACAAAAGCACAGGCAACAAAAGAAAAAATAGTAAAAAAAAAAATAGTAAATTGGACTTCATCAAAATTAAAAAAGAACAAAACTTTTGTGCATCAAAGGACTCTATCAACAGAGTAAAAGAGCAACCCATGGAATGCAAGATAATATTTGCCAATCATATATCTGATAAAGGATTAATATCCAGAATATATAAAGAACTCATACATCTTGACCACAAAAAAACCTAATTAAGAAATAGTTAGAATAGACATTTCTCCAAAAAAAAAAGATATATAAATGACCAATAAGCATGTGAAACTTATTAGGAAAATGCAAATCAAAACCACAATGAGATACCACTTCACATGCATTAGGATGACTACTACCGACAAAACAAAACAGAAGAAAACAAAATGACAAGTTGTTGGCAGGATGTGGAAAAGTGAGAGCTCTTGTGCTTCACTGGTGGGGATGTAAATGATTCAGTCACTGTAAAAAACAGTATAGTGGTTCCTTAAAACAATGTACATGGAGTTCCCATATGATCCAGCAATCCCACTTCTGGGGATTTACCCAAAATAATTGAAATAGAAAGTGGAACAGATATTTGTACACCAATGTTCATAGCAGCACTAGTCACAATAGCCAGAAAGTGGACACATTCCAAATGCCCATCAATGGTTGAATGAATAAACAAAATGTGCTGTATCCATACAATAGAATATTACTCAGCCTTAAAAATGAATGAACTTCGAAGACATCATGCGAAGTGAAATAATCCAGACACGAAAGGTCAAATATTGTACAATTTCACTCATATGAGGTACTTAGACTAGTCAAATTTATAGAGACAGAAAATAAAATGGCGGTTGTCAGGGGCTGGAAGGAGGAGGAAATGGGTATTACTGCCTACGAGATACTGAGTTTCAGTTTAGGAAGACGAAAAAGCTGTGGAGGTGGATGGTAGTGATTGTTGCTCAACAATATGAACGTACTTAATGCCACTGAACTCTGCACCTAAAAATGGTTAAAATGGTAAATCTCGTGTATATTTTACCACACACAGACACACACACAAACACTCTAAACTGCTTGAGGCTAGGGATTATGTCCCACTTCCCTACATATAAAATGTTCTCTACACGTCAGCCGCTGGTATCTGATGGAGCAGGCTTTGAAACCCAGCTTTTTCACTTATTGCCTATTTGACTAGTAATTAGTAACTTCTCGAAACCTCCGTTTCCATTCCTATAAAATGACAGTTATATTACCTACCTTGTGAGCTGACACGAAGAACAAATGAGTAGTGTATAAAGAAAATCACTTACTTATGAGGCTAACAAGTGGTAGGTATCAAATAGCTGTTCACTATTACTCTTATCCTCAAACTCAGCATGACTGACACAGTTCTCACCTCTGACATCACCTGTATGACGAGGTATGATGCTGGCCTTGATTTTCTGTCTATAAAGTGGGAACGATGTAGGCTACATCAGAGTTGCCGTGATGATTAAATGAGATTATGAGAAAATGTTTATAAGTTATAGGACTATATAAAAATAAGGTATTTCACTGCAGAATGATAAAATACATTAGAAAGTAGTGCAAAAAATGTTTTCAAAGAATACTTGTATTTGCCACAAGAACATTTTTCAACATTGATTTTAAATGTAAAAACATATTTCAAAAGAAAATATGCAGGAACCTCCAAATCTGGAATTACAGTATTCAGGTTTGCCCAGACATATATGAAAAAACCAATCACCCCCACACAAAATAAACATATATTTCACAGTGGCACTTATGCTTATGAAAAATAACCCAAATACTTATCATTCTGAAATGGTTGCTTACACCGTACCTCATGACCAAGGAAAAACTACCTCGGTTTCATCATATACTCAGCTTCGATGAGATTTCCTTAAAAGAGCCAAAGCCCCCACTGTTGAGTGAAACCAGATGCTCAGTGATCTACTGAGGGCATCTGGTTTTCAAAGGCAGCCTTGCAGAGGTTTTCCTACACCTGGAGGAAAGCGCCTGGCAAGAAGAGGCATTCTGCACATGCACCTTCTTCTTCAGGGCAGCAGAGGGCACTCCAACTCCACGGGAGACAGAGCTCTCAGCAGCCCCCCACCCCCACCCCCACCCCCACCCCCCTCAGCTCGCTTTACCTTCCCGGCCTTGCTGACTAAAGACTTGTGAAACCCAGACCCGCAGAACTCCCCTGTTCTCACCACCAAATTCTACTGAAAACCTGTTTCCACTCCCTGAGAAGTATCAGCACACTTAAAAGGAATAAATGGAGACTTGGTGAGGGGAAATTTTGTGGCACATCACACAGCCGGCGGCCTCAGGCCTGACCAACTCCCTCTCACACCTCTTATATCCCGAAGACAATGAACCACGTCTGAGGCGGACACTGTGAAGGAGCGACCAGTACTTCCTCCAGTCCATAAGCCCCAAGGAAATTTCCCTCAGGAATATTCCGTTCCAGCCAAACAGCCGGGACCTGGCAGCCTGGCTGAGGATTTGCACCAGTTCTCAGTAAGTCTCACAGGTAGAGGCAACAGGCTGGGTGCGCTCATGGCACACTGTCGGGGAAAGGTTGGGGCCACATGTCCCAAAGCAGTGGCCCCACTAGTCTTGACCAAGATAAACAGTCAGCTTCCTTAAAATATGTACATGAATAGAAGTTTCTGAGACTAACTCACGTTGTGCAAAGTAACTCTGTGGCCTTCTAAAGTGGTGCAATGAAGAAACTGCAAAACAATTTTTTTTAAAAACCAAGAAAGAGGAAAGGTTTCATAAGGTTGCTGCCCTTTTTTACCTGACCCCCCCTTATTCAATTAGCCACCGACATGGCCCTAATTTAATTAAAAGAAAAACCCAGGTAAAATGCTTCTTGTCAGATTCTCTTCATTCCATTCATATCGCTTAGGAAACTAGATAATTCTCTGTAAGGTCATCCGATGAGGACTTCCTTTCCTCTCTGTTTTCTCTGTGACTGTCCCCATTTTCCTCACCCTATTTTTGTCCTCCAGTCTCCTTCAGTCAACATGATATACATTCTTTCCAGCTCAGCCAAGCATCACAAAGAAATAAAACAACCATCCAGATTTGAATCTACATTAACTAATACCTCATTAAAGTCACCTTGCCTCCGTGGCTTTGCCAAAACTCTGGTGAAATCTACATTGAAGGAAACTCATTATAATGCCCTTCCTTAGGTGATTTAACAAGCTTCAGAAAATGGGGGTACGTGGAACATATGATAAATTGTTAGCTCTTTTGAGGCATTGTCCTTAATGTGTCATAGCAATGTGGCATGCCCTCCAAATGGGCCTTAAAATGATCAAGAACCGGGTTCAAATCCTGACTCTGGTATTTTTTTTACCTGTATTACCTATAATACTTAACTTCTCTGAGCCTCCGTATTCTCAGATATAAAAATTAAAATAGGGACAATATAGGGTTGTTCAAATGACTTATACTTCATGTTCATATCTGAACAACAACCCTGGATACTCAGTAAACATGACATTCTCCCTTTGATTAAAGCAATCAATTAAATGTTTTACTTACTTCCAAGCACTTGTGTGTTTCTGGCCTAGGAGTTCAAATTCTTCATTTTACTCTCTCCATTTCGAGACGCACATGTCAGCAAGCTTCATGGGGGGAAAAGTGGAGATATATTTAGCTACAAATTATTGTCCTTTCTTTTTCCCCTGAAAAATTCCAAAAGAGGCTTCTCTTATCTATTCAGAAAATTTTCTGGTGTCTCTGAAAATGAACAAACAGACCCAAGGAAGACTGACAAAGAACAACCTGACTTAACAAGATTTGTGTAGAAGGCTTTGGTGCAATACTCTCAGCATTTCTAAATCACACTGCACATCTAGGTTTCTTTCCAAATAGTATATTGATTACTTTCAGCCAAATTGTGGTCTTTCAAACAGCATGTTCCTTTATCATGGAACCAGCAGTTTCAGATTCCATAATTGAGAGCTACATAGTTTATAGGAATTGATATTCAGAATATGACTTTTTAGTTTGAAGCTGAATAATGATAGATGTGCATGGGGCCTGGTTGCTTGCTGAGAAAAAATAGTGCATTTCAAGTTTCCATATTTTTGCCAGGGGAAACGGCACCTTATGCATTCTTTCAGGAGAGAAAGATCTTTCCATCTATCATACCAGTTTAGGAGACCTAATTCTAGAAACGTCATTGTAATAGTTTCTTCTTTCCTGGGGAAGGCTACTCAAAACTAAACAAACAGTTTTAAATTCACCTTTTCATTCCAGCAAAATCATTTGTTCCATACTATGTGTAGTGCTGTTATTCTATCTTTAATGGTCAATTTGGGATTAGGAAAAATGGTCACAGAAAGAATGTGTCACCTAGTTTTCCATGACAGTTCATGGTATATTTGTACCCTTCTAAGTTAAATGAAAGGCAATGCAGACTTCTTGGCCATATTTACTACTTTTTAAGTAGAGGTCAAGTAATCTTCATTATTTTTATTTCATCCATATTATTTGGAAAACATCGTGAATGACATACTTGCTCTTTTCTTCTCTTGAGAAAAAAAAATTCAAGCTTTTATTAAAATATAAATCCTAAACTTAGTCTTTAAATTTTCATAAAATATTTTGGAATATATTTTTTAAACTCTCTAATTAACTGATAATGGCACGAACATCTTATATCCTGCCCATGTTTTTTTCTTTACAGAGATTCTAAACTTTAGTGATTTTTAATCAAAACAGACTTTCTGATTCACATCTCATTAAATATGAGTTTGAAAGGAAAGACAGACGTATTTTATGCAAAGATCTGGAATGTGAAGAACCTGAGAGATTTCTCCCATAGCAGCTTCCTGAGCAAAATATAGTCAGTTTGGTAAGACACATTGCTTACCTACTGCCCCAGAATATAAAGGAAATGTCCTGTTCTGTCAGGTAGAAATGTATGTATGACACAGGAAACAGTTCAATTTACTGGTTCTATATGCATATGCTGCTCTAAAAAGCACATTTCCATAATTTATTACAATATCATGTAATTAAAATTTTGGATGTAACTCTGTAAGTGAGACTCATCAATCTGAAACTACATCAATCTGCCTTGATCCCTCTCTTCTCTCAAGTTCTAGAATGGAGTATCATGCACTTTGATATTTCAAATTTCATTCAAACCATTCCATATGTTTTGGCTTATACTTCAAGAAGATTACATATTCTTTGTGTACACAGACTCACAAAATTTTGCTTCTTATAGTCATAGTTTCTAAAAAAGTGACAGGCATCGAATAGGATCTCCAAAACCATTTTTTTCATAATAAATTGTTTTAGGAATTGTTATTGAACACAAACAAGACTTTTTTGAAATCACAGTTATTTTGTGATACTATTAATATAAAGAAATCATGAAAAGTTATTTGCAAGCTACAGTTCTTTACACTCACATACACACACACATAATCCTGAGCCCTAGGAGAGAAAATGGGGGGGGGGGGTCATCTTGTTCTCTTATCAAATCCTGAAAGCAGTAATTTTACAAATTCAAAAATCATTATTTTTCTTGGGTATAATCATTAATTTTCAATGATGGTTCTGAAGAAATCTGTAAAACTATCTAGGTGATGATCCTGAAACCAAGTTAACTAAAAACATACATTAAGAAGCCAAGACACCTAGGTTTTGGAATTAATAAAATTCCTTGATAAAGTTTGCACACTCCAGTATGCAACTGCAATTGAAGATTACCTCCAGAACAGTCTCATTAATTTTGTGGAAGTACATAAACTGTATTTAAAGTTTTATTTTGTTAACCTTGATGTATGTGTTTTATTATATTAGAATAAAAGAATATGGTATTAGTGAAAGTGGAAGGTTTTCTCCTTTTTTGTAATTTCAGAATTATGCAAAGTGTCTCAAAGAATTCTAAGATATATGAAAATAAAGATATTTTTACCTAAACTAACTGGTCAATTGGTTAATAGTTCATCTTTACCGTTCAAATTCAGTAAATAAAAAATTTGTCTGATTTGCTTCTCACAGAAGAGATGGCCACTTAAGCATAATAAATTACACAATAATTTTTGTACCTGTGAATTTGAAATTAGAACTGTTTTTGAAGAATACCATGTGAGGATTAGGGAATCCTATTTTAGGAACTGAGTGACAAGTATTGTGCACCAAGGCAAAAGAAAACCAATCTATAGGAAATTAACTTGGCTTTAAAAAGCAGGGGGGTGGGGGGTTGCTGAAATACAGGGAGTCAAAGAGTCTTCAGCTCTAACATATACCTTATTTGTACCCCCCTACACACACACATAATCAGTCACTTTTTAAAAAAACTATTACCAGAATTTATGTCAGAATTCACTTTTTAAAGCAAGGATGATTCTGAGCTAGATTGGATTCTTCTGGAAATAAACATGAGTAGTGGCTATTTCACCCAGCAGTCTCCTTTATCACTCTCAAGAAGGAAAGTCGACAGACTTTGTATCTGCAATGTAATTAGCTTGCAGAGGTAGGAACATAATGAAAGCAAAATTTACATTATTATAGCCTTGTGATTGCTTGCTTATTCTAACTAGAATAAAAAGTGAATTCCACTATGTACATGCAAAGATTTGTTGAATCCATTTTCTAATATTTTCCCTCCAGAAAAGCAAGAGTGTGATTAGCAAGCTGGAACACTAAAAATGATCCCTGAGTGCAGAGTTCCCATCCTGTGTCAGTGGGATCAAAGAAAGGGGAAAAGCTCCAAAACAAACACACTGAGTGTTGTTTGGCTACCATAAACTGTGCAACTCGTTTCTACTGCCAAGTTGCAATTAAATTGTATTTAGGAGAAGTTACACATTGTTCTTAGAAATCATACTCATAATAATCCTGTCAATCAAAATTCCTGAAACTGAATTGAAAGCTCTTTGTTGGGTCTCGCCATCAAGGATGAGTTGCAGGTGAAGAATTATTGATATCCAGATGCACAGACTACATCTTTAGATCCTATGGCCCAAGGTCATGAAGGTGAGGGAAGCAAAATAATGCAGTTCTCATCTAGCAATAATGGACTTGCCAGAATTTGAAACAAAACTTTCCTTCCAGCTACCGCTTTCATGTCAGAGAAATAAAATGCAAGTACAAAATTTAAAGCTTTGTGTGTCTAACCCTTTCTGACCCCTTTTACATTCAGTTATTAATAATAATAACTATGATAATAATGCTTATGCCCAGGGCTGGAATGAAGGTTAATTAGTTAATATTTATAAAGCTTTCTGAAAAATGAAAAGTACTATTTAAACACTAAGTATATTCTTTTCTTTTCTTCTTTCGCCCTTTACTTTCATTTCCTTCTTTTATCATAGATCAATTTATTTTTCCTCCTGCCTAGCTAATTTTTTTTCACTGGTTATATTTTTCTACTCTTTTTTCTATTTTTGCCCTTGACTCCACATTGATCCCTATCACTGTCACACTTCAACCTTACCTATGCTCCTCTCTTCTCCAGTGCTGCAGGCACCTCGTTCCCATTTTCATTTCATTTTTTTCTCTCTAGTTCCTTTATTCACTCCTCATTCTCATCTTTTGCCTGTATATTCATCTTTTTCATTTTTCCTCATTTTTTAAAACATTAGTAAAATAGTAGAAGTGATACAGCTGTCAATTAAATTTTATCCCCATGTTACGGGCTATTGAGACCAAGAAGTAGATGAATCCGAATGGTTTTCCCCAGTGCTTTCCTACTAGATAGCAAATTCCAGGAAATAATAGGCTGTGACCATCTAGAAGAGTCCCCCCTTGTTTCCTGCAGAATCTCAATAAAATATTGCTTCTATTTCTTAACATATATTGCATTATTTGTTTCAGAGGTACAGATCCTAGAGGGGAGGGGGGTGGGGGGATGGGTTAGCCTGGTGATGGCTATTAAAGAGGGCACATTCTGCGTGGAGAACTGGGTGTTATGCACAAACAATGAATCATGGAACACTACATCAAAAACTAATGATGTAATGTATGGTGATTAACAAAACAATAAAAAATTATTAAAAAAAAATATTGCTTCTAATGAATCCCTCCACTCTAGGAGCTTTTAAAAAAGTCTTGATGATACTAAGGGTTTTCAGAAGGCTTATCAGTAGGGCATAAGTATTGTGTCAGGTTTTAGCTGGTTTCACATATATATTTCCCATTGTAAGTGCAAATTCTAAAGACTTATTGACCAACAATAAAGAAATTGGAATTTGTCAATTTATCATCCCCTTTCTAAAAGTAAAAGTGTAGAAATAATGCAGCTATCCCCTTAGGCCTACACAAAAAATTTAATTGTAATTGTAAAGGACCAAGCAATTTTTAATTCTATATTTTAATGATATGTTTCAAGAGATTCTGTTGAGAGTTTTACTCAGATCTTAGAAATAAGATGCCAGACATGAAGACCTATTCAGTTTATAAGCTCATGACTCAACCAGTTGCTTCTTAATTATTCTCACTCATCAGAATCCCTATATCTAGTTATGTACATTGTCATATGAATAATCTAACTAAATCACTTAAACATTGCTATATTCTTGCTCAGATGCCTTTAGGACTTTCCAATTGCTTATAAAGTTCAAAGCTTACCACTTAAGACCTGCAAAATCATTCCTCAGCTTATATTTTCAAGTCCAATCAAATATATAGTAAACATATACTATGGTGCTATGTTAGGTGCTGCTGGGCTACATCTTAGGAAGTACCTATAGAGATCCTGAGAAGTATAAACCATTGTATTTAAAACCAAAGCATTCAGCAGAATGTGGTAGGGGCCCTCTGTTCAGCTATACTCATCCAAACTCTTGTTGCCCACCAACCAGTTAACTGGTTTCACAACATCTTCTGTGCTTTCCAGTATCTGTGCAACTTCATAAATCCAGTATGACCCTGCCACTTCTCTCTGCCTACCAGAAATATAACTGTTGCTCTGTACACTTATTTTGATGATTAACCAAGTACAGTCCTGTTTTATTTACTCAACAGATAGGCATTAAACTCCTACAATGTTCAGGAAACTGCACTGAGTTTTGTAGAAGCTGTGGAAATGTATGAAACAGTGGCTTGCATTAAAAGTATTTATCTTCTCAGGGATATAAATAAGGAAGAAGGTGTATTAAGTAAAAATGAAAGCCATCAGCTAAATATTATAGGTGTACAGATGAAGAAGGAAACATTTTCAGCAGGGAGCAAGTAGGTAATATTACAACTGGGTATGTTACTGATGGATAAAGAACAGAAGGTTGTTTTAAGCAGATGTATTAGTTATCTATTGCTGTGTAACAAATTATCCTAGAATTTAATGGCTTAAAGCAATAAAAAACTTGTATTTACAATCTCACAGTTTCTGTGGATTAGGAATCTGGGTACAATGCAGTTCAGTATCTCTGACTTAAGGTATCTCATGAAATTGCAAGCAAGCTGTTTGCTGGAGCTGCAGTCTCTCTGAAAGCTTGCACTTCCACTCACCTGATTATTGGCTAGTCTCAGTCCCTTGCTGTGTGGGCTTTTCCACAGGAATACCTTATGACAAGGCAGCTGGCCTCCTCAGGGTGAGAGACCCAGAGAGATAGAGAGACAATGACAGAAAGCAAGTACAACCAAAGCAGAAAGTGGAGCTTCATAATCTGATCTCAGAATCAACATCATATTAATTCTGCGATTTTCTATTCATTATCATCAAGTCACTAAATCCAACCCACACTGAAGGTGAGGAGATTACACTAGGGCGTGAATACCAGGAAGTAGAGATCATTGGGGCCATGTTAGAGAGTGACTTCCACAGCAATGATGATAATACAGTAAAAGGGCAAGGGGCAAAATATTTAGGAAATGGTAAGGAGTCCAAGGTGACTAGACATGTCATGAGAATATGGAGAGTCTGATAGTGCTGAAGAGTCTCATTTTATGGAGCTACTGGAGAAATGTTGAAAATATTTATAAGAACGCTATGATCAGGGGGACTTTTCTAAAAAATTCAACTCATTGTATTAAGAAGCACAAATTTGAGGTAGGACCTTCTGAATAAAGTTATACAGTTAAGACATTTACATCATAACCAAAACATTACATCCACTTGAAATGAGAATTATTCTGAATTGTAAAATTTTATTATATAACACTTTATGCACAATATATAGCTTGTCAACCCACCAAGACTAAATCTTAAGGCAATGATAGGCTATGCCTTTGTATCCCCGTTGTGTCTAAAATAATGTGTTTAGATAGTGCTGCATAGATATTAGCTGAAAAAAAAAAGCAGGAAAAGGCTCATGAGAAAGTAGTATTCCAGAAGGGAAAAGAGTTTCAAGAAAGATGTGGTGATTTTCTCAAAATAACACCAAGTATTTGAGTTGTAACTGAAAAGAGATGCCTAGATATCAAAAGTTAGCTATCTTTCCAAAAGCAGTATCAGTGGGGAGATAATGTAGAACCCAGCCATGGTGAACAGATGCAGAGCAGAGAAATGGAAGAACCCAGGATGAACTTTGTTTGCAGGGAGTTTGGTGGTGGTGCTGGGGAAAAAAGAAAGTATTATAGTAGCTAGGAAAAACTGTGGTTGAAGTAAGCGAATACTTGAGCACATTTTTGGCTGAAAGGAAGCAGTTAGTGGAAAGGGGAAGAATTTAAAGACTTGTGGAGAGAAGAAAGACTTTATGACGTAAGTCTCAGAACAGACAGAAAGGGATGAGGTTTAAAAAAAATGCACAGATGGTGGCATTAATCGCAGAAAGACACGGGAACAACTCTTCCTCTAAAAGACAGGAGGAAAATGTGTGTGATGTGTGAGAAAACATTTTTTAATTTACACAGTCCCATAACAAAGTCTCTGTATCAAACTGATCAAAATGATTATAAGGACCATGATATATTCTGGATTGTGGGTCACAGATACAGATAATCTAAGGGTACAATTAGGTATATGCAAGGCAATGTAAACTGAATCCACAATAGTCTCTTTTGTCTAATATTTTTGTTTTACTTCATATACTTCTGCCTGATGGGACCTTATGGAAAAATCTATTCTCATAAAATAAACAAAGTACTCATAGAGTTTTATGTTAATATTAGGTTAAGTGACTTAAAAAGAACGTCCTTTTTTCCCTAGATCATCAAGAATTCTCTTTAATGAATATCTGAGCTCCTACCATATGAAATGCATCAAGTTAGAAAATGTAGAAGAGACAAATACAAGAACAAGGAGTTCATTCCTTACAAGAGAGAAAGGAGGGTGACAAGTATACATATTCCCCTGAAGCAGAATAGATGGCGCAGAACTGTCAGTAACAAATTCATGGGAATTCAAAGAAGGTAAAGGTGGCCTCCAGGTCTGGTCATCAGGAAGTCTTCATGACAGAGATAACAATTTACATGGAATTGGCATCCGTTAAGACTTTTAAGAAGAACAATGAAGAAAAAGAACACTCAGGTATGAGGCAACAACATGGATAAAGATATGGAGGTGGAAAGTTAAAGAAAATGTTCAGAGAAAATCAAGTATCCCAATTAGGCCCAAAGATAGGGGCATGAGGGGAAGAGTTGGGAGATAAACCTGGAGCATCTGGGGCTGTAATTTCATCAGTGAGTCAACAGATACAAATATATGTTTGAAGAAGCTCAATCTAGTGGTGATATGCTTTGGAGTTAGTAGAAAAAGATACGGAGAATTCAGTTAACAGCCTGTTGCAGTAATCCAGACAAGCAAATGGGAACATAAATGGAAACAATGTCTGAATGGAAAGCCTCAGTGGGTCCCTGGGTGGCTCAGATGGTTAAGCATCTGCCTTTGGCTCAGGTCATGATCCCGGGGTCCTGGGATCGAGCCCCGCATCGGGCTCCCTGCTCGGTGGGGAGCCTGCTTCTCCCTCTCCCTCTGCCTCTCCCCCTGCTCATGTTCTCTCTCTCTCTCTCTCTCTCTCTCTGTATCTCTGTGTCTCAAGTGAATAAATAAAATCTTAAAAAAAAAAAAAAAGGAAAGCCTCAGTAGGATGTGTAAGGCATTGGAAGGTGAAATGAAAAGGATAAAGCAAATGACTGGATGTGAGGGTGATGAGGGAGAACCAGGAATGACTCTAACAGTTTTCAGTTTTGTTACCTATGCTGCCAAGAATTCTTAGAGTTTGGAAAAGGGACAGTCTCCAAGAATAGCAAACTAAGGGTAGTATAGAGCAGTTTGGAAGTCAATGCATACTTCAGAAAATTTACTCTTTGGATCCGAGAGTTAGATAATGGCCTGAGGGAGAGGGAGAAGCTACAAGGGTTTTAAAAAATCTACAAAGGATAAAAGCACCAGAATTATTTGGAATTTCAATTCTAACAAAAGATCATGAGAAGCAAGAGGGGAAAAATATTGCTGTAGTGTTTTCATACTACAGGCACCATAACAAGCAGAATGCTAGTGCTAGGAAATAAAGCTACTACATAGTAGGTACTGGTGGCAAAATGTGGTCAACTTCTGTAAGACAAAAATATATTTTGCCAGAACATTCTGCAGCAGTCACTTCTTAGCAAAATATTCCTCTAACATCAACTGTTAGCTCTTCAGGATCAAGCACCTTTATGGGAAATTCTAAAACATCTTTAGCTTGTTCCTAATCAGGGAGACCTGAGAACAGCATAAAGCCATAAAGAAGCCTGAATTATAATAAGCACAAGTCAGCCAATCAGTGTAAGATATATTAGTTATCTCCCTGGCAAAGGATGCAGCAAATAGGTGCTCTAACCTGTCATTCTGCACTGTGAAGTACAAAGATTCATCTCAAATGAGACCCTAAGTTCTTTTTTTTTTTCATTTATTTTTTTCTTTTCCTTAAATCAGCAAGTCCACCACATAGGCTCTTACTGCTATTAGAGACATATGTCTCTTAATCCAATGGTATATGAATTATAGCAGTAAATGGCTTTGAAAGTGCCTCAAAAGCAAAATATGGAAATTCCCACCCCACTCTCCCAAGAGAATAGGATGAAGAGTCATTATGTTTGTGAATTCAGAGAATGCTACCCCATTGTTCAGAGACAGCATGTATATAATTGTTTGTCTCTTTTTCTCTTTGAAGTATATATTTTTTTAATATGAAACCTCAGACATACTCAAGGACAGCTTGCCAGGTTGGTCAAGAACACTACTATATCTACATATTCACTAAGTCATAAATCTTCTATACTTTGGCTATGCATACATGACATATGACCCTTATTTCTCCCCTGTGGTAGCTTACTCAGAGACAAGAGAGGTCTATGAAAGCACAGTGCTTCCTTCACAGGAAATATTTCACATATACCTCTGCACCTACGAACACATCAAGTAACTGAGGTATAGTTTGGAAAAAAGTGTAACATTAATTCTCTTAAACAGACTAATTTGGCTCAAATAAGAATATTTCCTTACGTATTTGTTAATACAATAATGCTATCTCCGTGTTTCTAGACTTTGGTTATGTTTTCTAAGAGCTAATAAACAATTCTCTGAATTCTTCAGGTATTCGGTTCAATCTATCTGTCAGACATTAATTAGTTCTATAGCAATCTCTCCTGGCTGTCCTGTGGAAAGGCAGCGACAGTGAAAAATCAGGCAGGATGACAAAGGAAATACTTTCTGACCAGAAAAATCTGTCATTAATAGAAGGTTCAACATTCAGATCTAAAGCTCATTTCTCTTTCCCATGTGAAAAGAGACAACTGTATTATGAACATTAGCCACATTACCAGTAGAACTGAGAGATGTTTATTTGGCACTTTTTTCACTAATACTTATAAAACAAATAGGTATAGATCTTTTGGGTTTGCTTGAGTTCACTGGAGAAAATGACACTTTTAATAAATATGCCAAGCAATTCAGTGAAAAGGGACTTCCAAGCTATGGGTGCCGTTCATATTTTCCAAAAATGTAATCAGAAAAAGATAAGGAAAACTAATGCAGTGTTACTACTTCTAACATTTCTCCATTTCACTTAATCACAATGTCTACTCAAAAAGTAGCTCTCATTTCTCATGTTTCATATATCTTTAGCATTTCTTTTTCTCAGTCTTTTGGTGTATGATGAACTCATCAAGGTTCTCAATTGCAAGTAACAGAAGTCAGATTTGGCTTATGTAAACAGAAAATAAATTATTGGAAGGACATATAGGGCCTCATGTAATTGATGTGCCAACTGGAAAATTAGCTGGGAAAGTATCTAGGAACCATAGGAAGTAGGTGGGTAGACAGCAGAGAACACCACCATGTCACACCACAGGGGTGGTCTAGACTTGACTTCACACCACTCCAGCACCACAGTCCCCCAACAGGCCCAGCATCTGTATATCATCATCTAGATTCAAAATCCCAGGATGGAGCATCCAATCAATAGCACTTCACTCACTGAGAAGGAGGAGACACTGGACCATACAGTGTTTTTACTGGGAAGTATGATTCTGACTGTCAAGACACACAAAAGAGTAATTCAACCCATGTAGGTCAGAGCTTCACATGCTGGGCAAGCAAAAAACATGGCAATATCTATCATGCATGCTTCAAGAAGAATTGACACTCTAAACCTCACATAATTATAGCTCTATGTAGTAGGCATATTGAATTTTTTAAATTTGGAGAATGGGACAGAGGGAAGTGTATTGAATGTTCCTTTTAGAGAAATTTCATTATCAAATAAGGGATAGATAGGTCAATATGTTTCTGTCCTATAAGGCCTAGAAGGAGAAAGTATATCCCTCCATCTTTTTTTAACCCTCTCTTTTTAAAAAACATCAGTATCTTTATTAATAAATGCCATTTTAACACCAAGAATAATGCAACATTAAGCTAGTTCTATTGAGAAGTTACTTTTATGCTAAGCACCATTTTAAGTGTTTTATGTATATTAACTCACTTACCGGGATTTACTCACTTTATTTACTGGAGTTTCTAAAGGTTTCTGAAATCACTTTTGAGAAAATAAGCTCAGGTAAGGTTATTAGCAACCACACGTCTCCTCAAATGCTGGAAAAATCTGGAACTACCCAAACAAACAAAAAAACAAACAAACAAACAAAAATCTGGAACTACCCAAAAAATTGGTTCTTAAAAAAGTAACATCATTTTCCGGAAAACTGAAGAGGGAGTGATTCTTATTTCAAAATGTACATTTGTTACTCTAACTCAGATAGGACTGTAATACCACCAAGACAGGATAATAAAAATATAATTTTTCTAGACAAAGTATCCTCAGTAAAATTACAAATGGTAATTTTTATAATTATCACTACTTTATTAATTGCTGAAAAAAAATCCAGGTTGGAAATGTTTGGGGTAAGGGACTAAAATCATAGACAACATTTTTAAAAATCACCTCCATATGTCAAAAAATCACAGACCTTGAACTGTAGACCTCAAACATAGCCTACCATGGAGATCATCCAAATCACATATAGTCCCATAACATAGGTCACTGGTTGCCTACACAATATCCATGATCTCCTCATTAACCAAGAGAACCCCAGGAATCTACCGACTAGAAGAAAACATTCCCCAGCCTCACAATAATTATAGGTAGCAATCATGGGGTGGCGCGCTAGGAAAATTCTTTATAAAGGGCTCTTTTTGACCTTCGCCTAGTCCACCTTTTTGGTCCTTTTAGGCCTTCCCAGATCTTCCTCCTACTCCCTGCCTGGAATACAGATACAATTACTAGACCTCTTATAGTCAATTTTAGGCTATAAGATGATACAGAGGATTGAAGCTATGAGGTAAGGATGGCAGAGAAGAAAGACAGAAAGAGACAAGTTCCCTGAAGATGGGATACAAATACCGTATCTACGCTAGACTACAACCTCTGCTCTTCTTTTATATAAATTCTATTTTGCTTGAGTCAAGATAATTTGAATTTTCTGTTATGATGCTAAACACAATCCTGTTACACCCTCCTCTTTCTTTGAGTTTGATATTTTAGATGGATGCATCATGTAGAACACATATGAAAAGTTCTAGTAATGGTGCCTTGGTGTTTGTCTATCAGTTTACCATTGAAAATGCTTTCCAAATACATCATCTCCTTTTTCCCCCTTAAAGAAATTAAAGATAAATGAAGTTAAATCATTTGAAAATGTTGAAACATGCAGTGAAAACACTAGATATACTAGAACTAAGATTATCTGACATCTTTTCTCATCTTTCTATTACTGTCTTTCCTTTAATTATAGCTGTGCTGATATGGGTTAATTTACTTTTATTTTTATTCTTGTATGTAGAAAAAAGGACATTTCAACTTAGATGATTTAGTTTCTTATTACTTTTGGAAATTAGCTCACAAAAGGTTCTCTGAACTCCACAAGTTTAGATTCCAATTTAATGTCTCTAATTTAATATAAAATATTCACTTCTCTTTTTTTCTCTTTAGATTCCCTATACCCATGTATCCCACCTCCCATCTCCCACCTCTGTGCCCCTACTCAAATCTGTTCTCTATCTATGAGCTTAAGAGCTTAGTGGGTCTTTGGTTTTGTTTGGTTTTAGTTTTGGTGGGGTTTTTTTGTTTGGTTTGGTTTGGTTTGGTTTGGTTTGGTTTGGTTTGGTTCCACATGTGAGAAATCATACAGTACTTGTCTTTCTCTGTCTGCCTTATTTTTTTTTAGCATAATGCCTTGTTGTCACAAATGGCAAGATTTTACTTGTTTTCATGGCTGAATCATATTCTTTTCTTTTGCATATATCTCACAGATTTTTATCCATTCAGCCATCAATGGGTATTTAAGTTGTTTCCATATCTTGGCTACTGAAACTCTAATAACCTGAGAAGTGGTAATGTCACGTGAAATTATCCTCATTTTATAGATGGTAAAACAATTTCAGACGTTAAGTAATTTGCTCAGGATTATAGAGCAAGTAAGTAGAGCATCTTTGATGTGAACTTGGGTCTTTAAGCCATATTCCATCTCTTTCTACTGTCATGCTGCTTTATCTAAGAAGGTTCTGTTTTCCCAGATAATACTATATTTCTAAAAAATACAACCAGGTGCTCACTTTGGCAGCACATATGCTAAAAAATACAACCAGGTATTCAACCTGTAACAAGTAAATGCATTTACTTATTCTTCATATTAACAACTTCAATCCAGTGAGAAAGCATTCCATCCACAACTCAATAGCTATGGGCCAATGAGAAACACAACAGTCTGAAGGTGATTTACCAGCTGTCCCAAATTCATTTTGGAAGACCTCAGGAACATTGTTTTAGAAAATCTCAGTTATCTGACTCAAGCACTCAGAATAAGTGAGCCAAAGAGATACAATGTGAGTGGAAGGAATTACTAAATGAAAAGGAAAGTCTTACAGGTTTATGACTTACTGGGGATGTAGAGTAAAAAAATGATTTTTAAATTAGCTGAATATTAAATAATGGTGGAATTTTAGTATAAATTATATAACTAACTACATAATCTAAGCTTACTACTTTTTGATTTTATGTTTCTCCACATTAAAAAAAAAAACTCTGACAAACACTCTGAAGCATAAATTGTGCAGTTTTACAAGTGTCATTGATCATGTTTTCATCTATCCATTAGTAGTAGGTGAATGGTCACCACTATCTGTTTTACAGGAAAAAGGCAAAGAGTGAGCCCCAGATTCTAGATTCCAACTACAAAGACAAAAAATAGAACCAGTGACTGAAATAGCTCAACAATTTTTTTCTGCACAAGTAAAAATAATTTTAGAAATTAAGACTCATCCAAAACAAAAAGTAAAGTATACCCACCAAAGAATCTAATATAGTAGACCAATAAGAAGTTGGACTTTGATGTGAGGAAGTCCTAAGATAGAGTCCTGACTTGGTAACCAACTGGCTATGTGGCCTTGAACAAACCAAGCAAACTCCCTAAGGCTTGTTTTCTTCACCTATCAAATGGGAATGATACAAGTGCCTCAGAAAGTTGTTGTGCAGAGTCAAGAAGATAATGTTGTTGCACGGTAGCTGGTAGGTAGAGGAAGTACTCAGAAAATGTATCATCATTGGGGTGCCTGCGTGGCTCAGTCAGGTAAGTGATGGACTTTTGATTTTGGCTCAGGTCAGGGTCAAGGGATTGTCCCCATATCGGACTTTGCCCTGGGCGTGCAGCCAACTCAAGACTCTCTCCCTCTGCCCCTCCCCCTGCCCCTGCTTTCACATGCTCCCACACACATGCTCTCTCTCTCTCTAAAAAAAAAAAAAAAGTATCATCATTATTATTTTTTAGATAGATCATAATTAGAATTTTCTTTTCCAATGTCTCAAAGACTTTGTGTATTTCTTAGGTCAAAAGGGGCACGGTTTACTAAAAAATATCTCCAAATAGCATTGCCATTATCAACTTACTTGTGTATGTGTATTAGTGCACAAGTGTTGCCCAAAACATTCTGACAAAAGCAATGAGAGATTCCTTCCTTCCTTCCTTCCTTTTCTTTCTTTTCTTTTCTTTTCTTTCCTTTTCTTTTCTTTTCTTTTTTTGGAAATGTACCATTTTGGACCAAATGGTGGGCCAAAAATAGACTGTATTTTTCTTCATTCAAAATGTACATATTATTTGAGACAAGAGTAGGTAACACTAAGACGGGTTTCTTTCCTGAAATTTATCTTGTTGAACCATCATCTCTTGAAGTACAGAAAGAGTGGTTTAGTATAATAAATAGCCTTAAAGAAGAATTCCAAAATTCTTCAAATTCTGTATTTTAAGGAGAGATACTTCATCTTCTATGTGTCTTGATTTCAACAGGGCTAAGAAACATTGAATTTGAGTTAGACAAATACAGTAAGTACTCTCTGATCCTTTGGCCCATCTCACTAGACAAATGTTGGAAGCAGGTATGTACTGAGGAGAGGGGCTACAATGAGGGTGAATAATGGCACATAAAATAACTTTTGACCCACAGTTAGGTTTTCACTAAGGTTGTAGTGTTGCTTCTTGGTGTCCTCCTCAATTATCTGATTGATACAATATATATCCTGCCCAACTGCATACAATATATATCCTGCCCAACTGCAATCTCCTAATACACACACTATTTCCTGGATCTTGTCTGAAGTTTACCACTGGAAGTCCCCACTCCTTAATGCCTAGCTAAATGGCACCTTTGCAATAGAGATGGAGGCAGCTGCTTCCCGGAAGCACCTTCGCATAGAATGACTCCTGTTGCCTGTTAACGTTTTAACCACTGGCTCTGAAGCGCTGGTAGTTAGGTGAGAACTAAGTCAAAAATTAAAAACTCTTTAATTCACAATACACTCTTGCTGAGGATGCGGCAATATGAACAAAACAGAAGTCTACCTATGAGGAAAAAGTGGACTACAAAAATTAACATTGCAAACAGGAAGCCAGGGAAATATATATTTAAGAGAATAATTTCTATTCAAGCCTTCAGAAGAATAGACAGGCTAACCACAAATATCTTTAAATCTATTCAATAAGATCATTTTAAGAATTTTTAAATGACATGAATAGACTAGGTGGATGTTATCCTATTATTCTCAAAAATACTACTACTGCATGTCTTTTAAAATGTTATATGATGAACCCTGTCTTTCCCCCAAACTAATCTGAATTAAGTTTTTTATAATTTTTAAAAGGAAAAAGGTAAGAAAAATATTTATAACTGATAAAATATTAAATTTCACATGCTTTGAAGTATTCATTGGATTTCTCTGAAAACTACGCATATAAACGTACAGACACACACAACACACATACACACAGACCTAGTGAAGTGTACACACACAGATGCAGACACACATATTCACAGGAGGAACTGAAAAATGTATCAGGGTAACAGGGTTATTTGAGCAACTGTAATGCAAATATCGAATAATAGTTTACTGGCAAAATCAAGCAGACAAAAGCTTCATCTAGAATAAATATATCATGTAGCCAACGAAATTTTAGGGAAATGTTGGCAGGCATCTATAAAATGTGTGCAGAGAAGGTAAGTCCACCCAGCCTTTCAGAGAAAACACAGAGAAGGACCAAACGCACAATATGAAAACAAAGTCCTGGAATCCAGAACTCCCTCCGAGGAGAGGAAAGGATCACAAATCCCAGAGACCCTTTTACATAAATTTTGATGTTTTCCTTTTGTGTACAGTATTGATGAGTGTGTCGTGTGCTCATTGAGAAACCAGCCCTCGGTAATTGTCAGGGATCTTCATTCTTAGTGCAGACTCCACTGGAAATTAATTGCTTCGGTGCAATCTGAACCACATCATAAATGTCATGTAGAAGTTGCAGGGAGTGAGGAGGCAGTGACAGCTCAATCCTCACTGTTTCATTTAAAGGTGGGTAAAACACACTGCGACAGAAGTGCTCTTCATCAATAATTTAGTCCGCAGTGTAAAGCCAAGCCGTGCCAAAGATGCCAGGGGAGCCGCCGTCTCCCTGGTTTTAATGACACCAGCAGGGAGGGGTTGAGGGGCCAGCTCAAATCAACATTCACTGCACATCTGGGCATGTCGGCAGATGAAGATATCAAGGACTGAGCTGACAGGACAAAGGGTTGAAAAAAGAAGTGTAACCTAGAAAACCTTTACTTTGAATTCTTTGTATAAATTCAAGGGGGATGACAGTTCCTAAGGTCATCTTATATAATAAAACTTCAGGGATCTACATAGAAAATTTTAACCCTTTCCATCATGTAATCAAAGAAGATGAAAGTTTAGTTTCTGATGTTCATTTTAGAACTCTAAAATATTCCTTGTCCTCCCCTCCACCCAAAAGACTTCTGCAATGAGCCAAATGTTAACAGGGACTGTCTGATTTCATCTCATGAAGCCCAAACACAGCTCCTCTGAAGCCCTACTACAGCTGGGGACCGGGGGGGGTCAGTCCAACTTCCTCTTAACCTAGGCGAGTTTAATATCTTGGCTATTGCACAATGTTTGCCAGAAACTCAAAATTTAGTGAGGGAGCTCCCACTGTAATATAAAAGAAATAATGTAAAATGGCACAACCATCCCTTCCTTATTGTACCTACTTTAAAAACAAATAAAGGAGGGAGGTATGTGTGTGTTCATTACCCAAAGAGTGCTATTTCTGGGATTCTAATGTGAAAGTTTGGAAGGGGCTTGAAAAACAAGAATTATATGAATTATATGAGTGGCAATCTTGTCCAGATCCTCTGAGGACACCATGCATCCCCAGACTTAGGCTCTGTAGAACCCCAGAGGCCAAATTCAATTATCTCATCCTATGTTTTGTATGTTTGGAGGACATTGCAGCCTCAACTAGGGGTTGACTGGATTCTCATAGTGAGATTCAGTCTTCACTGAAGGAAATTTACTGAGTTTCCGTTTTCACCCTAATGTTTTTCACTCCAAAAGCTGAAGTTAGCGACTTTATTAATGTTTTTTTTTTAATTTTTGACTTTATTAATGTTAATCAGAGTTGAGAGTTTAAATTATTTCACTACAGGAATTTCACTACAGAGACGACCAGCATATGTAATTTATAAAGAAAAAGCATGAGATGAGCACAGAATGAATTTTGAATTTAATATTCTGATAATATCTAACCCCTTTTAGGTGATTAGTAGTTAGATGATTATTATCCAAAATACAGAATGTGTGAGAGAGCCACACTAATTTCAAAGTGTGAGTTCATGGGGAGACATATGATAAGAACCTAATAAATCCAAATTTCCAAGAATTTCTAGGCATGATCAGTCCATCTCAAAGCCAGGACAGGACAGAAAATACGTAATACAATTTTAAACACGTTTTAAAAATGCCTTTTATGAATCAGCACTTGTACTGATAGCTGTAAAATTCAAGGAACATGACACATGAAATTTCAACCATACTGCAGATCATGTTATGGTTTACCCCTCTTTCTAAATGCCTGGTATCGAGGGTAGGTTATAGATCTCACCACTAATCTGCTAATTTCTTCAATAAACTCAAAAAGAATATTGCCAACAACCCAAAAGATAGACAGGTATAGGTAATTCTATAGGATGTAGATTTGACAGACTGACAAAACCCAACCCAACACCCAAGATGGGTTTTTCCGGAGGGAAATCCCATGTGACTCTGAAAGAAAAGTGACTCTGAAATCAAATATATATACAAAGTACACAAAATAGAATCTGCAAAGTAGGTTGGTCAATAATTGTCAAAGTAGAAACTTTGTGTGAGGACATGCCAGACTTCCCATTTTATGGCTGATAAAGTAGATATAATTAGTCAATAAAAGTCACATTTTTCAGTGAAAAATCTTTGTCCCACCACTTTGGCTTTCCTCACTGCATTACTATGGTTAAGAAAGAATTACCTAATTTCATTTTTTTAAAAAAACAAAACCATTCTCATTTACCAAGAAAATATATGAGGGAGAAGACCATTGTATTAGAAAGCATTAAGTTGAACCATACGAAGTAGCTGATGCTTGACTGTTTTTTACCTACAAAAATGTAGTTTCACATGATTCAACCCAAGAGTTCTTCCTTTTTTGACAGCTGATCTAAATAAGAACTCTGATGATCACTTAAATGGTTATTAAAATCATCCGTTCAATAATACTTTAGCAAATTTTGAAGCCCGACTATGTATCAAGCACTATCTTCGGTCCTAGATTAAAAAAACAAAACCAAAACAAACAAACAAACAAAAACTAGTAATAAAAATGTTTGCTTCTTCGGGCCCCTGGGTGGCTCAGTTGGTTAAGCGACTGCCTTCGGCTCAGGTCACGATCCTGGAGTTCCGGGATCAAGTCCCGCATCGGGCTCCCTGCTCAGCAGGGAGTCTGCTTCTCCCTCTGACCCTCCCTCCTCTCATGTGCTCTCTCTCTCTCATTCTCTCTCTCAAATAAATAAATAAAATCTTAAAAAAAAATGTTTGCTTCTTCAGGACAAATTGAGAGAAATTAAGAAATGTGTGAGTTTAATGCCAAGAGAGTCAAAGCTCTGTTAAATAACAGTAAGAAATAGGCAAACTGCATCTTTGAAATTATCTCAGTTTACAGAAAATAAGATCTGGGTGACAATAATTTTTCTGTTTCTATTTTTAGTGTTCATAAAAGCATTATCATGAAGCCAACTCATAGAAAGCTCCCCCAGGGCACCTGGGGGGGGGGGGCTCAGTTGGTTAAACATCTGCGTTCGGCTCAGGTCATGATCCCAGTGTCCTGGGATCGAGCCCTGCATTGGGCTCCTTGCTTGGCGGAGAGCCTGCTTCTCCCTCTCCCTCTGCCTGCTACTTTGCTCACTTGTGCGCTCTCTGTCAAATAAATAAATAAAATCTTAAAAAAAAAAAAGAAAGCTCCCCCAACTTGCTGGTGGCAAGAAAAGACCTGGGGAAAAGACATTTCATGTAGGCAATCCAAACGAAAAATAGAATGGCAGGTGTCACAAATATCAAATTAGTGCCCACTTTACAAACAGAAGCCGCTCAACTCTCTCTCCGTATTCACATGTATGAGTTCCTTGAACTCCAGATGGAAATGGATGTTATAATTATCACCGGACTGTTGTAATCTTAAATGGGAATGGAAGATAATCATGCTGGAGTGTCAGATCCAAAGGATGGCTGCTTTTAAAAAGCCCATTAAACAATATTATCCAATTTAAATGGTAGCATTATCAGAAGGGCTTTGATAATGTAGCTACCAATTGTGCTCTCTTGATTTGTAACTTTCTTTGAGGGCGTGGGGAACATGAGCTGTTTAAAGCACCTTTTAACAAAGCTCCTAATTTCTTTCTGACTTTGAATATTCTCCTTTCACAGCAGAGCTGAAGGAAACCTGTAGTTCTGATTAGAATGAACTTAGACTATACAGAAGGCCTGCCCTACAATTATACATGTGCCGAGATTAAAACTCAGAGACACCGGCAGCCCACAGTACACGGCCTAAGTGGTAGGTAAGAGAACATCCGTTCAAAACTACAGAAAAAAGCAGAATGAGCAGGGCCTTTGTGAGAGGCAGATAAAATATCTCAGAGGAGCAGATTTCTAACAGAATTCACCACAGAAAAGTCGCAACCATTCTAACATAACTAGTTATTTTAACAAACCTTGGGATCTGCATATGTCTGTGTATATGTATACATTATATAAATGTTTACCCAAAATATGTGACTGCACATTACTGATGGTAGCATATACTTTGAAATTAAATCTTCTATTTAGAGCATGATGAACCATATCAGTACCTCTTCCCAAACACTGGTAAAGGTACTTTTCTTTTTGTTGGTTTTTGGGAGGGGGGGGTTATTTTTTATTTTTATTTATTTTTTTTATTCTTACAACTAGTGTGAGGGACTCTTCTCTGTAAACTTTCTGGTCAACTATTTGGAATTAGTTATTAAAGTTCAGCCTGTCTCAGCCTTCTACGTTGGTGTTCAAGTGTGTCATTACAAAAGGAGGGCAGATTGGTAACTCTTCTTCTGTTGATCCCTTCGTACAAAATTCATAACTTTTATACAACTAAAAGAAAAATGTAGTTAAAAAGCTAAAACTTTATTTCATGCTTATGTCATGTAATGTTTCTACGAAATTACAAATAAATCTTAACTTTATATTGTTAACAAACGCTAATAAAGGGCCCTAAACCTACGGAGAATATATAGTAATTATTACATATAATCATATAGCATATATAATATGTATTAATTATTAACCTCAAGTTGCTATTGTTGGTGGGATATTTGAGTGGTAGAATGCCAGGAAGAGCAACTCCTAGTTTAAAAGGAGTAACCAATAGGAGTAACTATTTTAAGCCAATAATTTTATGATTTAATAGGAGTGTCTCAAAGGGACAAATAAGGATTTTTTTAGAAGTCTTTTTCAATTTGTAGATTTTTTTAAGTCCTTTATGGAAACACTCTAAAATAATAACCATCTAGGCAATGATGGACGAAGCAAACACCTCCAATCTAAGAAGTCATTTAAACCCAACCTCCACGTAGAATCACAGGATGCACGTAAGCACAGACTTGACTGCGAGGCATATTAGTGATGAGAGGTAATGCTGTCGGGTCTTACCAACCGGCATCTACTCCACATGCCAGTAGATTTAATTTGCCATAAAGTCAAATATCTCGAACAAGATGGAACCATTCACATGGGCATTTATTCGTTCCTTGCCATCTACCCATAGTGTGAAATGGCAATAAATATTCAAGACCATAAGGAAGTGGGGGCAGATTGGGACGAGGGCTCCTTCTTAGGAAGAAAAGGAAAAGATATAATTAAAATAGGGTAACCACCTGAAGTCTCAGCTACCTTGATGAGTTTGTGAGGTCTGGGAAAAAAGAAGGTGCTTTGAAAATCTTGCAAAAAGGTCAGAGGAGGGCATTTTGTGAGTAAGGGGGTGGAGGGTCCTTGAAAGGAGCCAGGGAAGCAACATTCTAAACAGGCTTTTTTTTTTTATTCACTTGGGTTTGCACAATATGTTTCTTGAAAGAGTTTGAAGCCCAATATATAAAAAGCTGACTATTTATATATTTGATTCCTTAAAAGCAATTAGGAATACAAAGCAGATGGTCCAGCATTGTAGATTTCCCTTTTCATATTGCTTAAACACTAGAGATCAATAAGTCTAATATAAACAGATGATTTCCATAGCAGGGTTTATAATTAGCTGGCACTGAATGTGTCCAAACTCTAAAATAATTAGCAGAAGCATGTGGTACACCATTAAAACCTTGTGGCTTGTCTGCATTTACATTTATAATTATTAAAGTTAATTATGATGCTCGTGGTGTGGTTCCAAGCTCCTTTACAACTTAGATCAAATATTTTTTTAATCCCATAACTTCCTTTCTAACCTTCCTCCAGCCTCTAGAAAACGGTGAAACCAGACCAAATTAGGAATGTATACCTGCCATTTTTTTGCTCCAAAGAATAAATTCTCACTTTATCATAAAAGATAGGGTCTTCATAAGGACCTGGCAGCTTTCTCAACCGATACCAATATTTCAATCTTGAATTTTAATTTGTTCATAATGGTGGAGGTAGGCAGAATAATAATGCTTACAAGTTGTTAGAGTGAAAGCTGTCATTTTGAGAGCTAAATGAATGGCAAGTCAGTGCCAATATAGTCTCCTCAACTTATTATATAGTAATAGATAATCTAAAATAACATACTTACATGACATTCTTGACTCAAGATCTGAAGTTACTCTCAAAAAAATAATACTTTCAATTATTTTAGAGTACAAGTAACGTTTCATAGAGTGAGAGCAAACAGTCCATCTTTTTTTATTTTTTTTATTATGTTATGTTAATCACCATATATTACATCATTAGTTTTTGATGTAGTGTTCCATGATTCATTATTTGCATGTAACACCCAGTGCTCCATTCAGTACCTGCCCTCTTTAATACCCATCACCAGGCTAACCCAACCCCCCACCCCCCTCCCCTCTAGAACCCTCAGTTTGTTTCTCAGAGTCCATCGTCTCTCATGGTTCGTCTCCCCCTCCGATTTCCCCCCCTTCATTCTTCCTCTCCTGCTATCTTCTTTTTTTTTTTTTTTTAACATATAATGTATTATTTGTTTCAGAGGTACTGGTCTGTGATTCAACAGTCTTACACAATTCACAGTGCATCTTTATTTTTAAAACTCCTATCTCCTAAAAACAGCATTTAATAAAGCCTTCTCCTGTATTTGGCACCCTGGGAGCAACAAGAAGTATAACACAGACACTGCTTTCTCAGCCAGAACTCAATCTCACTACCAGTCATCTGACCCCCAAAGTAGATTTCTTTAAAATTTGCACCAACAAATATGACAACATTTCTATAGACCTTATACTCAGGTGTCACCTACTGTCATTTCAACAACTGGCCAGTGTTCTTAATATAAATCATATTAAATCTGAAGATTTCCAGCCTCTAGCCAAGAATATTTTGCAAGCGTTTGTACTCTGTACTCTATGCAATGCACCAGACCAAATTTAAAGACATAGTCCCTAACATATTTACAAGAGAGTAAATCACAAAAAAAAGATTAAATACCTTCTATCCCATATCTGCTCACAGATACTTCTGCTATTATATTCAAGTTAATCTATACTCAATAAATATAACATATGCACTTTCTTTATAAAAGAACCCATTGAGTTACATGGTTTAAAGTGATTTGTCTTCTAGTGTTTTCCATTTGCTAGAATTTTACATAAATTCCGTATACAATTACTATCCTACCAAAAAAAAAAAAAAAAACCCAAAACCCAACTAAAAAAACAAAAAACTCCACTCTCTGATATTTTACTGTTCAGATAATTTCTATTAGATTTTTACATGAATTTAAATATAGTACTTTGTCCACCCCACAAATTGTAAAACACATCTCTATAAAGTATCTAACTACCAGCTTTATTTCTTCCTCACAGCAGAGAGAAACTTTTAATAGAAGTGGTCACATTTTCCATCGTGAAGAAAAATCCTTTGTTTCATCCCTTCTCCTGATGCGTAATTTAGAAGTAAAAGTTAAAATATACTTTATTCAAACTATTAATATTAGAATGAAAGAAATTCATGCTAATTTCATTGCTAGTGAAATATGTAGCTAGAAAGACACTATAACTTTAATTTAGCAGATAAAAAGGGAATGATGTAATATCAGCAGAGTGATTTTAAAATTATATATTATTTTAATGAAACTGTTAAATAACTGTGTCCAATGAAATTTTATGGTCATTACTGGCTAAGAGAGGAACAGAAGATGAAAAAAAAAAAGAAAGGGCTAGAAGGAGATGGATCAAGTTAAGCAAAACCTCAAGACTGGGAAGGAAAAATAAAAGACACAGGAAAAGGAATACAGAGAAGACGTCAAGAAGAAGATTAAGACTGTGGAATTTATATGTTGGAAATACCTGTCTACTGGAAAAGGTCATAAATATTCCCCCAGCCCACCCTCAGATCTCCAAGACCTACCCTCAGTCCTCCAAGACCCAATGTGAAACAATTTTCCCCAGAGCAAACCTAATTCATGCAATGCCCCCAGGGACGCTACAGTAGAAGTAATGGATTTAAATACTACTGTTCTAATTATCGCTTGCTATGTTATAGTCATATGCGTGTGTATGTGTTTATCTGTGTGTATTTGCCATATATATGATTTTGCTTCTTGAAGCGTTTTCTGAGGATACCTGCATCAGACTGACAGTCATACATTATTTTTCCTGAAAAAAACTTAATTCACATGACAGTCTTTCTTTACTGAGATAATCCAGGGACATAACCAAAAATAGTTTTTAAAGGTTCATCTGACTAAGAGAAGGGAAACTATTTATATGAAACCTTGTGATATTAACATCACATTAATTTGCATTCTCTACAATAATCCAATGCCATCATTCACACAATTTAATTGCAAAAACATGAAATATGCCATTCTTGATCAGTATTATCAATGTGTTATACTCTGGCTGCTTAATGTGTTTAGAGCAGCAGCTTGTTAGATGTTGAAGTCACTAAGACTAACCACAAATGACTTGGAGTCCAACTGGGGACATGAAGATGTCATGAGCAACAATCCAAGAAAAGTCCTGCTCTGTGAAAATGCATGGTACAAACCATACTTAATAGATATTCATGAAAGAAAATAGTCACCCAAGAAGCCCTCACTAAAATAATGAAACTTAAAGTATGTTTTTATAGAAGGATAAGACTTCAAAAAGCTCAGAGTCTGGAATATCGGCACAGGATATTCCAGGGCAAACAAAAGGGATGGCGGAGGGAGGGGATGGGCTAAGTCACAGAATATATTCAGTAAAGAAAGAAATAGGCCAATTTGGAGAAATAAGTAGATGTCACCTTGTATGAGGTCTCTAAGGAGTTTGTATTTCAAACATCAGGAGATAGAAAACTTTGAAATTTTTGTGTGTATGTGTAGGGCGTGCTTGGATTCTTTTTCTTCCCTATGTACATTATCATAAAAAATGAGCATAATTTCAATGCCATTTTGCCAATGTCGATATATCCTTGGCCTATAGAGAATAAAACTGAGGTCGCATCCCCCTGGCAGCCCACGTATTTTCATTTACCAAGTCTCCAATAATAATAATAATTTTTTAAAAAAAGCCTACATAGTCCTGTCTCAGAAAACCTGCATTCTTCTCCCAGACTCTGTAAGCCGACTTCATGTCCATCACACACTTTCTGGCCCACACGTAGGTTTCCTCTGGCTCAGGCCAGACCAGGAGATGTCTGGAATGTGACAAGGTAGTGTGAGCCTGCCAGCTCTGTTCTGTTAGCAAATTTATTTTCTTCTCTTAGACGGATGATAAAAATGTCACGGTGTGATGCTTTAGCAGGCCCAGGAGCTCCCACCTACAGCTGTGGGGCTTGAGTGGGACCCGAAGCCAAGAATGCCATAAGGAGCCCAGACAGCGCCTCTACCATCACTACTCCTCCTGCATTGCTCATTCTCCTGCTAAATGATGCAATGGGACCCCCTCAGGGATTCTGAGTCTGATCATGTTTTTCTTGCTATTTTTTTACTTCCATCTTCCCTTCACTAAAGCAGCCCAAACTGCTGAATTTTTCATGAAACAGATAATATCGTTGTACACAAGATAATGGCATTCAAATACATCCATCTGCTTGTTAGCTCTGACTACATTGATTGCAATTTTACTGAAAGAATATTTACCAAAAAATGTTTTTTTCTGCTTTTGTGGTATTAAAAATGCACATTTTCACAAGGGAACTATAGAGGGACCCGTATACATACATAAGCTAAGAGGGGGAAAATGAACTGAGAAATTAAGCAGCAGTCCCTGGGGCTCATCCAAGAACAACAGTTTACTTTTTCTCAAAGACGAATTTGAAATCCAGATGAGTTTTATGAATCAATGATTTTGTTTTTCCATCAGCTGAAGAACGGATGGCGGAAAACTGATTTTCACTGGCATGATAGGCAAGGCCTGGGCGGTGCCTCCAAAGGTTGGACAAGAAAGCCCTGTCGCTCACCGTAGCTGGGATGGCGGTGGCTGGATGCAGGACGGGAGGACGAGACTCCTTCCTCCAGCTTCTTCCAATCGCCACGGAATGAGCGAAAAGATGAAGAGGAGATCAGAGCAGAAAAGACAAAAGGAGAAGGCAAAGAACATCTGTCCTTCCAATCTGCCCTTCGTGGCCTAGAATTTCATCTCTGATCCTAAAATGGATAATCATCAATTAGATCCAGAGAAGGAGAGTTCACTAGACTTTTTCACATTTCATCTCAAAGGCAGAATTTCTTTCTGTCTTATGAAATGTTACTCAATAATTCCTAAACTCCCTCTACTTCTGTCCTCTTATTCATAAATGGTACACTTAGGTATTTACTTGGCTATTTTAATTGCCATTCTCCATCTTCAGAAGTCCAATGGAAAATTAATTCTGTGTGTTGGTATATTATGTCATAAGATGTTGTTTTATCTGCACTTTTTCTTTGTCCTATTCAACCACAGTCATATCATATAAACTGGATTGGATTCTTATTTGAATAATTGCTAAGACATTTTCTAACTGGCATGAGATTTTTAATTGAATGTGCAATTAATTCAATTACCCCTAGCTTCCCTAAATTCTAGACAATTATCCCTAGCATCCTTAAATTCTATACAAAGATTTTTTTAATCCAGTATGTAAATGAAACAGCAAGTTTATTTCCGTCCATATTGTCCTCAGTCTTCTAAACCAAAAGGAATGACACTTAACCAAAACATTTTCCAAGCAAAAAGATCTGTCATTCTTTAATATTTACAAGATTTATAGATAGAAACTTCCTTTAAACTTCCAAAAAATGTTTTAAAGACTCAGTCAGAAATTCTTCCACAGAGAAGTAATTTTGGTGAAAAACTTAAGAAGTGTTGCCATAATAAACACACAACACACACACATACACATACACACTTGTCTTTTGAATGATATCCACATTGACAAGGGTGGGCAGATATGGCAATGAGTCTTATGAGTCTGTTTTATGCAGTGTTCTTTTCATGTACCAAGGGATAAATCCAGCTTTTTGGAAGCCTGGGATGATTTCTTCTATGTGCCCCCTACCATATCTAGAAACTTGTGGGAACCTAACAAAACAATTAAAAATGAAGTAAAAATGTACAGTCTTCTTTCTCTTTCTGGTATGTGTTTCAGGTCGTTGTTGAATCAGAATCTGCTGTGATCCTAAATTACTTTTCTTCTTAAAGCATGTTTTATCATTTGTGAGGCAGTGAAGTAAACAAATTATGCCAGTGCTTGGTGTTCTTGAAAATGATAAACGGTTCTGTGTGTTCTTCTGTATTTTCAAAACAAGTTGCAATTCTATTTAGAAATTACTCATTGGTCTGAGGGGTCTCTTTTTTTTTTTAAGTTGAATATAATAGAAAGCATATGGTGCAGTGATAGGCAGCCCCCGGCCACGGGGAGTACATAGTTCTCACTACATTAATAGACACGCTGAAGACCAACGAAGAGGAGAGAAGTCCCTGTGATATTGTTTCAACGCTTCCCATTGAATAAGTTTGTCTCTTGATGCTGGATCTAGTTCAGCTAACTACCACCTTGCCATGCCAAGGCTTTAGCCGTCATATGTCTTTGCATGGTAAGCTACACTTATTTCTAATAACAAACTGAACTGTCACAATCTCTCAACCAGAGAACAAAAACACTGCAGTAGCAATAGAACGATCCTACTTATTTTAAATACCAATGAGAAGTAAGGTAGTAACAGTTGCATGGGTGTACCTTATTCAAACACTCTTCCAAAGGCTAAGTCACTATAAACCAAATAACCAGGAGGGCAGATGGGTAGGATGACTGTCCATCTTTATCCCACCACATGGAATGAAAGAAAAGGCTGCCTCTTTTGTATTTTCTCCATAAACGCTGAAGTCCATTGTAGAAAATCAAGAAATAGTAGCAACAACAAAAAGTCCCCCGTTAAGACACTGGCTCCCGTTTGTACACTATAGTATATAAAACATCCTCTAGTCTTTTCACTTTCACCAGTATAATGAGAATTGTACACTTTAACCTGGATTGGGGATATAAATTTTAGATCTCCAATACACATCTGTCATCTCCCACAACTGTTCATATAATTCTTTCCTACTTGGGCAGGGTAACCCATTCACTGCACCCTCTAGCTGCTTCTCTCGGGACAAACATCTAGGTCACTCCACATCCTGTTTCTATCCATGTAAATCTGTCTCAACTCAGTGACTTTTATATAAGTGCAAAAACACTAGACCCGGGCCTTTTAGAACATGTGGGACAATTGTTTGTATGTCCTGAAAGTTCCGTAATACAAAGATAACGATAATACTTAGTGTCCACTTCAAACACACCTGTTAGGAATATGGAGAGGAAGAATACACAGTTCCTACTCTCAGGGAGCTTGTAATTTAAAATAATAAGCAAGAACAAATATAAATATCATACAAAGGAAACAGGCACTACAATACAATGTGTGACTATGTACCAATGTTATAGAGCTCAGAGGAAGAAGTGAATTTGGGCAGGAACAGTTAGGGAAAGCTGTCCTCGGTAAGTATAGCCAGGAACAATTTGAATTAATAGAAAGATAAGAAAGGAAAAAAGAAAGAAAGAGACCTTGGAAACCACACAGACCAACTTCCTTTTGCCACAGATGAGGATACCAAGAGTCAGAGTGGTGACGTGATTTTCTAAGTTGACAGAGAGAGAAGTGATATAAATGCAAAGAGAATTCAAGTTCCAACTACTAAGGTAGTATGTTTTTTCTCTACCTGATGAGACTACATTTTCTCCAATTCCCATAAACCTACCTCATTCAAGAAAAGCAGACAATGGGATCATGACATCAATGGAGTTGGCAAACTTTTTCTGTGAAGGGCCGAGTAGTAATACTTTAGGCTTTGTGGGCCATGTGGTCTCTGCCTTGTAGTGTGAACAAAGCCACAGATAATATGTGTATAGATAAACATATAAGTCCCAATAAAACCTTATTTGCAAAAAAAGGAGGCAAACTGGATTTGGTACATGAGCCGTAGTTGTGCAGCCCCTGTTCTATGAGTATATGAAATAAAAAAAAAAGACATATATTCAAGTTAAATCTAATCACAGTTGGAAAATAGGCATTTGAACCCAGATCTGTCAGCACATGGGCTCTTAACCATTCTTCTTTTTTTAATCTTAGAAACCAGGACAATGTCTACCTGATCGCTCAAGAGTTTTCTGTTCACAATAGCTTTCAGAATTAGAGATGAGTTAATTACCATTCTGCCACAAAACGGAGACAAGTTTTGGTTCATAACCTAGATTATTCAGTAGGTAATACCTGGGTAAGCATTAAATTGGTAAACCAGGAATTAAGCTGATAAAATAAAAGTTTGCAGAAGAGTTAAATCTGAACCTAATTTGTGTGCCTTACATAATACTTGTACTATTTGCTTGTCTTTCATAACCCCTCCAATTCAGATTAATTTTAACTATTATTTTGGCCCTACAGACTCCTGAAACTTTCGACACACATTTCCATGGAGTCAGAAACACACTCAGAAGCTTTCATTTCCTTAAGGGAATATACTGTTCTGCCTTCAATAGTCAGAAAGTTTGCTAGAAGCATCATATATTAATGACACTTTGCTGAATTTCAGAAATAGATTTACATTATATAAAACTTATGAGTGTTGCAAAGAAAAAGGAGCAATATAATACTCTCCTGTCTTAACTCTGTAAATTCTACCTCCAAACCTTTCTGATAAGTCAAGATTCTTCTCTACTTGGGCACCACCAGTCCCAGAAAGAGGTGCTTAGGAAGCCCAACAAATTCAAGCTTCCTGCTGCATGGCTAGGAGTTCTTACTTTGAAATTTAAAGCAAGAAAGATTATTTGAAGGTAATTCAGCTTAAATAAACCTGTGGTCAAATTCATTATACAGTTAAAGTTCTGTAATTAATCACCAATATATCTATCACAAAAAAGTAAATTACACAAATTTGAGTTTCATTATCCTACAATCCCTTCCTCTGAAAGATTTGCAAATATTCTGACAGACTAGGAGAGCTTCAATGAATGGAAAAATCCATTGTGCCCAGCTAGTACTGCTCCATTATCATTTTCTTGGCTTTCTCATTTTCTTCATTAGTTCTAAAGGTTAAACTGGTTAGAATCACTTCAAATAGAGGCTTATTGAGATTGTTGTTCAAGTGGCTAAGGATAGAGAGTTCCAAGGCCAGAACTTGGATGAGTGAATTCCAAGTAGCTAGAGAGCAAATTCTCTCTAAGTGCTTAGATAGCCCTGAGAGTAAAATCCACAGAAACTCAGGAAACTAGGAAACTCAGAACTGCTAGAGACAAAGCCCAGGATGGAACAAAGCAAGGGCACATGTCTCCAACTGTTTGAAATGGCTCCTGGGGTGAGAGTGTATCAAACACTTGTGAAGACCATGTTCTATACACTAGACAGAAGGTCTCTTCAAAAGAAGTTAAATAATCTTCTAAGGTCCTCTGCAATTTATGCCTTTTGGGAAATCAAATGGGAATGCATATTTTTTTGCCACGTACTTTGGGGATGGAAAGCAGTCAGGCTACAGACATTTCATTATACTTAATACTATTTTTAAAAAACTAACATCAAGGGAGGCTGGGTGGCTCAGATGGTTGAGCGTCTGCCTTCGGCTCAGGTCATGATCCCAGGGTCCTGGGATCGAGTCCCGCGTCGGGCTTCCTGCTCAGCAGGAAGCCTGCTTCTCCCTCTGCCTCTCTCTCTCTGTCTCTCATGAATAAATAAATAAAAACTTAAAAAAAAACTAACATCAAGAGAAAAAAAAGAATTTTGATGCTGGGTATGTCTAAAATGTTCTAAAAATTATAAATCAGGATATTGAAATTATGCTATGTATACTATGTACTGGAATTATATAAATCATAATAAATTATAGAAACAATATATGAATCTGGTGCAGAATGTGTGCATGTGTTTTTGTTTTGTTTGGCAAAGGCAAAGCTGGGTACCACTGTCAGTGCCCAGCTCTCTAGCAAAAAAAAATTCTACACTTTTCAAGAGGGCGGTGAAACAGAGTGTGCACTCATCTGGAAAATCCTCAGGCCTACATAAAGGAATCCCTGTTGCTATTCAAACCCTTATGATAATCTAATCTAGAGAGATATTTTTCTTAATGAATGAAAATGGCTTCAAATGACTATAAACCTATGTTAAATTAGCACCCTGTTAACTTAATACAAATAGCATCTTAAGCCAACTGAAATTAAATGATCACTGAGAAAGATTATTGTGAGACTTATCAATCTTTACCTAACTAAAAAGAATTTTTATTTCAAGTGATATATAAATATCATTTCACTTATCTGATGATCAAACTTCAAACAATCTGACCTACCTAGAACACTACTTCAAATATAGAAAACAGGTTTTTTCTTAACTCCCTGAATGGCAAATTGCCATCAGAAAAAGAGGAAAATCCTTACACTCATGCTCTGTGGAGGTAACCTGAAGCACCCCACATAGATGGGTGGAAAATAAAGCAGGAGGGTAAAAGGGAGAGCAGTGAGGTACAGCAGGTGTCATCAGAAGGATGAGAACAATGCAAAGCAGGCAGGACGATACAAGAAAAGGGCTTTGAAATTATTTGTGCAGAAATAAAACATCCTTTGATTTCAACCAAAAGTATTTAAGCACAGCATAAGACAATGTATTTTAGAAAATAAGACAGTGGTTCTCAAATTCAGAATGGATCAGAATCACCTGAAGCATTTGTTAAAACACAGACTGCCAGGCCCATCCCAGGCTTCTGACTTCGTGGTTCAGGGATGAGGTCCAAGAATTTGCATTTCTAACAAATTTTCATGTCGTACTGATGCTACTTTTCTGAGAACTGCCCTTTGAGAACCACTGATCTAGGATACAAGAATTCCTTCTTTAATGAGAAATCAGAAAAACAGAGAGGTAAACAAAGGGACTCACTCAACATGAGATGATGTAAGCCAAAGTTTGATCCCTACATGGACTGACTTATGGAGCCTCATCCTAAAGCACTTACTTGTCAGTTATTATGCTTGCTGTTATTTCAAACCTGAGTTTTTACAAGAATAACTAAATTCTTCTGGAATCTGTGTTTCTAACCATGTAGGACATTCCTAAAATCATACATTCACTCATGCCTTATAATCATTGGCATTATTATCTAACTCAGTCTAAAATGTGACAGCAACCTATAACTGTGTGCCTTGTTTTATGAACTCGTTGATATGATTCCTTGAAAGCTATTTATGAGTCGGGCTTTTTGTTTGTGGGTGGTTTTTGTTTTGTTTTTGTTTATTTGTTTATTGGTCTGCGTTTAGGTGACGACATCGAAGCACATTTAAAATGTACAAAGGAATTTCAGTTTAAAGCACTCTTACAGAAAAGCCTTTTCTAATGTGAATGATTGTTACAGACAAATTGCACTCTCTAATAAGTTAGATTTTCATGTACCAGTTTGGTAAAAAGCAAACTTGTCAACACACTGCTCCAAAGATTTCAGATTTGGAAAATTACTTTCACCTTTCTATTTCTCTCTTGAGGTAATTCTCCTGCTTCAAGTTAGCCTCATAAGTAAAATCTTCACATGTGTTACTTTTAATTTCTTTTCATCCTTGAGAAAATGAAAGTATCAAGAGATTCCTCCTTCAGAGCGAAGGACTTGTTTGAAACTCCAGTGCTCCAAGCAATGCCCTAAGTAGGTCAAATTTCCAAGCTGTAATTTCGGCAGACAAATTTGCCTGATTCCCTGAGACAATAAAAGAGGATACTTTCCTGCAAGGGTGTTTGAACTGTGGAATCTCAACCTTCAAAGTCTTTGCGGTCTAGCCCAACGCAACCCCCACCATCCATGACATACGAACATTAGCTTGAGCACTGACACTCATTCCAAAATTCCAAACTATACTCGGGGTGCCTGGCTGACCCAGTCGGTAGAGCATGTGACTCTTGATCTCGGGGCTTTGAGTTTGAGCCCCACATTGGGTGTAGAGATTACTTAAAAATAAAACCCTAAAAACAAAAATTCTCAACTATACTCCTATATTTCTCCTTTCTGAATGTCTTCTGTCCTCCAACTTATGCTCTATTCACCTATCTTCAAGTCCAACTCTACAAGGTCTCCCCCAAACACTTCATGTCCCAATGCTCTCTCTGTTTTCTCTATCCCTCCTAAATTTACTTTCTAGATAGCTCAGCAAGGAACATTCTTTCTTGTGAAGGACTTTAACTATTTCAGAGTCAGCTTTTTATCCTTAACTATAGAATCAGTTCTTCAATGTTGAGAAGTATATCTTATCTGGAACAACGATAGTTACTCAGCACATAATTCTTTAATATTCTATTTACAAGTTATTGTAAATAGATATGATAGTCCTTATACTCCAGTCCAATTAACCCACAAATGAGCTCCCTGAAGTGGTTCATCTCAGAAACTTTTAGATTTCCTTGAGATATATTGCTTCCCCAGCAAGAAATAGATGGGTTATCTCTGTGCCATGGCAGAAGGAGAACAAAGTACCAATATGGAGTAGCTCTGCTCTTGGCGACAGTCTTGCCTTCTCTGTGAGATCAATTGCCAACCAAGTCTCCACGGAAAATATTTTTTTGCTCCAAATAATTGAAAGTTTCTATGGTGATACAACAAAGGGTTCCACTATTATACAGTGGACATTACATCTCTTCATACACAGAGCAGTGTTAAGTATGATGTTTACTCTGACAAAACATCCCAACAGAGAAAAGCAGTTCCCAAACACAGCATTACCTAGCACAATGGGTAAGAGTCTGGGCTTTAGAATCAGAGATGTGATTTGAGGAGTTTCTGCCTTTTATTGGTGGTTTGACTTTGGGCTAGTTATAATCCATCCTTGGATGCCAAATGTGAAAAAGGGATCAGAATGACCCCTGCACGGGCTGCTTTAAAGGATCAGTTTAGTTGCTATCCCTAAAGAACTCAGCAACATCTCACACAAAATAAGCATTTAATAAGTAGTGGGTGTAAGTGTTATTAATGAGATTTTAGTCAACCAAACTATGGCTCAAAAATACTGACCACTGAGGCACCAAGAAAGCATGAAAGACAAGGAGCTAAATATAGGCATTGGCCTCTACACATTTGGCTGTTAACCACAAGCTAGTAAGTTGCCCTGTCCTAGAGGCAATCAGAACTCCTGTAGGTTTTTTGAAAGACAAAATAGCCCTATGAGGGAGACGGAGAGATTCTCCCACAGGGTAGACTGCTGAGCAAATATGGCATCAATGAATGACTTAAAGTATATCTCCTACAGGACTCATAACAACAGCTTTCATTTTCTTCTATTTTTCCTCTTAATTCTTTTCCTCGCCCGATTTGCTCTTTCCCCTTCTATCACTAGCCCTAATCAATGCAGCAGGTCAGGTTGAAAGAATGGACAGCCTCAGAGCCACATACATTTAAACCACTTTAATGCAAATATTGATCGTAGGAGCATAGACACAGGGTGGGCTGCATTTTTTTTTAAATGGATGTGCTTTTTTTCTGGGGCTGTGCTACCCATGATAAAACAGATCACCAGGGATCAGCATTCCACCATCTTCCTATGCACAGAAATGTGTAAGTAAATCCAAAAGCTGGGCCACATTCAGTGCGAAGCTTGTGAGCCTCCAAAGCAGGGTGTTTCGATAGTCTGCTGGACTATATTTTCTTAACCATTTACACTTTCCTTCTCACACTTCCTAGATGAGCTATTTTGGTGTACACAGAAGTAGATTATCAGAGTGGGTGTGGTCACAAGAATAGTTGTGCAACAATGTACTACGGTAAAATGCTTAATTCCTGTGTACACAAGATTATCAAAACATTGTATTAGATAGCCACTGTCCAAGGCATATTTAGCAACAGAGTCCAAGTCTGAGTTGAAATCCAAACCGAGAGATCAAGGGCAGGAAAGAATTCTAAGGGCCACTTTGAAATTTGATACTAAAAAGATCTGATATTCTATCTGTAGGCATTTTTAGGTTGGACTGGAGAAAAAAAAAAAGGAATGAAAGAAAGAAAAAGAAAACCTGCTTGTACAAAGAAAGCCTGCTTGGCCTATTGCCAAGAGAGGGGGCGTCACAAACTGGGTAGTTTGAAAGCAACACAAACCAAGCTAAAACCAAAGAAAGGAAGGGGGGAACAACTCAACTTAAAAGCCCCAAAGGAACACCAGTTGCTTCAAAGCAATACTAGTTGCTTTCAGATGTTTTTTAATTCTATTTTTTGATGGGTCTGTAGTTGCTGTTGTTGTGGCCTGTTCTAACTCCAAAGGAAAATAAAAAACAGCAACCTTCCGCCACATTTAGCGAGCTGGCTGGGGGGATGGAAACATAAGACTATCGCAACCTTCACCACCACTTGAAGACGCGTTTTTGCTTCTTCACCACATCTTTATGCAAAGGGGTAAATGTCACCATAAAGAGGAGCAAGCAAGATGTGTACACCAGGTGGACAGAATGTTCGCTGTGGGCTTATCAGCCTAAAAGCTGCAGATAACTGGAGGTGAAGGGGAAACTGAGTGGCATGCAAAGTGGGAGGGAAGCAAGGCGGAATGAAGCCTTTGACCTTGGAAGAGCTGAGTACTAGAGGAGCAAGGGGAGGGCAAGGGAGAATGGAATGAGGAATTCCTTGCTGTAATATATTCGGGTAAAAATGGGGTTGTCATCTTGAGCTACAAGTTAGAAAGTTATTACTTTTAATATGCCACTACCTTAGGCCTATACTGTTATGTAAAAGAAAAATAACCTTGTGTGACAGTTTAACATTGATCGATGTGCCTGCCAAATGCAAAGAGATAAATAAGCAGGTGATGAATAAACAGCACTTCAAGTAAAGACATTACGCTGCATGCATAAAACAGCGCCAGGCACCTAGGAGCTGTGGGTGGCCGAAGGTTGGCCATTTCATGCCCACTCAGTAAAGCAGACTTAATCGCTTCCAATATTTTCTGTTAAAAAGCAAGCTTAATGAGCCAATTTCACAAGCCCAGAGAAACTGATTATTATCTCTGAGTTCCAACAGAGTTGGTTGTTTTCCAAGAGCCAGTTTTTTTTTTCTTTGACTGGATAAAAACCTTTTTTAAAAAGAGAGAGAGAGAGAATGAGAGAGAGCGCGCGAGCGAGGGAGAGCGAGGGAGGAAGAGAGAGAGCGACGGAGGCAGCGAGAGGGCAAGGAACGCGGGCTCGCGGGGGGCGAGGCGGCCACTAGATGGCAGTGTTACCCCGCAGTCAGCGCCCGGGCCGTGGCTCGCGAATGGACAGGGCGATTGGCTCAAAGATGGGACGGTAAATAAAGCTGAAAGCAGCTTCCTGAAGAGTTCATACCCTACCCTCCACCCTCCTCGGACCCTTTGTCCACAATTATTCCATCCTCCAGCCTGTACAAGGCGAAGAGACAAAAGGGGCAGTCCCCGAATGGCCTCCCTCCTGCTAACAGCCCAGGGCTCTGATTATTCTTCTGTGTAGCCGTGTTTCACAAAGTACAGGCGTCCTTTCTACCCGGTTAGACCGAGGTCTTCCTGGTGTTTTTTACCCGTAGGGGTTTGCAATCTCCTATCCCTCTCAGGGCTAAGCGCACGGCCACTCTAGGGGCTGAAAACCCCAGGAGCAGGTAGCAATGTAGCTTTTCACCATTTACATCTTTTCCTGCTTCTTTCTCTTTATTTGCACTTCTAGTAAAAAATGCTAAAGAAAGGAATTTACCCTCAAAAGGTATAAACTTCTTAGTAAAAAGATTCCGAGTAGGAAAGCAGAAAGAGCATCCCCCTTAGGAAGCAGGTTGTCTTTCAAAGGGTGTGGGTATGTGTCTTCCGTCAGCAGTGGAGAACATGGTGAAACCACAGAAACACGGGATTATTTTCACCAACTGCAGGTATTCAGTCGCCACTAGCAAAGACCCAGCAACTAGACCTCAGCATATAATTAACTCAGATATTAAAAACAAAACAAAAAATTTAAATGAACTGCTGTTAGGTTCTAAATTGAGATGCATGTTAATTATTTATGAATATTCATAGAAAACTTGAACAATTTCCAAACTTGTCCTTTAGTTTCTCATCAGTTAACCAAATAATTGATGTGTGGGGTGTGTTTTTTTTCCATAGGATACATTTTTCTAGATGTGCAACAAAGCTATCAAAATTCATTAAGACTTTTGAGATTCATTTTGTCTTCTGATGAATCAAAAGGGAAGAGACTTGGTTCTAGAGAAAACAGAATTTTCATCTCTCATTTTTCGCTTCTAGTCACCTTGTAAGGGGAGAATGAAATGACACTCAGCAAACAGTGGTCCATCACAGGAAAGAAAATTGGGATATCTGAGGAAATTTCAGAAGCAGCAGATAAAAATGTGACTTTCAGTATGTGGATGGTGGAGTGGAGAGGGAGCAGGGGCACGAAGTGTTTGGGGGTGGAAAATGGGCATGAATGAAATTAGTAATGAATGAATGAATGAATTGAAACTAGTAAGACTAAAAAGGTACCCAACACCCAAGAACTTATTGTAGGTAATCGTGGCCACTATCCTCATTTAATTACTCTGAACAAACAACCCCTAGATGTCCCCGAGTTTCACTTCAACACTCTAGCCCCAGACTCCTCTTCCTCACCAAGGGTCCCTGACCGCTCCCCAGATTTAAATCTCTTCCATCCCACGGCCACAGAGCCAGCTCTCCATTGCTGAAGAAGCTAGCTCACCAACCAGAAGAGCTCATCTCTGCTGGAAGGTTAACCAACAGCTACACGGGATTTTCCATTGACTGCAGAACTTTGTGCCTGAGGTACAACCAGCCATTAGGGCTGCTCACAAGAAAGGCCGAAATCATGAACACCCCTGATGCTTCGGTTATGCCTTCCCTTACAAACAAAATGCAGCAAAACAAAATACAAGAATTAAAAGGAATGTGTGATAACCCACATCAGAAATCTGTCATCTTAAGTAACCAACAAAATCCTCTCCCATGTGCTGGACACAGACAGCCAAGGTTCATGTAGTGCTTTCAAGGAGCTCACTGGCTGGTGGTTCCAACACTGTGAGAGAACAGAGAAACTCCTGGTGCCCAGAGGTGCCCCTCCCACTACCACCACCCCAGACCTGGCAGGTCCTAAAGGCTACTTCAATTGGGAGTGGGCCTGCAGGGATAATTAGTTTCCGAGGGCTGCCCTAACAAATTACCACAAACTTGGTAGTTTTAAAATCCATTCTGTCACAGTTCTGGAGGCTAGCAGTCTGCTTGTAAGGTGTTGGCAGTGTTGGTTCCTTCTATAGTACAGGAGGGAGAAAACATCCATGCCTCTTTCCTAGCTTCTGGTGTTGCCACAATCCTTGGCATTCCCTAGCTTGTAGATGCAACACTCCAATCTCTGCTTTTGTCTTCATGTGGACTTCTTCCTGGTGTTTCTTCTCCTTTTCTTATAAGGACATCAATCATATTGGATTTAGGGGTCCACCCCCTCAGATGCTTTCATCTTAGCTAATGACATCTGCAAAGACCTCATTTCCTAATAAGATAACATTCTGAGGTTTCTAATGAACATAAATTTTGGGGCAATACTATTCAACCCAATGCAGAGGGCATTTCAGGCAAGGACGCCAGAGAACCCAAAGCATCCTAAGAATTGCAAATGGTTCCTTGAAGCTTCAGAGTAAGATGCAAAAGAAGTATGGGAAAAATTGGATTGGAAAGGGAGGCTGAAACAGATCAAACCTGATCTTATCTGAGATATTAAAGAGTTTGGATAATGCACTGAAAGGTGGTAAAAAAAAAAAAAGTGGGTTTTAAGCAAGTAAATGTTAAAAACACATCTTGCTAAGAATATAGATATTTGGAAAGTAGTGAAATTGGAAGCAGGTGTCTCAGTGAGGGTGGTGGTGTAGTAATTCAAGATGAGACTCTAACAGCACAGTGCCAATGGGGATGAAAGGAGAAAATACATTTGAATTTTTTAATTAATAAGTTATAATTTTCAGAATTTTAACTGGGTAAAATTAACAAAATATATATTGTTGAATAGGGAAGATGTGGGAAGCTGGCAAGGGTCCCAGTCTTGACCAAGAATTCTGGTCTGAGCAATGAGGTTAATCATCAAATCATTAAGCAAGGTCAGAAATAGATTTTTAAGAACATACCTGAAGACTAGAACACATTGGAAACTGGTTCAATTGTGTGTGTGTGTGTGTGTGTGTGCGCACGCGTGTGTTGGTATATGCATAAGAGAGTTTGAATTTCTACTCTGCCATACTCAGGGAAAACACCAATACTTAATTGATACCTAAGGTAAGACTTTCACCGTTTTCCAAGATCTCTAAATAATGAAGTTACAGCCACAGACAGCAACTTGACCCACTAAAGAGATATGAAGAGGGAGAAAAATGACAATATGTCCACTCTAGACAGAACACTTCATTAAAAACAATCCTCAATAAATATTGAAACAAAGGTACTTCTCTCTCATTTATTGCCAACCCACTCACCTTTTACTCATTGATATGTTCAATGACCAGTGTGTTTGCAGTACTTATAAGTACTCATGCTCTTTCTTAAGTGGTCAGAAAGATGATCACGGAACAAGATCCTCAACCGCAATAAATAGAACACTACACATTTAATACATGCTAGCAAAATGGACTGTAATATTTAGTCAAACAAGACCAAAATTCAATTCAACTCAAATTGAAGGACCCAGCTAATCATAGGCTTGGATATTTATCCCAGTGTATGAAATGTATATGCTGATAATTAATGTGATGCATGAGGAGAGTTCGTATCAAAAAACCAAAGGAAGGCTAATGCCATGCACATAATTCTTAGCAATTCTGAAGCAACCAAATCTCCTACCTGTTTCATCAAGGTTCAAGACATTTTAAAACATACTCAAACAAGTTTCAATTGATTGTCTGCATTTGGTGTAAATTCAGAAAGAAGTTATTTCTGGGATCCAAGATTTATGCTAAGGTAGAAACAAAAACACGAAGGTCACAGAATTGCCAAAAGTGCGGAGATGGTAAAGGACAGCTCTAATTATCCATTACTCTTACATCTTCTATTCATGAGGCCAGAATCACTCAATTGCTCCCGTATTTAGAAAACTATAATAATGGGCGTAATTAGAAAGAGAAAAGGAAAGTAACTTAAGAGTCCCCGCAAAACACATAATTTTCAGAAAATGCAAAAACTTACAATAGACTTGCTACTTGAGTCTCTCAAATGGAGACTTCTACTTGAAATCTTGAGTTACAAGAGATGCAAATTTCTCCAGAACATTAAGAACAATTACCCATGATTTTTTTTAATCTAGAAATGTGAGCTGATGTTGTTTTCACGTTATTTTTATAGAATTATTAGAATAGAGATAAGTGAATTGATTGGTCAAGAGATTACCCTTATATTGGGATAAAGACTATAATTAAAGAGAAATCTCTCTGAAAGGTCAAAATAATCAAGATAATATCTTCGTTAATATATTTCGGAAGCAAAACTAACAGTGCTGTCAATATGCTATTATGGGCTCCTACAAAAATACCGTGATTCTTGGTCTCTGAAGCACACTGCTATAAAGGGCCAAGATTTCCATATTTAACGTATTCCTAAAGTCCAAATTAAAATATATTAATATTTCCTAAGATTATATACATATATAATATGCATGTGCATGCGTGTGTACACCCTCCCAGGGTGTGGTGTTTTTTTTGTTGTTGTTGTTCCAGGTAGCTTACTGTGTGTCTGTGTTTTCAATTCTTACCTTTCAACTCACTGATAAGTACTAGTCCATTATAAGTGTGCAAAGGCCCAATGCCCCAATAACTAAGCTAGGCTGAACTCAACACTGTATCTACAACCATATAAAATGTTTCTAGTCTATCTTCTTTGAAAGTATTGAAAGATTTTTTTTCTGAGGCTCTTTACCAAGTTAATAGCCTGGCACGTAACAGGTGCTCAACAAAGCTGTGGAGGGAAGGAATGAAGGTGCCAACAGGGACAGGTCACCTCCCTCATTAAAATGCTCACCTGTTACGTGTCTCATTCTTCCTTTCTGGACTCTCCCCTTGACAACTAACTAACCCTTCTTATCAGTTAGTGGACTCTACTCTGTATACTTGACTACATGCACTTTAATAGGTATCCCTTGAAGTAAAACAAAACAAGGACCCAATACCCCCAAAACCCTACCTGATAAGAATGCTCTAAATGGTCATATCAAAGAATCTGTGATGTTAATACTGGTTAAGGAGATAGAGCTTGGGGATCCTTAGCCACTTCAGATGTCATTGTGGGTGTTCTACTGTGCTAAAAGATGCCCCCATCAGGAAAATCAAGAGAAAAGGGATGTCATCACATTATTTATCAGGCAACACTATGGACTTAGATATTTCTTGCCATTTAATTTTTTCTCAGATAAAATAGATTTTAAGTTTCAAACTTTATTTTAATCCCTTCAATGAGAATATTCCAGAAACTGGATAACAACATAGATTATATGATCTTTAGCTTTTATAGCATGGTAATACTACAACACCATTTTGACCCTGAGGAAATACACAGCTGAATAAAAGGGTCAGATTTCCACACAGTACCAAGAGGCCCAGCGGAAGCCAGGATGACCTTGGCTTGACCCCAGCTCTGGCAGTTACATGCTGCTGAACTCACATCTCTATTTCCTCACCTGTAAAACAGACAGATAAGTAAACCTCAACAGTTATAATGAGAATTGCAAGGGTAATGTTTGTAGCTTAATCCAGGTGTTCTGTATATGCTAGACTCCTTCTCCTTGGCCCCTCCTTGTTAAAAAAAAAAAAAATTCTACACTGCTTTCTCAAACAAGATATACATAACAAAATTATTTTTCCTTGACTTCTCCCAGCCAAGTGGTTGTAATACATTATTTTATAACATATAACCATAAAAGGCTTTGTTTACATTTAAAAAAAAAACTTCTCCTCTTACAGAATACACAAAATTTGCTTTCATCACTTACAGAGAAAAGTTTTCTCCACTATATTTGTTCTTTTCCTTGTTTTAATGATATTAGAAACAATAACTAAATCGATGCATATTTATTTGAAAAAATACACAGAAAAGTACAGAGAAGAAAATCAAAATCACCATAATCCTCTCACTTAGAGATAATTACTGCTAATTTGGGGGGCTTTATTTTCATTCTATGTATTTGAAGGGGATAATTGCCTGTGTGCTGCCTTGTAACCTTTTTGCATTTATTAATATTTTATGAACATTCTGAATGCCCAAATAGTCTTAAATAGTCTACATAATATATAATATAAAGATCATTTTAGTGACTGCATATTATTTTATCTCATGGATATACCATAAATTATTTAATCAAAGCCATATTCTTAAACATTTAGGGTTGTTGTTGATTTTCGGCAAGCTTGATCTAATGAACCACCATGTACTCATCACCCAGCCTCAACAGCTGTCCACTCATGGTCATTCTTATTTCATCTATACTCTCCCCTATCCCTTTAAAGGATAAGAACTTTTTAAAAACATAATCACAGTACTATTATCACACCTCAGAAAATTTACAATAATTCTTTTATATCATCAAATATCCAACCAGTGCTTCACTCCCCCTTCCTCTTCACCTCCCTTTCCACTCCCTCCTCCTCCAAACTGATCAGCATCCAATAAGATCCATACACTATAAACAGTCAATGTCTCTTTTAATCAAGAGATTCCTCTCCATCTCTCTTTTTATTCCCTTGCAACCTATTTGTTGGGGAAAATAAGAAAAAGAAAAAATAGTTCACTGGATCTTTGGTATTTCTCATGTCCTGGATTTGCTGATTGCACCATCATTTGTATCATTTAATGTGTTCTTCTATTGACTGTATTTCCTAGAAATAGGCACTTATATCTAGAATTTTGCTCAGATTCAGGTTCCATGTTTTGGCAATATTTCACAGGCAGTATTTTATGATGCCCTCGGGTGGTACATAATATTGGATTGTCTGTCTTTTTCTGATGTTAGCAGATCGAGTACTGATCTACTAATTAGTATTATAAAATGGTGATATTTTAATGATAACAGTTTTGCTAATACGGATAACATGCAATAGCTAAAATCTTATAGTTAAATTTTTGTTAAGATCTATGTGCACATGTTTATATTTAAGAAAAATTCCTAAAAATTAAATATCTGAATTAAAATAAATTTGCATTTTTTTAAAGATTTTATTTATTTATTTGAGAGAGAGAGAGAGAGAGCGCGCGCATAAGAGGGGAGAGGGTCAGAGGGAGAGGCAGACTCCCTGTCGAGCAGGGAGCCCAATGTGGGACTCGATCCCGGGACCCCAGGATCATTACCTGAGCCGAAGGCAGTTGCTTAACCAACTGAGCCACACAGGTACCCTGTAATTTTAAAACTTACATTCCCATATCGCCTAACTGCCCTCCAGGAACATTATACTAACTTGCATCTCAATGTTGGGTTATTATTGTCTTAAACGTTTATGTTAATTTGTTTGCCAAGAATGAGAAACTCACTGTAGTTTAGTTTGCAGTATTTTGCTTACCAGAAGATACGGCATGTTTTCCTTAAATTTAAATTTTTGTTTCTTCTTTTGTGAATTGTCAGCTCTTGTTCTTTGACTGTTTTTCTTTTATGTGTCCATCTTTTCTTTTTTCTTTTTTTTCTCCCTGGCTTCTCTGATATACTTTGTTAAGTATTATGGAAATGTGGTATCTGATAAGTAGTAGCATTATTGTAATGTATAAAGACACCATGTACCTGTAACATCCAATTCTTCTCCATGCTGTGTTTGACCAGCCAAACACTTTATGCAAGATCCTCATCAGAAATTGCAAAGCAGACATCTGCAAAACAAACTTAACATGACTGACATACTATTTTAGGAATGGTGTTTTAATTAATTACAATGAGGGACTGAGGTAACTGGCCTCATCTACCATTGTTCTCAGTAAATGATTTTCATTTCAAGTTTGTTTTCCTCTTATAAACATTATGCCAATTCATTTTCCAATAGCAATATGCTTAAGGAACACAGATACTAGTATACTAAATAGAGGAGGCCCTACAAAAATTCCTGTACCCCATATAAAAATTATAGATTCAGTTATCTCCTGTCCTGGCTTTGCAAGTATTCTTCACCCTCCTACAAAGAATGAAAAGCCATAAGTACTCTTATTATGATGCATTTAAGAGGTAATAAGGAAGGGCGCCTGGGTAGCTCATTGGTTAAGCTTCCGACTCTTGGTCTTGGCTCAGGTCATGGTCTCGGAGTCATGAGATCAAGCTCCAAGTCAGACTCTGCGCTCAGCAGAGTCTGCTAAAGATTCTCTCTCTCCTTCTCCCTTTGCCCCTCACCCCCGCCCTCTCTTTCTCTAAAATAAATCTTTAAAAAAAATAAATAAAAGGTAATAAGGAACCCATCACAGCAGAATCACTATAAATATAAAGGTTGACTATTGTCACTTAAGAGTTCTATAACTACACATGTTATAGTGCCACATGTCATAGAACAGGCTCTAATGCTGGAAGCAGTCATGCACATTCAGTCCAATTTTTTTTAATATATTTCTCTGAAAAGTGGAGTTACAAATAATTGAAAGTCCAGGACTGACACATTAGAATTTATGTCATCTAAGCCCAAATCTACAATAAAAAACAATAATAATATTTAGGAGAGGTAAAATGTTAAGTCTATTTGGTAGGGAAAATACTTAAAACTGAATGAGTTAGCAAAAAGGTAATTTAGGTCTTTGCCACATCAGCATTCAGATTTGTGCATTCAGACCATGAAAATAGAATGATTAGCGCTCAAGTCACTTTGTTGCAAGTGGTTACTAAAGTACGGTTTTCCAATTTCAAGCATACATAATGCATAATGGAGATAACACAGCAACTTACAAAGAAGGGAAAAGGAAGGAAAGAGGGAGAGAAGGAAAGAAGAAAGGGAAGGACAGGGAGAAAGGGAAGGAGGAAGGAAAGACAACTTGCTAAAAAAATATTTTTTCATTTCAGAGAAAACCATCTTTTTTAATGATTATTAAATGAACACAATCCTCCTCTCACTAAACTTGGCCCCGTAACTGTCTTTTCAGTTAAACTCCAGACAAGTCCATCTTAGAATTTTAAGGTAATACCCTTATAGTGTTTAAATGACCCAAATATCCCACATTAATTTCCTTAATAGATTACAGATGGGCACAACTGAAAACGTAGTCAGAATTCTAAATTATTTCAAAGAAGAAAGCAAAAACATTGCACCTCATTAGAAATGAAAAATCTTCCTTGGGGATGGTTATTTTGAATAATGTCTATCAAAAGCGGCATGGAAGTCCTAACTGTGTGGCCTGAGCATTGTTCAAGCTTGCTGAACTCTATAAGAGATGGAGTAGGCCTCCTTCATAGAGCTCCTTTGAAGATTAAATAAAGTAATGCATACAGACCCTTCATACAGTGGCTGACTGCAGTGTGCTCAGTGAACATTAGTTATTGCTGTCATCATCGTGATGATCACCACCATCATATCATTAATGTGTCTGGAAATTTTTACATCAAAATACATGACCTATAGAAAAAATTCTGCTTATCTGGCAAGAGTGCCTTATTATACACTATATCTGTGTTAAAAGAAGTGTCTTAATAGTAACCGTATAGTGAAATCAGTAGTTCCTAATGGTGGGGGGAGGGTGTGTTGTCACCCCCAGGAAATATGTGTCAGTGTCTGGAGACATTTTTGTTTGTCGAAAAGCAGTGGTTGGCTGTTGCGTAGGTGTTTCTACTGGCATCTAGTGGGTAGACGCTAGGGATGCTGCTAACCATGTTATTATATGCACAGGACAGCCCCCAACAATGGAGAACTATGGAGCCCAGACGTCAACAGGGCTGAGGGTGAAAACCATGCAGTGAAGTCAACATATTCCGAATAAACACATCTAAAAAGAAATACTCGGGCCTCTGCCAAAACAAAATTTTCAAATTCTCCCATGTATTTTTCTAATTTATATTTAACTGCAATAGGATTCAGAAACAATTTAAACAAATTCACTTGAGGAAATAGGACGGACGAGACCCACTTTCTCAAAAAGCTTCCGTTTCATAATCGGAGTTTCAGTGCCCACTTAAAGAGCCATGAATTTATCATTCTTTTCTTGTGTGCTCTAGTAGTTTATTTATACCTTTTGGGGAAATTCTTAAGAAGCACTAGCAATTTCTTACATTTGATGTTGTAATGTCTAGAATGTATATTTTTATCTTAATGATTTCAGTAGGAGAAAAAGTACGTGTTAGCCATATGGAAAAGACAATGCGGTTTAGTAATTAAAACTGAAAAGGTAAAGAACTATGCAGTAATTAGAACACTGATTAATCAGCTGATAATTTTATCTTGATTAATGCTGCTGGTTTCTCTTCTTATTGACCTAGGAAAGGTAGGTTTAGACCAATTAAATATAAATTATTCTCCTTTTTTTTACATTCTGGGCAGCTTCCAGTATTCTAAGTCATACTACATTTAAGAAGTACTATCGAAATGCTTTTACTAAATTGGGCAGCTCAACAAAAGATAGAATTAGGTTTATGTTCCAAATATGCTCATGCTTTTATCTAAGGCTAAATTACACAGAACTGTTTTATTTCAATATTATCCAAGGAATATTAAAATTGAGTAAATTGCTATTTAAAAAAAAACCCTCTGATAACATTCAAACGGTTAAAAAGTGACTAGATTTTACTAAGTATCATTCATTTTACTAAGTATAACATGAGAAATCAGAATTACTGAAGTTAAAGAATATAACTGGTTCTACATATAGGGCCTCACTTCTTGGAACCCTATGGCTATGCTAGTTAACAGAACAAATCATTCTAGTATTAAGGAGACACAATCACTAATTCTTAGCCAATCGTTTTTTTTTTCATTTTTTTTTTTACTTTGAAATATAATTGATATACAGCATTGTATAAATTTAAGGTATACAACATGATTTTATATATGTATATATTGCAAAATGATTACCACAATAAGGTTAGTTAACACATCCCTCGCCTCACATACTTACCAATTTGTATGTGTGGTGAGAACTTTTAAGATCTATTCTCTAGCAAATTTCAAGTTCACAATATAATATTGTTAATTATAGTCACCATGCTGTATATTAAATCCCCAAACTTATTTATTTTATAACTAGAAGTTTGTATTCTTTTACCACCTTCACCTTCTCCCAACCTAACTCCCCAGCAGCAACCAGAAATCTACTCTCTGTTTCTATGAGTTCAGTTTTTAAGATGCCACATATAAGTAAGATCAGACAGTATTTATCTTTCTCTGTCTGGCGGTTTTCACTTAGTATAATGCCTTCAAGATACATCCATGTTGTTGCAAATGGCATCATTTCCCCTTTTTCCCCTCTATGGCTGAGTAAGACGGCAGTGAACATGGGGGTGCCATGGTGATATAGTGATTGCATTTTCTTTTGATATATACCCATAAATGGGATTGGTGGATCATAGGGTAGTTCTATTTTTAACTTCTTGAGGAACCTCCATACTGTTTTCCAGAGTGGCTGCACCAATTTACATTCCCACCAACAATGCACAAGGTTCCCTTTCTCCACATCCTTGCCAAAACTTGTTATCTCTTGTCTTTTTTTTTTTTAAGATTTTATTTACTTATTAGAGAGAGAGAGAGAGAGTGCACAAACAGGGAGGAGAGGGAGAAACAACCTCCCTGCTGAGCAGGGAGCCTGACCTGGGGCTCAATCCCAGGACCCTGACCTAAGCCAAAGGCAGATGCTTAACTGCTAACCAACCGAGCCACCCAGGTGCTCCTCTTATCTTTTTGACAATAGCCATTCTAACAAGTGTGAGGTGATTATCTCATTGTGGTTTTGATTTGCATTTCCTTGATGGTTAATGATGTTGAGGACTTTTTCATGAAACTGTTGGTCATTAATATATCCTTTTTAGAAAAATGTCTGTTCAGGTCCTTTGACCATTTTTAAATAGGATCATGTTTTTGTTTTTGAGTTGTAAGAGTTCCTTACATATTTTGGATATTGATCTCTATCAGGACATGGTTTTGCAAATATTTTCTCCCATTCCGTAGGCTGCCTTTCATTTTGTTCATCGTTTTTTTTTTTTTTGCTGTGCAGAAGCTTTGTAGTTAGAAGTAGACCCTCTTGTTTTTCCTCCACTTGTTCATATTTGTTTTTGTTGCATTGCTTTTGGTGTCATATCCAAAAAAATAATTGCCAAGACCCATGTCAAGGAATGTTTTCTTCTAGGGGTTTCACAGTTTGCCGATGAGTTTTCCAAAAGATATCCCAAAAAATAAATAGAGACGACAACTTTTTAAGCTTCCTGAATTCCACAGGAAGGGCATCGGTAGGGCTCATTTTTTAAAATCCTAAAAAAAAAAAAAAAAAAAAAAATAGCCAGAAGGACTAAATGAAAATGATTTAGAAAGAGTAAAATCTTCCTTTTTTACAATTACAATGATTACACTCAAGTGATGAAGAAATGTTAAAGAAGCCCAGGTTTTAATATTCTCTACCTCTCTAAAATATTTGAAATGCTCATGGTCAGACAACAAAGGTAAACTAAAAACTCTCCAATTTGAAATTCAGTATTTTTTTACATCTAAAAAGATCAAGTTATATATAGTAGCTTACTCAATGTCCAAGTTAGTCAAATAATTTCTAAAGTTGTTGATTAGAGAGATAATGTTCATTTAAAAATATTTATTGAATCTCCTCACCTAGAACTACCATCACCAGCACCAATACTCACAATTTATTATGTACTTAATGTATATTATGTTTTAAAAAAGATTGTTTCACTTAATTCTCACTACCCTATGGAGGAGGCACCCTTATTCCCATTTACTATTAAAGGAACTAGACGTTACAGAAGTGAACCAATTTGTCTGCAAGTGCACAGCTAGGAAGGGGTAATTTGCAAGTTTCAATGGGACACATAAAAGTGAATAAGACAAACCATGTGCGTGATTACACGTCTAATAGGGTAAAGCAGATATGTAATAACTGCACCTCTAACTATGGTAACTATATTTACTTATCATATCTAGCCAGAACTAGAAATTAAAGTCACCGGTTCAGATGAGCATTTTACAAATTGTTTTTCTGCCATAGACTGTTTTGATCTCCTTATAATACTACAAAGCCACATAGTCTCAAAAGAATATGAAAATCGACTCCATTTAACCAAAGTAGATAGAAACCAGGACAGACTAGAAATGTTAAAGAGGAAAAACAACCATAATTCCTTTAATCTCATCTACAAGATGTTCATTATTGCGTCCCATAATATAAAAGATAGAACAAATATTCTGCCCTGACCTTGGGTATCTTATCATCTTACTGGGAAAACAGTTCTGAATTCTCTGAACTAGATGTAGAACACCATTAAGTGAAATCTATTAAAACACCACATTATTATTGCAGCCTATGGTTTGCTGGATCTTGTCTTCATCTTCTAATGTGGGATCCAATCTCATTTATCTAGAAGGTCTTGATAGAGTAATTTGTGGAAAATCAACCTCCTTCACCTTTTCCTGCTCTCTGCCTGCCCCGTGTTTGTGTCTGGTCCTGCAGTCTCCAGCCCCACTGCTGAAGTTCTAAAGGTGACAAAGGTCCCAGCCTTCTATAGATGAATGTTTTTCTAGGCTACAGCCTGAGGAGATGTGAAGGCAGGGCTATGGGTATTCATAATCTTAGAAAACCGTGTGTGTGTTTTCAAGGCATAGGAAAATGGTTATAACAAAAACAGCCACTCCCCAAAAAGCCAAAAAACAAAAACAGCATCACCTAACATGATTTGAGCATTTGCTATGAGCCAGGCACTGTGACAAAGGTTGATATTCATTGCATTATTAATCCTCAAATAGTGCAGTGAGTTAGGGTTCATTTTAGCCTCATTTCATGGATGAAGACTGAGTCACAGAAGAGTGAAAAAGTAGAATGCAGGACATATGGGAACTGGAATCAGGGAGTCGGACTGTACTGTCTTGGTTCTGATTTTTGGTTATTTGGACTCTGGAATTCAGCAACATAAATTCCATATGAGAAGACAGAATGACTTACCCATTTTATAGGTAAGCGTATATTCAACAGGCATATCTTTCTGACGAATGGTGGTTTAAACAAGTGACCTATTTAATGTTTGATATGTTTTGCTGCCTATAAGTATATAAAATGCAACCAGGTGCCCAGCAAGATTTCATAGTCACTGTTAATCACAGGGAAGCTGATATAGGAAATGCCTGCTCAATTAAATGCTTAAGTATGAGATGATTTTAATAATGATTTCTTGGATTTTTCTCCCATTGAAAGATCTACCTACTCAATAAGTCTAATGTACTTAGCCTCTTGCTAACCTCTGTTCAAGTTGCTATGTTTTATACTAACTAATAATGTTTTATTCATTCACTCGTTTGATAAGGCCTCCTAGATAGAAGATACAGAAGTGAATGAAGTAGTCCTTATGGACTTTACATCTAATTACCTGGAATAAAAATTAAAATTGTAGTGGAAAAGCAGGGGCATTACACTTGTTAGTCCCCTATAGAAGTCAGGGAGTTGATGTTTGAGCAGAAATACATAAACAGGATTTCAACTTCAGACAGTTACTGAAATTTGTATTAACTCTAATAGTTACATGCAACATGTGTATAGCACTTAGTAATTAACTAAATACTTATTTTGTCCCTCACAATATTCCTGTAAGTTACATCAAGCTGCTATTCCTGTGTTACAAGGGAGAAAAACTGTGGCTCGAAGAAATTAAGTTTCTTGCCTAAGCATGTTGAATCGGCACTGAAGCTAAGACTGAAAATTTAAGCTGTGGTGGAAAACCAAACAAATAAAATACTAACAAAACTACAAACACACACACACAAGATTATACCATAAAGAATTAGGTAAACAAAGCTCATGTATTCTACAAATATTTATTTCTGTGTCTACTAGGTGGGCCACATGGCATATGTAGCCCTTTATGTGGGCCTTGATGATTGAGTAAACTTTCAAACAAATATAGGAAGAGGACTTACGGAGGCAAAACACTGTTAGAACACTGCAAACCAAGACAAGATGTGAAACCATGGAACGATCTGGTATGTTTAGGGAATTATGACTGTTGAGCGCAACTGAAGCATAGGGTCAGTGAGGAGGATGTGTTAAATGAAAGTGGGGACCATACACTGAAGGATCTATTGGCACTGCGAAATAAATATATACCTAATTGGCTATACCATTAAAGGTTTTAAATGGGAGAAGGGAATGTTGTGTAATATGAATAATGTTGTAGGAAATGAACACTATCAGCAGGTGGAAGAAAAGATTGGCAAGGTAAAAGTTCTACAATTTGCTTATCTCCTCTCAACCTCATGGTGTGTGTGTGTGAAGAATAGATAATAATTCAATATGGGTAGAGGACAGAGAACTAAAAGGCAAATGTAGGAAGAGGAGACCAGAAAGGTAGATTAGGTCAAGATTCTACAGGACTTGACTGCTAATAATTTAACCATTTTTTTTTTTGTAGGCAGGGTTTATGGTACTTACAATCAAATATATGTTATTTGCCCATTTATATTTCCCTCAGTTCCTAGCACTGGATCACTGGATTGTGTATGTGGAGAACAAACAGCAAATGTTTTTCTTAATTAATAAATGTAATTTATTAATTAAATGCTAACTTATTAATTTAGTCTGCATAAGACTAAATCTAGTGAAAAGCAATGGAAATAGGGATTTCTCTGGAAACATAATGTGTGCATGTCTAGAAAAAAATAACCTCATCCTCTACTAAATCAGACAATAAAAAAGATAGATTTTAAAGGAAAATGGATGGTAGAGCACATATAACTATAATCTATGAAACTTATAACTAGAATACAATAAGAAGAAGAATCCTAATTTTTAAAATACTTGCATAGTTTAAAAGACATATTAAGAACTTAATAAAAACACACTATGATAAATATGGGACTTTACTTTTAGATAATGATGGATAAAAATAGCATGGTTGAAAGGAATGTAAGGAGTGGTTGCTGAATGATGTAAAAAAGAACAAAATGAACACAGGAAATTGCTCAGTTAGCTCATCCAAGACAGAGCACATGGTCAAACTGAGCCTAGAAAAGAGCTTGCCTCCAATGGGCACCATAGACTAGTACTCCTTTCTTCCATGTCTAACATGCTCTGCTATGTTAATGTGTTGAGTCTAAATGTTGTTACTTGCTGGCACAAAATATTAATTGCACATGAGCCCACATAATTTCCATCCTAAAACAGATATCATTCCATATTTACAAACTGTATGAGAGTTAATTCATGTTACAGAAACATATATATAGAAGAGACTATAAAATTATTGAACCCTCTAACATCGACTAAGCAGTCCCTTTTTTCCTTTTTTAAATTAAGCATACACTGAAAAATATTTATAACATATGAATAACAGAAATGAAAAATAACTATAAAACAAGCAGCCACACAATCACCACCCAACTTCAAAGTAGCATTATTGATATTTTTGAAGCCACCTCCTGATCACATTAACGTCAGTGACCCACACTCAGAGGTAACCACCATCCTGAATTTAGTCTGTATCATTTCCTTACCTTATTTATATTTTATCCTAAATATTTTGTTATTTGATTCTGCATGTTATGTTTTGTTTTATTAATGAGATCACATTGGACATAATCTATGCCTTGGTTATTTTCATTCAATATTATACTTTTTAGATTTAATTATTATGCATGTAGTCATAGCATATTCATTTGCACTGCTGTATAATATTGCCTTTCATGAATCTATCAAAACTCATTTATTCATTCTACTGTCAATGGATATTTGGGATATTTTCCATGTTTTTTGCTATTTTATTAAACAAGATATCTATGCATTATATCTTCTACCTGTCTCCGGGATAAACAGTAGGTATATAGTGGTTGATTGTGGGGAATCTGCATGTTCTACTTTATTACACAATACAGATCGATTCCTGAAGTGAATCTAATACTTTCATTCGCAAATACATTGTATGAAAGTTCCCACTGCTCTACGTTCCTACCAACACAAGACATTGTGACTTTTTACACTTCTACCAATCTGCTAACTGGGAATGAACTTGTCCTTCCAATATCTATTTTCATGATTGCTAACGAAGTCAAACACCTTTCTTTTGTTTACGTGCTGGCCACACATCCTTTAATGTGAAGTACACATTCAAGGTGTTTGTCCGTCTCTTCTTTGGCATTATTTGCCTTTTACATATAAATTTGTAGAATATATTTGTATATTACAGATTCAAATCCTTTGCCAGTGCATATACATATTATTACATTCTTCCCAGTTGTAGCCTATTTTCACTTAGTGATGTCTAGTCATAAACAAATATTTGTAATTTTTATGAAGTGAAATTTGCCTTTGTAATTTGCTAATTCTGTGTTTTCATTAAGAGAGCTTTCCTAAGCCAACAGCATAAATATAGTCTCCTATATTATCTTCTAAAAATTAGAACTTGCCTTTCACATTTAAGGTTTGTAATGCATGGAATTGCCTTTTTTATATAGTGCCACATAGGGAGTGATGTAAGGAAAGGGTTTCATTTTTTTCACATGTTGACAAGGAACTGTCTTGCAACAACTCCTACAGTCAATACTTTCCACCACTGATTGGTGGTGACAGTGCTGCCTTAAAGGAACTGGGAGTCTCCTTCTGGCCTCTCTTTTCTGTTCCACTTCTCAATTGGCTAAACCTATAAAAATACCATATATCTTAATTACTGTAACTTTATACTACAAACTAGTATCATGTAGGGCATGTCCTCCAAACTTCTTCTTCCTTGGCTCTTGTTACACATTGCTCTTCATACACATTTTAAATCACATTAACCAGGTCCATATCAAAAAATGGAGGAGGAGGAGGAGGAGAAAGAAGAGGAGGAAGAAGGAGGAGGGGGAGGAGGGGAGGAGAAGAAAAAAAAAAAGGAAGAAGAGGAAAAAGCTTTCAATATGTCACCATCAAATATGATGTTTTTTGTTTTGTTTTGTGGTTGGTTTTTTTTTTTTCTTTTTTTGGCAGAGACTACCTGGTTAAGAAATTTCCTTTATACATAACTCAATTCTGCTAATACTTTAAGTTTTTAAGTCTAATTTTATGGTGAAATTGGGTCTATCATTGCCTTTTTTTTAATACATCTTTGTCTCAAAAATATAAGTTGGGGTGTTGAGTCCTTTTTTCTCTCATCTGAAAGAACTTTCTAAGATTGGAATCCTCAGTAACTTAAAACTTTGGTAAGAAATTCCAGTAAAATTGTATGGTAATGATAATTTTGAGAAGATTAACTACTGATACAATTTCTAATGGATATAGAGCATTCATATGTTCTATTTCTTTTTTACTCTGTTTTGGTAATTTACATTAGGTATTTGCCCTTTCGTGTGGTCTCAAATTTGGCTACATAGAGGTGTTCATAATGTCCTTTTATTATCTTTTTAAATCCTGATGAGTTTTCATTCTCTCAGCATTCCTAATACTATTTTTCTTTTTGCCCTCTTTCATTTTTTTCAGAGGGTCATTGATTTCATTGGTCTTTTCAAAGAACCAACTTAAGTTTTATTGATTTTCCCTATTTCTTCTTTTAGTATTTTATTAATTAGACCTCTTATGTGTTATTTCCTTGCTCTTAATATCCCTGGACTTATTTTCAGCTCTTTTTCTAATTGTTTAATTAGACATTGAGACATGATCAAATGTGGTAACTTTTCCATATATCTTCCAGTTATTGAGTATGGTATTCTCTTTCTATTTCCTCCATAAAAGTTGTTCACTGGATTGTTCAGTTCTGTCTGATCTGTGAATTCCTCAAGAGATGTTTTCAAATCTCCCAATATGTTGGGGTACATAACCAAATTTTTTCTTGTAGTTCTACCAATTTTTGCTTTGTATATATTGAAGTTATAGCTTTAGACACATAAAGTTTAGAATGTCTATATCTTCCTAATTAAGAGAAACTCTCATCAATGTTTTGATCTACTTCATATCTATGTCTTTAAGGCAAAAAGCCTTATATCTCTTTATCTTATACTACTACGTCTAGACCAGATTTCTTTAATGTTTGCCTCGTACATCTTTTTCCATCCTATAACTTAGGTTTTTGTGTTCATTTGTTTAAGGCTGAAATCTGTTTTGTCTTTTTTTTTAATTCATTCTATCTTCCTATGAGTTAATCCATTTTGTCTTTTAACTAAAATGTTTGCTCATCTATATTGTGTATAATTATATATTTATTTTAGTTGGTGCTTTCTATTTATCCTTTTTTCTGTCCTTTTTTTATTCATTTGACTTCTATATTGAGTTTTGTATTGATTGATAGTTCTTTCATTATAACTTTCCATATAATTTGAGATCTATATACACATTTTATCTGTTAGTGATTGCCTTATTAATTTTAATAAGCATAACTTAACCTAAAACCTGAAGATAAGCAGTCTTCTTAAACTCCAATCACCTCCTCCAGAGAAAGAGTATTTTGGTGACTATATTTTGGTTAATTAGATCTTCAAATTAGACTTAGATAGTCAATGTTTAGATTTTTCCACAAACTTTCTCTCTGTCTCAATCTCTTTCTCTATCTTAGACTTTCTAAATGGGATTGACCTCCCTTCTAAAGGACCTATTTTAGAATTCCTTTTGGAAAGAGACTGTTGGTGATAAACTCTCTGTCTCATTTTTCAGGAATTTTCTTCATGTTGCCTTGTTTTTGAAGGAGAGTTTTTTGGATGTACAATTGTAGGTGGGCAGTTATTTTCTGTATGCTATTTAAAAACACAATCCCACACTTCCTGTCACCTTCCATTACTGATTGCAATGTCCACTTAGTCTAATCATCTTTTCTTTGTGTGTAAACTGCTTTTACTCACTGAGTGGCTTTTTATATATTTTCTGTGCTTCAATGTTCTGCAGGTTCTAGGTTCGAGGTTTCTAGGTTTGGATTTATTTTTATTTATCCTTTGAGATTTCTGTATCTGGAAATGAAGGGTTCTCCAACAATTCTGGAAATTCCTATCCATTATTTCTCTAAGCAGTGCCTCCTTTACATTCTATTTTTCCCTTCTAGGAATCTAGTGAGATATAGGTGGTGCTTTTTCCTTACAATATATCTTTCAACCTACCTTCTTCCATATTTGTTATCCTTTCATTTACCTTTCTGTGCTGTTTTCCGGATGATTTCTTCAGATATCCCAGTTCTCTGATACTCCTTTTCACTCTATATAATTTGCTATTTAACCCATCTTTTGAAATATTTGCAAATTGTAAATAATATATTGTCAGATTTTTCAAATCTGCTTGATCTTTCTATAGTTCTTATTCACATTTTCCTACGCAGCTTTTAAACATATTTGTATTTTATATTTGTATAATGTTTTATTTTTATTTTAGATTTGTATAAATTTACTACCTGAAATCTTTTCAGGTTTAATATTGCCATGCATTATTTCTACTGGCTCTCATGGTGATCTATTTCCTTGTATGTATGCACAAGTTTTCATTTTTGATTATTCACTCTCCTCCTTTGTAACTTGATCTTTGAAAATTCTTTGAGGCCTGAAAGTAATTGAGGTTGAAACTAATTTCCTTCAAAGTGTACTCCTGTTTATCTCCATGAAGTCCCAGACCATTAAGTGAGGTCCTACTTTAAAATAAATTGTTTGCATGAGGTATTTCTATTTGCTTGCTTTGTTTTCATTTTTTCCACAAAGGATATATTAATTTGGATTCAAACAAGGCTGGCTTGTGTTATGAAGTCTCAGAGATGTTCCTCCAACCCTCTCCACCTACCACTAAAGTTTGTATAGGAAATTCCTCCTCTTTATGGAAGTTTATTTCCAGTTTACTCTTAAGCTAAAAGAGCAGCCAAACTCATGCAACAGCCTCCTAAAACACATCCTGCTTTATGCAGGCAGTAAATTTATTTCAAGTCCTGTGTACCTGGCACAGATATCAAAACCAAAGACTAAGATCATTTGTTATACAAAGGCCTGCCAGGCAAAAAGTCAGTTGCAGTACTGGCTTACCTATCTGGATTCCCACCATCACAATATTTTTCAAATCTGAGGAAACCAAAAATTCTTGGTAGCTCTGTAATATAATTTAAAAGTTTTATTTTACCTTTCAATCAAAATATTTTCACTGGAAGTGTGGTTCAAGGTATATCTAATCTGCATGTTACCAGAAGGACGGTCAAGATTCTCTTTTCTTTCCATTGGTTTATATGATAAAGACCCCAAGTATTTGTCAGGTGAATAATGGTTAATGAGTGAAGAAGTGGATGGTTCAATAATCAGCTCCTCTATGTCATCCCTCTATACTCAGGGTTGGCAAACTTTTTCTGTAAAGGGCCAGACAGCGAATATTTTAGACTTTGCTAAAAAGTCTAACTAAATGTCTCTGTCTCAGTCATTCAACTCTGCCTTTTTAGCGTAAGAACAGCCACAGAAAATACGTAAATGAATGAGTATGGCTGTGTTCCAAAAACAAAGAAGAGAAAGGAAAGAAATCAATTTATCTGTGCATTGTCTACATAAGTAGTGGTGAACTCCCCCTGGCACAGGAAAAACTCCATTTATCTAAGCACAGGAGAAATGTCTTGAGAAATTAAGTAAGTATAATGAACATTTCTCTGAAGCAGACAGACATGGTGAATCTCCACATTGTACACCAACTTCCTAGGAAACCAAAGGAACTGAGAAGACACATCCATTTTCCCCAGCTGCGCTCTGAGAGCTCACATTCCAAGAAACTATACAGTAATCTCTCATCTGTGGTAAAGTTTGCACTGGGACCTGTATGTCATCAGATATATTGTATAGTATTTTTTTTTCCGAAGGAAAAAAACATACATTGTAGTATTAGAGAAAGAGTGTGAATTATATTACTTGGGATTGGCTATAATGTATGCCCTTGAACTGGGCAATACTTAAGTGGTTTTCAGATGGCAAAATTGAGATTAAAAGGGTTGCTCACTTGAAAATGATGCTTTTTGTGGTGCTCCACAAAATAGAACCTTATAAATTTAACACAAAATGTCTTTCTCAGAGGTGAGGCATCCTGTGGAGTCATGCTTTAACAGTTTGATCATTAACCTAGCTTGAGCCTTTAAAAAATTTTCATTATAAATTGTAAAACATAAGGCTCAAAATTTATAAACTATGATTTTCCTTTAATATCAAAGATCACAAATAGTACCAACAACTTATTTTCATGGACGGCCAAAAAAAAAAAAAAAACCACCAAACACAACAAAAATATACATAAGGATTATGTTACCTTTGCAGCTAATATTCTAGGAGAATAAATGCTCAAAGTATTGGTTAGGAACATCTGTTCTTTTAGACATGTTGGTCAACTTTTCTCTGGACTCCATATGATATTTACTAGTTTGAGGAAAGAAAAATATAAACCAATATTCTAACGCAGTCATACTCAAAGATATTTCAAAATAGTTCAATATTTTATATCAAATATATATCTGTGTCTGAGTCCCTAAACTGGACAGAAATGGAGTTGAGGATTTTTTGGCAAAATCTGGGCTAGCAGCTAAACACTGCCCTATTTGAGGTTTCCCTGCTTCTCTCCAAATAGCAGTAGTCTTGGTAGTGCTATGGCACATAAAAGCACAAAGACCTAAGGCACCATGCTTCTCTCTCTAGATCTAGATAGCCCACCCACTTATTATATATGTCATTAATGTCCAGTTCTTGAAGGCTTCTACAGATCACTACATTTAAGAGTTCATAGGCTCACCAAAAATTTTTAAAAGGTAAATGAAAAAAAAAAGATGTAACTATAGATATAGTGATAAAGGTGATATTATTACGTTGTGTAATAGTGTTATGATGATATGATTTAATGATAGGCTATTTTCTTTATATTTTTCTATTCCACATTTTCTACATGGAACATGATTTATTGTTATAATCAGGGAAAAAACACACGTGCACAGTGAGTAAAAGTCAGTCTTTAATGTCTAACTTTTGTCTTCAGTCTACCCAATGTGTCTCTGGCATGTGCTCTTGCCTTCATGGGCATTGGCCATCTGTTGAATTGACCCATCCCCACCTCCTTTAACCTCCAGCTCCAGCTCCTGCCATCCTTCTGGTCACCCCTTGCTTTTCAGCACAAATCCCTAATCTAACTCACCAGGTTCTCTTGGATGAGTTGTGTTACCAACCCCATGTCCACAGTTCCAGAAAAGTTCAGTCCTAAACTTATACTCATTTCTTTTTTTTTTTTTTAAGATTTTATTTATTTATTTGACAGAGAGAGACACAGCGAGAGAGGGAACACAAGCAGGGGGAGTGGGAGAGGGAGAAGCAGACTCCCCGCCGAGCCGGGAGCCCGATGCGGGGCTCGATCCCAGGACCCTGGGATCATGACCTGAGCCGAAGGCAAATGCTTAATGACTGAGCCACCCAGGTGCCCCCATTTCCTTTTTTGAAGAGAAGCCAAGATAAGGGGTGCTTAGGCATGTTTAGTTCTATTTCTTGCTAACTCCCATCAGGGGAAGAGGATCAGTAGCAAAAAAGAAACATGGTTTAGTTCTGTAGAGCTGGTAGTGGCTCAGAATGTTTACTTTTTAACGATGGTTATCAATTTCAAACACTGGGATGGCTGGGAATTTACATCCATGTAAGGTTCAGAAAATGCTTGTATGTGTTTTATGTGAACTATATTTCAATGAAGCTGAAAGAAAAACAAGAAAAAGACCTTATTACTCAAACCATGGGCTGAGGACCAGCCCCATTACATCGGTCCCACCTGTTTCTCCAGAAAACAGCTCCCATAATCTAATCTACAAGTTATCATGATCTTTTAAGATCCAGATGGTGGACTTCACTTGATCCCCAAAAAGTGTTCAACCATTCGCTGTAACACAATTTTATGATTTCATGTGTTTTACCTATTACTTTATAGAGAACTAGAAGTATCAATACCAGATTTCTCAACCTTTGCTACTCAAGAGGAGACCGTGAACCAGCACAGTGATTTCACCTGGGAACTTGACAGAAATGCAGAATCTCAGGTCCCAGGCAAAATCTACTGAATCATCATCTACGTTTTTGAGAAGGATCCAGGTAATGAAAATGCACTGTTTTTGGTGCTAGAGCATGGATACTCATACTCTTTTAAAAGTAAACACACATGGGGCTAATAACTCACAAGTGTGAGTTAAATTGAGTGGAAAGAATTGTATAGTTTAGAAAAAGACCAATCCAGGCATACTGGTTATGCCTCCTCACTAGCCTATTGATTATTATAACTTTACACTGTAAATTCCCCAATAACAGGAGTCACATTCAGTGATACGTGATTTATAATAAGAAATGTGTATTTGGACTTTGTCCCCATTACTGGCACAGGGCTCCTAAAACCCCTGGAATTTCCTAAATGCCGAGAACGATAGAGGTGCCTTTTGTTATGTTAATAAGGCGATTTCAGGAAAGCCCCTAGATTACCTAAGGATGGGACTGGTCATCAGAGCAATCAACCTTGTGATAGAGGGTTGGAACTTTCAGTCCCACCCCCAACCCTGACCTCTGGGGAAGGGAGAGAAGCTGGAAGTTAAATCCTTTGTCAATGGCCAATGAGTTAATCAACCATTTCTGTGTAATAAAGCCTCCATAAAAACCCAAAAGGACGGGGTTCAGAGAGCTTCAAGGCTGATGTGCCAATGAAGGTGCTGGGACAAAGGCACGCCTGGAGAGGGCATAGAAGCTCTGTGCCCTTGCGCTCTGCATCTCTTCTATCAGGCTCTTTCTGAGTTATATTCTTTTATAACAAATCGGTAATGTAGTTAGTATGCGGGTTTTCCGAGTTCTGTGAGCCGCTTTAGCAAATTTTCCAATATTTAAGACTTTTATTAATAGGTGCTTGCCCTTTGTTGACTTTAAAAAGATAAAATTGCAAACTTTTATTACAAATTTAAAATGAGGCTCTTAAAAATCTCAACTTGACCAGACATGAAATAATTTTAAAAACCTTTAGAGGTGTATTGAGAAAAAAAACAGGCTTTAAAAAACAAAACCACGTTTGACATTACCGAAGAGAGGTTTTTAGGTAAAAGTAATAAAAAATGCATACTGCATAGACAATGAAGATAGTTCTATTCATCTGATCAATGGGCAAAAAGCAAGCACTTACGGTCTTCAGCTCCAATCTTCTGTTCCTCTCTATTGCTGGAATTTCATGTTCATTTCTTCATGTTGGATGACTAAACCAGATGATGGAAGAGAAGGTAAGCCCGCATTTACTCAGTCCCGCCCTGCTCAGCCTCCGGAGGGGATGAATTCTCAGCTGGTTGACTGGGGGCTTTCAATTACCATCTGCGTTGGTAATTGAAGTTGCGGAGGTAGCGTAGTTGAGGTGGCTGCCTACCTTGGGTCTCATTCCTTGATTTTTTTTTTCTTCCTTTCTGCACTGCGGTCCTCTCTAGGCTATCTTTGGTTAAGAGGACCCCTGGTCTGTGAATGGTGGTCTGTACCGCAATAAGTATTCTGTCCTCCTGGTCTACCATGTTCTGCACCTTGTTTGTCTGCTCCCTCCGTCACCTCTCCCTGTACTGGAGGGTTGGAAGACTGGTTCACACCCACTGGGTCTCCACCCTAGTAAGCCTCGCTTGCGGGAGGGCGATGCTGTTGCGCTTCGCCTTCAGGAGCATTCTCCCAGCCCTCCTTTTCCCCCTCGCACTATTCTAGTAATTCTGCTGGGAACAGCGTGGAGGACCCCTGCCACGTGGGGAGCGTCTATAATGGTTACAGTCTGCTGCATATTTTCTGCCTTGCACTGGAGCTCCACCAGGGCCTGTCAATTTGCTGCCTCCACGCCCTTTCCTCCATCAACAACGTCAAACTCCACAGTCCATCTCCTACGCTGTGAAGGTACTTCCCGGGGTTCTTCTTTTTGACGGTGTTGTGTACACATAGATCTTACTTCATGTCATTTCTGCTGATGAAACCATACGTTTCTTACACTGAACCAATCATCTTACTGTTCCCCAAACCTTCTGGGCAATGAATTTCTTGTCCCCTCCAGCAGGCAGCCTCGACATGAGGCTCCCTGCGCCACAGCGTGTGGTGCCGGCTGCGCGGCTGCTACGGGTTGCGGGGTTGGTGACTGGGGCGGACTGTCGCAGCTGCCCCTCCTGTCAGGTGGGATGGTAACTCGGCATGTGGTAGCGGTGGGCCTGCCCAGGGCCCTGTGGGGTCCGTTCTCAGCTCCTGCTACCTACGAAGCTTGCCGCTCTAGCAAATTAACCTGAATGAAGAGGTTGTGGGAACTTCTAACTATAGCCAATCAATCAGAACTAGGAGGAACAGCCTGGACTTGTGACTGGGGGCTGGAGTCTGAAGGAGGGGGTTGGAGCAGGGGTGGGGGTGGGGCGAGGTGGCCCACAGTCTTGTAGGACTGAGCCCTCAACCTGTGGAATCTGAGGCTATCTGAGGGTAAATAATGTCAAAATTGAGTTGAATTCTCAGACACCCTGCTGGTGTCCAAGTACTGCTTGGTGTTGTGTAGGAAGCCCTCCCACGTATGTTGGAATTGGATCCAGGAACCCATAAGACCTTCTAATCCACAGCTGTAATCATGTGCCCTCAATTAACTCATCATCTATCACACAGTTCCCCTTACTACCTTCAGCTCCTCAGATTTTTCTCACTTGATCAGTATAGATCTGCTCCTCTAAAATCAAGAGTATCGTCTAGATAAATTTAACCTTCCAAATTTAAATGTTCAGGAACAAAATTTCATCCCAAAACAAAGATCCAAGTGGGTTGCTAAGATAGTTATTAGTTACTTACTCAAACCCAGAGTAATTGTATGCACAAAAAAATTCTATGCACAAAAACCATTAGCACTAAAAATAATTATGTCTAACTTCCCTAAGATCTTAATATAATTCAATCCTTCCAATTCGCCCAATTTTTTTTCTAATATGCCCAATTTTTAGTACTAAAAAGAAAGTCACTGGGAAGTCATAATATAATCCTTCTACAGAATTCATTTAATTAAAAATCAGGTGGTTCTGAGTTTTCCTTTAAGGCTCTATGCTAAAAAATTCCATTGATCATGCTTTCCAAAATGAAAGATTCAACTATAAACTTGAAGAATAATGGAATGGATGAATCAAAATATTCTTTCATTTTAGTTAATATAATCTGTTATCCGCTAAGGGTTCAAAATCACATCGCTAAAAGTGGAAACTATACAGAAAAAATTGATAGATTTGATTAAAGTTTTCTTAAAAATTTCTATATGTTTTTAATATACATAATCAAAGGTATATTTATCCTAAATACAATATAGTTTTTATGGTTTTTTTAATTTTTTTCATTTTTCATTTTTTTAATTGAGTACAAACAAAACTTTTAAAAAATTGATACTGCAATTAAGGTCAGTAGAAAATAGGTGTAAATGACATGATTAGAAATTTCACAACAGAAAAAAAATGGCCATAAAACAAAAAAGTTTATCATTTTAGTAATCAAAAATGCAAAGTAAAAGAATAATAAAATATTGCCAATCTTTTTAACTTACAGAAAATGTTAACTATATTAGACAGTGCTTGCAAGACTGAGAAATAATTACCCCTTGCATTGCTGGTGGAAAGGTAAAAGTTAAAATCTTTCTGAAGAACAGCTGGGGAACACGCAACAAAAGCCTGAAATATTTGCATACTGTAAATCCAACCTTTCAAATTTACCCTTAAAAAATAATCTGATCTGTGCAATGATGTTCGGTGATCTCTTTTGAAAAACTGTTAACAACCTAAATGCCCAGGAGGAGAGCTTGGTCAAATAAGCCATGGTATATCAACACATTGTAATATACAAAGATTGAATATTTTGTAGAAGAAGAAAATATAATAACCTGGGAAGAAATAAAAAAATATACTAAATGGAAAAAAGTTAAAAGCAATGTGTGCAGTATGATCCATTTTAGAAAAACTACATGTCAACTGCATATAACATGTATGAGTGGATGGAGCTAAATTGATAGAAAGTTAGATATAAAGGTAGATATATGGGTGGATAAATCAATAGATCAATTAATGGATAGAGGGGTATGAAAGATCACAAAGACTAGAAGAATATTCACCAAAACATTAACAATTTTGGTTAATTCTGAGTGGGATGTTAATGGTTACATAATTTTGATTTCCAGTTAAGCTGAACTTTTTTTTTTTTTTTTACTATGTTAAAATTTCTTTTATGACTCATCTAAAACCTGTTCTTGGTCTATTTTCCTATTAGAATTTTAGCATTTTATGTATTAACTTACATGAGTTTCTAGGGGGAAAACAATATTCCCTTCTTCCCTTCTGGGCTCTAGGTTCTTTAGTTTGTCTAATAGTTAAATAGATGTAAGACATATTAATAGGAAAAAAACAAACAAAATTACCCATGTACAGAAGCCATATAAAGAAGACTCTAGGGGCACCTGGGTGGCTCAGTCACTTAGGCCTCTGCCTTTGGCTCAGGTCATGATCCTAGAGTCCTGGAATCCAACCCCACATCAAGGGCTCCCTGCTCAGTTGGGAGCCTACCTATCCCTCTGCCCCTCCCCCCACTTGTTCTCTCTCTCTCACATTATTTAATTAATTAAAATGTTTTAATTAAAGAGATAAGATTCTAGAGGCAGTCGGGTAATTGAGATTTATATAACATCCTGGACTAACGAAAGGAGTTGGGGTCTGGGAGGAAGGCCTTGTACAGAAAGAGAGGGAAGTTTGGAAAACAAAGGTTACCCTGTTGTGTAGAGAAGTTTCTTAGGTAGAAAGGTATCTCTATAATAGCTCTTTCTTGTACAGCCCTCCTTCCAGTGTAAGTTTAGGTAGTTGATGGGGAGGAAAAGAGCTTTTCTTGCATCTGCGGAGTTTTGATTGCCTTCCAAAGCGGCATATTTTGGGTTTGCAAAATCTGCTCCCCTTCAAGTTTGTTGACCATAAAGATGAAAAGCATCTGAAATAGTTGCTGCTGATAGTTTTTTTTTTTTTAAGGTTTTTTTTTTTTAACCAGGTATTGGTTTTTGTCATTCAAAAATTATTAATTTTTCATGTAGTCAAATCTATGGATTTTCTCTTGTGATTTTTAAAATTATTTATAATGCTTAAAACTATTCATCATTACTAAGTCAGCCAGTTGACTCTATTTTTTATAGTTTCCAGAGATCTCATATTTTTATATTTATCTCTTTAACTCACATGGAATTTATATTGATATATGATATGAAGTGAGACTAGATCTAATTTATTTTTTCCCACAAGTGTTAAGCAATTGTCCCTGAGTCACTTCTTAATAGCCCAACCCCATTCATTTATGATACCAACACAATGAAGTTTACATATTTGAATCTGTCTTGATTTTTCCTTCTTTTCCATTGTTTTGTTAAAATGACACTGTCCTGAGTATTGTAGCTTTATAACTTATAAGACAATTGTATTGGCTATTTGCCCCTGTTCATACTGAGAGCTAAGATTAGATTTACGAAGGCAAATTAAAAAAAAAAAAAAAACTTACTGTGGTTTTATTAGGTAATACCAGTTCTATGAATTATTATCAGAAGAGCAGACAACCTTTAATATATTTCATCTTCACTTGATAAAATTGTCTCTTAGGTCTCAGCAAACTTTTACCATTTTCATTATATAGTTCCCACATGTCTTTTCTTGCTAATGATATATCAAGATATTTTGCATTTTCAATGGGACTTTTCAATATATATTTTTCTAACTTTTTAGAAAGCATGAAAGCAGTTGACTCAAAAAATTATTCTAAAAACTTATTTTGAAATCAATTCTGACACAAATAATTTGGAAGCAATAAACAAGCTATAGACTTTTCACAGCGAGAATGATGAAGCAATCCAGAGTACAACATAGCAAATAATCAAAAGTATGGTATGACAAATATCTGTACTTAGTAAAAGAAGTAAATAGGATTCTCTCATAGATTCCCTTTCCTTAAAATAAGAGATAATTGCAAAATAAAATTCAAAATTAATCTTATCAAAAATCATCAGACAACACCCATATTACAATTTCCACCAAAAGATTTAGATTTAAATTTGGATGATGCCAGAGTATTCCAGTTTACAAGAATCACATTTAAAAAGCACAGTGTATTAAAATAGTTAATTAATTTTCTGGATCACACACTATTAAGAATTCTCCTGGCCAGGCAGTGGGGTTGGAGTTAGAGAGAAGGCAGGAATGCCCCCCCTCTGTGTATCATGAATGACAGCAATAGCTCCTAAGGGGAGAGCTTAATTCCCTTGGATTCAACCCTACTATACAACAGATGTAGGGGTTCCTGTGATGCAAATTGCCAGGGAGGATTTAGGCTGGACTAAGAAGATATCCATTATGGAAGAGTAAGATACAAGAATTCTTTAGGGATTTGGGCACAAGCAAATACTCAGAATTACCCCTGGTTGCTGGGATTTTGACACCAGAAAAATCCACACAGTACATGTTCCTTAGAAAACACAGTCTGACTTTCTAGAAAACAAAAATTAAATCCAGTGTAAAGATATGTGCATTTGGTCATTTGTTAGACATACCTAATGATGACCTAGGAACAGATACTAGGAATGATCTCAATCAGCCCCAAATCAAAATACAAAGGTTCTGAAGGAATAACTGAATCTCGGGTTTGAAGAAGTGTTTAAGTTAGTATTTAAACCAGCTAGTTCACCCACAAAACCCAGATTTTTTTTAGAATATGGAATATGGATTAACTAAAAAATGACTGCTGAATTTTCATACCAAATCACTTTTAAAAGAAAATCTTTGTAAAGTGTGTTCCTTTATCTTCAGTCTCACTAACTGTAGAATACAAAGCATAATTCTATTGTTACTGCAGTGAATCCTATAAAACAATAACTTGAATTGCTTCTGATATTGTTTTATCATCAAATCTTTTTCTTCCAAATATCGATTCCAGTCCCTCATGCTTTGACAGTATTTCTAAGGAAAAATTTAAAAGTCTGTGTTAATATCATTAACTGAACATAGAAATAGGGGAAAATGAGATTGATTCGTAAAACTGTTGGTAAAAGATAACCAAAAATATCCACAATTCTCTAGCTTCATTATTCACTCTATTACCAGCAAACACCCTCAGTATCTTTAGCTACTAGAATAATACCAAACTTAAAATCAAAGATACAGAATGTGTATTTTTATGAGAAAATGTGACATGGAAAAATACCTCCCATTCAACAGGAAGCCCTTCAGTGAACTGAGAGTGAATTTTCCAAGAAGTTGGATTAATTCATGATTTCAGTAGCAACTATATTTTCACTTTATGGTATCATATTGTTTACATTATCTGACAAAACTGAGAAATTTGTATAGAAATCCTGTCTTCAAACATAGAACTCAATAAAATAACTCACTCATGAGAGAATGAATATACTTTAACCAAGGTTTAAAGATCATCTTATAACCATTTTCTGAAATAAGGGTTGACTCCTAAGGCATGGTTCTTTGAGAAAAGAGAATTTATAGCTATGCAACTCACTAGCATTCAATTTTGATTGCTATATAAACTTTTTAGTGAAAAAAATCTTACTTAGCCAAGTAATAATCCTGAACTAGTAACTGAACGGTAGTGAGAAAATGATATCAGAGTTCCAGCACATATTGAAATGAAACACTCTTAGATGGAAAAGAATAGGGTGATAGAGATGATGATAATTCTCATTTACACTGGATTTTTTAAAGAAGGATTTTCACAAAGTGACCATGTGTCTTTTTAACATCCAGGGAACAAAGCTAGAGATCTGAGAACAGTTACTGTTATATAAAAAAAAAAAAAAGGTTAAAAAATCACCAATTCTGACAAATGTTAGTAGGTACTGGATTAAATAAAAGTGGTTTCTTTAATGGGCAATGGTACACTGTTCTCTTAGCTGTCTAATGAGGCAAAGAATAAAACAGCCATTTTAGGAAATGGCAGGGCTGAGTTGTATGGTAATCCTTCAGTTGTTAAAGATGTGTGAAAATTTATTGAGAAATGTAGTTATTGAAAAATTAGTTTGCTAGTATTTTTAAATATGCAATCTATTTGTAATTTCTGTGATACTAAACAGACACCAATAAAACCCAGAATCTTAAGTCAGATATAACCTTCCTCAAATATTATATTCCTAGTTCTTAAAAAATAAAGGCAAAAATCAACTATTTAACATGCTTACTCAAGACTCTGGTCTACTTATATTTAGATTTTAGTTCCCTTACTTTATCAAGCACTAAAAAAAGCAAGAAATAAAAATGTGTATATCCTTCAAAAGAACAGGGTTATAAAGAACATAACAAGTGAAAAAAATAAAAGCATAATGCAATAGAATGGATATAGTAATAATAATAAAGTTGGTAAAACAGAAGTAAATTATTGCAGTTGAAAAAAATATTGAAAAGAAATACAGACTCAGTATAATGGCTAAAATTAAAAAGACTAACAACACCAAGTGTTGGTGATGATGAGGCATAATTGGAACTCTAGTACATCTGGTGGAAATGCAAAATAGTTCATCCGCTCTCAAATACATTTTGCTATTTTTTTATAAAATTCAACACCTGTACCATGTGACTCAGCAACCCCACTCCTAGATATTTACCCAAGAGAAATTAAAACTTAAGTTCACACACACAAAAAAGCTGCATGCAAATGTTTCCAGCATCTTTCTTCATAATCACCCAAACTGGAAAGAACAAAAAGGGTCATCAAATGGTAAATGGATAAACAAATTGTGGAGTATCAATACAGTAGACTACTACTCAGCACTAACACGGAAAAATCTACTAATTCATGCAACAAGATGGATGAAATTTAAAAGCATTATGCTAATGAAAGAAGCTAGACACAAAAGAGCACACAGTATGATTCAAAGATGTATCAGCTTTACAACAAAATTCTGAAAAGATAAAACTATAGCAAAAGAAGGAAGATCAGAGGTTGCTGGGGATCAGGGAATGAGTGTAGGAAACTGACTTCAAAAGGGTAGGGGAGACAGTTTTACAGTGATGAAAATGCTCAATGTGATTGTAGTACTAGTTACACAGTATATATATTTGTTAAAACTCATTGAAATATATGTTAATAACAGGTAAGTTTTACTGTATGTAAATCATACCTCAATAGAGCTGATTTTAAAAAGGAATGCAAAGGAGAATAACTGATGAAACACTTAATGAAAAACTAACAATGTGAGGTCATAACAAATCTCAGAACTATTAATAAATCACATCAATAAGCCTATACGATATTTTGGATGAATGGCTGAACACTGACCTGGCTCTATAATGAAGACAGAGTTGCAAAAAATGGGGTCATTGTGCTGTGTCATGGAAAATGCTATTTCACCTTGAATCCAGCTCAGGAAGTTACTCTTACTATTTCTTTACCACAGGAGGCAAATTACAAACTTCATCATGGTAGGATGGAAGAAAACATTGATAGAGCCAGAGAAAATGGATATAGGACAAAACTCTCAGGTTAGAGAGAAAGAGCTACAGAGCCAAGGAAGAGAAATCATTATTTGGATTAATGGCCTTTTTGTGTGTGTGTTTACTGAAAGAAGCACATATGTGTGGAAATCCATTAAAAAGAAAAGCTAACTGCAGTTAATTTTAATTAAAATGAAAAGAGCAAAAATGAAAAACTATGTGAAAAGAAATCAAAATAAAGATTGTTAAAATAAGAAGCAACTTCTTAGCACAAACCAGCAAGGAACGAGAGTGATATGGAACATGCCAGCTGACTGATTAAACTGATATGAAGATGTATCAGCTTTACAACATTTATTCTTTTTCTATGGATATGCTTACGCAAATGTATAATAAAATGCATGAGGTTCTCATTTAAGCATGTGTGTTCAGCTGTTCTCAAGCAATTCTTTTGTCACCAAATGTAGATTACTGGACTGTATATAGACTTACAGTAAAGAGTAGGAAAATCTTTAAAAAATTCTAAACTTAAAAAAGCAATACTATGGATCAAATGAATATTACAGAAGTTGAGGAATAAGAAAAAATCCGATCAGAAGATTTTAGAATAAAAAATTAAAAAATAAATATCCATATATACATGGGTATATGCACCTGTCTGCCTGTGCATGTATAATGTCATCTCTCCTTGAGTTATGAAAGTTTGTAACAAAGTTCTGAAACAGTAGATGAGTCAAATGTGCAGAGCCACTAATTCTGTATACTTTCCATGTCACTTAGTTTTTAATATCTTATAACATAAAATGACTTGTTAAATAGATTATTAGTACATTAGACTGTTAGTCTGTAAGAACTTAGTTCTCCGTGAATGACATCAATATGGCTCACAGGAAGTTCAAAACACAAATTTGGTAAAATATTAACACTGTAAAAAATGATAAGTAGAACGGAAAAGACACATGGATTCAAAGGACTATAACTGAAGGAGCTAATAATGAAAAGTTGGGGTAGAAAATGCATCTATACAATACAAAGGAAAATACTTAGCAAATTTCTATTCCTACCAAATCAGAAATGTTGAACAAATGAAGGGAAATCCTTGAAAACAATTATTTGCAAGAAAATAAAGCCTAAGATCATCTGTTCTATGAAGACATGGGAAATGTTTTCATCATTCAAAAGGTATGCAAGATGCAACACCTTAAACAGGTAAAGCACACATTTAAATTATTTATTAGAATAAAGCCCAGTTCTACAACGAGGCAATAGTACAATTTTAATGATATAGATTTAATACGTAGATTTTTCTGTGAACCAAAGGAACTGTAAATCTTTGCTAATATGAATAAAATACTGACCCAAGCACCTCAGTCCTGGGTAGATATACAATCCAAATATGGCTGAAAAGTAGATGTAGACTTTATGGAATTTATGTTCTACCCAATGAAAAAAATTAATGGTGGACATGTAAAGAAACAGGTTCAAGTGCTGACAAATAGCTAATATCAAGAAACCATTACTTAATTTTCAAGAGAATGATCGTCAGCAGAACAGAATAATGTACTTCCAAAGGAAAAAAAGAAACTGATGGCAGGCCCATCAAAAGAGCTTTCAATTCCAAACAATCTAACGGAGAAGAACCACAGACATTAGAACACGTCATTTTATCAACTCTGCATGCAAGTGCATGATATTGCTCCAGGCTGGGGATTAAGTGAAAAATTATCTGCATTCAAACCAAAGTGTTTCTCATCACGTCCATTTTGGATGTGACGACTCATGGCTCCTTCCAATTTTTTCTCCATCCTTTTCACTTCTACATCTAGGGTTCCTCCAAGCAAAGTATTTCCCAAGCCCCAAAGTACACACTACAGGATAAGCATGTTTTCTTTCCTTTACCAACAGCAGCAATACTCATTCCCTTCTCTCTCACATTTTCAGAGTAGGTGCTCTCCAAATAAAGCACCATTCAGTTTTACAGTATTGTCCGAAGGATTGACGGTATTGTTTCATAATAACATGCACCTTCCCCCTCTAGTTCTTATAGAATTTAGAGGACAAAATAATAGGAAGAAATTACAGAATGCTTTGCTCCTGGCACATTGCAAATTTAATTCTTACACCTATGCATCCCCAACAACTTCTACTCACAAGCATTTGTTCTACCTCTACACTCATCATCAATCTTGCAAATGCAACAGCGGGCACACTCGGCCTTCTTCTAAAAGCAACAAGGAGACTGCCCTTTTTCAAAATTATTCTGTACTGTTCTGTGGCCACAGTAGCACTTTTCACAGTTGGGATTATTCTCCACATTGTTGTATCCAGTCAAAGCCACTCAAGAATTCCTATGGTCCCAGCAGCACTAAAAATACATAACAGCCTCCTTACAATAATGGCTGTGAATCACAGCATTCCTCGGCTGACATAAGTAGTTAAAATAGTAGGAAAAAAAAAAGTTAAATAAAACTTTTTAAAAAGTTCAAGTAAAAAAAAAAATGAAAAGGGGGTTGAAAAGGACTCCCCTACCGTCTAACAATATTAAAGTCTGTCTCAAATTTACAAACGTCCTCAGCAACATCAAATGCCGCAGCTTCAAACACACGCGCCAGCTTCAAGCCCGACAGCTTCAAATGCCGCAGCTTCAAACACGCGCGGCAGCTTCAAACGCGCCAGCTTCAAACAGCCTTGGGGCAGCCATCTTGCACACGCTCCAAGGAGCACAACCTCAGGGCCCTTAGGCGGCCACCCCATCCCAGAGGCCACACAGAGGCTTTGTTGGGGGAAAAATGGGAAGAAGAAAAAAAAGAGGAAGAAGAAGAAATATAATTTGCAGACGTTAAATTAGCCCGTAGAGGGAGCTCACATAGCCCCATAATTTCACAGTAATTGGAATCTCCTGTAATTTAAAATGTAGCCCCATCATTTGTCAGAGAGAGCTTCCAGGGGTCAAAGAGTGCATGTCTTACTTCATACCGATCTCTGCATGCCTATAAAATGCAATTCCATTTAGACCCCCCTTGACCGTGTGTTTTGTTATCGCAACAAAAAGATGATGATTCTTGGATACATGTTCTCCAAAACCAGCCCAGAAATTAAAGTGACTCGTCTATGTGTGCTGTTAGGGTGAATCCAACTGAATAAAGACCATAATAAGAATAAAGTTCCAACAATTAGAATTGTCATGGCAATAACCTAAATGTCCCCCATTCACGGTGTTCAGTTTAGAAAGCTACGTGCTCTCTTTCAACCTTGACTAGAGATACTCTTGTGACTATCCATTTCTCTCACTGTCTAGAATCCTTAAACCAGCCATGCTGCAATGTGCCTTCAGACAAAAGGATAAAACCGGAAAACGAAAGGATACAATGGCAGAGAGCCTTTTCAATAAAACATGAGAGAAACAAAATTCCAAAATTCTGTGGAAAGAAATATTGAGGAGAAAATACACTCAAAAATAAAGCTTAGGTGCAGTTGAAAGTAGAAATGTATTACCTGCTCTTATGAAACAAATTTTGAAAGCAAACAAGTTTACATTATGTAACTCTTAAATATTTAGAAACTTTACATTTACGTAGAACTGAAATGGTTTCTAAAAACATTTAACCTTTGAAGTGATTTCTGTCTTAGAGTAAACACAAACTAAGAATGTAAAGAAAGCACAAAATGTAGAGCTTAATGAAGAATGTAACATATGTGGATTGTATTCTATTTGGGATAATCTATTAGGTGTTAAGAAAACATATCTACTTCATTTAAATTAACTAGCAGGCTTGTATGTCATTACTGCCTCTCTGTGATATACCTGTTGGTTTGGGCTATTATGATTACATTTCCTGCATCCTGTTGTTTAAAAATATATCATTCATAAAATGAAGATTTAAATGATGTTTAGTATTACAGATACTATATCAATAACTGTAAAAGGCAAACCATACATAGGTAAGGAATCATTTGCCTGAAGATGTGGGGCAGAGCTCAAATTCAAATTCTAATAATCACATCTATCCAAGATTCCATGTTAGGAATAAAAAGTATCTGAATTTTGTCTGAATTTGCCCAACTACTCTTCAATCTTTTCACGGCTTTATGTAATTCCTATCATAGAAATGCCTCACTTTTCTGATATGTCTGATAGCCAGGTCCCTGATTTCCATCTCTCATTTCAGACTCAATGAGAAAAACTCAAAAACCTTGTAGATGTGATTCGTCAATAACAATGCCATACAAATTCAGGGTTTCTTGAGAGTAAGATAAACTCAGGGATCCTCACCCTGGTTTGGCAAGCTTTTGGGCTGCCAGGAATTCCACAATGAACATGATGGGCAAGGGGAGACTCAAAGGAGAATGCTTAAAGTTGAAGATCTCGAAAAGTAATGTCTATACTTGCCATGGAACTACAAAGACTTGTCAACTGTACATCTGTTCATGAAGGCTGGCTGACAATTTTATCACGTATAAGAATCTTATGTTCAAGTAGTTAAGGCTACTATACATTATAGAAGATAATAATCGATGAATTATCTTAAAGTTACCAATGATCATGAGCAGGAACAAAGGAAGTAATGCTTACTTGTTACAAGGGATAGCTGGACAGTTTCTGTCACTGGGAAATGAGAAAGTTAGCAATCAGGGGTCTTCTTCCAATGAGGAAAAAAAAAACAAGAAAAGTGAATGTAGCCTCTTCATTTCTGACTTCTAATATTAGAAGAGTCACACTCCATTATGAGCCTGAATACCACCTGACACATCCTCTAAAGTTAAACATGTGGGAAACAGGATAAACGAGCATATTAAAATATGGTAGTTCTCCTTCTTACTTGCCTATAACATTGATAAGGGATACAATCAAATTGTAAAAATGAAAAAAAGGCAGCACTTAGGTTTCACTTTGAACACTGAGCAAGCTTGGTATCTGATGGTAGAAGATACACATCCTATCTATGGTTGCTGACTTTTTATCCCAACAGAATAAATGAGACATTTCTGATATTTCTATAAATCAGCATAGAAAATTAAAAATAAGACTACAGTTACCTGGAATGCTTTCAGGGTCACATGATTTTCTAATTTTTTAAATTAACTGAATGTTAATCAGGAAAACTTTTTGATGGTTTAATTTCCTTGTTTTAAAATCTTTTTCAAAATATGACTGTCCCTATTACCTACAGAATTTCTGAACACAAGTTAATTGAGACCCCTACAGTCTCCTAGGATTGTACATATGACTATGATTACCCCAAAGTACCATATATATAGATGAATAGAAGACTAGACTGAATGCATCTGATCCATCAACTCATTTTTTTCATGAATCTTTGTGGTTCTTGTTATTTTTTTAACCCAAAGTTCAAAAACATTCATGTTATTTGAGAGTTCTGGCTTTTCAAGTGTATATGCAAAACACATACTCTCAGAAAGACCAAGAACTTTGTGATACAGGCTCCTACAAGCCATCTGGTCTGATGTCTAATCAGCTTTCTGTTCTTCCGATCTCTAGAATAGAGAAACTAAAGGTCAAAATTTTTACTATAAAACAGAAAATAAATCCAAAAATAGACTTAGTTATCTGTAAATCTGACCTAAGAAGAGCATACCTTTCTCCAAAATAAAAACTCAATGACTGATGATATATGGGAATTAATATAAAGCAATTGGTTACTGGGAAATTTTTGACAGCATTTTACAGGAATAATTTTTCCTCACTTAAATACATTTAGCTGGCATAGCAAACATATTTTCTGTACATTGTTTATATTTGCAGACTTATTTGTAGGCAAATAATAGTGGGAAAAGAAACCCAAATTTTGGTGGGATACACCATTAATATGGAGAAGTTTCCTTACTCTACCACAGGAAAATCCTGAGAGAAGTTTGTGTAGAATTCATTAAGTGAATTATAAAAGACAGTTATGTTTTACATAATTTCCAAGCTAAAGAACCTGAATATACTTCTAGCCAAAATAAGAAAAAATGATAGACTTCAGACCAAAGAGTAGAGGAAAACATGTTTGATAATGAATGGAATGCCTTAATTGGTGGGGGTTACAATGCATGAATGAATATTAGACCAGTTTTTTTTCTTCAAAATATTATCAATCCCAGCCATTTAAATCTAATGTGGCCAAATAATTTATCATCCAAAACTGTACCTTTTGACAGCATTAAGGAGCTCTACTAATAATCACTCCAGGCCGGGGCAAACCAGGCTGTATGGTTTCCCAACTTATAGCAGGACAATTTGAAATAACTGCTCTCTTCAGAGGAGGGATGGCTGACACTGGACATATTTTAGAAAATTAGTTATTTGTAGACTACTTTGAAAAATAAGACCTGGAGCCAATTTAATAAGCATAAGTTATAACAGATTCTGAAGGTAGTAGTTTGAGGACATGAGCTTCTTCAGATCTCTAGGAGCTGCTAGGTTCCTTGTATATCTAAACATCTTTCAACATCTGTCAGCTACACTATAATAAAGTACAAAAGATAAATGAAAAGTCAAACATCAGGCATAGTATGTGATTTTATAACCTCTTACTCATAAAGCAAGAAAGGATTATACTGACCTGTAAAGACACTTCTTTCTGTGTGTCTGAGTTATCAATGAGACATTTATGTATATATATATATATATATATATATATACACACACACCTATATATTTTTAAACATTACATTTTATATTTAATATATTTTATTGTTATATATTTAACATTTTTAAATTTTTATTTTAATTCCAGTTAGTTAATATACAGTGTTTTATATATATATACACACACAAAGCCAGCTGATAGGAATGTATTTTGTTTTAAGTTACTCATGAGTTGAAACGTGCCTTTTTGGCTTAACCATTTCAGAACATCTGTGAAATGCAAGTACAAAATGGAAATTGCTTAACAAACTATGCAGTAAGATAACCACAATTTTGTTTTCCCTTTGTCAAGGGAAAATAAAATAAATTTTCCATCAGTCGCAATGAGAGCTAGAGGGACTGATTATTCAAAATACAGTAGCACCTACATTTCTCCAAATATTCCCCAAGACATAGCATTTGTGCTGAGTATTCAATAATTTCCTCAAGCTGTATACCTGAAAAATATGTCTCAAGTCTGGTGTTCTTAATATGGTAGACAACCACATGTGTTCACAGCCCATATCTTTGAAACAATTATTCTCTTGGGTATGCAAATGTAGTGGGCTTGCAACATGTTTATTCAAAAGAGTAGGAAGAATGTTTCATATGTGAGCATCTGCAGGTTTCCACTGGAAATCTGCATACAACAATACATTTCCCCATGAATTCATTTTTTTAAAAGACAGTTATACATCTTTTTAAAGCTTTACCAAGAGTTACCACAGCTCCATTTGGTTAACAATTTTTCATCAAGAAAAGCATATGAAAGAAACAAAATCAAAGTATGTATGTTAGGACCTATTACCTGCTTTATTGTTTGGATTTTTGCATGCCCTAAGAACACAAAAATCCAAACATCTTGCTATTCCTAACCCATTAGCCTTTTCACCATTCCCTAGCCACAATCTGTACTACTGCTGATCCGATCTTTGGCCTCACAACTATTCAGCTATTTTCTCTTTTCATTACCAACCTTCTCACCTATCCCTGAGCATAGATAAAGTTAAAACTGTTAAAAATACTTAAAAAGAACTCAAAAATCCATTATGATAGTAAAATACATTAATGTACATGTATTGAAAATGGATATATAAAGTCTACAACAAAGAAGTAAATACATATAGTATTCAAACAAGGTAATAATTTAAATATTATAAACATACAAACACTGAAGTTTATGAATTGGTGTAATGGATATATAAATAATTAAAATGATATACCCAAATACCATCATACCCAACAAAGAATAAAGCAACCATATGTTTCAAGTACCCAGGAGATACTCATCCATATTGACTATGTATTATTACCATACCAAAAAAGTTTTAATAAGTTTCCAAAATACTTATCATAAGGCCATAATTTCTTTTCCCAGTACATTAAAAACAAAAATGTATGAAACTTCTATTTCCAATAATAACTTATTTTGTTTAGATCAAATCTCCAATGACAAAAATTTAAATGCTAGATAAAATATTTTAAAATCCATTTAAAAGTTGACAAAGAGGTAACAAACTAAAGATACAAACCTAAGGGTGGGGAAAAAGGAAACATGGGGATATAAATTGTACACATGAGCATTAAGCTGCTCTTATCTTGAAGATGTGTGCTAAATTTGCCAAAACATGGTGTGGGCAGAATGGGGAAAAAGTCAGGGCCAAGAACATACACATTAGCAGGGAGTCTGAGAGAAGACTCCCTTCAACATTAATCTGGGACACAAAGGGTTTTGTACCTATGTAAAAGTGATTTATAAGCAATGCTTTGTAGGTACTAGAAGAAAGACTGAGAGAAAAGAAAGAAAAAGTGAAAGATGTAGTCGCTGGCCAGCCTTCCAGTAGATTTGCTGTCTAGATATGCCTAAGAGCTGCAAGTTTTATGCCTTTCATTTGTCACACCCACATGCACTAGTTAGAATAAATCTAAATCTTTCCTGGTGGAATGTGCCTTCATCCTGGCCTCAAAAAGTATACTTTTTTTTCAAGACAATTGCAGTACGCAGGCAAAAGTAACAAAACACAGAAAGAAATGGGGCCTACACATGATCTAAATTATCAGCCAGAAATGTAATTACTTCCCAGAACAAAACTCAACACTTCTGAATGAAAGATAAAATCATTGAGACTCCATAATATCATTCATGATATCAAAAATACAATTTAAAAATTGCTAAATGTGTAAAGAAGCAAAAGGAAATGGCTAATAATAAAAAAATAATAGTTATAAGAAGCTTATCCAGAAACGATACAGAGATTAAAGTTCACAGAAAGAACTTTAAAATAGTTGTGACTAATATGATAAATATAATTGCAAAGAAGGTGGACAAAAATAGATGAAAATATGGTGTGTTTTAACAGAGAATTACAATCTATGAAAAACTGAAAATTCATCCTAGAACTACAAAATACAGTATCAGAAATTAAGAACTCACTGAATGAGTTTAACAGCAGACTATGCACAGCAAAAGACAAGATAAGTTAACTAGAAGGCTGGCCAGAAGAAAACCTCTCAGTTGAGTATAGAAAAAAAGACAAAGAAAGAAAGAAAGAAAGAAAGAAAGAAAGAAAGAAAGAAAGAAAAACCATAGCAGAAATGGAAGAGGGATTCAGGACACTATAAGAATGGACAGGTTTTGCTGTCTCAGATGAACAGGAGAAAATGGGAGGGACAATATTTGAAGAAATCATGGTTAAAAATTAGAATTCCTTGATATGATGAAAGACATCAACCCACATATTCAAGAAGCTCAGTGAACCACAGTAGGATAAATAAAAGGAAAACTATACCTGGAAATATTGTAGTCAAGATACTGAAAGAGAATCTCAAAAGCAATTAGAGTGTGGGGTGAGGGAGAGAGTATTGTCCACAAGATGACAATAAAAATGAGAGTCTACTTCTCCACATTGGCTAATAAAAAACAGAGGACAATGAAATTACATTGTTATAGTTTTAGAAAATAAAATGCCTACCTAAAATTCTATACTCAGCAAAAATATCTTAAAAAAAACAAAAAGGAAATAAGGACATTCTCAGAGAAATGCATTGTCAGTGCACCCATACTACAAGAAAAACAAAAGGAGTTTCTTTTGAGTGAAGGAAACTGATCCCACATGGAAGAACAGATATAAAGGATTTGAAAAACATCATTAATGAAGTTGTTCTAATATACATACATAGAAATTATATCTATCAACTGCAGAATATGTAATTTTTTTAAGGGCATAAACGATTTTTAGCAACATAAAACATATTCTGGATCATAAAGTTAAGTCTCAACACACACTTCAAAGGATTGAAATTCTAAAGTATGTATCTCTGATGACCCCAGAATTAAGTTAGAACCCAATATATAAATGTTTAGAAATAAAGCAACATAATTTTAAATAACCAAAGATCTTTATAGACCTATGTCTATAAAACCTATAAAGCCATATCTACTGAAACTTAACTAAGAAGAAAGAGAAGATTTTAGAAGTCATGTGACTCTTAGAGACATTAAATCAGTAAATACCACCAAAAAATTCTAAATCCAGATGTTTTTACCTCAGAGTTTAATTAACCATTTAGAAAGAATAACACTAATACTACACAAATTATTTCAAGGAAGGGGGAAAAATATCACAAATTTTAATCACTGGCTTAATATATGTTACTTACATGAGACAAACCCCAGAATTTTTAAAAAAATGAAAAAGCTAAAGGTAACCATACAGCTGTGATATAAGATATAAAAAGATGTGCCTGTGAATAATAATTAAAATAAAGCTGGTGTATCTATAATAGTACCAGAGTAGATTTTAAGACATAAAACATTTATAGAGATATAGAACATTTTACAATGAAAAAAAGTCAATTCACCAAGAATTTTTAACAGTTTTAAATGTGTATTCAGCAAATACATTGCTTCCAAATATATAAACCTCAAATTGATAGATCTCAAATAAGAAATAGAAAATCTGTAATCATTGTAGGAGACTTTATCATACTTTTTTTCCAGTAGCTGATAGAACTATCAGGAAAAGAATCAATAGGAATATGGGATACTTGGACATGATGATTATCCAAACTAAATGGACATTTATAAAAAAAAAAGTACCAAAGTACTAAATTATATTTCAAGTACCCATGGAACATTCATCAAAATTGACGGTATGATGACCGATTCAGCTGATTTGAAAAGCTGTTTTATCAAAGTTTAAAACTACAATTTGACTTTGGGGAATTAAGCTAAAATCAATAACAAAAATAAAAATTTAAATATATTTTAGTGAGCCATAATAAATATGCTACATATTAAATTTTGTGGGAGGAAGCTAAAGCTATACTAGATAGATATGAAAACGTTACATGCATGCACATATTAGAGATAGATATTAAAACTTTACATGCATGCACATATTAGAAAATTCTAAAAGCTTCAAAATCAGTTATCTAATTATTTCAAAAGAACATCATGTAAAACCAGAATATAAAAATAACAAAACCTTGGGGCACCTTGGTGGCTTAGTCGGTTAAGTGTCTGCCTTCAGCTCAGGTCATGATCCTGGAGTCCCAGGATCGAGTCCCATATCGGGCTCCCTGCTCAGCGGAGAGTCTGCTTCTCCCTCTGTCCCCCTACCCTGCTCTCATGCTCTCTCTCTCACTCTCAAATAAATAAATAAAATCTTAAATAAAAAACATAAGAATAGGAACAAATTATAACATACAACAAACATACAATAAAGAAAAAGTCAGCAAAGCTGTGGTGGGCTCAGTAATGGCTCCTAAAGAAAAAATATCCAGATCATAATCCCTGCAACCTTTGTGTGTTATCTTACATGGCAAAAGGGACTTTGCAGATGTCACTAAATTAAGGATTTGGGGAATGGCAGATTATCTAGATTTATGTAAGTTGGCCTTAAATATAATCACAAATGTTTTGTAAGAGGGAGGCAGACAAATAATTGACTACAGAGACCGAAGGCAATGTGACAACTGGAGCAAGATGCCATGCCTTGGACTCTAAAGGTAGGGGAATGGCCACAGACCTGTAGAGGGAGCGCAGTTCTGCTCACACAATGATTTCTGCCCAGTAAAACTGATTTTGGATTTTGGGCCCTGAGAACTGTAAGAGAATATAGTTATGTTGTTTCAAGCCACCAAGTTTGTGGTAATTTGTTGAAAATCAATACAAAAGCCAAAATTTGGCTTTCTTGAAAACTATGTGTATATATATATATATATAATTGTTAAACCTCAAACAAGACTTTTTAAAAAAATATTGACAACAAATAAAAAAGAACATTACCATAGATTTTATAGATACTAATAATAATAATAGATACTAATATATGAGATTATGACCAAAATTTGCCACTAATTTTGAAATTTTAGGTGAAATGGAAAAGTGCTTGAAAAGAACTTGAAAATGAACACAAGGAGAAAGAGCAAATTTCTTTATTACTAAATCTATTAAAGAAATTAAATAAATTTTTCAAACCCTGTCTACAGATAAATCTCCAGCTCAGATAGCTTCACTGCTGAAGTCTTTCAGACTTTTAAAAAATAACACCAATCTTACACCAAGCCTTCCCAAAAAAAGAAAACAGTTTTTGAAGCCAGCTTAATCTTGATGCCAAAACCTGATGAAGCTATTTCAAGAAAGTTAAAATAAAGCCCAGCCATCATGAATCTTGATACAATAATTCTAAAGAAAATATTACCAAATGAAATCTAGCAATATATTAAAAAAATAATACATCACAGATTGTTTCCACCCCACCCCTGGGAATGCATGGTTAGTTATCTTGAAAAATCCACCAGTACAATTCGCCTTATTAACAACATAAAGATGAAAAATCATATTCATATCTCAATAGATACAGAAAATCATTAACTAAAATTCAAAAATAAATACTATTAAAATGAATACATAAATTGTGTAAGGTCCTAGTCAGTGCAATGAGGGATATAAAAAAAAATTGTAATTTGAGGGGAAAAATCATAAAAGTACCATTATTCATTAACAACAGGGTTATAGTTATGAAAAATCAAAACCATTTAATTTATTTAATAATAATCTATTACTCATACATTTTAATAATGATTAATGTTGACATTAGCAATATTAATATCAAATATTACCCATTGTAATAATTATTAATATTGGTTATTATTATTTATTAAATTAATGATTTGATAAGGGTACTGAATATAGGATCAATATACAGAATTTAGTTTTTTCTATGTACCAGTAATGAAAATTAAAAAATAAAAAATTTCAAATGATATAAATTAAAATAGCCCCAAAGTTTATCCAATACATAGAACTCATTCTACAAACATTAATGACAGTAATTTCTAGAAGGCCTAAAAAATATTTGGGATATAACATTTTGTAGAAATATAAAGGGCCAGAAATGATAAGGTAATCTAGAAGAATAATTATCAAAGTCTTATACTTCATGTCAAGCAAAACTGATTATAAGACTTCAGTAGTGAAAACTGGTATTACTCCAAGGATGGACACACAGGCTAACAGAATAAAATAGAGAGACCAGAACAAATTCATAAATATATGAACATATACACAGACGTTGATTTATGAAAAACTTTATACAACCTGTATACAACTGTACAGTTGAAACAGATGATATTTTCAATTACTGATGCTGGGTCAAATGTGCAAATCTTGATTCATATGCCTACACTGAGAGATAAAATGATAAAGCCTCTAGAACTTAACATAGGATAGTATGTTGCTGATCTTTCCTACATAGGATACAAAAAGCCTGACTTTTAAAGGAAATGAGAGATAAATTAGACTATGTTAAAAATAACAACTTCTTTGCATCTAGAGACACCATGAAAAGAGTAAAAATGCAACCTACACAATAGAAGAATATATCCAAAATACACATATCTAACAAATGAACTGAATTCAAAATATATGAATAATTGGTATATTCATGAGAAAGAAAGAAAGAAAGAAACAAAGAAAGAAACAAATAAAAAGAAAGAGAAAATGGGCAAGTAGCTTGAATAGGCACTTCTCAAAACACCAAGATGACCAATAAACATATGAAAACTAATTCATTATTTTTCTGAAAAAAAGGAAATTAATGCCACAATGAGCTGCCACTACACACTCTTCAGAATGACTAAAATTAGGAAACACTGATAATTCAGTGATGGTGAGTGCTAAAACAACTGGCACTCTCATACTCTGCTGATGGTACAGCCCATTGGCACAACTTCGGAAAAGAGGTAGTATCTACTAGAGGTGGATATGCGCCCCAAATGATCCAAAATTTCCACTTCCAAGTATGTCAGAAAGGTATATGTATGTGCACCAAGGGGCATGTATTAGAGTGTTCATTGCCTCACTGTTGGTTAAAAACTGGAAACAGACAAGTATCCCTCAAGGGCATATATATATGTAGATAGATAGATAAATACATATACACAGAAATAATAAACAGTTTTGATAATTAACAAAATTTTGCTAAATACAACCATACTTATGGATGAATTTCCTGAACATAAAGTTGAGCAAAATTATCTAGATGTAAAAGAATACCGAATAGGTGAGTTCAAGTACCATAATCTAAAGGGTTAAAATAAAATAATAATAATCTGTAGTAATATTCTATGTTAAAAGTTGGAGAGCAGTTACATTTGAGGGTGGGGTGTTATGACAAGATGCGGCATGTGGGAGGCTTCCAGGACTACTGATAATCTACTTCTTGACTATGCAGTGGTCACATGGGTGTTTCCTTTTGCAAGAATTCATTGAATTTTAAGAATTCATTACGCCATTAATGATTTGTATGCATATGCTCTACTTCAGAAACACATTCACCTTAAGCAAAAGAAGAAAAGTAATATTTCTTCATGATCTCTAATTTGGAAAGTGTGAATTCTTATGATGTGCATTACTTTGAATTTACTATTTTATTTATTCATTCAATACATATTTATACAGCATCTGAAAAATCACATTGTTAGAATTTTCCCCTTGTTACTAAATATTCTTTGAAACTTATTTTTAATGACTGCATAATACATCAAAATAAGTATGATTTTATAGTATATTTACTCTTTTTTTTTAAACTACTGAGCATTTGCATGGTTTACAATTTTACACTATTATAAATAGCACTGAAATGAATATCTTTGTACTTTAATTTCTTACGATCCATAAAAATATACATTTGCTGGGCCTAAGAGGTATGAATATTTTTTTGCCATATTGTTGTATACAAAATGTGTACTGATTTGCAGTCCCATAGACTCTGTGTAGTTTTTCCATAGAGGCTGCAAAACAGTGATGTTCATGGTGTAGAATGCATTTTTCTAAATACCTTAATATAAGGACGTCAGGAAAAGGGTAACCATTAGTCCTTATTGCGTGACATTAAAATTAGCCCAGATTCCCAACTCCCATCCTTGGGCTTCAAAAACATTTCAATTTATATAGTTTGCATCCAGGGACAGTTATGGTAAAGTAATAAGTGATATCCATTCTGGAGAAAGAACATGGATTGTAAGGAAATCCAGACCCATTTTAATCCCAGCCTGGCACTTGCTACCCATTTGAGTTGGTAAGTAATTTCAGCTATCTTAGCCTTAGTCTCCACCCATATAAAAGAAGGTAATCATAGGATTGCTGTGAACACTAAGTGATAAAATATATATAAAGAGCCTAGCATAGTGTCTGGCCCAGTTGTTATCCAATAAGTGATTTATTTCCCTTCTCAATCATGATATGTTTTCAATTATCCATAGCAATGGGTCAAATGGCATAGATAATTCTAAAACTTTATATCGCACTGGACTTTTTACTACTGATGATAAAATATAAAGGAATTGATTTATTTCAGTTTCTCCACCTATTCCTGCCCTCCCAGCCAAAGTAAGGAAACTGGATAACACAGATTGCAGAATCAATCCATAAATAATTAAGAGCTGGTCTTGGGTCTTATTTGATGCCTAAAAACCTTAATCATTATGAAATTAAAATCCCCTTTGCAAGTTGTGTTTTCATTTGGCCTTTAATAAGTAACTTTCAAATGTCTTGGTTTTTTAAAAAGGGCCTTTAAAAATCATATCAGACATTAGGAAAGGGTTCCACTTAACAATATTTTTTTCTATATGAGTACTATCATTAAGACAATTACCACTGATCACCCTTTAATGATATTTCAAAACCACTTGAATATTTTTAAAAAGGTCACACAGAGCTACATAACTTATAAAACCGAACAGCACAAATGGGACTTTTGCATTTGTTCAGACATGTACCAGGTTTTAATTCCTACAGGCTCACAGACGGTTTTCTCCTTAGCAGTTTGCCAAATGTATTTTAGAATGTCCAAAATTTAAAATGTTGATGTATGTGAACCAACTACATAATGAAAGAATCCATGCACCATTAAAATGATAATATAAATCACTCTCTATTTCCTCAAACATGTGAAGTGCAAATAACTACATCACATGGAGAGGATCAGAAAGGTGAATAGGTAATATTTTGAGTAAAATGATAGACTTCCCCAGTCAACACTGACTTGTTCTTTTGTTTTTGTTTTTTTTTTTTTAGAGAATTCTTCTTTTTCTTTTTGTTGCAAATATCAAATTATGACCATGGAATATGTATAACAAGCTACAATGCAATTCCTTGATTATTCAGAGCCTAATCATACAGTTTGTGTTTTACCCCAGCCATTTGCTTCTACTTTTCCTGCCGGCTGCCTGCCTTTTGCCATTTCACTGCTTGTTAGTCTTTGGCCAGAGTGTTTCAGAAAAAGGCATTTAAAAAAAAAAAAAAAAGAAGAAGAAGAAGAAGGTTGGGGGAGGCAGGCCAAACCATTTGAACTTCTTCCAGTTTTGTCTAAAGTTCCTAGAGGAAGCGTGGAGGGTGCAGGTCCACAAAAGATTCTTAGGTTGTGTTTGACTCTCCGTCTCATTTCCCAACCCTCTGCACCTACCCCTACTATTCACACTGCAGATACTCATTTTGTGGACTTCTTGCTCTTCAGAAGGGAAGATAGTACCTGTTCAAAGAAGAAAAGGTCTAACATATTCTGATTTTGCGTATACAAACCAGAATATTTTGTATTTTGTTTGTGCCTAAATAGGGTGTTCTGGTCACCAATTCCAACGTATGTGTTTATGCAGGGGCTTCCCCACACCAATAAGCCATTCTCAGACACCAGCAGGGCATCTGAGAACTGAACTCATTTCTGACACTATGTACCTAGAGATGGTGTCAGATTTCACTGGTTAGGGGCTCAGTTCTACAAGACTGTCCCTCCACACACACTTGAACCGCCAGTTTCCAGCCCATGCTGTTACCTGTGCTTCTGACATATCAGATTACATGGGAGGTTCCCATGACCCACTCCTTGAGTTCAATTTGTACAGCAGCTCACAGAACTCAGGAAACCCATTAAGTAACAGGTCACCAATTTATTATAAAAGGCTACAACCCAAGAGTAGCCAGATGGAGGAGATGCATAGGGCAAGGTATGGGGGAAGGAGTGCAGAGCTTCCATGCCCTCTCCAGGTGCACCATTCTCCCCCAATCTCCACATGCTCACCAACTCAGAATTTCTCCAAACTGTGTCCTTTCAGTTTTTTATGGAGGCTTCATTACATAGAAATGATTGATTAATTCATTGGCCATTGGTGGTTGATTCAACCTCCAACTCCTCTATCCTCCCAGAGGTTACGGGGTGAGCGGGGGTAGTCTGAAAGTCTTCTAATCACATGGTTGGTTCCTCTGATGACCAGCCCCCATCCTTAGGTGACCTAGGGGCTTTCCAAAAGTTACCTCATTAATACTTTTATTACTCTCATCACTTAAGAAATCCCAAGGGTTTTAGGAGCTCTATGCCAGAAATGGGGATGAGGACCAAATAATATTTCTTATTACAAATCACAATATCACAGTAGCCTAGAAGAAAAATGGCTACTATTAGTTCTATTACTCACTAAAATACATTTCTCAACTATTTCAGGATTCACCTTCTTCAAACAGAGAATTACTAATGACTACACTATCTACTTCTCAAGAGTCATTCACAATAATTGGCTATTAAAAGACCTCATATAGATATGAGTGAATGTGAGCAAACAAGAATTGTTCCTATGAAAAAGTACAGTGAAAAAATAACCAAATTCGGAACCCACTGGGCTTGGGCTCAAATTTCAGTCCTGACACTGGTTGTGACTTCAGACAAGTTATTTAAGTCTCTTACTCTTCATTTCCTTGTCTGTAAAGAAGATGATGATAGTACCAAGTGCTAGTGAAGATGCAAAACAGAACTCTCATATATTGCTGGTGGGGATACAAAATGATTTAGCCTTTCTGGAAAACACTTTAGCAGTTTCTTACAAAATTAAACATAAACTTACTGTATAACCCAGCAATGTCACTCTGGGTATTTATCCTCCCAAAATGAAAACTTATAATCACAAAACCCTGTATGCAAATGTTTACAGCAACTTTATTCACAATTGCAAAATCCCAGAAACAACTCAAATGTTCTTCAACTGGTAGATGGATAAGCAGACCATGGTACAGTCATACGATAGAATACAACTCAGTGGCAATATAAAGGAACTACTGATTCACAGAACATGGATGAATTTTAAATACATTTTGCTAAGAAGCAATACCCAAAAGTACACATGTTAAGATTATTTCATTTATAATATATGCTGAAGGGCAAAATTATAGGGATAAAAAGTCAGTGTCAAGGCTATAAGGAGGTGATAAGGGTATTTTACAAAAAGGCAGCAGGAGGGTGTGCTGAGGATGATGAAGCTATCAGGTCCATAGTGGTGGATAAATGGCTCTATACATTTTTCAAAACCCACAGACTTATGCATACCACAAAGAATGAGTACATAATCTTTAAAAAATCAACCAGTATGTGGGGAACCCAAAATGAAATTAAAAGCTGTAACAAATGAATGAACTATATTACAAATGAATAACATAACCACAAGGAACACGGAGAAAAAGAAAAGAAACTAAACTACTTTGGCAAGTAGTACTTTGGCTGATATTGTAAGATTAAAGTCAAAAGATACTCTACATAAACATTATACTCTAATTAGAAAATATGTTTTTTCACAGGGAATGAATCAGCCAATCTAGAACTACCTGATGTGTATACTAAGGTTGATTAAATAGGTATATATATAGAAAATAAGAGCCAGATTTGTCATTGTCAGAGAAAGAAGTTACAAATATGGAAGAAGGATAGTCTGAACCTTGTCATGTTGGATTGGAATTGGAAGTATCAGTATGAACTGATTTTTAATAATAGGTATACAGATAAATACAGAAATAAAAATATCTGTATGTATATGCATGTGTTATTATACATACATCTAATTTCTAGCTGTCTGTGGAGAAGCACCAGAAGCAATGGCACCCAGTAGCAATGAGAATACCTAGTACTCAAACCTTAGTTTCTAAACATTATGTTTCAACAAAAGAAAAATATGACTTCATGGTGAAGTGGTTTATTCCTGATCTGGGATAGAGAAAATGAAAGATGAATCTAGAGCATCTTCAGCCACAAAGTAATGAATTCATCAAAAAAGATGGGAACATGTTGAAAGGATACAAGCACCAGCATGAAAGACTCTACATAGCCAAAGCCAGGACAATTTGAGCAACAAAATAATGATAGTATTGGATTAACATCCATAGCATAAAATGAGTATCTATGAGTCCATGCTATATAAATAAATAGGTGGAAACAAAAATAAATGGGGAAGAAGGGACAGCTCTTCCTTACAAAATAATTGCAATTTATAACCATAGAAGGAATGCAAGAAATAGAAAAATCACAATTAGGAAATCACAATAATTGTTGCAAGCAAGATCCATCAATGGATGCTAAAATTAGTGGGTCAAACAGGGTATTTGAGGAGATATGGGATATTTGCATAGCCTCAAAGAATATCCCCCAAGATGTATATTAGTTACACAGGAAAAATACTAAATTTATACTGGAAAACCTAGGAGACACTATCTTTAAGGTCGCTCTAATAAGAAATATAACATCACCTGTCTTCTGGTATGAGGAGGGCATATCACTCCTACAGTATCATTGCCAAAAATATATAACCTTAATATACTTATGAGAAGACCTCAATCACAAATTGAGGGGTAGTCTACAAAATAACTTACCATTACTCTTCAAAAGTGTCAGTCACAAAGACAAGGAATGGCTGAGGAACTGTCACATATTAGAAAAGACTAAGACATTACAACTAACTGCATTGCGGGATCCTAAATTGGATCCTGGAACAAACAAACAAAAAAGAATTGTAATAAAAAAAAATGAAATCTGAAGTTGGTAGTCTAGTCAGTTGTATTATACCAAAGTTAATTTCTTAGTCTGGATCATTGTACCTATGGCTATATAAAACAATATTAGGGAAAATTGAGTGAAAGATATATAGGAATTCTGTACTATTTCTGCAACTTTTCTGTAAGTCTAAAGTTATTTCAAAATAAAAACTTTAAAAATTATTTTCAGTAATCAAAAAGTGAATTAACTCTTTCTGCATCATCCCATCAATTAAGAATGGTTGATTGAAGAACTATTTTAGTATGTGACATTAGACTAGGTAGAAATGAATTCTAAAGGATAATGTTGTCTTGTTCTTGTCCTACTTGACATTAAAGGTCTTTGGCAGTCTTATTTGGGTATTTCTTACAAATGCTAAGATTTCATTCTGATATTTACAAATCAATGTCTTAATGCTGTTTGGACATAGGGACAGTATTAATTTATTTTAGTAATCCTTTTAGATAGGAAGGACAGGAATGAGTTAAAGGTCTGAATCAAACCCAATACGCATATTCATCTACATGGATTTACAATGAAGAAAATATCAACATTCAAGGATAAAAATGCATTCATCCAAATTGCTAGATTCTCGGCAGTGAGTTTTTAAAAATAAAAATTAGTGCTACCACATCCCTGAATATGATAGCACTGTCTGCATGTTTTTTTTAAATCAATACATTCTCACACACTATCATTTCAGAGCTTATCTCATTGCCAAGATATGAGGAACAATACAGTTGCTATATTTTGTCGACTCAGTTCTTTCCCATACTTGATCTTTTAAGTATGATTTTCTAAAGTTCAGTAAAGATAACAGTTGTGGGCTCTGTAAAATAGAACACTGAAGGAGACATACAAAAGACATGTGACCTCAATAGCTCCATCTATTATTGGGAAGTGTGTATTTTTCACAAAAGTTTTAAGGGCAAGACGTTTTTCCTTATTTTTTTAACCAAGTTTTATACTTGCATTGTAAATGCATCTTCCCCCTTGACTCAAACTCCACAAGAAATTTAATTTGATGGTCCCTGTAAAACATACAGCTTTATGACGATTTTACCAATTTTTGTCTTACCACTAGGTAGAAACCAACGAATAATATCTCTACCATTACCAACTAGAGGGATTTTTGGATGGACATAATTATAAGTTTAAGATCTCTATCATCTATTCTCATATAGATGCTTGAAGAAAAATATGAGATTCATTTAGTTTATCAGGATATCCAAGACAAGGTATGTCTTCTGAATTTTACAAGCATTTTATAAGTACTTCTATTTTGAATCAATGGTTCCACATAGACACTTGCAAGTAGACAACTCCCTTGCCTCCTTTCATTACAGAAATGGAGCTATCCATTGTTCTTTTGCTGGCATAATCTGAGTTAGACATAAATCAGAATTCATTAGTAGCAATGAATCTCTGATACTCTACTAGCTGTTACTGTAGAAATGGTCAAATTGCATTCAGATCCCTTATACGAAGAAGTTCCTATGAGAAAGAAAAAATACAGAAAGCAGGAATTATAAGAAATGTCTAGAATTTCTCAGCAAGGTATGTTTTACAGTCAGCACAACAGGTAAAACACCCTTTATCAAATATTTATTATGCCACATTAAGCTAGAAGTGCCATGTGGAAAGCACAAAGCCATATAAAATGTCAGTAACGAGCTATATACCACCAAAAAGAAAGAACTTATTTAAATCCACATTTATTAAAAAGATAAAATTTTCTATAGCTAAGTCTATCCTCTGGAATATAACTGTAGTATTCACTGAGTTGAACGACAAAGATCATGAAAATATAAGATTAAGCAATAATATATTAATGGCAATAGCACAATTATCATTTGAGTGAATACTACATATCAGTAATGCATTCAGTACTTATTCTGGCAGGTTCTTTAGATTCCCTAATCTTCACAATAATTTAGGCCAGTTAGGTATTATCTCCATTATGCAAATGAAGAAAATAAAACTTAGAATTGTATTTGTCCAAAGCCATGCAACTAATGATTGGCTTCCCAATCATTACACTTCCTCCTCAAGATTAGTATTCCAAAAGCTCCAGCTATTCTTGAGAACTCATGGAAAAGCATCCTAGGTGCCAAGGCATTTCTAACACTGGTAGACTGCAGTATTTCCAGTTGCAAAGCTTTGACTTCAGCATCCACACTCTCTAAAGTAAAAGATTACTTCAGATGGAAATTTCAATAAGATGTTCTTTTCACTCTTTTCCATCTGCTAAGCACCTTTTCTGATCCCCTGAATTTCCCCAGGCTTCCCCAAGTCTGGAGTACAGATTATACTGCATTTACAGAAATGCTTAAATATCAGTGACTTATTGCACTTTCCAGTTCCCTCAAAGACTACCCTAAACCTTTCTTGGTGTTCTCAGGCTCACAAGTGCTCAGAGATAAATTCACACCCCACTCCCACCCATGTTGTACTGCCCTGTCCTACATCAGAATGCTGTTCTGTAGGCATAATCATCCTCCACCCTTAGCTAGTGGTCACTCAAGGTTGCCATGAGGTCAGAAACACATTTACTGTGAAAAGGAATCAGAGGGTTGGAGGCTGGGGGAAAATTATTCTTCTACTCTGTGTCATACCTTGTAATCTCATCTCTGAATTAGCAGGTTTATTCCTAGAATCTCAAAACTTCCCTCATGAACAGTATGCCTTTAGTGTCCAGTTCTTACCTCGTCTTCTTTCAGACCTTAAGTCAGTGCAAAGGCTTAAGATGAGCCTTTCTTTCCTATTCTCCCCCATCTGTATATTCACTGCCTCCTCACAGTGCTAAAAATTCCCCCATCATTTTTTTTATTTTAATTCCAGTATGATTAACATACAGTGTTATATTAGTTGCAGGTGTACAATATAGTGATTCAACAATTTCATACAACACCTGGTGGTCATCAGAAGTGCTCTCCTTAATCCCCATCACCTATTTCACCCATCCTCCCACCCACCTCCCCTCTGGTAACCATCAGTTTGTTCTCCATAGTTAAGAATCTGTTTCTTGATTTGTCTCTCTCTCTCGTTTTTCCCTTTGCTCAGTTGTTTTATTTCTTAAATTCCACATACGAAAGAAATCATATGGTATTTGTCTTTCTCTGACTTATTTCACTTAGCATTATACTCTCTAGTTCCAACCCATGTCATTGCAAATGGCAAGATTTCATTCTTTTTTATGGCTAAATAATATTCCCATGTATGTATGTATATTACCTCTTCTTTATCCATTCATCAATTGATGGACACTTCAGCTGCTTCCATAGCTTGCCTATTGTAAATAATACTGCTATAAACATTGGGGTTCATGTATCCCCTAAAATTAGTGTTCTTACATTCTTTGAGTAAATACCACTAGTGCAATTGCTGGGTCATAAGGTAGTTGTATTTTTAACTTTCTGAAGAATCTCCACATTGTTTTCCACAGTGGCTGCACCAGTGTGCCTTCCCATCAATGATGAATGAATGTTCCTTTTTCTCCACAATCTCACCAACACCTGTTGTTTCTTGTGTTGTTCATTTTCACCATTCTTTAGGTGATAGTTACCATTCATTGTAGTTTTAAGTTGCATTTCCCTGATGATAAGTGATGACAAGCACCTTTTCGTGTGTCTGTTGGCCATCTGGATGTCTTCCTTAGAGAAATGCACGTTCATGTCTTCTGCACATTTTTAACTGGATTATTTGTCTTTTTGGTGTTGAGTTGTATAAGTTCTTTAACATATTTTGTATACTAACCCCTTTATTGGATATGTCATTTGCAAATATCTTCTCCCACTCTGTAGCTGCTTTTTAGTTTTGTTGTTTCCTTTGCTGTGCAGAAGCTTTTTATTTTGATGTGGTCCCAATAGTTTATTTTTGCTTTTGTTTCCCTTCCCTCAGGAGATGTAGCTTAGAAAGTAGTTGCTACAACCAGTGTCAAAGAAGTTACTGCCTGTGCTCTCTTCTAGGATTTTTATGGTTTCAGGTCTCAAATTTAGGTCTTTAATCCATTTTGAATTTATTTTTGTGTATGGTGTAAGAAAGTGGTCCAGTTTCATTCTTGCATGTTGCTGTTCAGTTCTCTCAATACCGTTTATTGAAAAGACTGTCTTTTTCCCATCGCATATTTTCCTGCTTTGTCGAAGATTAATTGACCATATAATTGTGGGTTTATTTCTCGATTTTCTGTTCTGTTCTATTGATCTATATGCTTATTTCTGTGCCAGTACCATACTGTTTTGATTACTATAGCTTTGGAATATAACTTAAAATCCAGAATTGTGATGTCTACAGCTTTGTTTTTCTTTTTCAAGATTGCTTTGTCTATTTGGCATCTTTTGAGTTCCATACAAATTTTAAGATTGTTTATTCTAGTTCTGTGAAAAATGCTGGTGGTATTTTGATAGGGATTGCATTAAATGTGTAGATTGCTTTGAGTAGTATAGATATCTTAACAATATTTATTCTTCCACTCCATGAGCATGGAATGTTTTTTTCAATTCTTTGTGTCATCTTCAATTCCTTTCATGAGTGTTTTATAGTTTTCAGTCTTTCACCTCTTTGGGTAGGTTTATTCCTAGGTATCTTACTGTTTTTGGTGTAATTGCAAAATGGGATTGATTCCTTGATTTCTTTTTCTGCTGCTTCATTATTGGTGTATAGAAATGCAACAGATTTCTCTACGTTGATTTGTATCCTGTGACTTTACTGAATTCATTTATCAGTTCCAGCAGTTTTTTGGTGGAGTCTTGGATTTTCTATGCAGAAATCATGTCATCTACAAATACTGAAAGTTTTACATCTTCCTTACTAATTTGGATGCCTTTTCTTTCTTTCTTTTTTTTTTTTTTTTTTTTTCTGATTGCTGTGGCTAGGACTTCTAGTACTATGTTAAGTAACATAGTAAGTGGTGAGAGTGGCCATCCTTGCCTTATTCCTGACCTTAGGGGAAAAGCTCTGTTTTTCCCCAGTAAGGATGATGTTAACTGTGGGTTTTTCATTTATCGCTTTTATTAGGTTGAGGTATGTTCCCTCTAACCCTAATTTGTTGAGGGTTTTTATCATGAATGGACGTTGTACTTTGTCAAATGCTTTTTCTGTTTCTATTGAAACAATCATATAATTCTTATCCTTTCTCTTATTGATGTGATATATCATGTTGATTGATTTGCAAATATTGAACCACCCTTGCAACCCAGGAATAAATCCCCCTTGATCATCATGAGTGATTTTTTAATGTATTGTTGAATTCAGTTTGCTAGTATTTTGCTGAGAATTTTTGCATCTATGTTCATCAGGGATATTGGCCTGTAGTTCTCTTCTTTAGTGGTGTCTTTATCTGGTTTTGGTATTAGGGTAATGCTGGCCTCATAGAATGAATGTGGAAGTTTTCCTTCCTTTTCTATTTTTTTGGAATTGTTTAAGAATAGGTATTAACTCTTCTTTAAATGTATGGTAGAATTGGCCTGTGAAGCCATCTGGTCCTAGACTTTTGTTTGTTGGGAACTTTTTGATTACTGATTCAATTTCTCTGCTGGTTATTGGTCTATTCAAATTTTCTATTTCTTCATGTTTAAGTTTTAGTAGTTTTTATGTTTTGAGGAAATTATCCATTTCTTTCAGGTTGTCCAATTTGTATGCTGTTCAATTTGATGGCATATAGTTTTTCATAATATTCTCTTATAATTGTTTGTATTTCTGTGGCATTGGTTGTTTTATCTCCTCTCTCATTTGTGATTTTATTTGAGTCCTTTCCCTTTTTCTTGAGAAATCTGGCTGAGGCTTATTAATTTTATTGATTTTTTTTAAAGGATCAGCTCCTGGTTCCATTGAGCTCTTCTACCATTTTTTTTAGTGTCTATATCATTTATTTCTACTTTAATCTTTATTATTTCCTTCCTTCTGCTGGTTTTAGGTCCTGTTTATTGTTATTTTTCTAGCTCCTCTAGGTGTAAGTTTAGGTTGTTTATTTGAGATTTTTTTTGCTTCTTAAGTTAGGTCAGTATTGCTATAAACTTTCCTCTTAAAACTGCATTTGTTGCATCCCAGAGGTTTTGGAGCATTGTATTTTCATTTTCATTTGTTTCCATGTACTTTTTAATTTCTTCTTTTACTTCTTGGCTGACCCATTCATTGTTTAGTAGCATATTATTTAACCTCCACGTATTTGTGGTCTTTCCAGATTTTTTCTTCTGGTTGACTTTTGGTTTCATAGTGTTGTGGTCAGAAAAGATGCATGGATGATTCCAATCTTCTTGAATTTGTTGATGTTTGCTTTGTGGGATAATATGTGATCTATTCTGGAAAATTTTCCATGTGCACTTGAAAAGAATGTGTATTCTGCTGTTTTAAGATGGAATGTTCTAAATATATCCGTTAAGTTCATCTATTCCAATATGTCATTCAAAGCCATCATTTTCTTGTTGATTTTCTGTTTAGATGATCTGTCCATTGATGTCATTGGGGTATTAAAGTCCCCTGCTATTATTGTATTATTATCAATTATTTCCTTTATGTTTTATATATTTGAGTGCTCCTGTGTTGGGTGCATAAATATTTACAATTGTTTTATCTCCTCTTTGGATTTCCCATTTTTATTATATAGTATCCTTCTTTGTCTCTTGGTATAGTCTTTGTTTCAAATTCTATTTTGTCTGATATAAGTATTGCTACGCTGGCTTTGTTTGACATCCATTTGCATGACAGATATTTCTCCATCCTCTCACTTTCAATCTGCAGGGGTTCAGGTCTAAAATTAGTCTCTTATAGGCAGCATATAGACGGTTTTGTTTTTTATCCATTCTGTCACCCCATGTCTTTTGATTGGGGTGTTTAGTCCATTTACATTCTAAGTAATTATTGATAGATATGTATTTATTACCATTTTATTACTTGTTTTGTGGTTGTTTCTTAAAGATTTCTTTGATCCTTTTTTGTCTTTCATGTTTTGCTGATTTTCTTTAGTGATATATTTGGATTTCTTTCTCTTTATTATTTGCATATTTATTAGTGGCTTTTGATACATAGTTACCATTAGATTTGTATATAACCTCTTCTGCATATAGCAGTCTATATTGAGTTGATGGTTGTTTACATTTGAAACCATTTTTTTCCTCCTCTCCTCCCCACATTTTAGGTATATGTTATTATATTTTATATCCTTTTTTGTGTGAGTTCCTTACCAGATATTTAATAGAAATATTCATTTTTACTGCTTTTGTGTTTCCTACTTCTATACTGTCACTTTGGTCTCCTTTCCACTCAAAGAGTCCCCTTTAATATTTCTTGCAGGACTGGTGTAGCAGTCATGAACTCCTTTAGTTTCTGTTTGTCTGGGAAACTCTCTCTCCTTCTATTCTGTACAATAGCCTTCTTGGATAGAGTATTGTTGGCTGTAGATTTTTCCCTTTCAATACTTTGAATATGTCATGCCACTCCCTTCTGGCTTGCAAAGCTTCTGTTGAAAAATCCCTTGCTAGCCTTATGGATTTTTCTATTGTAAGTTACTGACTTCTTTAGTCTTGCTGCTTTTAAAATTTTTTCTTTATCACTATATTTTGCCAATTTAATTATAATTTCTTTTGGTATGGGTCTGGCTTTTGTTGATTTTTTAAAATTTTATTTTATTTTATTTTATTATGTTATGTTAGTCACCATACAGTACATCATTAGTTTTTGCTTTTGTTGATTTTGATGGGACTTCTCTGTGCCTTCTATCTGTTTCCTTTCCCAGATTAGTGAAGTTTTCAGCTATTATTTCTTCAAACAAATTTTCTGCCCCCTTTTCTCTCTTCTTCTAGGACTCCCAGAATGTGAATGTTATTACATTTGATGCAGTCACTGAGTTTCCTAAGTTTATTCCCATTTTGCTAAATTCTTTTTTCTCTCTTTCCATTTAGCTTGATTATTTTCCATTACTCTGTCTTCTAGATCATTAATTGGTTCCTTTGTTCCTTCCATCTTGCCGTTCATTCTATCAAGCAAGTTTCTTATTTTATCTATTGAGCTCTGTTATTCCTTTATCTCTGCTATGTTATTCCTTATCTCTGTGTTAAGCGTCTCACTCATATCTTCTACTCTTTTCTCAATTCCAGTAAGTATCCTTATGATCATTGCTTTAAATGCTCTATCAGGCAGTTACTTATATCTGTTTCACTGAAGATCTCTGGCCATGGCCTTGTCCTGTTCTTTCATTTGGGATAATTTCTCTGTCTCCTCATTTTGTCTGCCTCTCCGTGTCTGTTTCTCTGTGTTAAGAAAGTCATCTGTGTCTTCTGTTTTTGAAAGCACTGACTTTATGAAGAGGTCCTGGTCACTGGAGTGCCCTGCAGTGCAGTGTCCACTATTCACCAGAATCTGGCACTTCAGAAGAGTATCCTATGTGTGTTGCTTATGCTCTGTTGTGTCTGAGTAACTTTTCCTTTCCATGTAGTAGTTTGCATTCTTTGCCTGTTGTGGGCTGTGTTTGCTCTCTGTGGGACCCAGGAAGGCCAGCCCAGGGCTGGGGGGAGCAAGGAGGGCGTGACTGCTGGGGTACTTGGAAGCAGGGTAGTGGTGTTAAGAAAATGTGCACTGGGCCACTAGTCCTATACCAGATCCCCGAAGCAGTGATGTGGCTAGGGGCTGCACTTGCGGGAGCTGGGGGTGCGAGGCTGGGCATGGTACAGGATGGGGGCTGGGCATGGCTGGACAGGGCCAGTGATGTTGCCTGGAGGCGCATAGCTGGGCAAGTCCTGGCATATGCTTGTAGCAGCAGCAGCCGTGCACCCAGCTGATTCCACCTATCTTTTGAGCTTAACACATGCACACACACACTCACATACACAATCTTACATATAAACCCATTCAAATAAATTCCTAGAATTATTACCAGGACACCAAATCCATAATTAAACAAACTCTAAACTGAAATTTGAGAGCACCATGAATATCCTATTATCTTTATCAGACTGGAGTACAGCCCCTACTTATCTTTTAAAACTTCTGAGAACTCTTTCCTGATGTCTCCTAAGCAAAGTTGTTTGATTTTGTTCCATGTTCTTTGACTCTATTCATATTCTCTATATAATCTTTTATTTTGATGAAGTTCTTAAGTGTCTCCTCCCTTTTATAGAGTCTACACTCCTTGAGTGATCATTTCTTATCCAACTTGCACAGTGCTAGCATCCCTAGCACAGTTCTTGGCTTAATAAAGTAAATAAGTAATCCATTATATAAGCCACACAAGAAAACTGTTCTTGGTATTCCATTTTAAAATGTGGAGCTTTGGTCCTATAATAGTTGAAAGGAAGATTGCAATTTTGGTGCTGACCCACTAATCAAGACCTAGTGAGCTCTAGCTTAGCATAACTTAAATGAGTTCAGTTCTGTTTAGAAACATTTACTGAATATCTACATGACAGAGAATATTAGTATAAGATTCAGAAACAAAAACATTAACTTAAGAGCTAAGATGATTTATGGTATAACAAAAATTAAAACTACTAGGGAAATAGAAATGAGTGACAATTTTAGATTCAAGCAGATTTCTCAGAAGGCGGGAAATCTTGACCTATGTTTCTGAAGTAGGGAAGAAGGACATTCTAAGGGAGGAAAAAACTGGAGGAAAAGCCCAAAGATTGATGAGTATGTGGAGTAACCAAGAAATAAGAAAAAGACCAAAATAGCTGCTATTTAGGGTATATGATTTTGGTGTGAAGGGAGAAGGTGGCTTAGAAAGTGACAATGGAAATATGGGAAAGAATAATTATGGAAAGCACTGATTAAATCATTTCCATCATTTATATACTGAGAAGGCAAATGGTTTTTGAGGAGAATGACCCAGTATTTCAACAAGGTAACACAGCAGTATACAGAAATATATTAGAAATTATAAGTATTGGATGTACTTTTAAGACACATCAACTACCATTGCCCTGTTCTTTTACTCCAGCCCTCTGGGAAGAGAAGGCAGCCTTCTCATCCTCTGGATATGTATACTGACAATAAATGCAATGTTAGTAACACTTTCTTTGAGGCACATTCATCATCTATTCATCTGCCCTACTGCAGCTAATATCAGAAAGGACTCTCTGAGTATTTCCTTTTCTTCAATATCCATTTGGAAATGTTGGTTATTTATTCATTATTGGGTCAACTATTTTATCCAACTCTGGGAGACAACTTAACAAATCACATAGCTAGGTCTTATTTGATTCTAAATCATATCATTAAGATTTCATCTCTTCATCTCCTAAAAATGAGAAATAATCAACATTCTTCATAAAAAGTGCTGAGCCAGAGTTTGGTACGTGATCTCCTTTCCTTATCTCCAAGAAGAGATGGCCATAAAGAGAATTAGAAGAAAGCTTTATATAGGGATTAGTCTAAGAATCTAGGTCAACATTAATAAGGTCTGGGCTAAGTCACTAGGAATGAAAAGAAAGGCAAATATAGGGAAACTCTAGATGTGTAGATTAGAACTAGAGAGATTGGTCAAAAGTAATATTAATTATGAAAGTGAGTTAAATCTGAAATGTCTGGATGAAACTGCCTGAAGCAGAATGAGATAAGTGCTGAGAACTGAGCCTGAGTACATTTCTATACCAGAGGGTCCAGCAGAGAATGAAGGGACTGTTGGATAAAAAGATATGTAAGAGAGGAGAGACAAGCCAGGAAAGGAACAGGAGTTTTGCAAAGGAGGTACTAAACATCTTGTTTTACCCAGAACTGGAATGCTGTGTGAATCATGGTCAGCTCATGGTCATACCACAACAACCATAATACTGTTTGTGGCCAACTACTACTAGTGCATTTTCTAAACGCATCCTTAACAGTCAACTCTAAAAATCATCAGCCATGTCCTTATTAGGCCGTCTCTAGCATCATGATGATTATCGTGTAGAGTGTTCATATAAAATTTTTTTTTAATTTTTTTAATTTATTTTTTAACAGAGAGAGAGCAAAGCAAGAGAGGGAAGACAAGCAGGGAGAGTGGGAGAGGGAGAAGCAGGCTTCCCTCTGAGCAGCAAGCACGATGCGGAGCTCGATCCCAGGACCCTGGGATCATGACCTGAGCCGAAGGCAGACGCTTAACGACTGAGCCACCCAGGCGCCCCTCATATAAAAATTAAATACCAAGTTTGTATTGTTATTCTCTTTGTCAATGACTTCCTTGGAAAAGAATAAGGAGGGAAAATAAGAAGTGTCCCTTATAAATGGTCTATCTTAAACATGTAAGTGTTCCTAGTAGTCTCTGGTGGAAAAGAGAGAGATACTAGAAAAAAAATTCTCTAGCTGGACACTGAATACTTTATCGTTGCCTCTACTCACAAGTCACCCATTACATCCCCCCTCTTCCTAGTCCCTTGTGCCTCAAGTTTTTCCAGGTATCACTGGAAATCTTAAGACAAGTGAAACAAGAAATAACTCTTATATTTGTAGGAAAATAGAGCAAACTTAGCTGCATGGTGTGATTGTTCAGTTTGGTCTAGCAAGGTCACTGAGAAAGACTAGGTCTTGCTTGGGTTGGCACCAGCTGAGCAGGCAAGCAACATAAACTATGGGTGAGAGTAGATCAGTGTTGTACAGCGTCCCAGAGGACAGGAAGCCGGATGGCTCTGCCACGCCAGATGACCAGCCATGGACATAACTCTAAATAGGGAACTGTGTTTGTCAGCCTTCCCCAGAGATGCTGAAATCAATGTTCCATGGACAAGCCCATTGAACTGTCATTAGAGCAGATGGAAACTAGAGTTCCCATACTCCCCAGCCTTTAGTTAAAGTTATTCTTTGAGTTAGTTAGACCTGAAACTCTGAATTGTCCACATCTCCTGCCCAAGCCTGTCTAATTTCCAGGATGGAAAAATATCTCAAAAGTAAATTAAATTGGAAAGATTTGATGAATTTAAATCAAATTTCTGTGGTGTCCTGCTCTATACCCAAATATACCCCTCAAAAATCTACATCTCTTTCAGCACTACCAATGCCTTTACATTATTTTTCTGGATGTGATGAGTTCATTTAACCCTAATAATTCTAGCCTAGGATGAGGTCAGGTTGGAATATCCTTTTCTGAATTTTAATTCTAGAGAGATAACATCTCTCCTTTGTCTGAAAGGAACTGTGCCTATGTCCCATGTGATAGAACTCTGATAGACCCTGATAACTCTGAAATACAGACTCTTCTGCCTGTAATCAGATGTGACCTTTCAGGACATAGCTGGCTCCACAGCTAGAGATCCCAGGAGACCCACTAAGGCTGAGGATTCCATTGTTATGCTGAATATTTTAGATTCCTGGTCTTCTCTAAGATATTGCTAAGAAATTATCTCATTATTTATTTTTCTTAATCTACAGTAATCAATATCAATAAAATATTCTCTAAGTGTTTGTTGAAGTTTTTAGTTTTGTAAGTATACTTTTTCAGACCTTAGGAGAACAAAATAAGGAATGAGTACACTTTTGGGGGCATGAGTAGATAAGTAGCCTCTGATTGAATGACTCTAGAAATTTCAAAAACAGAGCCTCTCATAGGAATGTTTCCTTGGAAAAATAATACCTGGAATTTTGCACACAGATTTCTGATGGTCTGGCTTGACCTAAGAAAATAATTTGGATTTCTTAGAGGAGGGCCATCAGATTTTACATGGATTCTTAAACCTCGCTAAAAATTCACTCTTCCATACTGTTCTAAAGTCATTCCCAACATTTCCCCTTAATCCTTTCTCACCCATACTTTCAACTCTTTACCAGTATTCTAAGTGGCTCAAACTACTAGCATGCTAAAATAATTTATACATACTTTGATAGAAATAGATGATATATTATGTTGACTCATTTTAAGAAATGGCCAATTTATGGGTCAAAATTTGAATATTGGTAATTTCATATGATTCAATTGAAGATATTAATATATATCTGTATCTGTTTACATATAGATTAATATAGATATATAATCAAAAGAGTTATCTAGTAGATCCAAATCAGCAAATACCAAGTAATTTAATGTTTCAATTCTATGTATGTTTATGTGTATACCTTCAAACTTAAACGACTGAGGTTTTTGTAAGACTAATAAAATTACTGCTTGAAATTATTTAATTTTTATCCTTATTAAACCAGTTAGTTATTTATCCTTCAACAAATATATTAACATGCATTGTATCAAGGTCAATTACTTGGTGTGATATGTATCATAGTTATAAAAGAAAGGAAAGCCTGGGTGACAGGTGCATTGGACCTCTTTGTAAATTGTTTTTCAATTTCTCAGGAATCTTTATGATTTCAAAATTATTAAAAAATGTAATTTATTATATTTTCTATATTTCATAGATATATTTTAAGTAAAATTTAAAGCAAGTTTTCTTTAGAAGAATTATCTAGAAAAATTCTTATCCTTGCTGTTTCAAAGTACAAAAATGCATTTCCACACAGATATTTTAGATAAAATCCATGTATATTTTTGTATCTACCCATGTGCAAAGAGTAATCTAGAAATGTGCTCCTTATAGTTGTAACTTATTGCACGGAATTTGATTAGTTGCATGCAATAAGGCCTATACTTTGAAAAATAAGGTGACATTTGGACTCCAAATAAACATGTGACTTTATATCCCACCAAAAAAAAAAGGAAACTGGCTACATCTGGTCAAAGATTAGCCCATTAAAAAAATCAAAAACTTAAAATTCAATCTGGAATTCTAAATTCTCCAATTACCAAAGTGCTCTCTGTTCTGCAGATGCCTAGAATAGAATTTTACATTTTCATAAAAACAATATTTTCCCCAGTATTCAGACTATTCCATGAAATATTATGTAATAATCAGCCCAAAAGAAATGATTCTAGTGTGGAAACTAAGTGGAAAGGAAATCAAGTCTTGAAAAACATTTATTATGGAGAATTTATCATAAAGAATAAGGAAGAAAATAATATTGATGACTATCTTTATAATGTGTTCATTCATATAATGAATGATACATGTAACCTCATTGAAATCAGGCCATTTTCAAAGAAGCACAAATTTTGAATCAAATTATGATTTTGAAAAGCTCCTACAACTTAAGATTTAATTTTCAGCCACCATAATTCCAAATTACACATCTGTCTTTCCTAGTTGGTATTAACAATAGTTTTCTTGTGTGGTCCAGTAGTTATTTGGATGTGTGACGAGAGTAATTTAAAAATGTTGAAGATTTTGTTTTTATTGTCATATGTCTGATTATTCATAGAGGTTGAAGAATGTCTGGAATAAAAAAGTCATTTGTGAGTCCTTATGTGGCAATAAATAAGCAGTAAACTTTACCAGTATGTAACACTCAATTTCTTCAAGGACCGCATTGAAAATTTAGGGGTTGACTGCTATCATTCACTTGGCATAAACACTTTAGCAAATTAGAATAGAATCTGCTTATATTGTTCTAATCTTTTACACTCAGTCATCACTTGGAGATCACTGGGAGCTCCAAATGGGGAAAAAGAAAGGGAGAATCCCAGATCAGAGTCCTCTAAGAGTGGAACTATATACATTACTGTCCTCTAATGTAAATTCTCAATTGGGTTATACTTCAGTAAAAAGACTTCACTGGAAACATTCACAGATTCAAGCTTCTAACAACTTAATGACAACCACTAGAAAATGAGGTCATGGGAATTTCAACTTTTTAAGATGTATCCTCCCAAAATTATTAAAATGTTCATCAAATGCCCAAATGGAATTTGGTATTTTTTTTCTGATAAGACTTTCTCTAAGAAATTTCTTTCCCAGTAAATTATCAAATGTATTTTGAACATGGAGATGTTTGTAGTTTTTCCATTGATTGTTAATTTTGCTTATGTACTGAAATTCATTACAGGCAATTCACTAAAAAATGTAAACTGATTAATTTTTTTAAAAAGATTTTATTTATTTGACAGAGAGAGACACAGCAAGAGAGGGAACACAAGCAGGGGGAGTGGGAAAGGGAGAAGCAGGCTTCCCGCTGAGCAGGGAGCCCGATGCAGGGCTTGATCCCAGGACCCTGGGATCATGACCTGAGCCGAAGGCAGACGCTTAACGACTGAGCCATCCAGGTGCCCCAAAACTGATTAATTTTTATAATGAAAAGGCTATATATTTTCTTACTCTGAGAAGAATGAGTCCTAGAGACATTAAATCATTAACTCCGGTTAAACCATAACAACAAAAAGTAGAATTTAAGTCTCTCCAATCTTTGTTTAATACTCTTCCAATGACATCATTCATATCAATTCATCAAAGGAGTACCCAAGGCATATCGTCCAAACAAGTTAGTACATTATTTTTTAAAGATTTATTTATTTATTTTTGAGAGAGAGAGAGAGCAGGAGGAGGGGCAGAGGGAGAGAATATCAAGCAGACTCCGTGCTGAGCAGGGAGCCACCCCCACACAGGGCTGGATCTCACCACCCATGAAATCATGACTTGAGCCGAAATCACTAGTCAGACACTCAAATGACCCAGCCAGCTGCTCCAGGTTAGCACATTTTAGGTCAAATCCACATTTGAAATTTTTAAAAAGCAATTTTAAAATACTCTATAATTCAGATGTTTTACTTTTTAAAAATACTCATATGCTACTGAACTTCACAAATATAACAAAATAGCAATAAAATAAAAATAGAAAAGCCAAAATCAGGAAAAGTAGAAGTATAAAACCAGGGAAAATAGCAACATGAAATTCAAACCATTGTCTCAGATATTTTATGGAACAAAAGAGGTAAAACTAAATAAAAACAAACCAATAAGGAGAAACACAGTTGTAATAGCTGAAGCTCAAATTTGTCTCAGAGCTTACTGGAATTCAGGTTAAAAGAGAAACATTACCAATTATAATTCTCATTAGCAGAAAGGCAGAGCCTAGCCTCATGGAAATCAAAGCTTTCCCTAGCAGGATATTCTAAAAGATATCACAACAACAACAATAATAAATACTTACCATTTATTAGTCCATATACAGGACCACTAGGTAGAAAATATCTTCAACAGTATCTTTAATACAAATGGGATAATGCCGTATGAATCTTACACTGAACTTTGATTAAAAGTTTATGACTCATCCTTAAACAAGAAATTAGCACATGTGATTCTATAAAGACTAAGAAAATAACTATTTATGCAACTCTGATAATCTGGCTTGACCCAAAGAAATAATTTGGAGTTCTAAGAGCAGGAATGGCAATGAGGTTTCAAATTTGTCATCTCTAACTAGAGCAGTGGTCAGTCTGCATATCTCTCATATGGTCTTCTGAAATGTTATTTATCTCATCGTGATCTGTGTTAGAGAACCAGTAATTCCATATTTTTTTCTTCAGTGAAGACCTATAATGTTGTGGTTCTATAATAGAACATAGAATATCTTAGCATGGACAAAATTTCTTAAATGGGATAATAAAACACTAATCATGAATAAAAAGATCAGTTTAATCAAACATCATTAAATTAAGAACTTTTTATCAAAAGACACCAAATATTTGAAAACAAAACAGAAAGCAAAAGATATTTGCAATATATATGTTTGACAAAGTATTCCTATCCAGAATATATAAAATCTTCTACAAATAAGAAAATTACAGAAGATCAAGAAATGGGCTAAAGACCTGAGAGGTAGCACTCAAAAGGTTTTATCCAAATGGCTAATAAGAAAATGAAGGGGTAGTCAAAATGATTAATTATCAGATAAATGCCAATTAAAGCTACAATGCTATACAAATACACAACCATGAAAATGGCTAAAATCAAAAGGATTCGCAATATCAAGTATTGGCAAGAATGCTAAACAATGGGAACTCTCAAATACTGCTAATGGTTAGATGAATATATTCAACTTATAAAAATCTTTCAAGCTGTGCACTTAATATTTGTGCAATCTAGCGTATATATATACTGTGAGTTATACTAGTTACAAAGGCTTATAACAATTATCAACTCGAGTGATCGTGGTTTTATATAAACATTTCCCATCCCAATGTACCATATATATTTCCATTTATTCCAAAGTTGTTTCATGATTAAGATTTTTTCATTTCCCACAAAAGCCCTATATATTAATTATGACATTAATTTAAGGTAGGATACTTGCCTGAATGGAAGACTATTCACCTCACCTCAAGATGTGTCGTGGGGATCTTTCAGGGAACTTTAATTTATCAAATTGGCCTTCTCACTTTTTCAATTGAATGCAAACAGCACTATAAATAACATGTAAATTCTTCGCTTGAGATAATAAACCAAATTTTAAGATGGCCTAAAAACTGATAAAGTCCTTAATTCAGAAAACTTCAATACAACTCTGATGTAATTATATGAATTTCAAAATAGATTTAAAGCAATTAGGTTGCTCATAAACATGATAAACAGCATTATAAATTATCAGAAATGACTATGAGGGAGCTAATTAATTTTATACAGAGTAGAATCTCAAAAATATAAAGAAAATCACCTGAGTAAACTCCATCTTGTTAAAACAGAAATACTTAAATGACAGAGAGTGTTATTTGTGTCCAGCTCTAATAAACACTGAGAAGGGAAGGAAGAAAAGAGAACTGAGGAAGTTGAAGCTGACCTTATTGTTCTGGGGATGGAATTGTGAAATTCCACTTAAATAAGTGGTGTAGGGACAACTGGGTGGCTCAGTCGGTTGAGCACGCAACTCTTGGTTTCAGCTCAGGTCATGATCTCATGGGTCATGGGATGGAGCCCCTGGACTGGCTCCATGCTCAGTGGGAAGTCTGCTTGCAGATTCTCTCCCTCTGCCCCTCCCCTCACTCTGTGTGCGCCTGCACACATGCAGGCACACGCGCTCTCTCTCTCTCTCACACAAATAAATCTTTAAAAAAATGGTGTGTACACACACACATTTAAACAAGAACTTAAATTCCCCAAATGTATTAAATTAATATAAAAATTACTAGAACACTCTAGACAGACAAATATGGAAATCATCCATAGAAAAACTTATTTTTTTATTACGTTATGTTAGTCACCATACAGTACATCATTAGTTTTTGATGTAGTGTTCCATGATTCATTGTTTGAGTATAGCACCCAGGGCTCCAGGCAATATGTGCCCTCTTTAATAGAATAATTTTTAAATTAAGGAATCTGCCTCTAATTTTGTGAAACAAGATCAATGGAAAAAATGCCCTATATTTCTTTTTTTTCTCTTTTTAATTTTATTTTATTATTTTATGTTGATCACCATACATTACATCATTAGTTTTTGATGTAGTGTTCCATGATTCATTGTTTGTGTATAACACTCAGTGCTCCATTCAGTACATGCCCTCCTTAATACCCATCACCAGGCTAACCGTTTCAAAGCAAACAGCTTCATACCAAAATTTAGAAGAATCTATATATTCTATGAAGCATTATAACTGAGACTGATTCAAGAAATAGGTCATTGGGAGCTCCTCAAGTTCAGGGACCATGGGTCATTCATCCCCAGTACACACAGTAGCATAGGAAGGCACACATTAGATAGCTGGAGAGTGTTCCCTGAAGGAGTAGAGGTGAGATCGTAAGAAAGCAACTGAAAAAGCCAGACAGGAAATGGGAAACTGTCTTCACTGGGTAAGTTTAACTACTTTCATTTTTAAGCTGGAGTACTTCCACGACTTAGGCTGCCTCTCTAAACCTGCTTTTAAGAACTGGAAATCAAGCCAAAACATCAAGTGCTGGCAAACTTATCACTCACTAGGTTCAGAGTAAATTTTTAAAATATTTGTGAAATATTGACCTTTCCTTCAAATAACAGCATAGAGCAGAATGTATACCCTTCCTCATGGACAAATAGGTGCTTATTAAAAGATTATGTAGAGTTTCACCAGGTTTTTTTATTTTAAAAAATGTGTAACATCAGAGTTGGAGGCTTAAAGTCCCCTTTAACATTTAGGGCATTGAGCCCCCTTTCTTTGTAGTTTATAAGATGTTCAAGTAAGAACCTTAACTGTGTGGAATAAAATCAGAGAAAACATCCAGCAGAAGTTAGTTCTCATGAAAATGCCTCAAATACCACTAAGTGATTTACTGCACTAATCCCATAAACTGATTTGGGATTAGCTTTTTGGAAGGTGAGCAGGGCAGATTCATATCCTAGTTGAAAGCTTCAAGCTAAGATTCAGTTTGGACATACTCTTCTTTCATTCCTTTGCAGTGCAAGAGCAGCTTGAACTTGGCTCAGTGAGAATCTAGCAGAGTTGCCTTGACACCATGTCTCTTCCACTTGCTCTTGTCCTTAAGCAGATGCCACCCTCCAGGAGATCCAGAGAGCTCTGGAGATGAAGTTAGGCCATGACAGTGGCCTAAAGATTGGAAATATAATCTGCCAGGATAATTAAAGTATGTGCTTCTTTTAAGAATAATTTTTTCTTCTTTGATATACACCATTATTCTATAGAAGGAACTCCCAAATTTGAAAAATATGAATCTTCCAAACTTTTCAGAGTACTATAAAATGCTGAACATGTAAAGTTTATGTGTGGAAAAGGCAGAGACTGACAAGAAAGTCTGCAGTATCATGGTATGCAGGTGCATGTTTTTGTACATAGTTGTTCAAAAGCACCAACTTGTACATTTTGCCCTTAAATTTTCATTTTCTTGCATCTGAAACGTTCTTGGTTTTTAAGAACCCTCTATGGAAATGTAAAAATAGCACTCCAGTATCAAACTTAACACACTCGTCAGCAAATTTCTAAGTGCCATATCAGATTGTCATAGAATTGGGACATAGAAGAAGCACGGTATGTTAGGTCAAAAACAAGGGAACCTAGAAGCTGGGATAACTCATTGTCTATACAAATTGGAAAATAAGGTCTAATATTTATCTCCTTTACATGAACCTAAGGTCACGTTAATGCCAATCCCAGTGAAAACCTGGTCAAAGTACACTGATCCAGAGACAAGGAAATAACTTCCAAAATTTGACTCTTCTACTCTCGTTCTGACTGTCCAACCCTAATGACTGCTCCATAAGAATACTTAGAAACAGCCTTATCTTACTACTTACCAGTACATATTTGTCTATAAGACATTCATTTTTTTATGCTGTTTGGGAAAGAAACTCTAGCATAAAAACAATATTCTCAAAAATAAGCATCACAAATAGCAGGACACTTCTCAATATAAAATACAATGAAATAAATTCAGGACTGGGGTAATATTATCCATCCACAGTTCAGAGCTTAGGTGAATGTGTGGGTCATTCCATTTACACTGTAGCTTCACAATTAATATTTGAGGAAAGAAGACCCTTTGCATGAATTTTGGGGTAACCACATTCAGATATAAGAAATCATTTCTCCATTTTATTTCAACATGACCATTCCTCTCACACTTAAAGTGCATTTCTAAATGTATGTTATCTGATAGGCTGGCAATGTCTTCTCTTATGTAATGTTGCAGTAAGAATATTGACATGGAAAACTATTTTGGAGGTTGTAAACAATCCTGTAGGGGAAACTATCAAATCATATTTCCATGCTCTCCCATTATTTTTTATAATGCATTCAACCTTTTATTTTAGCTGTTAGTTCTTCATTTCTCATTTTTCAACTTCTACTAAGAAGGCCAATGCATACTAACCACTTGAAGAAACATTTTTAACCTATTCTTTGCCCTCTAGCTCCAATATTTGGATATTCTGATTTAAAGTATGAAAGAAAACAACTCAGTATATACTCACTTAAGCTATTATCTCAGGAACCCTGGGAATCAAATAAAACACCAACTCTACACTTTAGAATTCATGCTTCATGCATTTGTGTCATGCAAAATAATTTTAACAGAGAATTTTATGGTAAACAAAGAGGAACTAGAAGTACAGATGGGTAAGGGGTCAAGGATAGAAACATGGAGAAGAAACCTATGACTTTTACCTGAAAAGCACATTAAAAAAAAAAAAAAAGCTAGGCAGCCAGAGGACAGGTTTGTGTGGGATTTTTTATGACAGTGATTAATGAGTATACCAGTTATTCAAGTGTATCTCTACATCTTAAATTAAAGTAAACTTCATTTTGGAGCCCCTTCTCCTACTAAAACTAGTGACTTTTTGATATTTACAGTGTTTGATATTTGCTTGGGTTAAATATATTTAACCCAAGTTAAATTATTTTCTATAATTATATTTCAATACACAGTAATTGATTCTCATATTACTTACTATAAAGTATTTTTAGATTTTAAATAATCAAAAATAAAAATAACCGTTCACATAAGTTTAGTAGGAATATTTTATTGTATGTAAATTCTGTGACTATGATAAATCTATCCACAGTTGGTATGGAGACTATTCACTTGCTATAATATTTGATTACCTAGAACAGGGGTCAGGCAACTATGGCTCATGGGTCAAATCCAGCCTCTGGTCTGTTCCGTGTGGCCTACGGGCAAAAAATAGTTTTTAAATTCTTATAAGGAAGAAAAGGTGGAAGAGTAGAAAGATGAGTAGAAAGAGGTAGATAAGAAAGAGGAGAAAAAAGGGGGGGGGCAGAGACTCTGTGTGGTCCACAAAGCCTAAACATTTACCGAATTTAATGTCCCTTACAGAAAATGTTTTGTGACCCAAACATAGATTATCACCTTCACCTAACAATCCAGGAGGAAAACAACAACTAACAACTATGAACATAATATATCCATTTAATGTTATGTCTACATAATATACAGGTAATCTGTGTTCTTGAGACTTGCCCACACTGTTGTCTCTACTCTTGCTCTCTCGTGTAAATTTGGCCATCTGTGAATCTGTCAGTGACCACTTCTGGAACTCCCTACTAAGTCACCACTATTCACTCAGTTTGGTCTGATGGTGGTTGCAGAGTGTGGCAATGGCAGGACGTGCTTGGCCTCAGTCACTCTGCCCAGTGGCCTCATGGGAATCTCTGGTATCACTGACTCAAGCATAAGACTCAAAACTATTTGCTACCAAGAGCATCTGCAATCAGCCCTAGCCCTTCCAAACCCTTTGTTAGTGGTATATTAGGTCTCTGAACCTGTCACTGGAGTACTTTCAGTCTTTATAACACTATTAAAACCAGATAAATTCACTTTCAGCTGCAAGTTGGTGAGGTGGCAGTGTCATCCAATAGCTGGACAGGTTAAGCCCAGAGATCTAATTGCTATGAGTGGTGAGAGAACGTTCCAGTGTTTAGTTGTTTTACTGAAAAGTGGCCCTTTGAATTCTAGGGATCCTAAGACATTACTAATGCATCTTAAATTGTGAGCTTATCTTCCTTTTTCTTATGCTGAAGCACATCTTAAAGTAATTATATCTTTTGCTCTAGTGTCCAGGATTAAAATCCCCTTCATTTCACCATTGACTATGCATTACCCCTGACAGTTAACAGAGTCAGTCCAGATTCAAGAGAACACAGAGATATTTGGGACTCAAAGTCCACTCATATTATCAGTGTTGATTTGCCTTTAAGCCTGTTTCAGAGGAATGAAACCAAATTTTTCCTAAAGCCTAGGATACTGGGATACTGGCCCCAAGTGAAAGTTCAAACATACTAACCTGGAGAAATTTGCAGATCTGCAGTTGCTAGTGATTACTGGGACTTACAGGCTCTACTAGTAATTCATTTGTTGTATCAAAAATACCATGTTTAAAGACATTTTAGATCTCTATCCATACTTAGCATAGTGAAGATGTCTTCTCCAAAACTTTTTAAGTTGCTCTTCATTCATCCAAGAATTGAGCATAATGTTAAGAGTCGTGAAGATACTTGGTTAGAAATATATATTTATCTCTGATCCTTTAAATATAATATTTTACACATCTACTGGTTTACCAAATTTTCTCACATTGAATTTTCCAACAAATTGTTACGTATCTTCTATATACAAGGTACTTTTATAGATATGCAAGGGTTCCAAATGTGAATAAGACACTGCGCTGTTGTTAGATTTACAATGTAATAGGCAAGATTATATGTGTACACAATATATGCAATAGAAACAATAAAACTAGTAGCTTAAAGATAATAGAAAGTGCTGTAATGGGTCTGAAAATAAGTCTGAATAGGTGAAGAATAGGAAATGCTTCACAGAAATGTGTTATCCATGCTAAGGCCTGAAAGGCTGGTAATATCTAATAACAGAATCGAGCAGAAACAAATCTTAGACCAAGAGAATAGCAAGGAAAAGGAGTAAAGTTGAATTAGCAAAGAGCATCTTTGGGAAGGTATACTTGACGACAACATAGGAAGAGTTATGTAAGAAAAATAGAGATGAAATGTAACATGAAAACCTAGATGCTCTCCTAAGCAGATTAGAAATTACTCAGTAGCCAATAGGAAACCACTAAAGTTTTCTTAGCAGGTAAAGATATTATTTATTCCAAATATTTACTGGGTTCTTCCTCTACATCAGGGCAGACACAGCCTATGAACTTGAGGATCTGTGGTCTAATGGAGGAACAGAAAAAAACAAACACAATGGAAGGTGAGATGATTTGTTATAAAGATTGGCAGAAATTTTCTTTAGTAAAATTAATTTGAAAACAACTAAAGAATTATAGAGAGAGAGATAAAAGGCCAAGAGACTACAGCAATGAGAAGCGGTGAGTAGCAATAACTCTAGATTTGAAGTTTAGCATAACCACTTACTAGCTATGAACCTTGAATAACTTGCTTGACCTTTCTTGAGTTGCCACAAGGAGTTAATATTGCCTATCTTCTAGGGACTTGTGAACATTAAATAAGATCAGGTATGAAGAGCACTTAGCATCACGTAGGTAATCAATAGTGGTAGCAATTTTTACAGCATTCCAGGTAAAAGGTAATTAAAGCTGCAGTGGGGAGTTGGCAATGGGAACGTAAAGAAAAAAGTAGAAGGTATACTGCAAAAGCATGATCTATAGCAGTGGATTGGAAACTATGTTGTGCCTGTTTTAAATAGCACATGTTTCCTTGTCTCATTCAAAGTGATTCTGATTCAGTCGGGGGAAGACAGACAATCCAAGTGATTCTTGGCTTATAGTCAGATTTTGAGAAACACGATTCTACAGGACTTGGTCATTGGCTGGATGTAGGGAAAAAAGAAAGAATTCCAAGATGCTCAAAGTAGGTGTTATTAATCCAAGGATGGTGAATCCTCAACATGCTAATGGGTAGAATTCAAAGCGTTTAGAAACCACCCTTGAATATAGGTGTGTATGAGTATTTGCTGAGAAGAAAATCCATAGCCTTCATCAGATATTCAAAAAGACTTCTATTCTAAAACATTTAGCTTCATGATTTAGAGATTGTGGGTGCAACAGGAATAAATGATCAGCAACAGAAATGGAAAATTCAAAAAAATTCATACAATCTGGGGTACATGCTGCTAGCAACTGCTTATGTGACCAATAATTAGGTATAGAGTTTGTTCTAGAAGGTAAATTTAGGAGGCATCTGTGGAAGGAGGAAGAGGAACACCATAGGAATGGGGGGAAATCTTCAAAGGGAAAAATGGGAGGAGAAAATAGAAGATGGCCAGACCTAAGAGTTTGGACAATGGCTACATAGAGTAGGTAAAGAGTGAGCGAACCCTGGAGGAGCCCTGGGCTCAATCGGGAAAGCCAGGGAACTGAAAGTTTCCAAAAGGAGGAAAAGATGAAGAGGGTTCAATAGCACAGAGATCAGACATGGAGAGCCACGAGAAACGTACTAGTTACTGATTCGGTCATTAGCAACATCAGAAGCAAGGTTTCCTGGAAAGAGATGGGATGAGATTGCAAAGGGTTAATGAAGGACCGAGTGAGTATTAATTAAAATACTTGTTCTAAGTTCAGAAATTACATTCCCTCTGAAGAAAGCAGGACTTCAAGTGAAGGCCTCTTTGAATTTTCACCCTCCTGAAATTCTATTTAAATTGCATAGTCCGACAGCAAAAGAATGACAAATTTGGAGTAAGGTAAGACCACTCAGGTGCAGCCTTAGGCTTAATACTTAGAGTTTCCATTTCCAAATGAGACCTATCCCCAGTAGCCATAGGATTGATTCAAAAGCCAATTACTTCCACGTGCCTCTATCCCCTACTTGGTATGATTTGTGGTGAAGGCTAAGCACAGAGGGAAAATGTCAAATAAAATGTTCACTGTCTCCATAAAATACCCTCACACTACAAGAGGATAATCCCGCTTCTTTGAACTAGCTAAAAACTGACCTTCCCTTGCTCAAACTGCCTGTAAGAGTCCCAGGACAGGTTGTTCTGACATTCTTTTAACATCATCTCATCATCACAGCCAAAACTAATCACAAGAATATTACCCGTTGACAGGTGCATTTATTCTGTCAATTAAATCAGATGGTTAAATCGAAATGTGCCCCAAATCTCTCTTGTTTGCATTATCCATATTGGCGTTTCTTGGCCGTGGTTCATTGCTGGCTGGAAGTCGTCCAGCCCCCACAGAGTCACTTTGCAATATTGTGCCAGCAAGTTTCCGTGCTCTGCAGCAGCCACTCCAGCGAGGCCAGAACAGCACTACAGGACTGACCTGGAATGTTATATTGCTTCACTAAGATTTATTAAAAAATGGAAGGAGGGAGACTTAGATCAATGTTTTTGGAATGGAAGAGGATATATCACCTGATGGCTAAGCACAGATGACACGTGGGCAATGAAGCGAAGATGCTAGAGACAGGCAGTGAAGAAGGTTCAAGGAAGGATAAAACCAGCCGTATGCTGGAGAGCTTTCTGCCCCTTTTCTAAAACTCCCCTTCGCCACAAAGGGTCCAAAGAAAAGCAGAGCCTTAAACACGGACTCCTGTTTTGAAGACTATTGCCCCGAGAAGATATGCAAATATACCCAGGACCAGCAACAGAGCCTAAATTCCACAACAGATCCCATTCCCATGTTCCTCAAACAGAGAGTGAGTTTACACATTTCTGGCCACAACAACTAATCACAACGAGGCACGTTAAGGACAGGTCTAGGATTCTAGTCCCTGATGTACAGTTCAAGTGCCAGAATTCTTTGGCTCCCATTTCAAAATCCCTTGCTTTTTTTCAGCCAGTGTCTCTACCTAAGCATAGCTATAAAGATGCCTCCTTTTTTGGAAGATGGATTTGAAAAGCAAATAGTTCTGCTTTGGAGAGTATGAATAGAAAACACAAAAATGAATTGGAGAGGTAATGAGTGAAAAAAAATCTAGAGCGTGAACAAAAGTTGGACATGTCAGATTAGAATGGTAGTGCTACTAGAGAATGTCATGTCCTCTAAAGGTATGTTTGCATATAACTGCAAATTCCCTTCTGTGTATTATCTACCTAAACGGTCCTAGTGGCCTTGTGGAAACATTGCAGACTGTCAAATAAGCATACATGTAGACTACTGTTTTTTAAAGCTCAATATTGCATCATCTCACCTAAATATCAGAAAGTTCTCAGTATCTCTGAACTATATTTAGCTTTTATGTCAGTTTACATTACCTACCCAAAGAGCTTAAAACAGAGTCAGTGATTTTTTTTTTTTTTTTGGTCAAGCTTTTCACCTTTAAAGCATGGCATGAGATCTTAGCCACTCAACTCTCATTGGCTCTAGTGGTTTAGTCCCCATATGCCACTTAAAGAGTTTAGATCTATGATTTATCTTTGAGGAGAGTTACAGTCAATCAGGTAAATATCTATTCTGGCCAGTTTGTAAGGCAGGTATTCAGTCCACTTGAGGGAAGCTGTTTTAGCCTGTTTTGTAAATGTTTATTTGAGCACTTCTTTAAAAAATGTATATTCTATACCCAAGAGAATTATTTGATCTCCAACTTAGCTAATTAGCATTTAGGACATGGATAGCACATAATAAAAACATATATTAAGATTTTCAGGGAAAAAATAGCTACAGAATGTGCACAGTAACCAGTTTGGAGGATTTATCAACTAGGAATTCTGGAATATCACAGCCAGTTCAGCAAGACTGAGTTGTTCCCTGCTGAGAAAGAGGAATGGGAGGATTCCAATAGGATCAGATACACAGTGTGGCTTCGTCTACGTGTTAAGTAATTATTTCTCAAGGACCCAGTCAATAATTAAATAGGATCTATTTCCTAAAGCCTAGGATTTAATTTTTTATGTGAAAGTGATGGTAAACTTTCTCTGATGTTCCACGGTCAAGCTAATATAATAGATATCAAGCCTAAAGTCAGATGTGAGTGCCATATCAAAAAAGTACAATTAATATAGGCTTCCTGTGTTTCCAGGTATTGTTTGAAGTGCTTTGCATATATTATTTAATTTTTTCCACAAGTCTATAAAGTGTGATTTATCATACCCATTTAACAGTTAAGGAAACTGAGACTCAAAAGAGTCCCAGTAACTTGACCATAGCTTGTAAGTAAACTAGCCAGGGTTCAAGTTCAAGTCCTTCTGACCCCAAAGCCTGAACACTGAACTTTATATTCTACTGTTGTCCTTGACCATGCTTGGTGTATCTAGATAGGAAAGAGATTATTGATTTTACTATAAATTGCTCAAAATTTTATATCTTGTTAAGATGCAGAAAGATACAGTCCCCTTGCATGAGGAAACAACTCCTTTGAATTCAAGAATTCAAACTCTAACTCATTAGGGAGAGGGGAAGAATAAGAGGAAGGAGAGGGAGAGATGGAAGAAAAGAAACCAATGTTATAATAAACTGACACACTTGGCCACAGTTCTGATTTTGATCACTTTGTAGAAGACTGAGACCTACTTAATTCCTTTTTTTGCCATTAAAACTTTGATAATTTTCAAGATGTATCACACATTCAAATGGGAAAAAAATAGTGGCTGGGCATGATTTCAAACTGATTAACAATTCAGATTCTAATAAATAGTTTAATTTTCCACAAGGTTATTGGTTACTAATTTGGAGTATTTTATTAACATATATGTCCTACTTTATCCTACCACACTTTACTCTTTCCATATGTACATTGTTATAGATCTAATAACAGTATGTAAATAGCATATCCGTTAGTTGATGAAAATAAGAAATACCATGGTTCTCAATCTTTTGAAAGTCAACCAAAGCTACCTATTGAGGGCATCTTCTTGTCCTACGTTCCCAATCCTGGGTACCCTGCTATGAATATGTTCTACTGACGTGGATTCCAGCACTTCTGGATCTAGCTCTAATACAATTCTCAAGAGCATTTCACTTCTGTCCTTTCCAGGGCTCACTCTTGGTGGAAACATTTTCAGTTCCTAAAGGCTGGCCCCATTACTTTGCAGCAGTCCTTAGTTTTAAAAGAGAAAATTTCAATTCCTTTCTCCCTGCTATTATATATATACAATTATTTTTATATTATATCTATTATATATATATATATCTCCTTCTCCAGTGTGAGAAGCCACTAACCTACTTTTTTAAGTACTCACAAATAAAATTTGCCTTATATTCACTCTAATGGTGGTGCTAGAAACCTATCAGTATGGTCTCATTGTCAACCAACACCATTAAATGCTCCTTCAATCCTATACATCAAAATCTTCTCTACAGTTTCAAATGTATTTCAATCCCTACCTCTTCTATTAGTCTCCCTTATGGAGAGCTTCCATAATGCCTTCTTTAGGTTAATGATCTCCAGAACCTCTGCTTTTTCTAACCAGTCATGGCTCTCTCTGTATCTATCATATTTTGACATACACTGGGCGCAATTCAAGGTCTGGAACTGTTTTTTAATTGTTTGCATGTCTCCCCAAAATACAAATCTCTCCACGATGATCATAAACTGAGAGAACAGACTTTGTTTTATATTTCTTTCTTTTGCTCTAATTCAGTATCCTAAGGAAAAAAAAGTCTATTTAAGTCCTTAAAAATTTACCAAATATGTTCCTAGCATGTTGTGAATACAGTAATGACACAAAATAGTTGTTGAATTCAAATAGAATCCTATCACTTTCAGTGACTTCAGTTTTTAAGATTCAACTTCTTGAAGAAATCTCTTCCATCTTCTGACTATTATTGGCCAACAGGGAAGAAAATTTGTTGAAACCAACAACTTCACATTTGAGTGACTAATTTATGTAGGTGTTCACACTACCACAACTCCTGAAGACCATTGCATTCCTAGAGGTTAAGCTGTCCTTAAAAATGCTGTAGACATGCAAGCCTGGACCACTTGAAATGGGCTTCTCTTCCCTGGCCCTGGTTTATCCAATATTAGTTTTGAATGTGGTTGACAATAGACATTGGAAGGTGGGTTAAGTGAAGGTACATAAAACCCTTACCAGTGATTCTTACTTTTTGAGAGAGTTATCAGTCCCATTAAGAATCTGATGAAAGTATGGGCTAAAAAATGCCATAGCAACCACGAAAATTCTACAAATTTGGCCCGTGCTTGAATCAGTTTAACATAAACCAATTCAACTCAGACTTGACTTTTATTCCTAAAGTCAACAAGGCGTCACATCAATGTCAAGGAACATAAAATAGGAGCGAAGAGGCCCCTGGAAAATGGCCAGATTTTTAAGATTCCATGCCATATGAGTCTTTTTCTTTGGGTTGAGCCTTGTTACCATTAATTAGTGACTTCACTTGGGAGTAAATGGGTATCAACCATCTGACTTCCATTTGTCAAGAGATTTCTGATAAAAAACAAAAAATGAATGCATGGTAAATTCTGGATTACCTGTGCTCCCCAAGGGTTTGGCATATGACTAAGCAAATACACTAGCCCAACGGATCCACCTTTCTAAATGAGTGGGCCTGGCTCCAGAAAACGCAAATCTTATAAGGTTGCCTGGACTGCCAGCTGCCTCGATTTTAGCACAACGATTTAATGTATTTTAAATAAATGTAACATAAGGAAAAAATGCTTTGTACAAATTGGTCATCTGTTGTTTTTCTGGCTGGCACCATGATTTATGTAATATATCAGTAGAACGACATCTCTCTATCTGTCTCTTGGATAACAAAGTACATATGCAAGTTTCTTTATAGTGCTTTAACCCCCTGATGACTAGAAAGGTCCTGCTGACAATTTATTTCTTACATAGCATCTACATAAGTTAAAGATGCTGTCAGATAATTCAAGTATTTTATGTTTTGTCTGTTCTACTCTCCTTAGCCTGGATACCATCATATTCCTCACACTCAAGGCTGCAGCATTGTTTTTCTCATTGTGTACAAAAGTCAGCACTCAAGATTTGGGTGATATCCATCTCTGCTCAAACTAGCATCAACTAAATTGTCATAATATCCCAAATTAGTCTTTATTGATTTAGTGCTAATTATAAGGGCCACATGTGTATATTTACTTTTTATTTCTTCTTTTCTCCTCAAGGAAAAAATAGAAATAATATATTCCTCCAGTTTAGTGAAGCATAATGCAATTCTTGTTTTTGGTAGGGTACCAACACCAGGGATGACATCAGCACAAATCACTGGAGCATGAAATAGAACAATTTTTTTAACCTATTTTGGATCACACACATATATTGTGAAAATCTTATGAAAACTTGGAGCCCTCTCCCCAGAGCAATGTATATTTGCTCTTACATAAAATTTTGCATACAGTTTCAAGAGGTTCACAAGCCAGAAGAACATAGCAATATGATTTTGTATGTCTTTCAAAGATAAAGCATTGTTTTAGCTCTCTAATTAATCCCACAGGAATAACATGGTGGATTTGTGTTGTAGCTTGCTTGTAACAATTGTTTCTGGGCTAGTTAGCTTTTTTTGGAGCTAATGAGGAAGGGGGTCATAGGTTCAATTCATTTAGGGGTCAGTTGGCTGTCATACAAAGAAAAGGCCTTTGCCATATTGCTGGCCCACCATCTTGCAAATTTATGCATTTTTTCTCACCAATGAGAGACGGATGGCTAAGAACAAATCACCATTTCTTCTGGAAGGAACACTCACAAGTGCTTTTCCTTGCTTTGAGGATATCAATAATTATATAATTATTGGAAGTGGCAATGTATTATAGAAAGAGAATGAGGGTCAAGAGACCAGAACCAACGTCTGCCATAAAGTAGCTAACTGTATGACTTTCAGCAAGTTATCTGGCTTTTCTGAGTCCATTTTCTCATTACAGGATTAGACTACATAATTAGAAATATTTCAACTCAAAAACTTTAATACTAAGTAAGGATCACTGTATTTGAAGGAGTAAGAACTGCATATAGTAGCAAAAATGAAAGTACATACAAACGGGGAATCCCTGGTAGTATTCAAATGATTCCACAGTAATACAAAGTTCCCTGACTGAAGCATTCTTATCACTGTCATTGATTATGGGAAAACTTAATTCACAACAAATGTGACATACAGACCTACTTTTATAGTTAACCTACATTAATTTATACATATACATATATTATTGAAGTCCATGCTCCTAGTTCCTAAGGAAGAAAATGCACATGCTTCAGTAAGTTAATGAAGAGGAGAATATAATTTTTTTAACTATCTAAAACCTGGTTGGCTGAGTAGAAGGGGCACGAGGAGATCCTAAAAGGAACGCATCTCGTCCATAAGTCAGAAAAACCAGTTTCTTTGTATAGGCTGATGGAGCAAAGTACAAATTAAAGCATTTAATTGCTAAACTTGCACTGCTCATGGTAAAAACACTACCTATCTTTAAAACCTCTCTGTATTTCTTTTCTAAGATGTAACACGCACACACACACACACACACGCACGCACACACGCACAAAATGGATAGACACTGTTAAGTCATGTTTCATGGTTTGGGGGTTCTTTTTCTTTTCTTTTTTGCAACACCAAAAAATGCCTCTATTTTCATTTGTTTTATAGTCTGCTAATTTGGCTATGGAGCTAATGCCCATTTAAGGGAATATGGTGTGGGACGATGTGCAGCAATATTAAGTGAGAAAGCCATATGTTTCTTAGCCCCACCATACTGTCTGTGACTGCCCTCACCCCTTGTGGGTTAGCTTTTTCATTCGATAGGCCTACAGTGGGTGGGAGGCCATTTTTACAGGTGTTTGGTGGAGATCACACACAAAATAAAGATTTCTAAGGGGAGTGAGGTGTGTAAAACATCCAGAAATAGCAACTTGTTTTCACTTAAGATGCAATCCACAGAGGTCTGCTTCAGACTCTTAATTTATAGTATTATCTGTATATATCATAAGTGACTGCCTGCCCCTAGATAGCTGACACAGTGCCCAGAATATTCGGAGCTGTTTTCGATCATGGCATAGTCTAGGAAAGTATTAGAAGCAAACTTATTGCGCCACTAGGTTCAGTGACCAAAACTGAAAATGCATTTTATCAAAGAAAGTGTTTCATGTTAAATTCCAAGGGTACACCTGCCAGTGAGGGGGTTAAAAAGTAGTAAGTCATTAAATACGTCCACGATACAAAACGCCTTTTTAAAAAAAAAAATTGTCAGTATAGTTTCTGTAATTTGCTATTTTGGGGTACCACTGGAATAGAGCATCAAGGGGCAGAAACGTACAATAAAGTCAAAAGGGCCCTCAACTAAACAGAAGGTTAAACACGGGCCCTGACAGCTCCCATCATCTGAAATTATATTATCGTGGTTTCCTTGAGCTCAAGAGAATTCTCTTCTACTGACTCATTTGCTGCCCAAATTAAAGTGTAGGTGCACACAGCCTCAAAGAGGAAATCAAACAAGAGAGAGGGTATAAAAACAATACAACTGGAGAAGCATGAGGTTTATATTTTTATGCTAATGTGCTGGTAAGAAAAGGGCTCCATTTGGGGAGCAATAAACAAAGGGGTGGGGGGAAGGCTGTGAGCAGATCTCAGTAAAAAACACAGAGGCTTTCTATGCAGATGGGGGATTTAAAAGAAGTAAAATGATAACCACATAGTCAAGAGACTAGAAAAGAGACCTTGATGTTTGATAGTTGTAATAACCTGCAGAGTGCTCTAATGGCTCGGGGATCAGGTGCAGAGCTCCAGCAATAACGAGAGCTGAATAATTATCTCGGCCGTATCTGTATCACCAAAGTCCCAGCGTATGAGCTATATAAGGAGGCTTCTGCTGCCTCTCCAAGATTTCCTGAAATGTTAAATCACTGATTTGGGAGCACTTCCAGCATTAGTACTGCCCAGTTAGAAAGAAATAAAGCCCAGAATTCTCCTGTGGCAGTTCTAATGTCTTTGTTAATTATGAATTATGGGTAAACATGCAGACTCACAGAGGTCACGGCTGTCAGCAACAATAGTTTTCAAGAAGGATTTTTACGAGGGTCTTTTTCACTCCACCATAATGTCCATTTTATATACATAAACAGAGCCAGGCATACAAAAAATGGTGTTTGCTTTTTAGGGGAGCTGGATTTTTTTTTTTTTTTTTGTCTCTCCTTTTTCCTCTCTTTCCCCTCCCCTTGTGTGGAGGCATGTAGCCACAGCCAAAGCAAAGCGGTTCCTAACTGGAGTTCTCCTCTGTGACTGACAACAGCTGCACCATTCCAAGGACTAGACAGAAAGTGTCGCTGGGGCTGAGGCTGGGTTAATGATCAGACACTGAAAACCACCTCTTTCTTGTTAATCGGGTAAGCGGGCAGTTGGGTGACCCATCAGCAGTGGTCACCTTTCACATCCAGTGGAGAAACAAAAGCTGCATACAGTATGCTTGATTAACCTCACTTAAATGGCAATGCTAATCTCAAATCTATCCCAAGAGTGTATATAAACAGGATTAAAATTATATTATGTGTGGATCCAGCCCAACAAAAGCAACTGGCACAAAATCATTTTAATTAGGTGGTAGCGGCTGTAACTCATTCAACTTTGGCATTAATTCTTGTTGTCCCATCGAAGAACTTCTGGGCCTTACTGTAAGACAGTGTGACTGTGGAATAAAGGAGATGCTCGGTGGCTGTTAGTCACTCTCATGCCTCAGCTTCACACATAATGCGTCGACATATCGACGGTAGCTTAGACAGTACAACCAGATCAAAATTTGATTAGAATATTCAGAAAACCTGTGACAATCTTTGTCCATAACTTTTTCGAGGTAGACAACAGCTAGAAAAATGCCTTGGCAAATTTTACCATGCTGACCTTCAAATGTCAAAAATGGTAGTATCGGTGCTCACTTTGGAGACTTACTTTCTTTGCACAGAGCAAACTGAGGACCTACGCTAACCTCTGGATGTAAGAGAACCAGATCTCAGGGCCAGGCCCCCTTCATTTCTCTTTATGCCTTTTCACTCCTGGTCCATGTAAATGATATTTTCTCATCATAGGGCCTACGAGTTCCCTCCAGGTTCTAGCTCAGAACGACGTCGCAGGGCAACCTCCCTCCCACTGACCTTTCTTGAGGAAGGTCCTTTGTTTATTTGAACTGACTTTTAAGATGAAGGCCAAGCAAGGTTAATCACACCCCAGATCATATAAGGGAAGATTCATTATAAAGACACTTTCTCTTCAGTTTTCCAGGGAACACAGAAATGACCTGGAAGCAAAAGGCCCAGAGAGCATCAGGTAACTCCAATTTCTAGAAGATGGTTCTGTCCAGCCCAAGTGCTTCCCAACAATGCGGTCTCACTGTACACATCTGTGTCATCAGCAAGCCCTTACGCTTTAAAAAACATCATCCTATTTTCAAATCCGTTTCCTAGTAGAAATAGTAGCTAAGAGTGGGTTGATCTTTCCCAACCAATTCAGAAGGGAACATCAAGAAGAGTCCTACAGATGTTCCCAGTTCCAAGCTTCCCCACCCCAACATTCCCAAGACCTAGATGAGCCCTGCATTTCTCTCTGCCCTGCCAGAGAAAGCACAGCTAGAGGCATGGCACATTTCCTGAAAAAATTCAGGAAACTAGTATGTATTAAATATTTACTATCTACCTTGGAACAGGCTTTGCTTTCCCATGCACCTCCAGCACAGGACTCCTCAACCCTGGGGAGCTCAGACATAGCACCTATACCCAGGGCCTCCTCCCACCCCCAAGAAACTGTTGCCACTGGTTATGCAGTCAACATATATTTTATCATCATTATTATTATTATTAACCTGACTATATAAAGGGAATTAACCAACCAGGGTGAAAAAAGGGAATCTGTCACTGGCTTTAATGGAAAATTCCTAAAATACAGAGAGATAAATAGTTTTCTAATTTTGAGAACAATGACTTGTAGAAAATCTGACTATAAATATCTTCAAGTTCTGGGGGTGCTTAGTAAATAAACCAGATTATTCTGTATGATAGGCCAAAATGGAGAAGTGGGAAGAAAGAGAAAAGTGAGTTCCATGTGCCATCCAAGTGAAAGCTGAGGCAAAGTCTGAGAGACACGGAAGAAATGTGGCTTGGCTTCCTGGAGAAACTGCATGGGCCGTAAAGAAGGTAGGGGATGAGAGGAAAAACCCGGCGTAGCAGATAAAACGAACTACTTTGCTAGCTGATTTTTGAAAAGGGGAAAAGAAACTGTTTTACTGAGTCAATAAACCAATTCTCATTTCATAATTTCTTAATTCTGTTTGGATTAAGAAACCAAACCATGTCTCCTAGGGGCAGAATAATTTTTACAGTGTGTTAAAAATAAATCTTGCTATATTTAAAAAAAAAAAATTTTTTTAAGTTTTAAACAAAGTCAGCTTATGTGCCAGATTACCAGGACTCAGAGAGGCTCAGAAGTCAGGAGGAAAAAAGTAGGGTTGATCTGGAGTTTGGCCATCGTGAGGAAGGCAATTTGATCCACTCAAATGTCTCCTTAAATCAAGCTTCTATTTTCTCTCTACTCTCATTTTCATTTTTGCCTTTTAATGTTGCTTGAATCTCTTCCAAGTGTCCTCTGCCATGGCAACACCTGCAGGTGAAGGCCCTGCTCCTTGCTGCCGGCCTCGCCAGTGATGAAGAGGCAACCGATCACCGCACAAGGAGAGGAGTGCAATCTCCGAGACGCCCATGAACAGTTCGAGTAGGAGGGTGTCCCTGAAGCACCCTCTTCACACAGGTGTTTAACCTGTTTAGCCATATACCAGGAAAAGGGAAAGTAAACAAAGACCCTTTCTTTCTCTGGTGTTTGCATTTTATCATCTCCCCCAAAGTGACACATTCTCTAAATTCATATTAACAGTCCCCGAGGTGTCTGTTCTTTCCACAGCATGTCGTAGGGTTCCCAAAGTGGAGAGGGAGCTCTCCCTCTGCTTGCCCTCCCTCTCTTATGCCTCCGTGCCCATGAGGGTCTGAGGCCAGCTTTAATGCTGTCCCTTAGATGCCAGTTGACAATGGCCAGGGCCAAGGTGTACAACATCCCTGCCTTCTGGACCTCTGCCAATCATTCCCCATTTCTGAAAAAAAAAACTCTTACGCAGAGATGTTTTCAGTCAGATCACCTATGCTTCTTATTCACGCCATCCGTAAAAACAGAATGTTATCCATTTCTGTTTGATGTTACAGCCTTTCAATTTAGGTGCCTAAAGCACTTCATGAACCTTGTCTTGGTGCCAAGTACTGCCTTTCTTCCCCTTATTCCAAGGGACAAACAGGCACACAAGAATCAAGAATCTGACCCAGTGTCTGCCTCAAATGACCCAACACCAAGGCCAGAAAGAGCTCTGAAGAGCTAATGTTCCAACCACCCACTTACCCAGCCTGTCTTTGTTATTATTTCTACAAAGCCTTCTATACCTTGGCAGGTCAAGGAGACAACATGTGGCAAAGCACTATTGTTACCTGGTGAGACTTACTGCAAAGTGTTCAGTGTGATTTAAAGTCTGTGTAAACTTGCTATTCCTTTTTCTTTACAAAGTTGACATATTATTCTCTAAAATTTGCAATAGGTGGGGCTGACACTTCTCTGACCGGGCAAGACAATTGCAGGACCTGAGCTTTATGTAGGGCCTCCAGATCTAAACTCAGATTAGAAAACCTCCATGTCTAATTGTTCTGCTCTGAAGAAATCCCTTCTATGAACAGAGCCTCAGTAGTATTACGTTCATTCCTCCATCAAATGTCAAATCAAAATTTTCAAGAGGAAGTTTTGCTTTGGAAACCTCTGGGGCTAAAGGTCAGGAAGTTAGTCGCTGGCAGCTGGCAGTCATAAATCTCATGAATCATCTCGGTGGTCCAAAGACTCTCCCCAATGGCCACAGACTCCTCCCCACTCTATCCTCAGTGCCCACGAACCCAGTTTGACTACCTTCTCCCAGCTTTCTTAAGTAGTACATTCCCTTTCAGGGGGTGATCATAGTACCTCCTTCATGAGGTTGTTATAAATATCCAGTGGATTAACACATTGCTTAGAAAAGTTCCTGGCCCACAGTGATCTTTCAAGAAATGCTTATTATTAGGAGGAGGGGGAATTAGGGAGGAAGAGATAAGACAAAGCATCTCAGATAAAGACTACATTACTCACTTGAGGACACACTAACCAGTAGTACAACCAAGACTATAATTAAAGTTTCCAAACCTCCCATGCACAGTAGGACCACCACCGCAGGATGCAAGTGCCCAAATGGATTATGAAAACAGCTACGTAGGAGATAAAGGTTTCAACACATTCCATGTTGAGGACAATTTAAATTTTGAATTTCAAGTTTTGGTTTCATCAGTCGGATCCCGGCAGCAGCTGCAGTGTCTCTTGTCTTTTCCGTCTCTCCTTGTTCTCTCCTTTCATGTCCGGAAACATGGCCTCTGGTGTGGCTGTCTCTGACAGCGTCATCAAAGTGCTGGATGACACGAAGGTGTGGAAGTCGTCAACACCAGAGGAGGTGAAGAAGCGCAGGAAGGCGGTGTTCTTCTGCCTGAGCGAGGACAAGAACATTATCCTGGAGCAGGGCAAGGAAATGCTGGTCGGTGATCCGGGCCAGAATGGAGAAGACAACACCTAGGCCACCTGTCCAGACAGTCCAGATAAGGACTGCCACTCTGCCCCCTCCGATGCAATCTATAAGACCGATGAGACAGGCAGGAGGACCTGGTGTTTATCTTCTGAGTCTGAACCCCTTAAGAGCACAGTGACCTATGCCAACTCTAAGGACACCATCAAGAAGAAGCTGACAGGGATCAGTCATGAATTATAACCAAACTACTACGATGAGGTAAGGACCACTGTATCCTAAGCAGAGTAGCTGAAGGGGGGGCAGGCGTGCCATCACCTTCCTGGAGGGCAAGCCTTTGTGAGACCCCTCCAGCCCCCTGCCTCGAGCATCTAGCAGCCCCAAACCTGACCTTGGGGACTGCAGACTTTCCCCTTCCTGCCAGACCAGAGGAGCTAGGGGGATCTCAGCAGGGGGAGGGCAATCCCTTCACCCCAGTTGCCAAACAGCCCCCCACACCCTGGCCCTTCCTCTTGTCTCTGTCCCTGGCAGTTCTGGCCTTCCCAAACTGCTTCTGATCTTCTGATTCCTCTTGGGTTGAAGTAGACCAGTTGCCCCCAGGCACCTCAGTTTTGGGGGTGCTGTATTTTTTGATGACACCCTAACACCCCACCTGCACCTTCCCTTTCCCATGCTGCCAACCTCTTCCCACAGTAGCGGCACTGTGCTTGTCTGTTTTGTTCTGTGTATAAATGGAAGTTGTAGAGATGACTCCTTCCTTGGGCTGCCTGGTTCCCTTCCCCTTTTCCCCTGGCTGCTGCCACTGGTGGAAGCAGGACCAGGAAGGGACCTTCAATTAAAAGAAAAAAAAAAAAAAAAAAAACACGCACACAATACAAAGACTCGCTAATAGGAAAATAAATAAATAAATAGTTTTAGTTTCCCAATTTATATAACTTATGCTGTATATTAAGTTCAAAAAAAAGGAAATTAAAAATGAGTATATATATATATACATATACATATATATGTATATATCAGGAGCAAAGCTGTGAGGAAGACTTGTAAAACTTTAGATTTAAGTGGCATTGCCTGACATCATGTGAATACTTAATAAATACACAATGAGTATTCTTTGTCTTCAACAAGAATGTCTCATTAGGGTGGAAAGGAAGAAAGGGTAGTAAGCATCAGCTTTCATGGAAATCTGAGCTGATTCCCAAAGCCCCAGTTGAAATAGAAATTCATGCCTCCATATTTCCCAGAATTCCAACTATAGTGAATTATACATAAAAGATGCCCAAGCAAAAACGTGTTGATCTCTACATCTTAGGGGAATGTACACATGGCAATTGTTTTTCTAGAAACTTGACTGATAATATTTTAGATTAAGAGATGGAGATGACCAAAGTAGAAGTTGGGAATTATTTAAATGTTGCTCTATGGGGCGCCTGGGTGGCTCAGTTGGTTAAGCGAGTGCCTTCGGCTCAGGTCATGATCCTGGAGTCCCGGGATCGAGTCCCGCATCGGGCTCCCTGCTCGGCAGGGAGTCTGCTTCTCCCTCTGACCCTCTTCCCTCTCGTGCTCTCTATCTCCCATTCTCTCTCTCTCTCAAATAAATAAATAAAATCTTAAAAAAAATTTAAAAAAAGTGTTGCTCTATGGAAGCAGAGCCCCCTGTCCAGAGCTATCAACACTTGCATTAAAAATCATAAGCTAAGGGGTGCCTGGCTGGCTCAGTTGGTTAAGCGGCTGCCTTTGGCTCGGGTCGTGATCTCGGAGTCCTGGGATTGAGCCCCACATTGGGCTCCCTGCTCATGAAGGAGTCTGCTTCTCCCTCTGCCCCTTCCCCCCCTGCCTTGTGCTTGCTTTCTCTCTCTCTCTCTCTCTAATAAATCTTAATTAAAAAAATCATAAGCTAAGAAGACATCAGTCATATAGAAAAAAACCACAGCTGATTCCATGAAACACAGCTACTACTGCTAATATTTATCCTGTTGGAAAGAATTTAGATCCACCATTTTAGCTACACTAACACTGACAGATTAAAGATACAATCACCAAAGTATTTCCTTGGTAAACAGATAAGGACTAGGAAGTCTTTAACCCTCAGCCATAATTCCTTTACATTTCTACAAACTAGACTTGTCTAGTACTGAAAGTCAAATGTTCAAAACTGGAGCTTTACTTTAGAAATCGCTTAATTTTTCACTGTAATGCCTCTTCATGGATGTAAAAATGGATGGATTTCGCTTTAAAAAATACTTTTTTCTGTAGTTTTTTTTCTAACTGCAATTATTTTCGTGTCAGAAATATAATTGTACTCCATATTGAAAGCTAACCCAGTGGGGAAATAATTTTGCACAATTACAGAAAGTTTTAATAAAAGACTGATAAGTAAAGTTTTGAATTTTTAATGCATTCTGCAGGCGGTTGAGTGCCTTTTGCCATCTCTGTCACTTATCATTAAAGCTGTGTGAAAGGGAGGCCCACCTGTTATACTCGACTTGATTGGCAAAAATGTACCCTGACAAATAAAAGTGAAACAGACAAAAGTCAAAATGAAAAAAAAATTAAAAACAGTTTCATAGCTAATTTAACATTAATGCCTCCCCTTCACCCAGAAAAACTTCTTTGTATTTAATATTCTGTTCTTACCTACTTATTAGCCTACCATTGTGAGTGTTAAATTCCTGTATAGCACACAGCAATAATTCATTTCTATAAAAGCACATCCCATTTCCAGGGCATGCTTTTTGGCTTAATTTGAAAAAATTACCCTCGTTTGACAGAGAAAACACTTTAAACACGCATAACCTACACATTTATGTGCAAGCGAAATCCGAAGAGTGTAATCTATCTAAGCTTTCTGTGATGAAGGCATCCTGAGAGCCATCCTGTGAGCCGCACTGAATTTGCTCCAAGGCTACAATTTCAAGTCTTCCTACTGGTCTATCATGCTAATGTTTGTTTGTTTGTTTACCCTGGATGCTGCCAGGCCCTAAACAACCCACCCAAATCTGCCTCCGTTTTTTCAGGTCAGTGTCCAGTGAGCATCCACAGCCTGCCGGCCTGGGGGTGCTAAGGTCTGTGGATGGAGCCCCACTGCCCCTCTTCACACCGGCATGGGCAGTCTCGTGGCAAACATCAAACTGTCACTTGGTTTCATGTGTCTGCTGTCTAATAAGTTTATTTTGGATCAGACTGATTCGCCAGCATATGCTCAAGATAAAATGTTCAAATGATGCAAAATGGGATTTTCAAATTATGATCCTGAGCACTTTTTTTTCCCCCTTATCCACTTACATGTAATCTAAAAATAAATACCCAGGCTCCACCAGGATGTGACAACTTCAGCAAACAAAATTGAAAATAGCTGCCTTACAATCGTCTCTCCCTCCAAATGAAACGGGAAAATATACCTTTAGAGAAAAATACAGCGCCTGTTAAGGAACAGACGAGCTACTCACAGCAGGTTTGTGAAGAGAGGCACAAGGACATAAACAGCTCAGGATGGGTATCAAGCAAGAAAAAAACCAGCCAGCAATCACTGTGCTGAATCCCGGAAGGGGCGCAGGGAAGTGGTCACAGGTGATTGTCATGTGTGATAATTATTATTACTGTACACCTGCTCCTCCACACTAATTAACTTTGGATATGCAAATCAATCCTATTGCATCATGCCCCTGCTCTCCTCCCCTACAGATAAGAAGATGTTCAGCTGCTGGATTTAATTAGGATAATGAACGCCAGGCCCACGGTGGCTTGGCAGGGGAGGTGGGGGGGAAGCTGTGACTGACCTTTTCTCCCAAAACGTTGACATTTTCTAAGGCTTCTGAACACTCGAAGTCACCTCCATGGCTGGGACATTGATAGGAGCGGATTGATGAGGTGTCATTAGAGGAGAGACGCCACGGCCCCAGTGTTTGCTGGGAGAATACAGCAGGTGTTCTGACAAGGACACACACCATCACTGTTATTTGGCAAACAATTCTCTTGATTCACTAAAGTCAAGCATGCCAGCATTTCTTTATAAAAGAAAACAAGGCTGTTTTTCATAACCACCCAAAGGAGAGGTCATCACTAAATTGCATTTCTGAATTACTTTTCATTTCGCATCAATATATTAAAAAGGTTTCTATTATTCCTCTCCCTTCATCCTCCTCCCCCTGCACCTCTCCGCTCCCCCCCGACCCTGCCCTGCCCACATTTCTCATGGCATGTAAGCCGAAAACATGACGTGCCGGTAAGTTAAAAAAGGGTTAAGTTTGTTCATATTAATCCCTACAATTCCATTCCTATAATATAAGGTAAGACAAGGACTTCTGTGATTAAATGGGAAAAGGGCAGAGCAGCGTCTTCTTGTTTGGATATCTGGTCTGCTTGTTTATCAAAAAATTGTTTTCAATTATGTATATATATAAAAAGCCTTATTTGAATTTCAAATTCAAAGACATGCATACAAAATAATACCGAGGAACATAGACTCTGATACGATTCTCTTTCTCTCTCTCTCTGATCATTTACTCGGCTTTAACTTTTTAGCCATCTGTGTGTAGAGCCTTTCCTGTATTTTCCGTCCTGACAATGGAGTTTTATGTAGTCATAAAATAATACCATATTAGATCTCTCTTTTTTTCCTACTCTCTTCTTACTGTGTTAAATTATAACAAAAGAATAACTTTAGGAAACCAGCCAATTTCACAAAGAGGTGAAATAAAAGCCCCTTGGTGTAGCAGAAAAATAAAGCTGATCAGAGCCCAAGAAGGCAATGCTAGTCCCATTTCTAAAGTAAAGCAGAAAGTTTCAAAAATTAACCAGGATTTAAAGAAGAAATAATAGGAGATCGTTCTGTTTCTATAATCTTGATAGGTTGCACATTGCATGAAGTTTCATCTAAGAAATCAGAGTTCTGTGATAGGTTACTTTTTTTTTAAATATATATCCAAGAGATGATCTACTCTTTTTCTTTGAAAAAAATCTCTTTAGTATCACAGGGTAAGTACCATAAATACTGTGATACCATGTTGGTAGGCTGGAGATATTTAAATTGATCTTTTCTCCAGTACCTAAAAAATAAAAAATCAGGTAGCCAAGTGCATATAAAGGGAAAGACAAGTGTCTTTTTTTCCTCTGTAGTGTTATAAAGTGTTGGAATTAAGTAGTCAGTGTTTGTCTCTTGTATCAAGATAGTTATTTGAATGCTATAGGTTACAGCTGGTTGCAATAGTCATTTTTCTGATCACATCCTTTCATAATGAGATTTCGGCATATACCAACAGTTAACATTTGGCAAGTTACAGCTTTTAGAGATTCTACACATGGACTATTAGCAGGGAACCGAATGTGTCCTATAAAATGAGGGTGAACATCCTAAGTTTGCTTGTGTGTGTGTGTTTCTTTTTCCAGATCAATCATTTTGCCATTTGCTTCTTAATCACTATTTTACTTAGACTATCTCTGCAATTACTAGAATCAGTCCTTTCCCCTTCTTGCTCCTTCCTTTTCTCCCACGGGTGGTTTCTCTTAAGCTTTGTACCTTCGGTCACAAGGCTCCCACTGTATCTAGAACCATTTGGGGCAGCTCTGTCTCTTTCTTGCTTCAGTATTCATTTCTCTGTGAAAGCCTGCACTGCTGATTTCATTAAGAATATTCGCAAGTACGTTGGCATTTTTATTACAACCTTTATTTGTTGTCAGTCTCAGTACTAGCGAATAAGAGCTGTTGAACCAAGAACCTAGACTCAGCATTTTGGGGGAGGCAGTTTCTGACCACGGAGAGAAGAGCAGGGGCATTTAAGACTCCTTCCTTCCCTGGCTCAGACAACTCCAGCCCCAGACTCCTGAGACACAGGGTGCTGGCTGCTTCACCCATCCATGTGCTCGGTGCAAAAGGCAAAAAAGGTCAACTCTGTCCCAGCCTCTCTGCATGAAATTATGGTAGAAATTCACATTTGGAGAAAAGATCTAATTAAATCAGAATTTAAGGAATTAGGATTCAAAAAAGTCTGACTCACTGGTCACAGCATTAATTTGGAAGATCTACTTAAACTCATTCTTCAGTTTCATCTTGCTGGCTGTGTGTCCTTGGACACGTTCTTTTCCTGAGGTTCATCATATCATTTATAAAATGAGGATAATAGTAGTACCCCACAGATTCGTAGTGAAGATTAAATGGGATAATAAGTTATATTGGTTTGCAGTGCTCAGCTCGTAATATATGTAAAAAAAACACTGCCAGAGATTATACTATCTAGAAAGTTGAATACAAAGAGAAAAATGGAATGCTAGGACCCTGTGACCCTTGCACATGTACTCTGTCTGAATTTCAGAGCATATTCTTAAATTCTTCAATTTGAGAATTTGAGAACATATCTACAGAACTTCAGGAGTAGAAATCTTTGAGTATTCTAGACACTTTTCATATATAATTTCAGCTCAGTAAAAAGCCTATTGTTTGCTTTGATTTTTATTTTCACTATCTGACCAAGTAAAGCAGAAACAGATGGCTTTTCTGACTTAACATTATTTTAAGCTGCAAATACGTTGCCCACTTTTGAGCCTATGTGGTTAATCTGAAATCTGTCACACAATAAAATTAAACATTCCCTATTTTAAGGGGGAGGCAGCATGGATTAAACAAGAGTCAGAAGCCCTGGGCTCTCTCATCCTGTCTTAACTCTGAACGTACTACGTGACCTCTTAAGAATCACTTCACCTTGCTGACTCTCAACTTGCTCATCCATGAGGTAAGTTCGACTATATTGGGGTTTCTCAGTCTTCAGTGTGCATACTAATCACCTCAGGATTCTAATAAAGGGAAGAGTCTTATCAGCAGCCTGGGGTGGGGCCAGTGATTGTGCATTTCTAACCAAACTCCCAGGTGGGGCCAGGGCTCCCGGTCCCCAGACTCCACTCTGAATAATAGCCAAGAGCTGGATACATTCTTGGACAAATGCTGCGTAAGTTTGAGATTTCTATATGCATATTCACGAACAAGCATGTCACGATGGCCCCAAACAGGGATCCAGCACAATCCCTAACGTGAGGAGAGTACTTTCCAGTCAGCAGCGTGTTCCCACCCTCTTAGTCATCGCAGCGTTTCTGAGAGGAGCCTAAACTCAGAAAAGTTGAATCACTGTCTCGAGATCACACAGTCATATTGCCAATACGTGGGAAACCCGGGATCGAACGCAGAGCCTTGTCTCCAGCCAGCTGTGTTCACATAACCACGGTGTGTTCCATGATCCCCTTTGTGTCCACCAGGCCCCAGAAGGCACGAGGCCTAACAACACCTGACGACGTCATTTAGTGTCATCCACAGCCATGTATTTATGTGTCTCTTTAAAGTTACCTGTCTGTCGATAAAATCTAGGGGTTACCTGCTAAAGCCGACTTAAGACTTCATTTTCTTCCACATCTTTCCATTATTTTTCTGCTGCCTCCTACTCATCAAGTACAGAAAAGCATCTCAGGCCAGCATGTACATTTCCAGTTTCAATTGCTACAGAACACGAGTTCTAGATCTTAAAGGCCAAAAAGCATCTATTTGACTAAAGAGCTATAAGGCAGCCATAAAAATTATGGATCACAGAAATAAGCAATTAGTGTTATCTTCAATTGCTTTATTGGCAGTATTCACTCGTTAGAATAGAGGCAGCCGTAAAACAGATTGCAACATACTGTATAACAGCATATGGGATTTTACATTATAATGCTATTCTCTGCCAAGAAGTCATATTTTCATTTGAATGCATGGAACAGATTATCACAGGGTTTCCAGCATTAGAAGTGGATGACCCTCACTTTTTTTTGGTAGTTGTTGTTAAAAGGCAATTCCTGAGGTTATGACTAAATCAAAATACATACAACGGCGAATAGGCCTGTGCTACGTGCTTGCATCCTGGGCCCCTGGAAACTGGGCATGGCATGGAGCTACGGCAGATAATAAAGTCAATCTCTAATGTGGTGGATGGAGGGAGAGCTGAGGGTTTGCCAGTCTTCCAAACCAGCTGGCTCCAATTCTAGAGGAAGCTGCTCACCCGCCCATCTCATCACAGCTGAAGTGCCACAAAAGACACCACGCGCACAGGGGATGGAAATAAAACAATAGGAATAATAATACGAGACAGATAGAACAGGATCTCTGCTTAACATTGGGAGATGTTCTCCAGATCCGCTCTACCACTTTACAAAATGTACGTGAGCATGTTTATACGGTGCAGATAACCTATGTGCAGACCTTCAAATACATAGACCCTGGAACGTGTTTCAGCAGGCCAAGCTCTCAGGAATCACCCACACGCCAAGAGTCGAAGAGTTTCCCCTGTCCTTTGCACATTTGACAAGGTCCAATGTGGCACACCTGGAAATGCGGCTAAATGCCCACTCTCCTGTTTCAAGTTGGAAAAGGAGTAGGGAAAAGTACATCGAACAGATTCTCTTTCCAAGATCAGCCTGTGATATAGCAAATGAAAGGCTTTGAAAGGCAGGATTGCTGAAAAGGAAGCTTGTGTGGTTTCAAATTAGAAGTCATATTGTTGCACTCACAGTTGATCAAATAAATATTAATCACCAAATGTATTTATGTCACTTCTCACGCAATTGCAATATATTTCAAATGTGTTTTTAAATGGTGGATAAAACACACTGGGAGGGCAAAAAAAAAAAAAAAATCTTCTTTTACAGAACCTCAGATACTAGGCAGCTAGAGGCATATGTAGTAATTTACCGGAACAAAGGAATATGTTTGAATTCGTTTCTGTGTGTTTTCTGCTATTTATTCAAATCTAGTATAATCCAAATAATTTGATAGTCTTCAGAATCTAAGTATAATGATACCATGTTAAAAGTAAACTTTAATCTAACAATGTTACAGTGAATTAGTGTATTCACTTAAGTAATTTTTTCTAGTCTTAAGTCTGTAGAAATTATAAAACTGTAGAAAAATTAATTGTAATGAAAATTCTCATAATTTTTGAAAAAGATTATCCTAAATGATTACAAACGCAGTTAAATGCAACCAAATGATGCAAAACAAAGTATAGAAAAGCTGCTGCTTTCGCTATTCCTTGGTTACTTGGAGTAACATCTTCAGTCCTTAATTTCCAAATTTGAATGTTTAAGGACTCCTCCCTTTCTTCATAAGGGGAATTGGTGAAAAGAATGATCAGACTAAAAATGCAAGCATGTTGCAACCTAATCTTGCCTGTGCTATGTAGTAGCCCCCATGGCTTGTGTATATTGATATACCGTTTAAATTCTACGTTAGCTGTCATGGATTCATTTGTAAAGTTGCATAATGACCATAATGCCTATAGCCTCCTTCCAAATCGAGCTTGAAAAATTTTTAAGGTATTTCTCAAATGGTTAGAGTAATTTCTCGTGAATGAGTACCTTGTCTTCTTTTTAGAGTAAGAAAAGTTGGTAGTTTTCCAGGAGCCAAACAAGGGGGGCCCTTGAAAAACTCAAAATGAAAACAGGAACCAAGACAGTGGCTAGTTTATGCCTTTAGAAAATGCATGCTGACAGATTGAGGGTGTTCACCAATGTATAACATACAGTGAAACATCTGCCTTTTGGTTCAGCAGTATTTTCCTCAATAGCCCACCAATTTTCTTAATTTGGCAGCTGTGGCCTTGTGATTGAGGCGACCTTATTATATAGAAATGTTGAGAAGCAAGCTGTTCCTTGGGTCTGTAAAGTAGCAAACTCAAGGGATTACATATTTTTAAAATGTCAATGAGCATGTGAATATGTGTGTGTGTGTGTGTGTGTGTGTTTCACCAAAGAGGGTCTCACTGAGTCAGACAACAGTGACACCAAAAGTTAAATGGAGAAAATGTTTTTTAATATATTTATCTTGTTATGCAGTAATGTTACTCAATTCAGCATCGTTCAAAACAAACCAATGATGAATAATATCTTGCTATATAATGACTAGTTTTTCCTTTCCTTGCAATAAAGTAAAGCATTTAAGAGAGAGAAAAAAAAACACAAGCATCTCAAATAGCCTCTGCTTTGCTGCAAAAATAGACTGTGATGAGAGTAACTCTTCCAATCAATTATGCAGCATGGTTTTAAGTGAGGAAAAATTTCAACATACGTATCACTTCAAAATATATACAGCATGTATCTATATGTACAAACTGCGTAAATTTTGAAGGGCTACGAAGCGTATATTTTGCTACACCAAAGCTCTGACTGTTAAATTGATTGCAAGAAAACTATAATTTCTTTTGCTGAAAAACTTGAGCAATATGAATCTTACTGGGATTATTTAAACTCAGTGGTGTGTGTATACATCTATATGTGTGTGGGTATAAACAACAGGATTTCTACAAATTCTCTTCAGTAGGCTCAGAAGCAACTTCTCTAACTAAAATATTGCTCTGAAATTGTCTCCTTTAAAAATGACGATAGTAAATGAACATACTTCAAATTCCACAGTCAATACATATGGACTCTGAACCTGACACCCATAGGGGGGTTACTTAATGTCATTCACTCCCTTTATATACATGCAGGGTTCATTAATGGTCTCCCTTTAAGAGCACCCTTTTAAAAGAATGATCTGCCACATTAGCCAGAGCAATGTGACTTCGACTTTTACATATATACATATACATATACATACATATATATATGGTTGTTTTTTTTTTTTTCATTTTGGCTGAATTCAAGAACGAGTCTGTAGGCTAAAAGAATTGATCTGTCACAAAGCAACAGATTGCAGTTGGGACTGCCAACAAATCATAAGCAACAGTAGGTAATGACTAATTGTAACAGGAATGAGGGAACAGAGGGTGGGGATTGTTTCAGAAAAGGTAACGGAAAAAATGATCTTTCTCAAAAGAAATCAAACATTTTTGTTTTGATATTTGTTGTTAAATCAAATAACAAGCACAGCACCTCTGCTCTTCTCAATAGTTCCTAGTGATGCTGATCAATTTGACAATTTCTAAGAGATTTGTGATTTTCCATCACAGGTTGTTTTTTCTGTTCTTTTATTCCTATTAGTACTATTCTATGACACAGGTTTGAGGTTTCTCAATGAATTACTATTTTAACACACTCTTTGGAGCCATACAGTCTAAGACTTACAGAAAACGTTAACTATGACTTTCACTTTGTGGTAATGAATATACAACACTGTCTTAAAAAAAAAAAGAAAAGAAAAAGGAAAGGAAAGGGATTTATGAAGATTTACAAGGTCCAAGAAATAGAATGGCAAGAACAATCATATCCATCTTTTTTATTGATTAAAATATTGCAATTTTTAATTATCTATTCAATCTTCCTCAGATTTTCACAAAATACTTGTTCTTACACAAACATACATTTGTTTACAGCAGAAACTTAACCTTCTAAAACTTTAATTTATGAAATTACTTGGAGCTTGAGGTGTTTAAAGATATTAAACCCTGCACTAACTTCAAATGCTTTGGGGACATTCTGTAAGTTTTGCTTCATTGCAACAACAATTAACAAGATTTTCTGTGTAGTTGAAACACAAGAATTTTGTGGCTCCCTGTGACTGCAGAGATTACAAAGCATATTGGGTCAAGTATAATATATTTTTAGAGGTCATCTGTTTTGTTTAACCTTAAATTTTTAATTTCAACCAATAAAGTGCAGCAGGATTGCCCATATACATATTCAAAATGTAAAAAAGAACGATTTCCTTAATTGATGTTGTAGGCTAGTTACCCCAATCGTTAGGTGATACAACCTATTTTGTCTCATTGATACTCTAATTCCTAAATCCTCTGCTTTCTACAACATGTCTAGAATTCATGTCTATTTAATAACTACATCCAATATTCTTTGTCTCTTCATTACTCAAAGAAGAAATAAATAAAGGAAGCTAAGGACTACCCTTCTTTCTTAAGTCCACATTGATAGATGTCCCCAAAATTGTTTCTCAACAAACTCAACTCTTCCACTGCTGGAAAAGAGAAGAGCTGTTCCAGAATGTCAAATTCAAAAAAAAAATTAGCCATTAAAGTAGAGACATAGAAAAGAGAAAGTAATGTTTGCAGAAACAAATATCAGAACCAAATTGGATGGGAGGAGGGTGAAAAATAATGATGAACAATGAACTATAGATCACTGAAGCAGCACGTATGAGGGAAGGTAAGGAGCTAAGGGCACATGAGATGCCATGAGGACAGCAGGAACCTTGTGATAGGGACCATAAACAAAAAATATTAACAGGAAAAATGTAAAGCTCTGACAAAGAGAAGTAAACCCATATCTGAAACCCATGAAACACTAATAGAAAATCAGAATTATACTCTGCTAGATTTTAAATAAATTTTCCCTCTATTGTGCCTCTATCGTGTTCTGATTCTTTAATACTAATAAATAACTCAGCCTAAATCCAAGTCAGTAGGAATCATAGGCTTGGAATTTCCCATCTATATATGTAATCGGTATGCACCTAAACCATTCTTCTGTTTCCAAGTATCAGGATATTTTGGGGAAAAAAAAAACATATATCAGCATATTGATAACTGAAAGTCTGCTAAAGCTATTCATATTTACCATAAAACTGTTTGAATCTCCCAAGGCGTAAACTAGAGATGAGTTCATACTCCAGATTTCAACACAAGTGCATCAATCTCCCATTATCACCTCTAGTCTTTACATCCAAACACAGAGCGAGGGCCTAGCCACTTGACATAGTAATCCACTCTGGCCAGAACTCACATTTCAGGTGGTGCTTATGGACGGCTAGCACATAGAGCCAAATGCCAGGGTTACAGACAGTACTCAGTTCACCAGATACAACAGAAACACCACCAGTAATTTTCAAGGACTGATGAAACACCCCCTGAGGTGGACCCATTCAATCATTCATTCAGTAAATGAATCATTTGTTTATTCGTTCTTTCATTAAATATTTATCAAAAACACCTACCTACCATGTTCCTGATACCATACAATCCTATACCCTTATGTCTTAATGTTGTAAATACCAAACATATATTAGTGAAAATAATACAGTTCACCACAATACCAATTATAAAACTTGAATTACTACCTCTTTTCCCCACATTCTGATTATTCCCAGCCTTTCACGTGGGTCTTGTTTATAACTATTTGATACATTTGAGTCATTTCAGGTAGATCCTCTGCTCATACAGAAATACTTCGTTTAATAGTCAAGCTATAATGTAAGCTTACATGCAACGTTTTTCTCTTAAAAATATTCCTGGAAATATTTCACCTTAATATGAGTGAAATCACCTCTCAACCCCTCCACCAAAGGAAAGAAAGGCAAGCAAGAAAACATTGGATATTGGGATAGAGTAAGGCGCTGGAAAAGGGAGATGGAGGTTCAGGAAAGCAGGCATGACACCCGCATTTCATGATGGTGTCCAGGGCTAGCTTTGCTTCCACTCCAGGATGCATAAATTAAACTAATTGAGAACTGAGTGAGTTGGTTATTCATCTTATTTGTCTTGACCAAGTTGCAAAGAGAGATTTCCCATAATTTCATTCAGTAATTTGAAGTCTAATCCTTTCAATTGATGAATTTATAGATTTCAACCAAAATGAACAACCTCTGCTTTTGTTTTTTGTTTCCAGACACCTCTGTGTCACCAAAATGCAGGCCCAGATTATGCACTGCCCAAAGTATGCCCTTCTTTCCGTTTTCTCTAAGTTTACTATTATTTTTTGAGGTGTTTTAACCAGAACTGCATGTTCTATTACATACAGATTCAAGTTCATATGTAAAATATATATCACATATTTCCAATATATATTAAAATCACTGTTCATATATACACCCACAGCAGAATGTTTTCCTCACAAAATTAACTTAGAGCAATTGTAAGAGTTTGGTCAACATCAGTATTCCATGTGTTAAAATAAATAGGTAACTGATGTACTTTCTATCCATAATAACTCAACTACCAGCACAATTTGTGGCAGATTTTGGCTAATAAACTCAAAAATGACAAATACTTAGCAGAAACCTGACTATAGTAATTATTTAATGTAAATTAAGAATTAGCACTTTAGCCATTTTTTTCTAAAATGAACCTGTTTGTAAATGTTGGTAGTCGATTAAATAATTGTTTTTAAAAAATGACCGTTTCTTTGGAAGGCCCATGTGAAAACGAAACAAAACAAATCTCAGATTTAATCGCTGTAGGCCAAAATTTGAACTTTCCTTTGGGCTGTTCAGATTCAGACAGCATCATGACATAATTGAGCATTTACTGGGAAAAATTCTCCAACCAACCCCCAACTGTTTCCTTTTACCATCTCAAAATCAGAGCTGGTGATTTCTAAGGACAGGGAAAAGTGGGTGAGGGCCCCCAGGTTGCAATTGAGAGTAATTCTCACAGGATTCTTAGGTGTGCCCTCGATTTTTTCAGAGGGGACAATGGCTCTTGAACCAAATTTTGTATGCATGTGGTTCCTCCCAGTTTACGCCAGAGCACATTTGACTTCTCTACGGAGCTGTCCTTAGCCACTGCGACCTCGGTTCCTGCAGGTGACAGTATGGCTTTCTGCTGATTTATTAAAAATCTCCCATGTTATGGCTCCCGTGTACTCTCTGGAGTGTGATCATGTGACCAGTATAATCACAATCTGTCTCCCCGCTAACATTTCTCTACTTTGGTTATTTGTTTGATAAAGTGAGGAGCTTCCCTTTTGTTGCCCTTCATCAGAGCTTAATGTCTTTACTTTGGGATCAATATACTTTATGAATAATTTTATTTCCTTCTATTTTTATGGTCTTTTCTCCTCATTATCATACTGAGTTTATTAGCTGGTGCTGTCAGTATCTCTACCCTGTCATATGTTCCTGAGGTACAGTAAATATCACTTGTGTTGTAATTAATATGCACACCCTCTGCAGTAATTAAAGTACAGACCCCTTCAACCAGCTGAGCTTCCTACACTAATTCCACCTTATCTTCATAATGAACTTATTGTAATCTGAAACTACTACTGAATATTGTTCAGTAAGGCTAGAAGAATGAAATCTAACGAGATGCAATAATATTTGTGAACATGTTAATATAAAAAATGAATTTAATTAGTCTAAATCTAATTAAATTTCCCATACAATTAAAAGCCTCCCCTTCCTTCCATTTTTTAACATCTAACAAATGCCACATTATTGCCCTTTCAGTTATTTCTACAGAGCAGCAGACTGGACAAGAGCTTTTTTCCCTCCCTAGAAGATACACACAGCAAAGCCTATAGGAAGCAGACATTGGACAGTGACATAGCAGGGAAATAGCTGAGTCCCTTTGAGGAACTACTATCTAAAATAGAAGACTTACAAGATTTGGACAAATCGAAAATCCGACCTTTCTTAAAAAAAAAAAAAACTTGAGCAAAATAGTTTCTCAAATTATCAAAAAAAATCTGTGAATCAAAAAATACATCTTAAAAATGCCTAATGCCATAGGTACAACGCAAGGGGCACTAAGGCACAGACCCTGTCTGCAAGGAGCTTATATCTTAATGAAAGAAAGACATATTTCAACTCTGCAAATATTTATTGGGCATCTTCTAGAAATAATAGAGACAGTGCGTGTCACAGAATCTCTAAGCAGGATGGAAAAGGAAAAGTCTAGCACTGAACTTGCACCTTGATAGACAGGGGAGAGAACATTTGGGGCAGGACACTAGCTGTTGCTGTATAGATTCAGTTTTGCTGGAGAAAAAAAGTGTATAAGTTAGGAAAAAAATAGACACAAAAGACTAAATCAAGATACATGATTGGCACAAAGGAGGAACTGCATGCACATTTAATAGTACACTTACACTGTCAGGAAACATTTCAACAAGAAAAGTGAGTGCTGGAAGTACGGAGCTGCACTAGGCAGGCAAACAAGCCCTCAAACTGGGTGAAGGGTCAGGCATGGCCACAGCAGTGCCAATCAGTGGGATTACTGCAAGGTGGAAAGATGTTACCAAGAGGGTAGAGCCCTGCTTTTTTAATTATTCACAGTAATGACTTGGATCTTGGAAGGAAAGAAATCATTTCCAAGACTGTAGATGAAACTAAATTAGCAGGCAGCACAGCATTAAGTACCAATAACACACACGCACACACACACACGCATGTATAAATGTATCATCTTGAGAATTTAGAAGTGGTTTAGTGGTCAAAGCACTTGTCAATGAGGACAACACATTTACTCCCACAGTTGTTTTCTTGTCTGTTTGTTTTTTAAACTACCCCGGCTGATGAGAGATTTATAAGACATGTTAATGAATGGATCACTTGGAAGGAAGTTATCAAGTTATGTCATTCCTCCAGAAGTTGAATCTAACCTCCACCATTCCTTGGCACCTGTTCTGGCATTCTCAGGGCAATGATGGATCAGCTCCCCAAGAAAAAGCAACATCTATTCTTCTACTAGACTTGATACGAATTCAGTTGGGAAAGAACAAGAAGCATTTAGAGCAGCGTCCATGCAATAGTCTCTGCAAATTATCACTAAACTTGCTTTTAGGCATGAAATGTCCCTTAGCAACAGTACCTATCCCTGTGCCTCAATTACCCCTGCTAACACCACACATGATTCTTCCCCCGCCCTGCCCCCTATTTGGTCTTGAGCTTCTACTTTGAAATTGCACTTTTTTCCTAATGCATTAAGTACACAGAAGTTTGAAAACCTAGAATCATCTCATGCCATCCCCTAATATAATCAAATGAAGACAATTTAAATTGTATGTAAATTACACCAGTCAGAAGGCAAAGAGTTCTGGGCGCCTGGGTGGCTCAGTTGGTTGAGCAACTGCCTTCAGTTTAGGTCATGATCCTGGAGTCCTGGGATTGAGTCCCACATCAGGCTCCCTGCTCAGCGGGGAGTCTGCTTCTCCCTCTGACCCTCCCCCCTCTCATGCTCTCTCTCTCTCTCATTCTCTGTCTCAAATAAATAAAACCTTAAAAAAAAAAGAAGGCAAAGAGTTCTGAGTAGAAACCTGATAGTCTAGGAAGTTATCCCAAAAAGCAAACTTCTGAGAACTTTGCAACAAAGAGCTTCAGTGATGAAAACAAATAATATGTGGAAATGTATTGCTACAGCTATGCATTGCAAATCAAAGGAACTAAAATAAAGTTAGGCATTCTCTAGAAGAGTGCTCACTATATTTTAAGGAAAATTTAAATGTGCTTCAAAAGGGCAACATGGAGAAAATGGAATGATACTGATACCAAAAATAAATTACAAAGAAAATCTGGGCTGTTTTGCTGTTAAAAAAGAAAACTAAAACATGTTGACATCTACCTGATCTCAAACATGTTAACGTTGATCCTGACTATCAAAGGGAACCTACGTCTGGTAGGAATGAATGGAGATTCTAGAAGATATACTTTTAAAATTCCTGATTGAGAAAGTTTTGGTTATACCACTGAAAATCAGTGAAACCAGAATGTCAACCCATTATTAGAGAAGTCAAGAGAAGTCAAGAATTGGGTGTACATGTCTGTGTCTGTGTATGCATTTGGATATACGAGAAAGCAAAAACTGGAGCTCGGAAAATTAAGTAACGTGACATTTCCTTCAGTAAGCTCTACCAAACTATTAGCTGAAAATAGAATAATTTATCCTAATTTATATTTGTTCATCTTTAAGCTTTATGTTCAGTTCACTATAGGAGCTGAACCTGATGTTGAAGAATGGTCTCAAAGGGCAGGAAAAGTTATAAAAATTTTAAGCAAGTGTTGCTCATGTCTGTCTGCATTTCTGAAAATTGTTCATGTGAAGGATGGGCTTGGCTTGTAGCAAATATTTTGTGACTCATGATTTATTTTGCATACTCAGCATAGTTTGGGAGCAATGCTAATGTTTATGGATTATTGCACTAACTTGGAAATTATAGTGTAGTATTTGTAATTCAATAGGAGTTTTCTTAGAAAGCAGGTGTACTTATATTTGCTCACTGGTAAGGTTAGTGACAAAGTCTAGGAACCAAAGTGGAAGACAGATATCAACTCTATGCAGGATTTTTGCACCTGTGATGTGTGTGTGTGTGTGTGTGTGTGTGTGTGTGTGTGTGTGTGTGTGTGTGTAGGGCGGTCAGTTCCAAACTTCTATTTGGTGATATGCTCCTGATTCAGTAACAGCTTGTAGGCAGGCTGTGTTCATATGGAAATGTCATTAAGAAAGGTTTCTGGGGCGCCTGGGTGGTTCTGTTGGTTAAGCATCTGCCTTTGGCTCAGGTCATGATCTCAGGGTCCTGGTAGCGAGCCCCACATCAGGCTCTGTGCTTAGCGGGGAGTCTGCTTCTCCCTCTCCCTCTGCTCATGCTCTCTCTCTCACTTGCTCACTCTCTCAAATAAATAAATAAAATCTTTAAAAAAAAAAGGTTTCATCATGAGCCTCCTGGTGTCTTCTCTAGCTCCTCTTGTCAGTTTGTTTACATACTGGACCATCAATCCCTTAACATCACCCAGTTGAAACAATAAAACATGACAACTTAATGATAAACAAGATGGAAAACAGAACATGTTAGGATGCTTACCTGAAAAATTTTCTTAAAGGAAACCACTGATTATGAAAAGAAAGTTTAAAAACTGGGGAAGTTAAAGCTATTCTCATTCTGTGTGTGTACTGTATGTATATATACACAGTATACATATTCGCATTTAAAATACATTCTTTGATAATTTAATACTACTGACATTGGTATAAAACACAAAGAGCAACATTTCTCTCTCCCTTCTTTCCAGAACTACTGAGGTGAGTTTGATAATGTACATAAAACCTTTTAATCTACTGAATGTTAGAATTGTCATAATTTTCTTCTGTAGTTATCACTTTCCTTTGGTCATAAAAGCCCTAATTGCATTATAAGGTGTCAAAGCAAAACCAAAAACTCCAATTTGCTTTCCTTTTTTTCCCAGGCTTAACTGAATGGGATTCTAAAATTAAATTTCACTGGTTTACAAACTCTCCCCTCAAATTAACACAGAAGTGATTGAAGGCATTTTTAGGTACACCTGCTCAACTACTATTTTAATAAGAAAATGACTTAGAAATTGGTAGATATAACACTATTGTTGGTACAAACTAAGCCATGTCTCACAGTACAGATACTCAGATAGAATCCATCTTCAATACTCTGATTCCTCCAATTTATCTTTGTACCTAGCTTCGGTTTCAAACAAAGTCTTATGCCCAAATGCTCACTGGATGCCCAGCATGTTTGCTTGTGGTAGCTAAATAACGTATGGAGAAATGATAGAGGCAAAATCTAGAAAAATTATTCTCCTGTATATATTCAGCATTAAGACAGAGATACCCATTGGCAGTTACCTGCTTGGCCCATTTCGCCAAGGTCCCCGCCAAGCTGTGGGCCCATGTTGTAAGCTCTGGCAAGTTGCAGCGCCCCCAGGGGGCCTGCAGCACCTCCAGCTAGTCCATCACCGGGGGCCAGAATCTGGCCCAGGAGCTGTGGTGGCGAGGTCAGCTGCTGACCTACAATGAGCACCGCACACTGCAGTTCTGGGAGGTCCCCAGCCGTGGCACTGTGGCCGCTCTGCAAGCTTAGCATAGCTGTCCTCTTCCAGGCCGACTGCAAGCATGTCAGTAGGCTGGCCCGTTGGCCTGGCAAACACGCCAACAGGCTAGGAGACGACTGGTCACCCTTCTGCAGGAGGGGCTGCTTGGACATCAACAGCCACGATCCGGTCCTGTCCGTGGAGAATGTGGCACTCTGCAAGGACGCAGCCCAGATGGTGGTGGTTGGCACTGCAGGCCAGGTGCTGATGCTGGAGCTAAGCAACGTGCCATCAGAGCAGGTGGTCAGCACGACCTCCTCCAGGATTGCGAGGGCATCACATGGAAGGGCCAGGAGTGGCTGAGCTCTAACCCTCTGGCTTCCAGCCCCACGTGCTGGTTCAGTGCCTGCCGCCAGCTGCTGTCACATCCATCATGCTCCATTTTGAGAGAAGCCTTAGGAGCCTTGCAGCCTTTTGCATCAGTCATGGCTATGGCCTCTTCAACTACAAGTGCAAGAGCCCTGTGCTGGCCAAGTGCACCCTTCAGACCCAACGATCCCTGGGGCTGTGCTCCCAGGCGAAGTTGCTCACTGTGCCAGTCTTTTCCGCGCAACTGTTCATCCGGAACAGCCACGTCTCAGGCAAGAAGCGGCAGCTAATGCTCACGGCAAGTTGCAGGAGGCCCATGCGTGGAGCAGGCCCGCCCCGAGGACGAGGAGATGACGATGCCCGTGCAGCCCTGCATGGAGCCCTGCTGGCTGAACACTCCCTCTCCCGCACTAGGCACTGCCTCCGCTTCCTCACACGTTCCTTGGATATGCAGCCCGCCCCAGACCTCCGTGCGGCACGAACTCGGGCTCCATGTTTGCCTACGCGATGGCTGTGCGAACAGCGAGAACACGGTGGGAACGGTGGGAGGAGCAGGCAAGGAGATGCAACTGACACACTGTGCGCCCGCCTTGGCTTTGTCGTGCAGTACGTGCGTGGCCACACGCTGCCTGAGCTCTGAGTGGCCTCACGGGACCTGGTGCAGGTGCCTGATTTGCAGGGCGACCATGCCTTCCACACTGCCTCTGAGGAGCAGTTCAAGGTGTTCGCAATGCCCAAGGTGAGCGCCGAGATCAAGGTCAAGCTGATGACCACAAGGGGCTGTTGCTTGCACAAAATGGCACTGGTTACCTTTGCCAGTGTGGCCTATAAGGGCTATACCAAGACCTGCCAGGCCTGCCTCATCAACCTGAGTGACATCCACATCTTCTCTGTGCCTGGCCTGCAATCCCAGAACCACTATTCCTGCATCTGGAAGGAGAACGTCAGCGTCATTTCCCTCTGTGTCTTCACATGCCCGAGTTGGGGCTTTTACCTGATGTTCCCAGTCGAAATTTGAACGTTTCTCCTTAAGTGCCCAGAACATCACAGAGCTGCTCACCTATCTGGACATTAGCAGGCTGCATGACACCGCCCATGCCAGCTGCAGATTCCCAGGGTCACCCAAGCTGAGCCAGGCCAATGGGACTCCAGGCATCATGGTGGCCCCATGAATCTGCCATGGGAACCCTGGTCTTGTCTGCAGCAAGGGAACAGACACCCTAGGGCCACCAGAGGCCATCCTCTTGCACATGTCCGTGGACTTGGCCACCAGTGCTTATACCACGCTGGACACAAAAGGAGATGGTAGGATAAAGGGCGTGAAAGATTTCCTGGGCTCCTCCGAGGATTCTGAGAAGAATCTGGGGAACCTAATGTAAGAAGAGGCTCAAGCCTGCATCATGTTGATCAAAATGAGGAAGGCCAGGACTACCAGCCACCTGCCCTGCTAGGAGCTGGGGTCCAGCATCCCTGGCTCCTGCCTGTCCCTTCACTTGGACCAATACCTGCTAATCTGTGGGCTCTGGTGGGATCTGCCCACCTTGGCCTCAGGGTATGGGCCCAGTACTCAGCCCAGAGCCTCTGGGACAGATTCAGACTGGCCCCTTCAGATGGGCTACCCTGGAGGCCCAGTGCCACAGGAAGAGGAGAGCTGAGGCTAGCAGCCATGCCATCTCCTATTCCACACACCATTCTTCCCACCTTCCTTTGCAGAGAGTATTTTTCTAATGCCTGTGCTGGGCTGGACAGTCATTTCTAAAACTATTTTGATACTTGCTCCTGAGTCAGCTGCCTCCCACATCCAGCCTGTGCATGAATGTACCCGGTATGTACATATACATATATGTGACTGGGAGTACTGCAGGGCACACAGGTCTGGGACCTGGTCCGGTGTGGGGGTGGAGGGCAGGATAGGTTTCCCTTAGACTATATTTTCGGGGGAGGGGGTTTCCCCCTTTTATTTTGTTAAAATTTGAGTTTTAATGTCAAAAATACTGATTTTTTAATATTGAAAATGAAAGCATGTAATGATTCTTAAGGGGGGAAAAAAAGACAAGAGTGCCAATAGAATGAGCCAGAACAAATATTTTAGTTATGATTTTTACATTCCGTGATTCTCTCTACCTAGCATTGCTACCCAGAATGTTGTTGAAACCATGGGAAAGGAATCAAATAGTTATTTTTAGCTAAAACATTATGGAGTTTAGGCCTGAATTTCATAAGTGATAAGGTTACGCATGTGCCTTTGAGAAAATGCTGAGAAACTTTACTGGGCCTCAGACAGAAAATATAAGTTGTGAACTTCTTTAATGGCTGTGCCTTCCAAAGTAGAACAAAGGGAAAGAGTTATTGAGGTAACTAAAACAAAGCAAGAAATACCGCAGAAAAAGAGAAAAATACTTTTCCCCAGGTCTGAATCTAGCAGCTCAGAACACATGAAGGAGATGAATGAACCTAAAAGGTATTTGCAGCTAAAGAGATAGATGCTGAGCTATTATTTCTTGTGATGCTATGAGATATTTATAACAACAAAAAAACCTCTTGAAAATAAAATCAGCACCCAGTTTCTCAGCAACAAACAACCTTCAGATTACAGTAGCAATATTATACCTTAAACACTAGTTCATGTTTAAATATTTTAATAATGACAAATAAAAATTTGTGTTTTCTGTATCAGCTGTGTCTACATTCAGATGCTATTTTCAGAATATTTCCTTTAATAACCTTCTCTTCCCATATTTATAATAATAAAGATGAACTTGGAGCAAAATATTTTCTTTTTGGACTGCTTCCCTATCCTAAAACTCTAATCAAATCATAATATTTAGAAACTTTTAAGTTTTACATGTGCTACTTAATTTTTTATTTATTTTTTTTTAATTTTTTTATTGTTATGTTAATCACCATATATTACATCATCAGTTTTTGGTGCAGTGTTCCATGATTCATTGTTTGTTCATAACACCCAGTGCTCCATGCAGAACGTGCCCTCCTTAATACCCATCACCAGGCTAACCCATCCCCCCACCCCCCTCCCCTCCAGAACCCTCAGTTTGTTTTTCAGAGTCCATCATCTCTCATGGTTCGTCTCCCCCTCCGACATACTCCCCTTTTCTTCCTCTCCTGTTATCTTCTTCTTTTTCTTTTTTCTTAAAATATGTTGCGTTATTTGTTTCAGAAGTACAGATCTGTGATTCAACAGTCTTGCACAATTCACAGCGCTCACCGTAGCACATACCCTGCTACTTAATTTTTTAAAGGAAAGTATTAAAAGTATATTTTTAGAAGTCAAAATTTTTGTAATCCAAAGAGCATTATGGAGTCCAGTTTGAAAACATGCTCTGCTACCTTTCCAATTTAAAAAAAAAAATAATATACATACAGTGCTTGACATCTCCCTTTGCGAGGCATAAGTTCCAGAAAGCAGGCAACATTACTGAAACATCTGTTATTTCACATTGTCCACTAAATGGCTTTCCTGGTCACATGATCACAAGAAATTACCACCATGCTTGTAGTCATTAGAGATATTGTAGTTTATACGACTGGCTTTCAGTTCTCCTACTCTGTTGGTATCGGTTCATACAAAGTGAAAGAGGTGAAGGATGCTGTTCAGGTGCATCAAGTGATACCGTATTGGCCTGAAATATATCATGTATCTCCCAAAGCTCTTGGACTCGAGAAATTCTTTGCATGTAAACTAAAACAAAACCCATTTAGTTGTAACCCTCATGCAACACTTTGCTAAAATCAAATCTGAGATGTATTCTTTTTCAAATAAGACTTTGTCTTCTATGCCATATCAAAGCAACTTGTTGACAAGTGAAAAGTAAATTATACATGTGGTAAGTTTTATCTTGGTTTGCTTTCGGGGATTGCTGTTGTGTGTGTGTGTTTGTTTTTCTTTGTTTCAGTTTGTTTTGTTGTTGTTGTTATATGATGCCAAACAGTTGATTTCATAGATTAATTTTTTGTCATGGTAGTGACTTAATTAGACAGGTTCTTTAATTTACCGATGCTTAGTACACAATCCTATAGAAACAGCCTAAATGAGGGCTTTGCACATTAAAGGATATACACTTAGGAGAAACGCAATACAAAACTAAGTAGAAATTGAGAGTTTCCGAAATAATCTATACTGACTTCTGATTCCAAATCCACTTCTAAATTTTTTTCGTATTTCACGACATGCTCCTTAAAACAACAACAACAACAACAACAACAAAGGCCAAAAAGAATGTTCTCTAAGAACATTACATTGCATAGCTTAAAAACTAACATTGATTTCACTATGGTGATTTTATTTTTCGTAAGTAGCCACAGCACCTCCCTCCCGCATGCTTATCTTAGATGTAACTTTGACACTACCCCCCACAAGAGATGAGGTCTGCGTGCCCTCTCCTAAAAGTGGGCTGGCTTTGTGGCTGTTTCCTCTAACAGAGTGTGGCTAAGTTGCTAAAGGCCATGAAGCTTCTGCTTTGTTAACTAAAATACTTGTTCTTAAAAGCTTGTACAAAGCCCCATTGCACAGAGGCCACTCTGTTGTGAAGGAGCCGAAAGCCACCCAAAAGGAGAAACTGCATGGAGGTCGTGAGATGACAAGGGGAGAGAGCGATGTCTAGGAGCCCCCAGCTGCTGGGGCCTCTCACTTTTCCAGCTCTGGCCCCCGTATGACTGCAACCCCAAGAGAGACCCTGGGCCACAACTATCCGGCCGAAGCTCTTCCAAATTTCCCACCCACAGAACCCAGGAGAAATAAAACAATGGCTGTTTTAAAGCCCAAAGTTTAGAGAAATCAATATATTTATAGATGATGTATTAAATAAATGTTTGTTGAATGTCTACTCTGTGCCGGGCAATATCCTGAGTACTGAATCCTGCAAAGATTTTGTGCCCCCCCAAAAGTTTAATTAATCCCTTCATCCTCTGTGTTTCCATGGCTCTCTTTAGATAAGTAAAATAGCACATTTCTTTTGTCCATATTGTGTAAGTTGTATACATGTTTGATTATAAACCTCTCAATTCAGGATCCGGGTCTCAGTAAATTTTGTTTCCCTCTGTAGTGTTCTGTAGTGCACACAAATGTTCAGTGATTGATATACAGCACCTGTCTGGATAAGAAAATTCAAGGCAGGGAAATGACATCATTATCCCCCATGGTACAAATGAAAAGCTAATATAGGTTTTAATGTATGACTTCTTTAAAAGAGCTGAAGCTTTCAACTGGAGGAAAAAGAAGTACTTTTTAACACATTTTGAATATGTGATCTTTATTATTAAGCTACTTATTGAAGCAGTCAAAAAAAAAGCCTTTTTCAACTACTCCTAGTCATTAGTAAATAAACCTTATGTTTTTAAAATAACTATCCCTTAAACTAGTTTTGTTTCATCTGTCAATTAGTCTGTTTCCACAGTTCTAGATTATTTTGTTCTAACTGTAGCCTAAAAATGGGCCTTGGATAGGATGAGAAAGTACGGAGTGTCGCAGACCTCCTGGTTACGATCTTCCCTTCTACCACTAGTCTATGCTGTTGCTCTAAGTACAGGATGCTCTCATTCAGTGTCTGTAGGCATGTTACAAGGATCACTTTTGTCTAAGATTTTTAGCTCAAATGGAAAAAAGTCAAATGCCTGATTGTTTCCCCCAATTAGAAGCAAACAATTTAAAAACAATTCTTTTCACAAAAATAATTTTTTAACTCATAAATTTAAGTATTTAAAACTTTGTCAATGCAGAAAAAAAATCTCTTTTGGGGGAAGGGGGACCTCCCTTTCTAATTTTGAATAGAGAAGCAATCCAATCCTTATAGCCATACATTTCTAAAATGTTCAGTTTTTGCTACTTTCTTCTGGTCCTCTATCCCAGTTTGATCTATATTTAATGATCAAATGAGTTTCCAAATCCCATGAATTCTACCTCAGCACCGCTTTCCCTACCTAGCCCATTTTCTCCCCTTTCTGTTGTATAATTCAGAACCTTAAATGTCTGGAAACTGAGTAATATTGCAGCAAACATTTATGAAGGACTTAACTGTTTGAAGCCCTGCGCTAAGGGCTTCATAGATGCTACCCTGTTTAAACCTCACATCAACGTGATGAAATGGACTCTAAAATTACTCCTGTGTAACCCGTGAGGAAGCCATGGAGGACTTGAGAGCTAAGGAATTCATCCAAGGTCATAGTCAGTAGTGGTGGAACCAACATGCAAATTAGAGAGTGGGACCCAAAGCCCGGGGTTCTAATCTACTTCTCTAACTTGTGGCTAGAAGGGACTTTAAAATCTAGTCCACTCGTCGTCTGATGCTTCATGTTCCTTTGACATTCCTGCCAAGTTGTCAGCAGCCTATGTTGGAACATCTCCAGTAACTGTCATAATGGTCTCCTCTCTTTCAATTCCAACTCAGCCTCTGTTCTGTACCAGATTAATTGTTACCAAAAGGTTTTTTGTCATAATCTCCCCTGTGTTCAGGTAAACTCCTCACATTTCTAAACAAAGCAACTATGATGCTTCAAATATCCTAAACTCCCTCTACACCTATTCATACTCTTTAATTCACAACTTGTGTCCAGAATCCTACTTGTATGGTGTCCTCATAGGGATAATATGCTATTTCCTCCATTCTAGAACACGGTCCTCACTGACTCTATATCAACATACTCATATTCTTATCTTTCAAGAGTCTCAAAATTGACACAACTTCTGCCACACACTGTTTTCTATGGTCTGTCATAACTACATGTCTGACAAAATTCAGAAACCAGCAGCTCTGACTTTGCCTGTCCTCCCGACTGATCTATCAGCTATTTGAAAATAGTCACGGTTTTGTCTTAATGTCCCTTTAAGACACTTGCAGTGTTTTATTGTAAAATATCAAGAAATATTCTATGGGTACATGCATACATGGTTAGATGGATCAAAGCATTAAAAACAAAACAAGTTCCATTTTTTCTGCATGTATAAAGTAATGCTTCAAAAATGTTTGAATTCAAATGACTGGCTCTTAATAAAGCCTTTAGAAACCCTCACACTTGTTACTAATTCAACCAAGCGTTGTCACTGCACTTAACAGGTCTTTAATTAATAGAACCAAATATTTGACCTGATTTAAAGACTAGTTCTTCAAAATAGTTTTTGACAAAACCATACTTGATTAAGTTTATTGGTTAAATTCATTTGATTTGGTATAAAGCAAACATCTTATGAACCTAAACACTGTCAACATTTTATTATTCACAAATATAGAATATACACCTAGTGTTATAAACTGAAATACCAAGGATAAACTGAAGGTCATCAGGGGTCATACACAGTGACCAAGAGGAAGAAAAGTGAGCATTACTCTTTAACTATAATTTGTGGTAATTTGCATTTGTAAAGATAATAGTCAATAGAAATAGTCGATATGTCTTTCTTAAAGAAAGACACACATGACCCAAAATAGTACTGGATTAAAAAAAAGACTACTAGTTAATTCATGAAAAAAAAAAGATTAAGATTCCAAACTGAAATATTTGAGAAATAATTAGCCTTTGATAAAATTCATCGTCAAGTAGAAATTCATTTTTAATCATGAAATATATTTTTCCTGTGCTATTTTAGCTTTGTTTTAATTTGCTATTTAGCAGTGCCCTGAAATATTAATAATTTGTTTAATAAATTCCTTCTAACTCTTAATAGATTTTTGATGAAGAAATTTATCTTAGAGATCTCTGTGAGAATTGATATTACATACTTCCTGAAAGTGTTAAATTATTGGCCTCCTGAGTAGTTTCATTTGAACCTCTATCTTTTGCTTGCCATCATCTGTGTTCAGATCTCAGAAGCTTTGTGAAATGTAAAAAAAAAATGAAAAATTATCGATCCTATGAGCCATAAAAGCAGATACTCTAGAAATGAGAAGAAAAATGTTTTATCTACAGAGTTAATTTACCAAAAAAAAAAAAGTTTTCTTTCCAGATTATAGTGTCAAATCTCTTAAAATTAGCCTGATGAATAAAATAAGCCCATAGTACTTAAAACCTTGGATTGGTGTAGAAGGAAACAGTCCCATGGGGGTTCCGTCATTGGTCTATTTCCTACAAAACATGCACCTAGCAGCAACTCCTACAGGGTTGCCTGAATGCCAGGGCTGTGACAGCTCCAAATAAATCCCTTTCTCCATGCTGATTTTCAGCACATGGGAAGGTCAGCTCTGGAGTTTGACAGAGTCAAGGTGCATTCTATCAGAATTGCCAGGAGGCTGACTTCCCTGTTTTCTTCCCTCACGGATTATGACAATAAAACACAATGCTCAGCTTTGAAAATAGGTAAATTTGTAGAGAAGGGATAATTATGGCCCTTTCATACCCCAAGCCATTCATGCCCCAGGGAGAAATTTATACAGGGATTATCTGTGTAGATTTTGGAGACAAAATGGTTAGTGAAAAGCCTGTGGGCTTTGCAGCCAATCAGATCTGGATTTGATCTCTGGCTCCTCTGTTTACTAATTATTTAACTTTTGATTATTGGTTTAACTTCTCTGAATCTGTCACTTTATAATCTTACTAACCTTATAGGATTGAGAGGAAAGATTAAATGAGATAAAGCATTTATGATTTTAAATGTTTGTTACCAAACCCCACACATAATAAATACCAGTGCCTTTGGTGGTGGTGGTGGCAGTGGTGGTGGTTAAAGCCGCTGTTGCTTCCAAAGCCAGTCCTCTCATCTGGGCAAGAATGGAGGCTGTGAATTAAACTCATGGGAAGGTTCTCTAGTAGATGTCATTCTGTGACACCTCAAGGGCTAATTCAGCATTGAGATTAAAACTCAGATTTAGCAGGAGGGGTGTAGACTAACAGTATGTTTCTGTCCTGAATGCCCAGGGAAAGCCAGTGACAAATGGACAGTATGGGGGAATGGCTGTCAGACCAGGTCAGACAGACCTAGGTTCTTTTTGTTTGTTTTGTACTTACTTTGTTTTGTTAACATTTCTGAACAGAGAAACCGTAGGAAATCTAATTGAATTGTCTACATCTCAGTTTCCTCATCAGCAAAATATGAAAATAATGACATATCCTTAATTCACAACAATTACTTCATGCTAAATATTATGCCATGTAATATTAGCAACATAACTTGGATTCAGATCATCAGAAAACCTCTTGATCCTATACAGTATGGATTTTGTGGCCCTGTGTTTCAGGGTTCCTCAAGCAGAGTTCCCAAGTTTCTTTGAACACTTGTTCTTAGAGATGCTCTGAGAAAAAGAATAATAAAGAGTTCCATGGTCAAAATACATTTGGGTAACATTAAACCTTTATACCCCTTTCTTGGAGAATCACAGTTAATACTGGCATGTTAAAAGCCTTGAGAAATTACTCAGCAAAGAAACCTAGACTGCTCAATGGTCCCCTGTGTTTTCCAAAATATTAAATATACAATAAAAATTATTGATTGTATAGCCTCTTCCCCTTTCTTTTTCATAATACCTTTTGGGATGGAGGTTTAGCAGAAACATATTGGGAAACATCAATGGCCCTGTTGTCCTCAGATTAGCTACAATTTTGTACTAGGTGCAAAGGATGTGAATTGCCAGATGACACAGACATCCCAGATGGAGGGAGCCGATACTTTCTGATGGCTGCAGAGACCAGCTCCAGCCAACGCATGAGTCCAATGTCAGTGGTCCCTTGGCCCCACAGAGTGAATTCACTCCGTAACTACTAAGTGGACTTGCACTTTTGTTCTCATCTTTTAAAATTGCCCTGTCACATTGAAAGAGGTAAATCCTGAGAAGAGGGAAAGTGACACATGCAAGACCCAGAGAAACTTGATGGAGACATTAGCATAACTAATATGCATCACTGAGCATGGATATCTTGCACTGATAATCACATACACTTATGGATATGATTCAGGATTCCATGAACATTTAATTACAGGCAAACTAGACCAAAATCTGAAAAACAAATCAGATCAAAATCTGATTACTGCAGGGAGGGTCAGGGGATGTTACTGTTAAACTTCTTAGCACGTAGCCAAGCAGCAAGCCTTGTCGACTGACCTATTACATATAAGCTACAGTATTACTCACTGGCTGTACTGTGATTCATGAGACACACACACGCTCTCCTAAAAGAGTGTCTGGCACAGAATAGGCCCTTGCTAAATAATTGCTGAATATATGAACAAACTAACACCGGGAGTTTTACTAGGTCCTACAAAAAGGCCTGGATTTATATTACAAAATGAAGATAAGACTATGCTGGTATTATTTATGAATGTGTGGTATTGATTGACTTAAGTTCACGTCAAACAGTTTTGATCAAGTTTTCAGTCAGGTTCTAATTTGCTAGTTGTATAAAGAATTAAGGATGCGGCTAGCAAAAAAGCTAGTTGAAGTTTTGCATGGGAAGAACACTGAAATTTGGTGTAAGTCTATAGGGGAAGCAAGCATGTAACTTACCTAAAGAAGTCAGACATCTGGGGCCATACTCTGAGTGAAAGGACATGGTCAGCATGGAACCTGAAATGTCTCAGGGATATATATCTGCAAAAGAAGTTTCAATCAATGCCTGGAGTTTGGGTTAGAATTCATCAGAGGGATAGCACACAAAGTGTCCACAAGGAAGAATTTTTTCAATAAGAAAGACTACAGTTTGAGAAGAGAGTAAAGTAAGGAATCTGATTGGGAAGGGAGTGCAGATGTAGGAGAGAAGAGCATCCCTTAAGTTTAGGGGCAAAGCCCAATCTAGAACCACAGAAGAACTCAGGGAAGAAGTGAGAAGGGTGCATTTGATGTACACCAAGTAATTTTGTATAAAGGGTTCCTTATGGTTCAGGTGGACATTAGTCCTTTGACTAAAGAGCAGTGTCTTTTGTTACCACAATATTTTATGGCAGCCAACTAGCTTCCGACATACTGAAAAATCCATGGGAAATAATTCAGGCACACAAATTGCTTTGAATGAGGGCTGAAGGGAACGCACTTACCCATGGAACATTCTAAGATCATCACAAAGTGGGCCAAAACACATGGGATTTGGGTAGAGAGACCTGGGACTCAATCTTGACCCCACCACTTATTTCTAGTTACATGACCTTAGGTAAGTCATTGAGCCTAGTGAGGTTTAAAAACTCAACTGGTTGAAAATAGACATCTGGGAAAAAAAAAGAAAAAGAAAACAGACATTTTGTAGAGCTTGTGTGAAGGTTAAATGACTGGTCTATAAGAGCGCTTAGCTCATTGTTTCCCACATATTGCATTGTCCAAAGACTATCAGCAAATTATTATATTTGACAGAACTAGGCCGATATATCTATATCTTTGTTTTCCATTTTCAGTGAAAATTTATCCCACTATATTACAAGGAAATAAATTCAAACAAGGAGAGCAGTTTGGTGCACTAAATAGGTATCTCCCTGACTTTTAATTTTCCTGTCTACTTTGATCATATTACATTGCCCCCAAATATTTCTAAAAGTTTAGATGCACCATCCAGCATTTTTGTGTATTCCATGTATGTTTATTCTGATGTGAGAATATTAGGATGAGGTATTTTCACTAGGTGTGCTTACTTTTTAAATTTTGTGATACTTCAGAGAGACACATAGAATGTCAACACCAAACTGAATTTTTTTCATGCCAAACTATAAAAGTATAAAGGACATTTTTATGTGATCTTGCCTTTAATAAGACCAAGGAATGCAAATCTTTATTTTCTCTCCTTACACATGTTTCTTAAAATATTGTTTCTACATCATATTTCAGTTTAAAGATGAAAGTGCTTCTTAAGGGTGCCCAATAATATTTATATGTGAGTATGTAATAAAGCATTAGTTGAGTGAGTCATGTTAAAATATAACCACAAAAACAGTTATTAGCTTTCCTATATAAATGCCAACGAAAGTAGTTAATGTCAATTTACTTTCTCATTCTTAAGTCAGATACAAAATTCCTGAATTAATTATTTAGATTAATACGTTAAAGAGAAAAAATTCCAAATTTTGCAAATTAAAAAATCCATTTCATTGACTATTAGTATTTTAAAAGTTCAAGAATACTTCAGAAAATGAATATCCTCTGTCCATTAATTGCATTAAATAAAGATGTACTATTAAATACACGTGTACTAGTTAAATACATATGTACTAAACATGAGGCTCTAAAGTCAGATAGCCCAGATCCCAACATTTACTATTTGGGGCAATAACCTCTATTTGGCTTAGATTCCTCATCTGGAAAAAGTGGAAATAATCTTAATAAATTGTGGCATAAATTGTATAAAGTGCTTTAGCCCAGGACATTGTACATAGCAAGGCTTCAGTTAATATCAGTTCTATGTTTAGTGGTAATAATAATGGAACTCTATCCCCGTTCTTTTTCCTAACCTACATGATTTAAAATTAATTTAAACAACATCAGGACATAGACCGGGCCTAAAATATCACATTATAGCTATTATAGGTCACCTCTGTTTTGAGTGTTTTATACTTGTATTTCTCACACTTGGTTTCAGACCTCATATATACCTTATTGCCTTAGGTAAAACTGCTTCTTCATTCATCCACGTATCTGAAGAGCTGCTAAATGACTCAGCTAAAACTTCTCATTTAAGACCATTTTAATTATGGCAGCAACAACAGATGCATAGACGTTGATTAATAAAAGTGTAATTTGTAGATGTGTCCCTCTGAAAATTAGGCCAGAAAATTATAGATTATATTGAGACATGAGAAGAAACACTGCTTTCTAAGTCAGATGCTCTATTATTAAAAAATGTCATCCCTTATGAATTTCATAAATAGCAAACCCAGGAACAGAGTAACCATTTTAAAAAGTCTGGAGGGGATTCCATAACAACATTTAAATGCATTACTACTCAAACAATTTGATTGGATTATAAAATATTTAAAACTGCAGCTGTAGTTGTGATGTTTACTGTTGATTATTTTAATTTCAAGATCTTCACACAAAAAAGGTACAAGTTTACAGAAGTATTTATGTTGCACTGACAAATAACTGCACTATAAAATGAACTGTACATAATATATATTTAGATAAAAAGGATGAAATTGGAAATAGCAAAATAAAATGGTGGTTCCATAGAAGTTTTCTGTCTCTGAATAGGAATAGTCAGTTCAAAACCAAGAAGACCAAATGTATGTTCCAGTTGACAATGAGATTAAAAACCAAGCAAAATACATTAATGTGAGTTCCGGTGATCATAAAGTTTACAGTGACTCACTACACACGATTTTACATGAATCTAAGAACACTTTGCAAACATGAAAGCACTTATAGCCTAACAATTACAAGGTAATCATTCTATTATTTTGTTTCTGAAGATCAGGCCTGGGATTACCTGAAGAGATTTGAATTCACGGTGGCAAGTTTCATCAGCATGTGTTATCATTATATATTTAAAGAAACCACATAAAGGGGCTAAAAAAAAAGGAAAAGAGACAAGAAGCATATTCATGTATATCTATGTGTGTATAGTTATATGTATGTATATATATACATTCACTAGGTTGGTAAAATGATATAGAAAAGAATGCACCTGGGGCGCCTGGGTGGCTCAGTTGGTTAAGCGACTGCCTTTGGCTCAGGTCATGATCCTGGAATCCCAGGATCGAGTCCCACATTGGGCTCCCTGCTCGGCGGGGGGTCTGCTTCTCCCTCTGACCCTCTTCCCTCTCGTGCTCTCTATCTCTCATTCTCTCTCTCTCAAATAAATAAATAAAATCTTTAAAAAGAAAAGAAGAGAAAAGAAAAGATGCACCTGGAAAGATTTCTGCTGTACGAAACTCTACTTCCTCTCCAAGACAGAAATGACACAATGAAGGTGAACAGAATGCCTGATGAACAAAAGTAAAGTGCACTTTCTGACTGAAGCTTTGCCATGCAGTCATCTGTGATAAGCTCTACTTGTCACAGGAAGTTAAAGCTGCACAGATACCTCCTAACACTAACAAGACCTCCCATTAAATGGGGAAATACCTCCACTGCAAAGCTGCAATTGTAAGACCACCCCCGCAAAGAGCCATAGTCTTGTAAGGGCCTGATTTTAACTCCAGGTTAGTCCATAAGTTTTGAATATTCCCTGTATCAATTCACTCTCCTTAATTCAATGCTGATAATAATAGTACTAGATCAAAAACTTTTGCTTGTATGATATTACTGAATGGCCAAAATTAAAAAAAAAAAAAAAAAAAAAACTCTTCGTGCTCACTATTCCTATTTGACAAATAAGGGGGAAATTGATGCATTCGTCCAATTAAATATCCTGCCCAAGGTGGCACAGCCCACTGGGGTAGAGCAGAGCCATTTGTCAAGGTGGGGAGTAACTCTCTGGCTCTGAAATTGAACAGATGTCAATTCAGATCCTAACTCTGTCACTTGGGGAAGTCACTTGAGTTCTCTGAGCCTCTGTTTCCTCATTTGTAAAATAAAGATCAGAGTAGTGTCTGCTTCATAAAGGCTGTCGTAAGGTCAAATGAACTAATGCGCTCATTGCCGTAGAAGGCTAAATAAATGAGAAGGTGAAACGAGCACAGGCAATGATGTAGAACATAGAATCTCCAGAGCACATTTGACTAGTTAGCAGATCTATAGGTCCTACTTAGGTATATAACTATTATCTACTAAAATTAAGTTGGGGATCATTTATGTCTTAATGTTGATTAATAATCCAGCTACCTAGCTAGCTTAGAGAAAGAAAATACTGGTAGTGTGGGACAGAATTGGTTGAAATACAAGGAACAATGTGTAGAAAGAGAAAGACTGAGAAGTTAGTCCGGGTCCTGCTCCCTCTTTCTTTTAATCAGCCTCTACCCTCTTGCCACCATTGCTTCCTATCTTACTTTTAAAATAGATACTTGTGGTAGAAATGAAAGAAACTCAGGCTGTGATTTCAGATAACTGAAGTTGAAGACCAGTTATTCATTGAGTAATCTTAGTTAAATTCACTGATATATTCATCTGCAAAACAAGGATAATGGTACCTGCCTGTTTGCCTCAATAGGCATGTGAGAGATATTCATCATATAGGGGTGTGCATCAGTGCATTTTATTGTCTAACATTGGGCATTGTAGATGCAAACTGTGGCCTTTTGGCTGGCTTCCACCTCTGGACCAATTAATTACTGAAGTTTTCAAAATCCTTGCACGTGTAATTTTGGATAATGGTATCTATAGTTCTAAGCTATTCCAGGCTAGCACGGTGAATTTCTTATCTTCATTATTTCTACATGATCTTTTTGACAAATGGAATTTTGATATAGCTTTATTTTAATGGCTGGGAAAAGGGATGGTTTTGAATGTGTTAGGGGGTACACATGTACCCTTTAGGTTTTACATGTAATCCTGAAATATAGAGTTCTTGCATATGATAAATAGTTTCACTATAAATAGAGAGATGGACTCATGAGTCACACATGAAAAGCCACTTGCAGCTGCCCTCTGAATTCATGATCTAGAAGATATAAGTAGACAAATATAATTTGGTAAGGTTGGTAATTTCAGAGGTGAATGTAAACTTTGAGCTCTATTAACTGAAGTTGAAAATTAGACCACCAGATTTCAACTACCCAGCAGTAATTAATTCCAGCATGTGAAGCTTAATTAAGGAAAAACAAAATATATTGCAAATTGTCGAAAAGGAAAGCCACCAACTGATGACACAGGACTATTTAAATATATTAAAGAAATGGTGCAGTATGTTAAGCATGTAATTCCGCCAAAATTCTCCCAGCTTTATTTTGTCTTCCTTTCCATATCCTTGGCTCTCAAAAATTCATTCTCAGTTCTTTGGCAAAAGAGACTGGAAGAGACCAGAAGGAGGAGAGGGGGAGTGGACAGCTCATGCTAATGCCACTCTTGATTTCATATTTTTGTTAAAAAATCCTACTTTGTGCATATAAAATATAGTTCATTTCTTATCCTGAGAGTTACCCTGGCATATGGCTCAATTGGAAACATCAAGGTTTTTAGTTCTTTTTTAAATGGCTTGCCTCTTTTCCAGACTTTTCTTCAGATGTATTGTCAATGCCACTTTTAGAGTCTATCACCCGTGTATTAGTAAAATCTTCTTCACTTGCTGGCCAAGAAGGTCCTGACCATGTTGGTAGGGGACTAGTGAATGGATCAAGTCTGAGAATGACTGTGGAAGCAGCCATCTCTTTTCCAGGTATGACGGATCTCATGTGCTTGGACTTTTTTGTAATATAAAAGATATGTTCTCTAGACCCAGAGAGAAAACTCTTTCCTACCTTTTCCTCTTTTGTTGAGTTAAATAATCCAAAAGCATCTCTTGAACTCTATAATCATGCACAGAGGCCTGTATGCCCAACTGAAGTTACAAGAGTCCAACCTGAACCTGACTCTTCTTAACAAAATACAATGCCAAGTAACTTATCTGCAATAATGTTCCTGTTTACCTGAGGCCTTTCGAAATCATTGTTGGGCTGCTGTGGTAATGACCTGACAAAAATAGCCAATTCCCTAAAGTTGAACGTGGACCATAAAAAATAATACGTTGTTATACTACCCATCCTGGACGAGGTTTTGAAAGTGTAAAAATACTTGTCCAATTTCATTCATCATGACTAGTCCGCATTAGTCTGCAATAAACACTGGCTAGACCCAACTGAATGCACTGGAATTATTGGATAAGGCAGATCCCGCCCAAAGTGGGAAAGAAAGATAGTCTGTACGTGTGTCTCAAATAAGGAAGTGTTGAGTATGAAATAAAAGGTGTAGGTAAAAGAAAACTGGAAGGAGGTAAGTAGTTAGTTCTTTACATATTTTTTTAAACAGGTATAAAAAATATAAGAAATAGTATTCTTTGGTTGCAATGCTAAAAAAGGTTTCAAGGATACTTTATAAAAGTGACTTTTGACTCCTGACTGGCTATAATTTCTGAGGCCTGAGGCAATCGTCAGTCACTTTTTCAAATTGGAGAATATAGTAATAGTTTTAAGAGTGTACCCCTACTTCAGCTCAATATGTATATTCTAAATATCATTTGTAAACAACATATATAGAAAACTTTATGTGATATAAAAAATTACAAGTTATAAAAATTCATTCACAATCAGAAACCTGCAAATGTCTGCATCCAGACATTTTGAAGGACTATGCAAGGTTATATTTTTCCTTAGCAAACTCTTCATCTATTTTCCATTTTTCTTACCTGGCAGGCAGCTAGGGGCTACAGAGTCAAATAATGAAGTTGTCTTTCATTTGGATATAGTTTATTAATGGCAAAACACTAATCCATTAATCAACTTAAAACAAGTCAGTAAACTAAAAAAAAAAAAAATCGGTATCTCCTTTAGTAACAGAGATCACATGCCTCTTAAAAAGGATCCATTATCTCCATGGGTTTCTCAGCTGAAGTTAAAAATCTAAAAATGAATTTCATTCATTTCTCATTAATATGCAAAATTATTCAAATTAGATAGTAATTAACCATCTACTCAGTAGAAAACCTTTTCATGTTAATTTATGATAAACTCAGTTGCTGCTTTGATTGAGATTGATTTTTGGAGTTGAGAATCTATCATGAATACAAAAAAGCACCTGAAAAAATATTTTTAAACACCTTACTTATGTTGCTCAGCTAATTACATGGTAGCTGTGTTCGCAGACTATTCCAAAGAGAGGCTTATGGAACCAAGACCAGCGTGAAGAAGCTGTGCATACACTCTCCTGTGTGTCTACTGTGACTCTCAGCCTAGAGTACGGTGTCGTTGGATGCCTCAGTTTAGCTGTTTCATGTGGCTTCTGGGTTTATCATTGTTTAATTCGACCAACTGACACACGCTGGAGGACGGTGCCTGGGTAATACAGAAATTTCAATATGTAAAGAAGTAGAAACATTTTTACATATTCACAAGATCAGTTGATTTCACAAGATACTTTGCTCAGTGGACTCAGTCTGATTTGTAAACAGACCAGTTAGTTTTACTTTCTGTAGATGAGAAACTGACCTCAGTAGTAGGCGATGAAAGGGTGATTATCATGTGCATGTCAGGCCAGCGAAAGTCATTTTCATTCTCAACAACAAAAGCTGGAGTTGAGTACCAGTGACCATAGGGTATGCAACTGTATCTAAACCCTGAAGACTGCTATTCAAAACGTTGCTCCCTGGGAGTAACAAAACCATGGGGACACAGTGACCTTCTGTTAGCACTTTTAAAGAGTACACAAAGGAAAACACCTACTACTTTCAGGACCTATTTGGTTGCAGAGATCAGCTATGGGTGAGAATTCCTGTGGCAACAGATAAAAAGAAAAATCTAACTCCGGCTGGGTATAGATGGCTGCCTCAATCATCCATTTAAAAGCATGTTATTGTGGGATCACAATAGTACACATTACATTTTGGCAAGCATTTTACCTTAGGTTTTATATTTGTATGCAATAAGATCTCAGACATTATTTCACTTGCTCCCCTGCCAGGTATGTTGGACAGAAAACATACTCATTTTCTAGGTAAAGAGCACGAGGCCTGAGCAGTTTGACTGTCAACAAGTTAATCATTCAGTTAGATGAGGAAGGACCAGGATGGGTGTTCTTTCTACTGTTTTCCCCCAGCTACCTAGTGTTTTTCAAAATGTCTCCCAAATCCTACAGGAGCATCACCAAGGTGCTTCATCAACCTGGCAATTGCCAGGCCCCCTCTCAGCTGGACTGTGTCAGCCTCTGGAGGAGGAATCTAGGTATTTCCATTTTTAAACTAGCTGCCCAGGTAATTCTTAGGCACACACAGAGAATTTCAAATGCACTGCCTATACCTCTGCCTCACTGAACAGTTTGATCTCCTACCCCTGCAAAGTATACATTGTATCTTCAGGGAATGGGGCAAATGGGGAATGTGATACCCGAATGTATGTGGATCCTCCTGGGAATTTTCTGACATGGTGAAATATGGGGTAATTAGTAAACTATCCTGAAAACATTGTTCTGAATCTTTCCAGAAATGTCTGAGAAGGATAATTATAGAATAATGAGCATAAGCCTAAACAAAAAGAAGAAAAATTTGCATTCAAAAAAGTAACACCTTAAGAATTTTTGAAAGGTGCCTCTGCAAAACTGAGTGGTGAAATAATTGAAATCTGAAGCATACTGCTAGTTCCCATAGGATACAGTAAGCTCCCACTATAGATAATATGCATGCACATTCTGATAGGATTCTAAAGCAACAGAATTAGCCATAAGCTAAAAGTTGCCATGATTTATGTTTTTTAATAGCCCCCCCTTTCCATTTCCTGGTCAGCGTTCTGGATGATTGTTCCATTTAGCGCACATTCTCTAGTTTGTTTCTTTTGCTTCAAGTCTATTTTACATTTTCCTGTACTGAACTGCGTTTGCCATCTGCTGATCCAATTACTTATACAATCCAAATCCTTTTGAGTCTGATTGTTTTGTTCCTCATTATTTGCTCAGCCACCAGTTTTAGTATCCTCTGTAAACTCTAAAATCTTGTTTTCAATACCTCATCTGAATTACTTATATACAATACAACCCAATTAGCTCAAACTTTAGGTTTTCCTAAGGCTACTTGTGTCTGAGGGGATTTAGATTAGTTGAGTGGATTTGGATCCCAAGAAAGGCCTGACAATTCACTCATCTAAGGACAGCCTATCCATCAGGAATTGAGCCATCCTCTTTAAATGGGAAGGAATCGAAAAGCAGGAAAGATAGATTGTAAAATGATACTAGATGTAATAACAATATTACCATCGTTGGTCATCATCATCTTTATTATTGGTACCAATCACTATTATCTCGTCAAATGTTTATTAAGTTCCCGTTGTGAGACCATCTCTGGGTAAAAGGGTAAATCTACCCCAAGACTAGATTGAGGCTCTGCCAAGGAGACAAAGTAAAAGCTTTAACTGCCTACTTTATTCCTCATTTACATCTGTTTCAGTAAATTAAACTTTTTCAACCAAATCTGTCTCATTTATATTTGACACCTCAACATAGTTTCTCTTGAACCTTATAGGCTGATTTTTCCAGCATGTTACCTGGCAAATAATGGTAAATTTAGGAATATTAAGTGGCTCAAATGTTGTTCACATGTTTCATTTTCCTTACAAAAATCCTAGGAAGTCACACAATTAATAAGCGGTTGAGAACTCCATGTTTCAGTAGTGTGTTCAAAACTAAATAATTCAACTTTCACTCATTGCTCTCAGAAATGCCCTTTCTCCTCCTTCTCCTGTGAAAGCCCATCATCTTTTAATATCTAGTTCAATGGTCACTTCCTTTATATAACATTCCCTGGCCCCTCCCTGAGGCAAAATTATGCACTCCTTTATTTCTATTCCCATTGTACTTATTAATTTCTATTGTAGCACATGATACATTTTTATACTGTTCCTTCCTTAGATCCCCAGAGGGATCATTAAATATAGATTGGATGAATGAATGATTGAATGAATGAATATTAAGCACTCAATTAAAAGTTTATAAAAATTGAGATGTTAGTTATCCAGCTCTGCCTTCAACAAGGAGACTTAGGTCTTATCTTATTGCAATTAGCATGAACGGGGTTACTGCTGCTCTGTTTTTTAGATACCACACCCTACTTTCCTGCCCCCCCAACCCTGATCACAATTGTAGCTGAAGCATCTGCCCCACCCCAGGAGGATTCCTGGCTTCTCATTCTTCTTCCTTCCAGGCAGCCCATCCTGCTGTGATAAAACCCCTCCATTCTCTTCAGGCACACCATGCTTGCATTTCAACACAGCATAGGGAAAGGTGGCTTCTGAGTTAGCATTAGAAGGAGCCTAGACCAATTGAGAAGTGACAAAATTGAACACACTCTGCTGAATCTTTTAATCAGAAAACAGAAAGTCTCAAATACTTCATTGCTTTCAGAACTCCACATGCTACATTTTTGGAGAGCTATTGGTATTTAGGAAGCTGGGAAGTAAACAGACCCAGGGGCTCTGAGTCCCACTCAAAGGTGCACACAGCAGCATGTTTTTTTGGGGGGGGGATTCTTCTTCAAGAGCAATAGCAGAGATATATAAGAGAGCCATACTTTCTTTACCATTCCCAGTGCCAAGGGGTGACTAACTTTGGTAGCTTCTTTACCTCCTACTAATCCCACTTGGCATTTATCAGATGCTATCTTTTCTTTAATGTACATTTGCCAACTCAACAAGACTTTAAACACTTAAATATTATCTTGTTTCTTTCTCTAGGCACTAGCACACACTGCCTTCTCCATAACTGATGTTCAATAGATGTTAATTGAAAAAGTATGTTCATTTTATTTCAACAAATATTTACTGAGATGCTAAACTACATACTTTGGGGAGGAGCCTGAGCAAGATACAGTCTTTGAACTCTTTAAGTAACTTTAACTCAGTTGAAAATTAAATACATAGAAACAATTTTACAAAGTGATAAGAGATTTAAAAGGAAGAAATCCAGGGTGATTTTGTAGTTGAAACCACTCTTTCCAGAATACAGCTTACACATAATGCATCAGGTTGATGAATGCAGCAATAGTTTATTCTTACTTCCTCTGAATATTAACTTCTACTATTAATTTTTGTGGTTTCTACTGTTTTTCTTTTAGATTACCCCTATCTAATAGCTGGAAAAGGCCTCCTTAGCTCTAATAAAAAGCAATTATTGCATGTCCACATCTCCCCAAAATATATCCAATCAAAGGAGGCAAGATGAGAGATGCATGCATATAAACCTGAAAATTATGTATTTCTAAGTTTCTTTTTCTTTTTTTTTTTTAAGATCAGTCTTTCTTCTTCCTTTCAAATTTCCTTATGATTTTGAAAAAAGAACCCACTTTCTTCTTCTTTTGGTGATGGCTCTCTGCTTAGGCTAACTGCCCTTACTAATAACAATCCTTTGTTCAAAGATACAGTAAAGCAGGGCATGATATTTGAGAACCTTCAGAGCATGAGCAACACAGGGAGTTCAAGCCCAGAAAACATAGAAGAGAGAGGCCAAAAGTGTGTTTGAAGTGGAATCTAGAAGAGGAGACAAGTGTAGAAAGAGGAAGAGTGGAAGAGAAAGCAAACTAGGTCCTAACAGAGAGTATATATATTTGGAGCCAATTCTCTTAGTTTTATTGGCTCGTAGTCAATATTTTCAGGAAGAGCTTTGTACAACTTTACCCAAGTCTCCATTTTGTGCCTTTTATTCTCGAGGGTTCATTTTCCATGAATGATTTCCAGATTTCAGCACTTTCATTATATTTTCCAACATAGGTGTAATTTTTATATGCAAACATGTATTGATCCCTCTCAGAATCAATTCTTGTTTTGTATAAGGCTTCACTTCTACTTTTCCTTCAGTGCTATTATTATTCCTCTATCATCTCCAGTTGCCTTTTTATATAGTAAAACAGACTCATTATTTTCTATACCAGATATATATTTTGTAAAAAAAAAAAATATATATATATATATATATGATGTTCATGTGTTCTAAATAAGAAAGTAGGCACACAGCTCCAAAAGAACATTTTCTTTGGTTTGTAAAATTTTTTGTAAGATGTCCTATAATGCTGTAAAAATTAAATAACATTTTTTTATAAATGCAAAGAATTGCATAATAAATTGTGTGAAAGGAAATACATATTTCAGCAAAAAATTCATGTGTCTCAGTTACAATAACATTGCACTTTATTTTGTCTTTCATCGACTGTTGAAGTTGATAGCATATTTTTCTGTTCACATTTGCTTGAAATTGGATAAATTAGTAATATTTAATTCTTCTTAAATGTCCATGAACATCTCTTGGAAAAGGTCAGAATCCTTAATTTGGATTATCAAGAAAAAGTTTATTCTTGTATTGGCCATTGATAACTTCTTTGACATGTGAAGTGGTTAATCAGTGAAGATACCCACTGTCTCTTTCGTATTTGGTAGTGAGATGAGATTATACCTTTTCTTTATTTTTGAAATACTAATTGTTCTCAAAATAGAAATCTTACAGCGCATTTGAATATCTTATACTTTTAGAAACACATTACATTTAGAAGATCACTGTCCATACGGAAAAGTATTCCCATACAAAATAGAAAAAAAAATATTGTCTAAGACTTTCCACTGAGTCTTTCCTTTTTCCTTACCTTCCTTTCGATATTATGTTATATGCATTTATTCATGTTAGTTCCTTTGAAAGAACACTATTAAGGATATTTGCTAGTTACTAAAGAAACAAGACCAAATTTCTGTTCTCATGAAATTTCACAGGAGTCAATGAAACAGAATAAAGCTAACTCAACTATTTCACACAAATTAAATTTGTATCCTGGACCTCATCTGTGACCTGCTCTTAAAAATAAAAATTACCAGCAAGAAGGTCATTGATAACATTTCATACAATTTATTGTATAGATCTTAGAAAGAAACATAACCATGCCATCTGGATCTAAATGCCTTCTGAGACGAAGTTGATTCTGATTCCCTCTGTAATGACTCTTCAAGTAGAAATTCAGGTTTAATACAAAACTTCTCCCTCTAGTTAACTAGAGGAACTTCAACTCACTCCATTATAAGAAATCTGGTCACTGAAGTGCCACAAAACTGGATAACCCTGTTGTTCACAAGAAATGTGTCCTCCAAACAGGAAGCAGGTAATTGTACTAAATGGAACTTACAGTGGCTTCACATAGGGTCTGCTCCCCAGTCTTTTTCCGCAGAATTTATCTTTATTGACAGTACAACCATTCAAACAAATTTTCTTGAATGTTTGTTCTCAGAACGCTCCCAAATTTTAATGCTGAAAACATATTAAGAGTGACATACAAGTTTTGTACTGATGTTGACCCTGGTTTTGTTTGGTTTTGTTTTGTTTTTTACTTATAATAGGATATTGGGAGCAGGGTGGCTGCCCTGGCCATACGCTGTGTTTTAATTTGACCCACCAGGAGCGCTTGGAATAGAAATAATAAAAAACACTCTTGCTTTAGAAATGTATGTATGTCATATTAAGAAAGGAAAGGGGATACTGAATCGGGTCTTTTTTATACATTATAAAGGCATTTCTCAAACCACCTTTCTGACACATTTGTCTATATCGATTAGAGTCCTTTAGACTGACATTGTCTGACCTGTCTAAATCCATCAATTGCTAAGCTGCTGATGCCTGATTCCCAGGATACTTTAGCACCTAGCCCTAAATATGAATATTATTCATAAGCTTTTTTACTAAAGAGATCAATAATTATGTGCATATTAAATATACATGATTGCCGTTGTTAACAGTGTCCTTTAGCTGGCCACAGATTACGCTATTCTGCTTAGGCTGCCATAGATGATAAGCATTTCATTAGCAACACTTAGAACACACACCCGGGATACCATATCCCCAAGAGAGTATATGTGAATTATAAGGAACCTGTTTAGTGTTAGGGTAAGTACATATTCCCTATAGTTTTCATTGTATTTTCATTCTGGGTGCCACAAACCCTACCATTAAATATGTTTTGCCCACTTAAAAACTGCTTTGTGGGGATGGCATGTCTTAATTGTTCCCAAGACAATGCATAATGCACTGCTGTGATGGGCCTTCAGTTAAACTAATAGGCAGGCAAGTTGCCGCCTGGCTTCAGTGGATTTTAAAGCACTAATGAAACACACTGTACTAAACAAAAAAAAAAAAAAAATCTTGTTATCAGAGGAAGAAAAATAAGATTTCAGAGAGCCTTTCTGTGTTTTAGTTTCTACAAATAAAAATAGACAGCAAATGCATTTTACTGACTGACCACAAAGCTTCCATTGTCTCCTATACCTAATATGTTTCAGGCCTCTGAACAGAGAAATAACGGTGCCAAATTTTCCAAAGCAACTAATTTGTACATAAAAATTATGCAGAGGAAGACGAAATCAGCTAGTTGCCCTTACAAATCAGGCGTTTGTGCCTGTAAAACAGGTAATGGCATATTTTGCACCAGCAATTACCTTTCTCGCACCTGTGAGTGCCTGTTTTGCATATGTAAGTAGGTCCCTGTTTATTGCGTTTAAAGCTGCCACCTCAGCTTCTTTAGGTAAACTTTATGGTTTTAGTAAATGTCACTCTGAAACAAAAATTGGAGGGGGGGCGCTTCGACAGTGGGTTTATGTATATGTGTGCACATGTGTGCTTGTATGTATGCTTTCTAAATAACTGGAAAATTGATGCTAACTTCATTTGATTTTAACTACGGTACCTTGCAGTGCTGTGTTCAGTGATATAAAATATTTCATTTTGGTTTTATGACATCAATGTCTAAACGTCCTGCTGCTGAGATCTATCAGTCAAATCAAAGGTTCAAATTTAATATTATCCAGGTGCCAGGATGAGAGGGAAAATGATACTTCAGCTCCCCGTCAACCAATACAGAATGTCGTCACAGTCAATAACAGACTCCCACATGTACTTCTTGTAAAGTCATTACTTCAGGGTTCATAAAATGGGATGCAGCATTTCTGACAATTCCACAGGTTTTTTCCCCCCTTATCAAATGCACTTTTCATAGGATCATTTTAGATAGGCATTATAAGTAATTAAAATCCACAGGGTTTCAAGGACAGTTCACAGCTTTTTGATAAACTGAAGCAAACCCCAGATCCATTTTTATAATCCCACTGCATAGAGTAGCTAGTCATTCTGAAGCCATCAAACTGAATGCTTGAATACTTCTTACTGGCCTATTACTTATCATTAACTATCCAAGAAGGTGTGCAAGACACAATCAACCCAGCAGACCACACCACTAGGCACAGGTCTAGGAAGCAAGAGTATCCAATTGGATTTCATTATTTGCCAGCTTTATGGCAAATGGCGTACTATATTTGTTGATCTTCATCTAGCAACTTATATGAGGAAAGTTTATGGTCATGAGGATAGATTTCAGACCTAAGAGTGAGGAGGTCTGTTTCAAAATCAGGGAAGGGAAAGTCTGTCTTGCTTCTCTCTAGAGGCTCTCTAGAAATTGTGACCTGATTGCCTAATGGTCACAGAACTTCTGGCCCTTCCATGAGGACGAACTTTGCCACAGGTATATTGTAATTTGTTAGGTATGGCGAGAGACAAGAATATACTACTGTGATTTAGAAGCTGGCTGCTAGTAGGACAGGGGTATGATAAGCCTGTGACCACAAGACAACAAAAGAGAAGGAGGGTTCTTTTCTCTCTCCAAACTGTCTTTTGGCCAAGAGAAAAGGGTTAGAAATAGTTTTCTTAAAAATTAAAGAAACAATGTTTTTCTACATGTACAGAGTCATTCCTCTAAACAAGGGGTCATCAATTTCTTTTTGTAAAAAGAAAGATAGTGAACATCGTAGGCTTTGTGGACCATATATTGTCATTACAACAACTCAGCTCTGCCATGGTAGCAAAAAGCAGCCCCAGACAATACAGATGAAACGGAGGGGTGGGGGGCGATGGTGGCTATGTTCAATAAAATTTTATTTACAAAAACAGGCAATGGGCCAGATTTGGTTTGTAGGCTGTAGTTTGCCTACACATGCTCAAAATGAAAAACAAAAACAAAAAATATTATGGGTTTGAACAAAACCAATGTCTATAAAGGCAACAGGAAATGTTTGCCAATGTCAACATTCACATTTTCCTTCTTAATGACACCCATCTTGTGGAGATGTTTACAGCTACAGTCAAGTGTGGCGCCCCCAACTCCAGGTTTCCTTTTTTTTTTTTTTTGCTTTTCAACATTATATCCTTTATTCCACTTGTTAACATCAGATAAACAGTGGCTAATTTTGTGTCTGTGTTTGGAGGGAAGGGGTAGTCATATAATAGACCCAACACTTTAGCTATGTGTGCACAAAGAATATAAAGCAAAACAAAACAAAAACCTCATGAAAGTTCTTAGAAATATTTTTATAGAAAAGTATTTGAAAAGAAGAAAAATATTAATTCATTAGTTCATATGTTAGATAAACAAGCACTATATCAAAAAAGTCACCTTTTCCTTATTCCTTTTTTTTTTTTCAAATATGAAGAAGGAAGAAGAGAATGAGCGGGGGAGAGGTAACAATGCCTAACATGTATCGGGCACTGTGCTAAGTGATTTTCATGCACTTATTCTAGCAGATTTATTTCTAGCAAAACTCCTGTGGATTTGGCTCTGTTATTAAAAGCCAGTTTACACATGAGGAAACTGAAGCTAGACCAGGATTCAGTAACTTGGTCAGGGTTACCCAACTAGTGAGTGACACAGTAGGAATGCTCTAGAAATGCTTGATCAGTATCTATATGGAAAAGTATTTTTGAATTCACCAATTCGTGTATTAAATAAAAAAACCAAGCAAGATCAAATAAAGCAATAAAACACCCATACTTTCTAATTTGAAAAAGATCTTCTCTTGGATACTTTTTCTATACTTAATTATAATCATACCCAGAAAATAAAAGTATGCATGTACCTCTTCAAAGTTCCCGCTGCAAGATTCCCATGGATAGATAGCTCCACTGGATGACCCTTTTCAGGCTCCCCTGATGGAGACCTTTTGCCTAGACTGGAGCCCACGAATTGTTACCATACTTACCAGTCTGATACATAATTACCACTTCTCTATGTGAATGTGTGTGTGTGTGTGTGTGTGTGTGTGTGTGTGTGTGTGTAAACTACCCTAACCCAACTCTATCCTCCCAATTAGTTGTGTTCACCATAACTGTGAAGTATGCTCAGTGCTATATTTTAGCTTCTGCTCATGCTATTCACCCTACTTGAAACACCTTTCCTCCATCCTAGTCCTCTTCATGGATTCAAATCAATGAATAGAAAAGAAATAAATGGCTTTTAAGCTTCTGCTCAAAATTGGCACCATCATTTCTACTTATATTTCCTTGTTGAAAACTAGCTGCATGGACAGGGATGCGTACTACTCTGGAGGGAAGCACCGTAAGCCCTATGGCAATAGGGAGGAATGTCTAATACTCTCATATGGAAAGAGAGAATGAATATTTGAGAATGATAAAATCAAGACCTTTCAGGGCAAAGAAAGTTTGGCTAGGAAACGTAGAGGGGTTGGGATGTCTGGGTGGCTCAGTTGGTTAAGCATCTGCCTTCCGCTCAGGTCATGATCCCGGGGTCCTGGGATTGAGTCCTGCATCGGGCTCCTTCCTCAGTGGGGAGCCTGCTTCTCCCTCTTCCTCTGCCCCCCTGCTTGTGTGTTCTCTCTTTCTCTGACCAAAAAAGAAAGAAAGAAGAAAGAAAGAAAGAAAGAAAGAAAGAAAGAAAGAAAGAAAGAAAGAAAGAAAGAAAGAAAGAAAGAAAGAAAAAGAAATGTAGAGGGGCAACATGGAAATTCTGGTGAGTCTTACTGTCACTTGCCACAACCCACACTTGTCACTCAATATCCATTTTCTTCCTTCTTCCTACACATAGAATACACTCAATGTATCTCCAGGGGAGACATTCGAAGTCCCCTGAACTCATTGCATCCATTGCAAAGGTCAGGAGTGCCAGGATTCTCCATATGGTCCAAATGTGGTTTCTCTTTGTCTGGAGATCCACACTAAAAGGAAAAAGAAAAGTAAAACCCTTCATCATCTAAGCCCTCTCCCCACCACCCTACTACCACACATGAGAACAGGAACAGGAAGAAGACAGACAATTTTGAAATGGAAGGATAGTGTATTACTTTGCTAGGGCTGCCATAACAAAACACCACAGACTGGAATGCTTAAAAAACATAAATTAATTTTCCCACAGTTTTGGAAACTGCAAGTCCAAAACCAAGGTGTTAGCAGTTTGGTTTCTTCTGAGTCTCCTGTCGTTGGCTTGCAGAGAGCCACCTTCTTGCTGTGCCCTCCTATGACCTTTATGCTGTGTGCATAAATCCGTGGTGTCTGTGTATCCAAATTTCCTCTTCTCTTAGAAGACAGCAGTCAGATTGGATTAAAGCCCACCTTAACTGCCTCATTTTAATTTTTTTTAAGGCTTTAAATATGAGAGAAAGAGAAAACACGAGCAGGGGGAGGGGCAGAGAGAAAGAAAGAGGGAGAAGCAGACCCCCTGCTGAGCAAGGAGCCTGACCGGGGGCTCGATGCCAGGACCCTGGGATCATGACCTGAGCCTAAGGCAGATACTTAACCGACTGAGCCACCCAGGTGCCCAGCTGCCTCATTTTAAAGTAATCACCTCTTTAAAGGTTCTGTCTCTGAAGATAGTCACATTTTAACATACTGGGAGTTAGCATTTCAAGTGTGAATTTGATGGGAGACACAATTCAGCCCATAACAAATGGGAAACACATAGCAGTTCTGAACTATAGACCTTTTACTCTGGGGTGGAGAGGTTCCTTGATAAGACCCTGATTCTACTGTGGAGGAAAATTCTTTGTGCATTGTTCTCTGTGGCCCCTGAGGCCATCTTCAAAAGATTCTTCCTTTTTCATTGTCCTATCTGATACATCTTTGATAGCCACAGGAGAAGAGGCTCTGTTGGTAGCCATACAGCTTCGCAGTCCACCTCTTGCTTTGGGAAGATACAGGACCAAAGGTGGCTTTAAATTTCAAATAGTCAAAGGTGGTCAAAGTTTTATTGGCAATACGTTTTCCTTAAAAACATATGAGGCTTCTAATCTTTTTTTTCCAGTAACATGCACCTGTAAGATCTCACATCCAAAGTTATTTTCAAGATACTGTTCTCAGACCTACTTTATTTCCTAACTCTATAATCCCTGTAACTTCATCGTTCTCTCTTTCTTCCTTCACCCCCATGTTTCCCTATTTCTCTCTGTAGTAGGTAGGATTCTAAAATGGTACATGTCCAGGATATGTACTCCCCTTGAGTGTGAACGAGACATCTGAATGTGATGGATGTCACTTCTGAAATTAAGTTACGTTATATGGAAGAATTGTTATACACACAATTATGGTTCCTAATCTGTTGGCTTTGAGTTATCCAAAGGGACACTATCCTGGGTGGGCCTGACCTAATCAGTTGATCCTTTAAAAGAGGGCCTACCGGTTGGACATGTGAAGCAGCAGAAGCTGTCTCTCTTCTGCTGGCCCTGAACAAGCAAACTGATATGAGTTCTACAGATGCAAGGAAATGAATTCTACCAACACTATGTGAACTAGAAGAGAACCCCAGCATCAGATCAGACCACAACCCCAGCTGATACCTCGATTGCATCTTTGTAAGACAAAGGATCCAACGAACCCCTGCTCAGACTCCTGACCCATGGATAATGAGACAAATCAATACATATTTCTGTTTTCTTAACAGATTTATTGAGATATAATTTATATACCATAAAGCTATAAGTATAGTTCTAACCCAATAAATTTGTATAATTTGTTACATAGCAATAGAAAATGAATACATTCTCTTTCAAGAAAGTGGCAGCTATTTTAAGGCTTTTATAACTAAATGGGAAAGCCCAAAGTTATTTTGAGTTTTGGTCCTAGTCATTTTACAGAGCTGGTAGCTTTTATTAGACATTTGATCCTCAAAGCCTTTATTAACACCATTTCTTACTGCTTAAGTTCTAGAAGCAGTAGGCTTTTCCAACACTGCAAAGGCCATATTTCTCAACCCTGTATTTCCTCTTATTCCTGCTGCAAACCAGACAACTCTTTCCCGAGCTAATCTCATTATTACAATACCTCACCACACACAGTCAATAGAAACTAAGATATACTACCAATGTTTTCTTTTCTGATACAGTGATGAGGAGCTCCCAGCTCAGCATACACTTGCATCGTCTGCTTCCCAAATTACTACTGAGGACAGTTTCCTGAAATGATTTGTCACTGTAGAATAAGGATTGCCTCTTTTTTTCTACCCTCCAGTATCTGTTTCCTTACTGCCTTCTCTCAAGCATTATACTTAAGAGGTAGTTAACAGAACATATTCTGGACTTTTGTGATGGCAGGCACCCACTTCTGCTACCAATTACTGAAAACTGGTCATGATAGACTAGACTAAATCTGAAAATCTTAATACAAAAAATGTTTGGTGTTTGTTTTTGCCCACTTAAAATCCAATATGGGTTGAGCAACCATCTTCCATCTTGTAGCCTCGCCATTAGAATTCAGGGACATTAGGATCACGTAGTAGAGGCAGAGAGAGGTGGAGGAGGCACACTGGCTCTTAACTGCCTTGACCTTGAAAGTGACACAGTTCTCTTCTCCTTGCAATCCACTGGATAGACCTAGTCACATGGCTCCAATATAAATTAAAGAAAACAGGGAAGAAAGCAGTTGGAATATTTGTTGATCCTACTCTCTGCCATAGGAGGGTTTAAATATGCATATTGTATATACTTTTCTAGTTAATCGGTCTCATTATTGATTCCATATAAGAATTAGGGAGGGAAAACAGGGGCTTTAGAAAGAAGAATCAAGAAGCAAGCAGAGCGGAACCAGGGTATAAGCAGAAGAAAAGGAGGAAAACCTAAAGGAAGGGGGGGAGGGAAAAAGTAGAGGATCAGCTTATCCATATTTTGTGAAAGCTCTTCTGAGGCAAATGTGCTTCTTTCAGGAATTGAACATCTTCTTGTCTCCAAAAAGTCCCTGTGGTTACCTGTTTTCCTTCTATGTGCTAAAGAATTATTGAAAAATTCAAAGCATGCTTCACTTAAGCACGGTGGTGCAAGGTTAATTTGATGTACCAGTAAAAAGTTTTATAGATTCACCTACGTGTACTGCTGTGCTTGTGAAGGATGAGATTGCATGCCACAGCAATATGATAACATTTATAAGATAATATAAATAACTGCTACAGAGATTTTTTTAAATATAAGCATAGTTATGATAAGTATCAACATTGAACTTTCAGCAAATCACAAAGCTTCATCTTGGACATTCCTCTTTGGATAAGACCAATTGGAGCTCTCTTTTTGAGAGAGTGGCTCACTTTAGTAAATTCCCAGGCTCCGTTTCAATCAAAACAATGGTAAAAACTCAGAGGAACAAGTGAGAAAAATTAATTAAGTATCCTAATATTGCTGTCTTTAGATAATCAAATATAAATATTGAATATTTACAAATTGCAGCTCTTTTGCGGACTTTTTTGATTCTCCATTTGGCATTGTACAAAGTATAGATGCTCTAACTACACAGTCTCTAAGCATTTTATTAAATTGAATGATAGCATGCTTCAGTAGAAAAGATCATCGTCCTGGAATTCAGGATCACAGGGTTTTAACTGCAGAACTGTCAGTCTGATTGTATAAACTCTAGCAGGTCACTTCGCTTTCTCTGGTCCTGATTTTTCTCATCTTGAAGATTAAAATATCAGTGCCTTTCAAGTGTTCCCCTAAGGGCCTGAGGGTGCTTTTGTGGTAGACTGAGTAATAGCCTCGCAAACCTGTCCATGTCCTAAGTCTTGGAAACCATGAATATGTTACTTTACATAACAAAAGGACTTTACATATGTAATTAAGGTTAGGAACCTTAACATAAGGTGAATATCCTCTATTATCCAGGTGGGCGAAAGAGCCCTTAAAAGCCCTTTTAGCCAGAACAGCAGAGACAAGTGAGATATACCAGAAAAAGAAGTCAGCGAGATTCCAGCTGTGAGAACAGTTTGGCCTCCCTTTGCTAGAGTGGGTCCAGGGGCTCATGGAAAAGCATGGAAAGGAATGCAGATAGATTATAGAAGCAAAGACCAGTGTGTGACAAGGGAAAGAAGGACCTCAGTACTACAAATGAAAAGAGGTGAATTCTGCCACTGACTGGAATGAGCCCCAGAGCAGATTCTTCTCAGAACCTCCTGATAAAAGCCCAGCCACCCAACACCTTGATATCAGTCTTTTGAAGCTCAGAGCTTCTGACCTACAGAATTGTGAGATAATCAGTAAGGGTTGTTTTAAGTCACTGTATTTGTGCTAATTTGTTATGATGGCAGTAGAAAACTAACACAGTATCCAAAAGCAATCACTGCACACAGGAATGTTTTTGAAATCTCATGTACTATCCAAAGCAAACCATGGGATTTTACATAAAACATAATATAAAACAGTGTTGTTTAACCCCAAAATGATGTTTCAAATTCCCACCAATAAAAAAACCATATTTATTGGGCACCATATCTTAGAATTTCAAAAATTCTCTACCTTCCACTAACCCAGGCACCCCATTGTACCAGACAGGATGACAGACTTCAGTTTGAGAAATAAACAATCAGATGGACTTCATGGTCTCTTGTAGTGCTGTTATTTTAATGTGATTATATGAAATTAATACTAAAATATGTGTAAGTTGAAGGACATTTATAAACACAATATGGCTTATTTACAACACAGAGCAGGACATGGCAGACTATAATTTCAGGATAAGAAGCCAAATAACAAAGGAATTTACATTATGACCCACTTGCTAGCAATGTTTAGCTCTCTGCCAATGTCTCAGCTACGTGGAAACTGTATTTCTCCAGATTATCTGATCTGAAGTTCACCAGGACCCTAGCATGGTCCCATCCAAGTCAAACTAGTAATATTGTTTAATGCAAGATTGAATAGCAATAATGTAACCAAGGTATACATTATGCTCCTGGACTATAAATTACAGCAAATTCTGCTTTAATGTATTATTAAACAAAAACCCGGGAATATGTAGGCTTAATAGCACCAAAATTATTCTTTGTTGGTTGCATTCATAGCTAGAACTGTCCTTTTGTGGTATAGGAGAAGGAAGCTTAGTGTAAAACGGAAAAAAGCAACTAAAGTAGAGCAGGTATAAATAATGATTTTACATAGCAATACAAGTTAGCATAATAATGAATTTGGAGCAGTTTTTAATATGTTTAGATCAATTTAAGATGGGCAAAGATCCAGGTAAATAGAATTTTATATTAACAAAAAAGTATCACTTTACACGCGAATAGGAGGGGTAGGAGATTATGCATGTATCTTCATTAGCAAGAGGGGTATTATTTAGTCCTATCAAAACCCAAAACATACATATCTTCTTTTAAATTGAAGCGTATTTGACACATAACGTTACATTAGTTTCAGGTGTACAACAGAATGAATCAACAAGTCTGTACAATGCTCACCACAAGTGTAGCTACCATCTTTTACTATACAATGCTATTAAAATACCATTGACTATATTCCCTATTCTGTACCTTTCATCCCCATGACTTATTCATTCCATAACTGGAAGCCTTTATCTCCTACCCACCTTTGCCCATTTTGCCCATCCCCCCATCTTCTTCCGCCTGGCAACCATCAGTTTATTCTCTATATTTATGTGCCTGTTTCAGCTTTTTATTTTGTTTGTTTATTTTGTTTTTAAGATCCCACACATTAGTGAAATCATGGTATTTGTCTTTCTCTGTTTGACTTATTTCACTTAGCATAATACCCACTAAGTCCATCCATGTTGCAGCAAATGGCACAAGCTCATCCTTTTTAAGGCTGAGTAATACTCCATTATGTTTATTATATATATTCATTCATCCATCAATGGACACGTGGGTTGCTTGCATATCTTGACTATTATGAATACTGCTGCATTAAACATAGGGGTGCATATATCTTTTTGAATTGACGTTTTTGTTTTCTTTGGGTAAATATCCAGTGGTGGAATTACTGGATTGCATGATATTTCTATTTTTAATTTTTTGACGAACCTCCATAATATTTTCCACAATGGCTGCACGAATTTACATTCCCATTAACAGTGCACAGGGGAATCCTTTTCCTCCACATCCTCCCCAACACTTGTTATTTCTTGTCGTTTTCATTCTAGCCATTCTGACCGCTAGAAGGTGATTTCTCCTTGCACTTTTGATTTGTATTTGATTAGTGATGCTGAGCATCTTTTCATGGGTCTGTTGGCCATCTGTATGTCTTCTTTGGAAAAATGTCTATGTGGGTTGTCTGCCCATTTTTAAATCAGATTATTTGAGGTTTTTTGGTGTTAAGGTGTATAAGTTCTTTATGTATTTTGGATATTAACCCCTTATTGGATCTGTCATTTGCAAATATCTTCTCCCATTCAGTAGGTTGCCTTTTTGTTCTGTTGATGGTTTCTTTGGCTGTGCAAAAGATCTTATTTTGATGTAGTCCCAGCAGTTTATTTTTGCTTTTGTTTCCCTTGCCTGAGGAAATATATCTAGAAAAAATGTTGCTAAGGCTAATGTCAAAAGGATTACTGCCTATGTTTTCTTCTAGGAGTTTTATGATTTCAGGTCTCACGTTTGGGTCTTTCATCCATTTTGAGTTTATTTTTGTATATGGTGTAAGAAAGTTGTCCAGTTTCATTTTGTTTTGTATGTAGCTGTTTTCCCAGTACCATTTACTGAAGACTGTTTCTTCCCCATTGCATACTGTTGCCTCCTTTGTCATAGATTAATTACCATGTAAGTGTGGGTTCATTTCTGGGCTTTCTTTTTTGTTCCATTAATCTATGTGTCTGTTTTAGTGCCAGTGCCATACTGTTTTGATTATTATAGCTTTGTAATATATCTTGAAATCTGGAATTGTGATACCTTCAGCATTGTTCTTCTTTCTCAAGATTGCTTTAGCTATTTGGGGTCTTTCATGGTACCACACAAATTTTAGGATTAATTTTCTAATTCTGTGAAGAATGCTATTGCTGTTTTGATAGTCATTGCATTGATTTGTAGCTTGCTTTGGGTAGTATGGACATTTTAACAACATTAATTTTTATAATCCATGAGGATGGTGTGTCTTTCCATTTGTTTGCAACACATACATGTCTTAAAATCCAGATATAGACATAAAATATTATTGATTAAAATACGCATCATGGGGCACCTGCGTGGCTCAGTTGGTTAAGCATATGACTCTTGGTTTCAACTCAGATCATAGTCTCAGGGTCATGAGACTGAGCCCCATGTTAGGCTCTGCACTCTGTGGGGAGTCTGCTTGAGATTCTTTCCCTCTCCCTTTCCCTCTGCCCCTCTCCCCGCTTGTGTGCTCTCTCTCTCTAAAATAAATTAAATAAATCTTTAAAAAAATAAAATAAAATATGCATCACTACAGGTTAGTGTTAACCAGACAACTCCCACCAAACACAGATTATAATAAAGCTATATTTTATAATTATGTTTTTTAAAAAAGAACAGCTATTAGAAGCCATGAACAACTCAAGACAGCTATCTTTTCTGCTATTTGCAAAAAATTCTAACTTTTCATGAATGTGCACATACAATAATGTGCAATAATTTACAACATTGCACAAAGTATGCAGCAAAAAGATTTCTTAGTGTAATTCTCATTCAAGCCTTCAATAAGCTCTATTAATGTACAAATTTTAGTAACTTTGTAGTTTACTGAATGACAGGTAAAAGCTAGTATATTTTTTAAGAAGTCTTTGAAATTGCATTGTGTTGTCATTTACCCACATGAATTCCCAAGTTTTGAGAATCAGAATATTCAAGAAAACATCAATTACAATTGTAATAAGTTTGATAAAAACCAAGGAATTCTAAATCATATTCTAAAATTTAATGTTAATACTTTCTGTTCAACCAAATTTATGCAACTTTTGGATTCTTTAGAACCTTCTGTAGAACCTTACTATTGTAACAATACCAGTGGCAAGATTCACATGTGTGTAATAGGACTGCAGATGCCTGAGAGATTCAGTCACTTCTAATTTATTATAGCCAGACTATCCTGATCTATGAGTAGGAGAAAATTTGCAAATAATAGTATTTGATATTCATGATGAAGACCTCACATACAGCAGTAAATGTGCCAAAAAAGCTTTTCTTGGTCCTATTTAATCGTACTTCACTGACAAATACCAATACGCAAGGTATTACAAGGAAAAGTTACCATAGTAAAGAATTTGAGACTTTTAAAGTAAATTTTTCAAAAATTTAGCATGTATCCGTACTTTCTAAAACTAGTTATTGCATCACTGCTAGAAAACTGGAATTATTAAATAAATAAAAAGAGATGGCTATGCTATGGAAATAACTATTGCCCAAATCAAAGACATCAGATTTCCTGAGGAATCGAGCAGGACCGGGTCTAGAAATTTCAAAATTATAACTGTATGGAATAATTCCCTTCTGAAACACATTAATGGTTATGTAATAAGCTGTCAAAGGGCACCAAAGAATATTATATATATATTTATATATTCCCAGAGACTCATCACAAATTCATAATCCCAGTGTCCAAGGGCACACTCAAATGAACTCATAGGTTTAAGTTCTCAGAACTAGGTTTAAAACAATATCATTTATGTAATAATATTCTATATTCAAAGTCCTATACTCAAACTTTTTTTTATTTTAACTCACCAAGCTGGGTTTATCTAACTTGATCCTGTTAGCACTTGGTCAAATATCTGATGCCAAAATATTACAGAAGTGAAGATCTAGTACTAGGACAAACCTCCTTTTCACTATATAGTACTTTTGATCAATATTTTCTTTCTGTCGTCATTAACTGGTGCCATACTTACTTAGTCAGTCACATCAGTGTATACTGCACACAGAACCTTTATTTATTTTTAAAGTTATGTTAAAGTCGTTATTATATACCGTATGGTACACATATCTTTAGTATAAAGTTTGATGACTTTTTATACTTGTATACATAATGTGTGCAACCATTACTTGATCAAGATATAGAATATTTCCAGCATCTCAGAAGGATTACTTGTATCCCTGCCCAATCAATACTTCCATGATTCTAGCTAGTATCACTATGATTTGCCTCACCTGTTCTTGAATTCCACATCAAAAAAATCATACATTCTTCTGTGCAGAATCTTTTTTTAAGATTTATTTATTTATTTGAGAGAGAGAGAATGTGTGCATGCGCAAGTAGGGGTGCAGGGCAGAGGGAGAAAATCTTCAAGCAGACTCCCCGTTGAACGTGGAGCCCAACTCAGGGCTCGATCCCATGACCCTGAGATCATGACCTGAGCCAAAATCAAGAGTTGGATGTTTAATCAACTGAGCCACCCAGGTGCCCCCTGTGCAGGACCTTTTATAAGACATTCTGGTCTGGAAAAAAAGGAACAGCAGTGCATTTAGACTTTGCCTTCACTTTCCTTCCCAGAACTTCACAGTGGCCTCCAGAAAACCTTTCAGTTGTATCCAGCTTTGCAGACATGTACACCCAGTAGTTAATAATATGGCAGTTAATGCAAAGAAGCTTTTCTTGTTTCTCACCTTTGGGAAGCCTCTAATTATGCCTTTCCAGTAAATAAATTATTTCAACTTGTTGGGTTTTACATGTTAGCATGATTTTTAAGAAGTGACACATTGATGAGAATAGGAAACATTCTTAGAGAGAAGGAAAATTTGGATATCATCTTTCTATGTACTGGAAATAATGAAGCACACATCGGTTTTCTTGGCAAGTGAGGGTCAGAGAGAAACAGAAGAAAGAGAAGTTGAGCCCAAATAAATCACCATTTTTAAAAAATTTTTAATTTTATTATGTTATGTTAGTCACCATACAATACATCATTAGTTTTTGATGTGGTGATCCACGATCCATTGTTTTCGTATAACACCCAGTGCTCCATGCAGTATGTGCCCTCCTTAATACCCATCACTGGGCTAACCCATCCCCACTCCCCGCTCCCCTCTAAAACCCTGTTTGTTTCTCAGAGGCCATAGTCTCTCGTAGTTCATCTCTCCCTCCGATTCCCCCCCCTTCATTTTTCCCTTCCATCTCTTAATGTCCTCCATTCTATTCCTTATGTTCCACAAATAAGTGAAACCATATGATAATTGACTTACTCTGCTTGACTTATTTCACTTAGCATAATCTCCTCCAGTCCCATCCATGTTGCTGTAAAAGTTGGGTATTCATCCTTTCTGATGGCTGAGTAATATTCCATTGTGTATATGGACTACATCTTCTTTATCCATTAATCTGTTGAAGGGCATCTCGGCTCTTTCCACAGTTTAGCTATTGCGGACATTGCTGCTATGAACACTGGGGTGCATATGGCCCTTCTAGTCACTACATCTGTGTCTTTGGGGTAAATACCCAGGAGTGCAATTGCTGGGTCATAGGGTAGCTCTATTTTTAATTTTTTGAGGCACCCCACACTGTGTTCCAAAGTGGCTGTACCACCTTGCATTCCCACCAACAGTGTAAGAGGGTTCCCCTTTCTCCACAACCTCTCCAACATTTGTTGTTTCTTGCCCTGTCCATTTTTGCCATTCTAACTGGTGTAAGGTGGTATCTCAATGTGGTTTTGATTTGAATTTCCCTGATGGCTAATGATGATGAACAGTTTTTCATGTGTCCGTTAGCCATTTGTATGCCTTCTTCAGAGAAGTGTCTGTTCATGTCTTCTGCCCATTTTTTGACTTGATTATTTGTTTTTTGGGTGCTGAGTTTGAAAAGTTCTTTCTAGATCTTGGATACCAGCCCTTTATCTGTAGTGTCATTTGCAAATATCTTCTCCCATTCTGTGGGTTGCCGCTTTGTTTTGTTGACTGTTTCCTTTGCTGTGCAGAAGCTTTTTATCTTGATCAAGTCCCAAAAGTTCATTTTTGCTTTTGTTTCACTAGCTTTTGGAGATGTATCTTGAAAAAAGTTGCTGTGGCTGATGTCAAAGAGATTACAGCCTATGTTCTCCTCTAGGATTTTGATGGATTCCTGTCTCACATTGAGGTCTTTCATCCATTTTGAGTTTATCTTTGTGTATTAGAGAATACACAAAGGTGTTAGAGAATGGTCGAGTTTCATTCTTCTGCATGCGGCTGTCCAATTTTCCCAGCACCATTTATTGAAGAGACTGTCTTTTATCCATTGCATGTTTTTCCTGCTTTGTCGAAGATTATTTGACAATAGAGTTGAGGGTCCATATCTGGGCTCTCTATTCTGTTCCTTTGGTCTATATGTCTATTTCTGTGCCAGCATCATGCTGTCTTGGTGATCACAGCTTTGTAATATAGCTTGAAATCGGGCAACGTGATGCCCCCAGCTTTGTTTTTCTTTTTCAACATTTCCTTGGCCTTTCGGGGTCTTTTCTGATTCCATCCAAATTTTAGGATTGTTTGTTCCAACACTTTGAAAAATGTCATTGGAATTTTGATCAGAATGGCATTGAAGGTATAGATTGCTCTGGGTGGCATAGACATTTTAACAATGTTTATTCTTCCGATCCATGAGCATGGAATATTTTTCCATCTTCTTGTGTCTTCTTCAATTTCTTTCATGAGTGTTCTGTAGTTCCTAGAGTATAGATCCTTTACCTCTTTGGTTAGGTTTACTCCGAAGTATCTTATGGTTTTGGGGGCTATTGTAAATGGAATCATTTCTCTAATTTCTCTTTCTACAGTTGCATTGTTAGTGTATAAGAAAGCAACTGATTTCTGTGCGTTGATTTTGTATCCTGCCACATTACTGAATTGCTGTATGAGTCATAGTAATTTGGGGGTGGAGCCTTTTGGGTTTTCCACATAAAGTATCATGTCATCTGTGAAAAGAGAGAGTTTGACTTCTTCTTTGCCAACTTGAATACCTTTTATTTCTCTTTGTTGTCTGATTGCTGTTGCTAGGACTTCTAGTACTATGTTGAACAATAGTGGTGAGAGTGGGCATCCTTGACGTGTTCCTGATCTTAAGGGAAATGCTCTCAGCTTTTCCCCATTGAGGATGATATTCGCTGTGGGTTTTTCGTAGATGGATTTTGTGAACTTGAGGAATGTTCCCTCTATCCTTATTCTCTGAAGAGTTTTAATCAGGAAAGAATGCTGTATTTTGTCAAATACTTTTTCTGCATCCATTGAGAGGACCATATGGTTCTCTCTCCTCCTATTAATGTGTTCTATCACATTGATTGATTTGCAAATGTTGAACCACCCTTGCATCCTGGGGATAAATCCCACTTGGTCGTGGTGGATGATCCTTTTAATGTATTGTTGGATCCTATTAAGCTAGGATTTTGTTGAGGATTTTGGAATCCATATTCATCAGAGATATCAGTCTGAAATTCTCCTTTTTGTTGGGGTCTTTGCCCGGTTTGGGGATTAATGTAATGCTGGCCTCATAGAATGAGTTTGGAAGTTTTCCTTCTGTTTCGATTTTTTGAAACAGCTTCAGGAGAATAGGTATTATTTCTTCTTTGAATGTTTAGTAGAATTCCCCAGGGAATCCATCAGGCCCTGGACTCTTGTTTTTTGGGAGGTTTTTGATCTCTGCTTCAATCTCGTTACTGGTTATTGGCCTATTCAGGTTGTCAATTTCTTCCTGTTTCAGTCTTGGCAGCTTATAGGTTTCCAGGAAGGCCTCCATTTCATCCAGATTGCTCAGTTTATTGGCATATAGTTGTTGATAATAATTTCTAATAATTGTTTCTATTTCCTTGGTGTTAGTCGTGATCTCTCCCCTTTCATTCATAATTTTATTAATTTGGGTCCTTTTTTCTTTTGGATAACTCTGGCCAGTGGTTTATCGATCTTATTAATCCTTTCAAAGAACCAACTTCTAGTTTCATTGATCTGATCTACTGTGTTTCTGGTTTCTAATTCATTGATCTCTGCTCTAATCTTAATTATTTCTCTTCTAATGCATGCTTAGGCATCGTTTGTTGCTTTTTCTCTAGTTCTTTAAGGTGTAGTTGGTGAATTTGGGATTTTTCTATTTTTTTGAGTGACGCTTGGATGGCTATGTATTTCCCCCTTAGGACCACCTTTGCAGTATCCCATAGGTTTTGGACCGATGTGTTTTCATTCTCATTGGTTTCCATGAATTGTTTAAGTTCTTCTTTGATTTCCTGGTTGACCCAAACATTCTTGAGCAGAGTGGTCTTTAGCTTCCAAATCTTTGAATTTCTGCCAAATTTTTTCTTGTGGTTGAGTTCCAGTTTTAAAGCATTGTGGTCTGAGAATATGCAGGGAATAACCTCAATCTTTTGGTATCGGTTGAGACCTGATTTGTGACCCAGTATTTGGTCTATTCTGGAGAAAGTTCCATTTGTGCTCTAGAAGAATGAGTATTCTGTTGTTTTAGGGTGGAATATTCTGTAAATATCTATGAGGTCCATCTGGTCCAGTGTATCACTCAAAGCTCTTGTTTCCTTGTTGATTTTCTGCTTAGATGATCTGTCCATTGCTGAGAGTGGAGTATTGAGGTCTCCTACAATTAACGTATTGTTATCAATATGACTCTTTATTTTGGTTAACAGTTGGCTTCTGTAGATGGCTGCTCCCATGTTGGGGGCATAGATATTTACAATTGTTAGATCTTCTTGTTGGATAGACCTTTTAAGAATGATACAGTGTCCTTCTGTGTATCTAACTACAGACTTTAGTTTAAAATCTAATTTGTCTGATATAAGAATTGGTACCCCAGCTTTCTTTTGAGGACCGCTGTCATGGAAGATGGATCTCTATCTGTTCACTTTCAGTCTGGATGTAACTTTAGGTTCAAAATGAGTCTCTTGTAGGCAGCATACAGATGGGTCCTGTCTTTTTATCCAATCTGCAACCCTGTGCCATTTTATGGGAGCATTTAGGCCATTCACGTTGAGAGTGATTATTGAAAGATATGAATTAATTGTCATCATGTTGCCTGTGAAGACCTTGTTTTTATAGATTGTCCCTGTAAATTTCTGTTGTATATCACTCTTGGGGTCTTTCTCCTTTTATAGAACCCCCCTTAATATTTCTTGCAGGGCCGGCTTAGTGGTCACATAGTCTTTCAGTTTCTGTTGGTCTTGGAAGCTCTGCATCTCTCCATCCATTCTAAATGATAGCCTTGCCAGATAAAGTATTCTTGGCTGCATGTTCTTCTTGTTTAGTACCCTGAATATGTCTTGCCAGGCCTTTCTGGCTTGCCAGGTCTCTGTGGATAGGTCTGACATTATTCTGATATTCCTCCCTCTGTACAGAAGGAATCTCTTCCCCCTAACCTGCCCTTAAGATGGTTTCCTTGGTTCTAAGATTTGCGAGTTTTACTATTACATGCCGGGGTGTTGGCCTGTTTTCCTTGATCTTGGGAGGGGTCCTCTCTGCCTCTAGGACACGAATGTTTGTTTCATTCCCCAGATTAGGGAAGTTCTCAGCTACGATTTGCTCAAATATATCTTCTAGTCCTCTCTCTCTCTCACTCCCTCCTGGATTCCAATAATTCTGACATTGGAACGCTTCATGGTGTCACTTATTTCTCTGATTCTATTTTCATGAATTCTGAGTTGATTTTCCCTGGCCTCCTCTTTTCCCTTTTTATCTATTAAATTGTCTTCCAGGTCACCGATTCATTCTTCTGCCTCACTTACCCTAGCTGTTAGATTATCTAGATTAGATTGGATCTCATTGATAGTATTTTTAAGTTCTGCCAATTCAGCTTTCATTTCTGCCCTTAGAGACTCTATGTTGCCATTAATTGATTTCTTCATTTTAGCCATTGTCTTCACAATTGCTGCCTGAATTCCATCTCCAACATCTTGGTTATATCTGCATCCATTTGTAAATCTTCAGCATAAGTCATAATCTCTGAGTCTTTCCTATTTTGGGGGTTCCTCCTCCAAGTCATTCTGTTAACGGATGGTTGAGGGAATGTATAGAGTCCAAATTATTGACCAGAACCCAAGCAAGATGCACCTGTTTTCTTGGGACCTTAGGGTTGCTGGCCTCTTGTTCTCCCAGCCTGTCTTCTGGGAGAGGGGCCTGCTGCGCTGTTACTCAGGCAACCCTGTTTGGGTGGAGTTGCCCTGCCCCCCTGTGGTGGGGGATGGGCTCAGTGGGATCCAGTTTTGGGGGCTTTTGTTCTCTGGCGGCTTTCCCTGGAGGCTTTCCGTGTCTCTTCCGAGAGTCAGAGCAGAAGAGACCATTTCCAACCATCTGCCTCAGAGCAGAGAGATCACAGTCTGTTCTTCAGTGAGCTCTCCAGGCCACACTATCTCCATTTCTGTCTGTGCTGCTATAAACTGCAGCGGCCTGGGTTGTGCGCCCCTCCACAGCGCCCCCAGTCCTGCCTCCAGGTTGGGGCACGTCTCTGCCCTTTGTGCTTCTAAAATCGCCAGCTGCTCCCAGTTCCCACGCATGACCCTGCCACTCCAGGTTCTGCCCTGGGGGCTGCCCTAAAGTCCTTTCCCCACCACTACCGGTCTGCGAGTCTGTGCCCCGTCCCAGCATGCGAGGCTGTCGCTCACTGGCGGTGTAGGATCCCCACAGCCGGGTCCCTCCCGCTGCCATTTATCCTCCAATATCTGCCCACGGAATCACTGCTCCCCGCTTGTACCTCGAAACCAACCGCCAGTGAGAGTCTTACATCTCAGGCTGATTTCGTGGGTGTTCAGAGTGGTCTGGTAGATATCCAGCTCAATTCCAGGGACCAGTTGGCATAGGGTCCGCTACTCCTCCTCCATCTTTTCTCCTCCCCCCAATAAATCACCATTAATAGAAAAAGAGGTCAGGTAGATCTTGAACAAGAGCCATGAAATGGTAGGCGAAGCAAAAAAAAAAGGTAAGAGAAGCAAGAAATTACAATGTCGTCAAAAATATAGTGAAAAAAGAGTAATGAGTTGAAAAGGAGGTTGGTGAAATAAAATGCAGTAGAAAGAGCCAGGCCAGTAGAATGGGGCTGCAAAGGGGACTGTGAATTTGTCCAGAAGGAATTCACTGGCAGCCTTGCTGCGAACAGTCTAGGTAGAGTGTAATAATGGCAGGAAAACTGCAAAGCATTAAGAAGGAGTTAGTGAGTGGAGAGGAAAATAAAATATTTGTTTTAGACAGTACAATAGCAAATTATGCTTTATTAGGGAGGAAAATGTAAGAAATGATGGGAAAAAATGTGGAAGCAGTTTCCCATGGAAACAGAAATGCTGAGCTGAGCTGGAGAGAAATCGCTATAAAGGGAGGGAGAGACTGGTGGCGTGAGCAAGGGAAGGCAAGGGAAGACTTTGGCTCCTCCCTCAGAAGGGAAGAAAGGAGAAAGGAAGTGAAGTTTTCAACACTGTAAGTCACGGCAGTACAGATGATGAGGAAAAAGAAAGGAGATGGCCACAATGAAAAAGTAAATCCCATTTTGATATATATTTTGTTGGTACTCCTCCCAAACTATGGTTTCTCAAAGCTCTTTGTTGCGTTCAGGTTTAACGAACATTTAACAAACATTTCACCAATATTTCACCAACACACTCTTTTCTATATCCATGTCCTGAACATGCATATCCTTACCTAGAAGAACCATTGTTTGGGAGGCAAAAGTACACAAATAAAACAGAATTAATATAATATTTGTGTGAGTATTCTCATATATATGATTTCATTTGCATCTCAGAATCACCTTAGGAGATAGAGCAGATATTAATCCATTCAACAGATGAAGAAACTGAAAATGAAGGAAATAGAATAACTGTCAACACTGCATAGTTAATTGGGATGCAGACCCAAGACTTCTGGGTGTGAGCTGAGGTCATCTCCCTGAAACCTAAACATCTGTAGTGGATTTGTCTGTGGATGAGCTTTCTTCAACAGTTCTCTGGCAGCTTGGACCTTGACTTACAATGATATGTTCACCAATTCCATTTTCTGAACTTCTTTCTCATCACATGTAGTTGGACAATGCATGATTGTTACATTCCCCAAGGACAGGGCGTTGTATGGCCACATGACATCTTCATGGAAATTAAATCCAAGCAGCTCTGAGTTTAGAAACTCTCCATACAAAAAGGTATGGGGAAGAAGTGAACAAAATATCTTCTAAAAATTTATTAAGTAGATGATCCAGAAACTATGAATATTGCATAATTGTTTCACTATCTCTATTACCAGCTTTGACCTGCTTTATAAGGGAGAAAAGAGTTCACTTCATCTGTTGTCTGATTTGTTGAAGTTGATCCTGTTTACCTTTGTCTTGGTGGTAAATATTTCTTTTCTCTCTATTTAGGCTCATTTTGAGAGTTTGTCACAACATTTCTTTATGATGGATTTGCCTCCTCTTGCCTCATTGTCTCATATCTATATATGGACTCTAACTATTAATAGGGCATTTTCCTTTTGATTTATTAGTGCAAGAATGAACTGGATAGTTATAGCAATAAAAAAAGGGAAATTGTTTTGGATCTTTCCCATGAAATAGGGCAATTGCTATTATATTATGAAGGAAATATTAGAATAACAGTTATATACTAAAAAGATACTTTCTTGCATCCTATGGAAATTACTATAGTTCCTGCATTTCATCTTTCACATACATTTATTTATCTATTCTCATACATCTCTCTGTGATGTAGGAAGTTTGAATGTGATCCTCACTTATAGATAAAGAAAGCAAGCTACGAGGAATGACTTGTTGATGGCCAAACTAACAGAGGAAGACATGTCCACCAAGAGGTCCAGAGTAAGTAGGAGGGAATAAAAGCAAAGAAAAGGTCTTCTGACTATAAATTCTATTCTTTGTGCATCATAAAAGAAAAAGAGAAAGAAATACAGTGGATTAGTATCACTACCATAATCTGAATTTATTTAAGTAAAAGAATTCTTCAAAGAGACTAGATAGAAATTTAGTATCATAAGGAAGATAATACTACATAAGATAACTCCAATTCAGGTCTTTCCATGGCAGGACCTTTCCATTTTATATTCCTTCATACCTTCCCCCATTCCACACTTCATGCTATTCCATCACTTCAACACTTGCTTGAAAAAATTCAAAAAATTCAACTGTTTGTTCATTTTCCTGCCATCTTCTGTTTACTCCTTACTAATTTGAGACCTTCAGGTCATGGGCCTTCATTCCGTTGGCCAGATAGTTAGTGAGATTTTTGGCACTAGGGAGGAAATAATTATGCAATACATTATTTTTTCCTAATCTTCTAGAAATCTTGAACCATTGAAGAAAGTAACTAATACAACCTTAGTGATTCCATTCCATTTGCAATGTTTTATCTTATTTTCCTTAAAGATTTTATTTATTTATTTGACAGAGAGACAGTGAGAGAAGGAACGCAAGCAGGGGGGAGTGGGAGAGAGAGAGAAGCAGACTCCCCACTGAGCAGGGAGCCCCATATAAGGGCTCGATCCCATGACCCTGGGATCATGACCTGAGCTGAAGGCAGACGCTTAACGACTGAGCCACCCAGGCACCCCTTGCAATGAGTTTTATAAGTGAAAAGTGAAAAGCATGAAAGGAGAGGTAAATATCACTTCATCCAATCCTTTCAGTTTAAAAAGATGAAGGAATGAAAGTCTGGGTAGGTTAAATGATCATTCAAAGGCATACAATTTTTTTTTTTAAGTGATGATGCTTTTTAAAGATTTATTTATTTGAGAGACAGAGAGAATGGGAGCAGAGGGGCAGAGGGAGAGAGAGAGAGATTCCCAAGCAGACTCCCTGCTGAGCACAGAGTCCGTGCAGGGCTGGATCTCATGACCCTGAGATCACAACCTAAGCCAAAACCAAGAGTCAGTTGCCCAACTGACTGTGCCACCCAGGCACCCCCCCCTTTTATTTAAGTGATGATGACTTTTGAAGATTTATAGGCATTCAATTTTAATGAAATTTATTTAATGAATTCATGCCATTTTAAAAATTGAGATATAATTGAAATATAATATTGTGTATTTAAGATGTACAGTGTTGATGTGATATCTTTATATATTGCAATATGATTACCACTGTAGTGTTAGCGAACATCTCTATTACATTACATAATTATCATTTCTTTTTTGTGATGAGAACATTTATCTAGTCTCTAAGCAACTTTGAAGTATATAATTCAATATTGTCAACTATAATCACAAGACTGTGCATTAGATCTCCAGAACTTATTCATCTTCTAACAGCAAGTTTGTAAACTTTGACCAACATCTCCCCAATTCCTCTAATCCCCGGTCCCTACCAACCACTATTCTACTCTCTGTCTCTACAAGTTTAGTTTTTTAGAGTCCACATATAAGTTATAATCATGCAATATTTTTTTTTCTCTGACTTATCTCACTTAGTGCAATGCCCTCAAGATCAATCTCTTGTCTTCTTACTAGTGCTTTTGAGTTCAGAGTGTTAGAGTATGGTGATGATACCTACACTATAGGTTCAATTTCCTCATCGCAGTCGGCATATCCTCAGGCCCACCTATACACATCTTAAAATCATAGGCTTGATGGAACTGGACATGTGATTCTCAATGGATCAGGAAGGGTAAGTTTATCATCACTAGTGGGAAAGAAAAGGCAAGATACTGCCTACTGAAAGTGCCATTAATATTCTGCACAAAGGGCATCATATGTAAAGGTTGAATCTCATAGAAAAATAACGTGTTGCCTATGTTTGGAACTTACACAGATTATAACATTAAATGAATCTATCCTTCCTCCCAACTAAGTAAAAGCATAAAGATAGTAGACTATCAATAAAGTGTTTTAGGATATATTTAACAAGACTGGGTCATGACCTGAAGGATATGGTCTATAAGGATTTGTGAAGAACATCTCATGGCCTAGAATGGTATAAAAAATGTTGAGAGTAGAAATGAAAAGCAATTGCCTCAACACTGCCCCCCACACAGAGTAAACTTCACTTTTATTATTCAAACAAGATTATACTTCATAACCATCTTATGGTCTTAAGTACTTCGTAATACAATCTTTGACACCATGTGTGATAATGAGGTATAAGAGGCCTATATATCCAAGTTATTTCAGAATGTGAAGATATTGCAAATGTGAAGCTTCTGGATTAATCAAAATCCCTGCAAACACATGAATTTATCTCTACCAATTCCCAAGATCCATTGAAATGATAGCAAAATATAAAAATAAAAGTGAATCAGTAATCATACTAGGAAACCTGGGAAAATGCTATATCATATTTGATGAACTTCTGGAAATTACAATGCAGATGGAATGTAATTGACAGCAAACCCAAACAGTCTTAAAAAACGAGAGATAAACCCAGAATAAAAAGTTAATTTATGACAAAACCCAAGATTCTAAACCATAAAAGAGTATCTCCTCTATTAAAAAAAATTACTATGAGAAAGATGCAATCAGAATTATTCTTGGACAGTAGAAATGTATATAATTTGTAAACAAAACAATAAAGGGGTTGACTTTTTCACTAGTTATTTTAAGGAAAAAGTTAGCAATCTGGATTATCCACCTGGATATTAGCAAAATACAGGACAGAAAGACCAAAATAAACATGAAAGAAAAGTAACAGAAAATACTAACCAAAAACAATTTTCAGAATCAGAAGCATGAAAAGGTAGAGTAAAAAAAAATAGTCAAGAAAATGGTAGAAGCACATTTCCTTGAACTTAAAAGATAATTTACCAATTAGAAAAGAGCCTTTGAATGTGTTAGAAGAATAAAGATGGACCCATTTAAAAATCTATCAACACCAGTGGTAAAGAAAAAAATATCACATATTTCAGAGGGAAAAGAAAAGAGAGGTTACCTGCAAGGAATAAAGAAAGACTTTTATGTGTCTTCTCTCTTACATATGGAAAATAACAGAGAACTGCCCAAAAAATCCTGACAAGAAAGTTGTCAAACCCAAATTTCTTTATTCAAAAAAAAAAAACTATCGTTCAAATATAAGGGCAAAGAAAGCATTTTAAGGAAAAATAAGTCTCAGACACCCTCTGTAATTCTCAAGAATGTCCTCCAGCTAAGTGAAAAATAAATTCTAGAAAGTAGAAATCCAAGATATAAAACATATAATGAACAAAGACACTGAAACTTGTAGTAAGCTAACTGTTGATAATATGTGGTGAATATGATTTATTAGATAAAGATGCATAGAACAGATGAGGTATAGTAGTAAGAAAAAACACTGGAAAAAAATTCAATCTGATTTCAACAAAATTGTTTGAAGATGGAAAATACAAGAGGAAAACACTGAATTACAACAAAGATCCTATCTGGCTAAAAGGAAAGACTACTAATGCTGGTTATTTTCTGAACTTCTATGGAAAATTCAGTTTAAATGCTAAAATTTTTATTGCGATCAGTTGTGTTAGTTGAGAGAGGCTAGGTAAAGTGGTAATAAGCAAGACCCAAGGCTTAAACGTGGTAATAGTCGCTCAAGAACCCAGGCTGACAAAGCAGCCCGCATAAGCCACCACCTAAAGATGAGATATTGGGGGTACACTCTGCAGAGAAAGAGAGCATGGAGGAAAAAAAGGGAGAGGGAGAGCATGGGAAATCACATACTGGCTCCCAAATGCTACAGCACATAAGTCACACACTCATGCCTACTCTCAAAAAGGTGAGAAAGTGTAACCCTCTCTATACTGGTGACCACTGCTAATGTCTACCACAATAGTAGACTAGAAATTGAAGGTGGAACCTCTAAAACTCTATACAAAATACAATGAAAAAATATCATTAATCTAGTAAAAATCTGGGAAGAAAAAGAGAAAGTACAACAGAGAAAAGACGTGGTCTGTTGTCAGAAATAGCACCCCATAGATCAGTGATCATACAAATGTGAATGCCCCCAGTAAAAAAGAAAGATGCTCAGATTGGTTACTAAATAATTAAAGAAAAGTCAGTGGAGTTTTCTTCCTGGGGGGGGTCCAGGTAAAATGGCACCAAAAGTTGAAAAGGAACCAATGAGAAAAATAATGGAAGTGTGCTCAAGTTGAGAGAGGGCAAAGGGGGAAGAGGAAAAGGAAGAGACCAGGTGTGGTAACATGTGACACCAGATGCTTCGAACTGTGTGGCAGAATAAACTAAAGAGAACAGGGCGCCTGGGTGGCTCAGTTGGTTAAGCGACTGCCTTCGGCTCAGGTCATGATCCTGGAGTCCCGGGATTGAGTCCTGCATCGGGCTCCCTGCTCGGCAGGGAGTCTGCTTCTCCCTCTGACCCTCTTCCCTCTCGTGTTCTCTCTCTCTCTCATTCTCTCTCTCTCAAATAAATAAATAAAAATCTTAAAAAAAAATAAATAAATAAACTAAAGAGAACAGAGAGGATTCACACTGATTAGAGGTAAAAATCCACCAAGACTTCTATAAGAAGTTATAATTTTTAATATACCATACAGCAAATATTCAAAACATATGAAGCAAAATAAGTAGAATTTGGCATGATTAAAATCACACAGAGGATGATAATTCAAGGACACACAAATAGTAATAATATAGAGGATTTGGATGACATAATCAGCATGCCCAATGTGTGTAATGTCTGAGGCATGTATGTAACAGATCATGTTAATACTCAGGAAAATATATAAACTTAACTATTTTCCTTCTAGGAAGGGCACAACAATTAAAAAGGAAAAAAAAAAGGACACAACATTAGAGAAATTTCAGTAACTTCCCATGTCCAAAGAAATGGAAGTTAGGTATAATGTTAAAGGTGGCACTATGCTTTTTATGACATATCTTAACTTCCGTTCTGTCAATCAAATAAATTGACATGAGACTGACATATCAATTCCACGTGTTTGCATATTCTCATTGTAATTTTTTAAAAATTTTGAATATTTGGGGATAATTCTAGTTTAATCTATATAAGGGTTTTAAAAACATTATGAATGTATTACTCTTTTTGGGGGGACACCAATTAACAAATCCATTAGCTTTTATATGTAGATGTAGTTTGATTATTTTAGTAGTCAATTAGTTTTACTATATTCAGAAGACACAGAATTCCAGATAATTATCACCATCACATTATTTTCTAAACTATAAATTTGTTTTAAAATCTAAGTTCACTGCTCAAGCTGTGTCAAAAATGAACTGACAGGGCCAAAAATATAAATGCCTATAGGATAAGACAGGTAAGTGATGCAGGTCAGCTGTAAGACAATTCAGTGGTAAGAACTCTGGAAAACTGAGTGCAGGTGGCTCATCTTAGAGGGAAGGACAACCACTTCTCAGTTCCAACCAATTGGAATTGGTCACCATGTAGAAATTGTCACCATGTAAAAATCAAGCCCATGTGGTCCCATTTTCTAATATACCAAGAGAAGCTAGAAGTCAGAATTTTGTGTAAAATTAATGTGGAAGAAAAATCAATATAATTTTTTTTACACTACGCAAGAAAAAACATGTATAGGGTCTAGATTGAGCCTACACTGCCAGTTTGAAACCTGGCAGTTCTGGGTATATAGATAGACATGTTTATCTCCAGGCAATCATAGGCATGAGTTGACAATTAGTACAGAGAATGCAGGATAGAAGGATCACTGCAAGGAAGTTTTAACAGTTAACCTGCCTATTACTTTATTCCCTTTCATTCTCCACAACTAACAGAGTCATGTTTTGAAAATTCAAATCTCATTAGGTCACTCCTATTGATAAGCTTGCAATGGTGTCCTACTACTGTAGGAACAAAGACCAAAGCTCTTAATGTATCCCATGGTCTCCGTGGTCTGCATTCCACCTACTGCCCTGACCTCATCTCAGACCTCTCTCCCTTTAGTTCCATGTGCTCAACCTTACTGCCTTCTTCCAGTTTACCAGATATTTTCTCCTTTCTACGTAACATTATACCTAGAAGCTTCTTCTAATTGCCACCCTATCCCTCTAAAAACCCTCCAGTTAATATCCGTTTATCCTTTAGCTCATAGCTCAAACATCATTCCTTAGAAAATTCTTCCCTGATACTCTCATACTGGTACCCCATTATTTACTCTCACATGACTGTGTATTTTTTCCTTCCTGAGCACTTACTATACTTTAAAAATCTCTCCCATTAGTCTGTAAGCATCGGGAGACAAGGGATGTATCTCTTTTGTTTGCCATTATCAACCCAGCACCTAGCACAGGGTCTAGTAAATAGAGGGCTTGTACAAAATGATTAATAAATGAAAGAGCAATTGAACTGTGATGGGAAAGCTATGGTTTTTATTAACTTTTATAGATCAAGCATGATTTTGGCCTCTATATCTGCAATGAACTTAGAGACAGAAGAAAATATTTAGAAGGCAAAAAGTAAAAATGTCATTCGGATACAAGGACAGATATCCTTCTGGTGAGTTTCCTACCTTTGGGAAGATTTTATTAGATGTTATAAATAAAGGATATAACCAAGGGAAATTTTTCTAGAGAGATGAATTTGAATTAATGTAGAAATAAACTTAAGATGAAGAGTGTCATGTTTTCACAGTTAATAAGAAATATATCATTCAACATATAACAATAGATTTTAAAAAGAAATGAACATCCTGCAGCATTAATGGCATTATCTGTTAAGAATTGTATTCATTTATTTTGCACTAAGCCTCCTTCCAGGATGCCCTAATGGACCATGAAGCAGTAAACATTTAGACTTGAATAAGCACTCTCCCCTCAATCTGACTCTTTAATACCTTTATCCTTTTCTGTGCTTGAGTCTGACACTTTATTCACTTTCTCATTTGAACACCTACATCCATCAAGTTTGGGGAACCCATTCTTCCTCTTCCTTGAGGACTTTATATGAAGAATCACACTTAGCTCTACTTACAGGCATGCTCAGAGGGTAAAAACATGGACTCTTTATGCTCTGTTGGAGAAGAAAGCAGGCACTTGATGGGTATCAGCAGCAATTTTCCAATGAGAATAATATTCTTGATACTTTAGAAATGAAGCTTTCAGAAGCTGATTCTCTAGGTTTCGCCAACTTGCTACTCCTTGATAAAAACAGAGTTTTAAAATCTTTGCTATTGTGTTATGTATTATGAACACCAATATTTCAAACATTAATATGTCACTTGCAATCTTGTTTGTATTTTGTATCTTTGGCAGGTAGCTCTAAGGCCTCTTATGATTTAGAAAAATCAGATCATTGTGTACTTTATTCTGTTGAATAGATTGAAAACTTTCAAGTTGAAACCTTAGGAAGTTATTCTCCTTCCTATTAGGAGACTTAACAGAAGGAGGTGAGAAAGGATAGGAAAACTGTCAGCTCTATTGATGGTCTTTAATTCATACCTATATGTTCCAGGTTAACTCTTGATGATAGCCCCTTAGAACTGGAGTAAAACTAAAGTCATATTCTATTCAGGAAGCTTCTATATACATTGAAGAAAAGTTTACTAAACTCTTACTCTCTCTTTCGAAGAATGATAACAAAGAAAAATTGTCTTCAGAATTTTCACTGGTACTTTGAAATTTTTTTCTCTTAAAAAAAAGGTATTTTGAAGAATAAATAAGTGTAGGTACCACATATTAACAAATAAGTAGCCATCATATTCCAGGATTACACTACTGACACCTACTTTAGATTGCTTTTCCAGTGAAGGTGAAGGATTTGCATGACCCACCCATTGCTTTCTCGGGGTACAACGTGTAATATGTGAACATCACCTAGAGAGCATGAGGCTATGATTAGGGATCATGCAACAAAAGAGAGGACTCTAGAGTAATTAAGCTCATGGTTTTGATCTCATTTTCACAACATATATTCTCGAACCAAAAGTTGACCACCAATGGAATGGACCATCGGCTTGCCTCTTACCAGTTGAAATAGTGAATTTAGCCCTGAAACATGCAGGGTTGTTTTTTTCCTGTTACCAAATTATGTATGCTAAGACTCTCCAGTACTGAAAACTGTTATCAGCTCCTTTCCAAAACCCAAATGGAGTGGCCTCAATACCACTAGACATTAATAAGGGAGAGAGGAAAGCATTTGAAGCAGCAGAATGCCATCAATGCCAAATTTTCAGTGCATTTTACAAACAGACTAGCAAAAGATGGAGCTCTTTTAGCTCCCGCTCCATGTAATTATGCCTACAGATGGAGAAGTTGAGGCAGCATGAATCTACTTTCATTGACATTGCCCGCACTGGGGGGACAAACATAGGGAAGTTCTCAGGCACACAGACCCTGACATACAGCCAAGTTTCTGCCTTCTAGTTCCATGTAAGCCAACTTCCAGTTCCACGTACCTCAGGTCCATATTAGGCCCTTACTTCTTTGTGCAATTATGACTTTACTACAAATTACTAAAACCTGATCTTACTAAGAGGAGCTAAAGTAAAATCCAACTGACTGATTTTTTTAAAATATTTTTAAAATTTTTGATTTTACTGTCTTTGCACTTTTTATGCCCAGAGACTGACTCTACTTTAGATTACTTATTTCTAAAATATGATCAAATCTTTTTGTTAATTTCAGTTTACTACATTTCAGAAATAGGAATCAAATGCTTATATTATCTTCTCAAATGGGACTAAAGGCTTCTGTGATGGATACCTGATAACCTTTTTTTACATTAAACTCCTGGTCCCAGTTCATTTTATAGCTACCAAACAGTCCTAGATACATATATGATTTTATTTTATTTTACTGAAAGAAGATTTGCAACCAGATTTTTAAATTTTGTCTCCGTTATTGCAAATAACAACTGATTGCCTAATCTCCTTATTTTGATGTCTGTTTGGTCCTAGGGTGCAGTAAATTCCATTTGCAGTTAATTCTATTGGCACATTATGCTATAATTATCAATTATCAATCCCTGCAAGATTAAGATAATACTCAAAGACAAAAATAAAAAAGAAATGTATTTAATGATGGACAGACCACCCCCTGCAGCTAGCTCATAAATGAACATCACTGGTCACCATGGAAAATGGGCATGTAATACTAATACCTACGACTGGGAAGGCAGTCTTAGGCTCAGGGCATACAGAAGATAGATTGGTTGTGCTACCTTTGTATTCAGAGTACACCACACTTCATTAGTTGACAATCTATGTTAGCTTAGTTTCAGAATCAATCATGCTAATGTTGGTCTATAACTGGATGTGTAGAGCAAATTTCTGCCTAGGAAACTTATTCTTTCATTCTAACTGCAAAGCCAAGTTTCAGAACTAGTTGTCATCCATCCTCTTTTTTTTAAAGGAGCAGTTCATTATGATAAAATTTATTGTACCATTTCGCAGGAAAGTTTCTGAAATGCAGAAAGTAGAACAAACTTGGGTTTCCTACCTTTGAGTTCATACAATTAGTCCAGAAGCTGGATCTTAAATGGCAGAAGACAATTTTCATAGTTTAAAGAGGGAAGATGGTAAATACAATTTATCATGTTCTTATAATTCTTTCAGAAACATGTGAGGCAATGTGAGGACCACTGTGAATGGAACAATAATCATAAAATTAGGAACAAAAGAATCAGACAGAACAAAGCCGTTCCCCCCCTTTTTTCTCCTTTCTTTTTTAGGATTCTAAATCACATACAAAACATTTGTTCTGCTCCAGCTCTTTGTGAACTAATTGGCTCTCCTGGAGAGATAGGTAATTGTACCTGACTACACAAGCTGTCCCGAAGCTCCCTTGGAAAGCTCCAGTAAGCTTCTAGTGTTAGCAGCCATCAAGGATTTCACAGGTCAGGCATCGGATCGATACAGCTAAAAGCAGCAGGGACTGTAATGTCGACAGCAGGTTTCAGAAAGCGCTGCAAGTGCCAGTTTGTTCCTCTTCATGCAGAAGCTCAAGACAGCTTAATTAACCCTTGGAAAATACAATTTATCCAGAGGCTCGGCAGGTCCCTACCAGGCCTTATTGGTGAGCTGATAGGAGAGATACTGTAGCTGGCAGCGCTGAATTCCCATTTCCCCCTTTAATGCTGTTTCAGTTAGGATGCAAAGAAAACATGATTTTTGGTGGATGTGTTCATCCTGTCCTGAAGAGCATGTGATAGGAGGCAGCTTTAGAGGGGGGTTTGTTAGAACTCACATGTGACTTCAGCAGGAGCAAGGCCGAGCCTGGGCATTGATCATCCGAGTCCTGGGGTGAGGAATTGGGGTGTGCGTGTGTGTGTGTGCGTGTGTGTGTGTGTGCATGGGTGTGTGTGCATGTGTGTGTGAATTGGATGTGTGTGTGTGTGAGTTAGAACAGTGTGTGTTTGTGTGTTTGTGTGTATGTAGTCGGGGTGGGGGGAGAAAAAAAGGCATTTTTCACTTTTTTCACTGATGTAAATACTTCCTATCCTCATTTAAAAATATCCATTCCCTTGTTAGTTGTCTATTTTTCATGTCTATAATATCACACAACCAAGAGAAGCGCAGATCTGAAATTTTTTACATCCCCCAAATACTTCATTCGGGAAGACAAAACACCTGCCAGGGGTAACAATCAGGAAGAAGTTAATTTGTCATATGTTATACTTAAACCCTCATCTCTAGTGTTGCCCATCACGCGATGGGTCTTTTCTCCTACTACAGCTCTTCCATGCTAAGGCAAGCTGCTGAAGAGACATAAATGAAGCTAGCCAGATACAGAAAATATTTAAAGTTAGTGGGGCTTGAGGAATTGTGGCCACATGAATGGTCTGGTGCATTCACTCAAATTGATTGTATCTACTTGTATTTGCATTCACATTCACATTCGCCACATTTTTAATTTGTATCATTTCAGTTAATTCATATAAAAGTATTTTCCTAGGTTCATATCTATGGTCATTAGTGAGAGTTCGTGGCGTTCAGGTTCCAGAACAGTGAACTCTCACATGGATGCCGAGTGGATAGATACCATCTCCTTTCTGCTGGCTCATTTCCATTTATGATCAGAAGCAACATAGATTGAAGTGGAAGAAATAAAATTAAATACAGATTAAATGTGCATAGGATGATGGTATATTTTGGACCAGGCCACAGTCTCTTTAAAATAATTTATAACAAATGTAATACACACAGAATAAAAATAATTATATCCGATAAGAAGTGAAGGTCCTGTCCTCCTCACTCATCACCAGTCTTTCTCTGGAGAAGTGCAGCATGTAGCCATTTCTGTTACTGGCTCTACTATTGGGTATTGGCATGTATTTATTCAACAAATGCATACTGAGCAGTTACTATGTGCCAGGTAGCTTTTTAGATCAAAAGCCAAACAAAACAAAACAAAAAACAAGGACTACATCAAAGAATTTACTTACTAATATAAGTAGGCAAAAGACAACCAAACAAAAACACGTACATAGTATCTTGGGAAGTGACTATAAAGAAACATTGAGCAGGGTAAGAATATAGAGTTGAGTTTCTATCATTATTCTTCCTTAGCATAGCCAGGGAAGGTCTCTCTAAAAGGTGACATTTGAGGGAAACTGGAAAGAAAAGAGTAGTGTTTTCATGTAGATATCTGGAGGAAAAGCAAAGGCAGTATGTGCAAAGGCCCTGAGGTTGGAGCATGCTTGTCCTGACAACAGATGAGAGGGGAGCATTTTGTAGTTGAAGCAAATTGTGTGGGGAGGAATGAGGCAGGACATTAAGTCATAGATATGGTCAGGGGCCAGACAAGATAAGGCCTTCTAGGTCTTTCCAAAGGTCACATAGCTAGTAAGTATATAGTGAAGATTTGAACACATGTTCCTAAGCACCATACTGTACTCGAGTTTTGTTTCATATGTGATTTGTGGTCATCTGTGCTCTCTCCCTTCTGCATCACCCTCCACCCCTGCTTACTCTGGTTAATCAAGAACTGAGTGTAATTCCAAATTACCAGACTTATTAACTGATCAGCAAGGATGGCTTTATCTCCACCTGAAAACAAACGTCAGTGCTCCCTAGTTGCATGTAGAGAGGGGTGACAGAGGCTTTATCGTGAATTGCACGGATGTCCTCCATAGGACTTCCAAAAGGCTGAATATATACCCAGTCCTTGACCAGTGACACAGGAAAGAACCTCGAAGATTAACTAGTCACCTCTCTTCATTCTATAGACAAAAAAAAAGGAAGGCCAGGAGTTGTTAACAGTTTCCTTTTCCAAATCAGAGAAGTCAGCTACCAGGGAGATGGTTGCTGATAGAGGAGCTGTAATCTTCTACCTCAGAGTCCAGCATGGCCCCCTTTTCGCTTTCTCTTCTCTTGCTGACCAGCTCTGCCCCAAACCTCTCCTCCAACTTCCATTTACATTATGAGTTCTTACAATTTCTTCTGGCTGGATATAAGAAACAGGAGCAATGAGACTCCTCCTCCTCGTTTTCATTCACTGTCCTTCTTGTCCTCTGCAACTATTTCACTGGAGCAGGTAGCGAACAAAAGGATAATTTACACACGTGAATTCCACTTCATTTGTAAGCCGTTGTGTTGTGAAGTTCAACAAAATGGCTGAGAAGCAAATGGGAGGGAAGGCGAGGCAGTGTGGGACTCAGGCACAGCGCAGGCTCACTAATCAGGGGACCTGTTTGCCAAATGATTTTGAACAAGTCACTTACCCATGCTAAGCCCTAGATTCCTCATGTGCACACTGAGAGTTTGAATAGATAATTTCAAAGACTCTGTCAGCATTAGAGGTTTTAGATTCATGTCATCAAAGGACCAGCACCTAGCTGTCACAACTTGTCCCCAAAAGCCACATTCCATTCCTCTACTGCTGAGATTTCTGTACATTTCATACAGCCACCATTCAAATTGTGGCATGCACTCCTAATTAGCACTTTATTAAAGCTCAGCTCATGTGTCTGTAGTCCATTTTTCAAGATGACTTAAAAGAAATCAGAATTTGTGTGCTATTCATTCCCTCTCAAAAGCGTATTTTCAAGATGTATTTAGGCAATAGTGCTTTCTCAAAGCATAATTGTATCCTAATGTAAAAACTGCAAATATATTTCTTTTTCCATGTTTGGCAAATCCTTAAATGACCTCACATTTTAGCATCATTATATAATACAGCAAAGAAGATGCATCTTATTTGAACTTACACACATAAATAGGATTTTAAAAAATTCTTGACACATTACCGTATGCTGCATGCTTTTTATGGATTATGAAGGAACAGAAGACTAATATACTAACTGAAGTTTGAGAATTTCTCAACATTATCTGAATTTCTATGGTATCTATTCCGTTTCATCACACATTCAAATGTCAGTCCCGTTAACAACGTCCTCAAAGTATTTATATGTTGACTGCATTTGAACAGGATTTTTTTATATTTTCATTTTACAACCAATCAATGTTAATATGTCGGAATCACAAAGATGAAAGAAGGTCAGATTTATTGACAGATGTTGCATAGTCACATCACAGTTCTTGCAATGTTTTCATGATCAAACTGGAAATAACAGAATTAGCAAATACATCTGTTTGTTTAATGACATTCCCCGACATAGCTTTTGTGCTCTGAGAACTGTTTAAACTATCATGATACTGTCTAAAATAGCCACCTCTGTCTTCCTTCAGTTTTTATGTGGCTTCATTTTTCTTCATAAGCTTATTGCTATCTAAAATTAAGCTATAAATATGTATCCATACTTGTTAACCGTCACTAGAATCAGATTTCCATGAATGTAGAAAGGTTGACCATCTACTCACTGTATCTCCAACACCTACAAAGGGTTGAGAACAAAGTAGGTGCAAAATACACATTTGTTCAATAAATAAATGAACTTTGGACTATTTATATATGTTTGTATATACGTAAACTAAATACTAAGTTGACACATAATGCTTACACCCAATTATTGGTATATAATATACTTATAACACTAAGATATCTCTAAAGCTGATAATTATATGTATGTATATGTATATATGATGTAACAAACACACAAAGATGAGACACGATATTTGCGAAGTCATCTGAAAGAGACTGGAGGCTCCACAGCTAAGAGTGAGACCTGAAGATATTCATTTTCCCAGCCTCGTTCCAAAAATACTTTAATGGGGAAATAGCTAAATCTTTTATAATAGCACAGCGAAGAAAAATGGTGTATTAAGAGAACAGAAGTGGAAGGCAGTAGAAGTATAGAAAAAATAGGAACAAGAAATCTCAAAATCAGGAATGTGTCAGTCAGCAGTGCCTAGTCACCAGAGCAACTGGGGCACCAAGAGGTGAGATGAGGTGTTTCTTCAAGCCTCACTCACTACCATCCTCCTTTGCTCTGCATCTAACTGTACAGAGCAGTCTTCTGATTTAGAATTGGCTTCTTGATGAAGGGGCAAGGGCCTTTTCTCCTTAGCAAATACTAGCATGACTCTCTCCAGAAAGGGTATCTGGTAATAAATGAATGAACTCCGTCTCTGGTTTAGACGGGACCTTTAATAGTGTAAGTTCACCCATGAGGGCCCCCTGCCCCCCACCCACTCTCGGTATATGGCAACACCCAATTCCTGAGACTCTCAGGCGGAGATCCAGACTCTGTACTGAGGTGATCCAACATGGAGGCCCTGTCAAAATTATGACCGGCTGGATGTGGTCTGACCACACCCCTACTAGCAATTATGAATAGATTCATTAATTTCATTAATGTAGAGTACATTTCAATATATGCACTAGAGTTACACAATACTTTATATCCCTACCAAGCCTTTGATTTTTCACTCCTTTTTACCTACTTCCAAGTTATTTTGAGTTAAGACAACGGATATACATTCAGCAGCTTTATAAAAACTCCATCAGAAGCAATCCCAGCCTCACAGAGGATAGCAAGGAGTAAACCTGTTACCACTCCATAGTTGGCCAAAAATAAACAGCATCTCAATAAGATGGTTTATTACTCAGTGTCTTCATGGTACCGTGGGTTCCCCTTGTCCCTCAAGTGCCATGGGCATCATGATGGACAGATAAATGCTCTGACACAGGAGGCTGGGTTGCAGATGAGGACAAAAAGGCCAAGGGCTCAGCACATTTTGCAGCAAGCAGCAAACAAGCTAATAGCAACACAGTGGTCACCTTGACCAACTTAATTTCCCCACATAACCATCTAAAGAATTTATTTGTATCATGAGACAGAGATAAGGGGGAAGTAAGTGTACAGGTAATAAATTGTATGGGAGGAGGTTGCAAACTCTAATGGCTGCCTTCAGGTTTAGTTCACTTGGCATAAGTCCAGTTCCAAAATCTAAACAATATTATTGTCTAATGGTTTTTTCATGGTGACAAATTCCATGGAATTCTAGAATGTGCTTTCGCCATTATTTAATCAAATAACTATAGAAAGTACAGGTACAAAAGATTTTCAGAGAAAGTAAAACACAGTAATCGAGGTTAAAGAATTCTTTTTCAAAACATACTTATTTATTCATTTATTTGAGGGGCGGGTAAGCAGAGGGGGAGGGAGAGAAAATCTCAAGCAGACTCCCTGCTGAGCGTGGAGCCCAAAGGAGGGCTCAACTTCATGACCACGAGATCATGACCTGAGCCAAAATCGAGTCAGAAACGTAACAAACTGAGCCACCTAGGTGTCCCAAGGTTGAATAATTCTTGAGACAAATAAAAACAGATTAAAATAATAACACAAGAACAACAGTTATCAATCTGGTGGGGTTTTTTTATTGAAGAATAGTTGATACATAATGTTTCATTAGTTTCAGGTATACAGTATAGTGATTCGACAAGTCTATAGGTTCTGCTATGCTCACCATGTGTAGCTACCATATGTCACCATACAACTTATGGAATTATTATTATTTTTTTAAAGATTTATTTATTTATTTTGAGAGAGTGAGAATGAGAGAGAGAGAGAGTACATGAGAGCGGGGACGGTCAGAGGGAGAAGCAGGCCCCTCGCCGAGCAGGGAGCCCGATGCGGGACTCGATCCCGGGACTCCAGGATTATGACCTGAGCCGAAGGCAGTTGCTTAACCAACTGAGCCACCCAGGAATTATTTTTAATTATTTTAAGACAAAATTACTAATTTATGGGATTTTCTATTATAAAGTTTATATTAAACAAATAGAAATACTTATTCTAATTAGGAATAAGATTGAAGGATTATGGTTTAGGATATTCAGAATAAATGTTCCCTAACCCATTATTTATAATACATACAAAATGGAAAACTCACTTGGGTAATAGTTAAACATTTGAAAGTTTCTGAATATAACTGAGGAATACCAGAATAACAAATGTGAAAAATAGAACACATTCCAACTTGGAAAAACTGAGTCTTTAGTTTTTTTTATTTACTATATATAAAAGATGTAAACCAATCTCAAATATTTACCAATCAAAAGTGCATATATTTGGGTAGCATATACATAATCTCCTTATCAAAAGAAAATTATTAATTTTAAATTCAGGAAAATGATTAAGTGAAAGTACTGGGAAACCCATCTTTTGAATTTACTTTAAAATGTCAACAAAAAAAAGTCAACATCAGCACAGTTTTTAAATAATTACTGAATATATTTTAAAAGGAAAACTCCATCTTTTGGATATTAAGTTATTCCTTTGGTACACATGATAGCATTCTGAAATGGTAAAATTATCTTTCCCATAATTAATTGTGTTTCTCATCTATTATGAGTATGATATATCAAGAATCGTGGGGGTGCCTGGCTGACTCAGTTGGTAGAGCATGTGACTCTGATCTTGGGGTCCTGAGTTCAAGCCCCACCTTGAACATAGAGTTTACTTTAAAAAAGAGAACATGAGGGGTTACCCAATGTAAGCAGCCCTTCCACAGATCTCCATGGTGCCCAACCAGTATTTTTACAAAGTAGGGGGAATCCCCCTTCCAAGCAGCAAATGGATCAATATAACTGCTAGGCATTCCTTCCCTGGAAGGAAGTGCTCTTAGAAGTTGCAGGTAAGTGAACATTGGTTCCAGAAAGAGGTTTCCATTTCTCTCAGAGAAAATATCCCCCATGACTGGAAAGGCCTTAGGAATGGAGCATGCTCAGTGGTGTGGTCTTTTATTTATCACAAAAGACAACAGATTACCTCATTTTCCCAAGAATTTGCTTCCTCTTCAAAAATAGTAAATTGAGCTATGAGGACAGTAAAGAAATCCTGTTTCACTTTAGGAAAATTGAAAGTCAAATTAGGAAGTTGAGGGCAAAACTAAGATAAGGAATGAGATGCCCAGCAACCTTGTTTCCCTCTCCTCTCTGAAAAATAAAAGGTGGCTGAATACAAATCTTCTCGCTCCACAATAACACTTTGTCCTGATGGTTGTTTTGTTTTGTTTTCCCAGCTACTACCTTAGAGGGTCTCTTAGAATTTCTTTAGTAATCAGCCTTCAATAAACACGTTGAAAAGAAAGAGGAAACTAAGGATTTGACCAGTAATGAATTAAAAGGGAATTGGGAAAAATTCCCTCATTCTGAACATTCCCTAAGAAGATATTTCTTTATTCAAGAGCGAGTCCCAAAACAACAAATACAGGGCTTAAAATTAACACAAGAGAAAAGAAGGGACATCCTAGCATGTAAAAGAACATTATCTCTGCACAAGTAGAGCCTACCAGGATGGGATAAATTATAGATAAGAAGAGATTAAATAATAAACGAATGTTGAGATGAGAAGGAAAAAATTATAGGAAGAAATTACCCAAAATAAAACTGCAGTAGCCAAATATCAGAGACACCCAAAGAGACTACTTAAAGCTGCAGAAAATTAGAATCTTCAGTGTACAGACATGAACAGTAGTACTCCTAGTACGCTGAAGGAAAGGATAAACCAATGTAAATCACGTGAGAAAAAAATAATTAAGGAAAAGCACAAATATACAAACTATAAATAATAGGACTAAGAGGAAATCCAAGCTGAGTTAAGTAATTAAGGTGCAGGAAAAGAAAGCATTTCTCATCTAAAAAGTTTTGAATCTAGAAACTGAGGAGGCTTACCATATGACTCGGGAAAAATAAATGAAAGAGATACTTCCCTAGACATACTCTGACAAAATGTTTGCTACCTTTTTTTTAAAAAAATTATTTATTTATCTGAGAGAGAGAGAGAGCTCAGACAAGATGGGGGAGCAGAGGAGAGGGAGAAGCAGACTCCTCACTGAGCAGGGAGCCCCACCATGGGGCTCAATCCCAGGACCCTGGGATCATGACCTGAGCCGAAGGAAGACACTTAAGTAACTAAGCCACCCAGGTGTCCCCAAACCATTTGCTTCTTAAGTATAAAGTTAGATTCACTAAGGAGGAAGACAGCTAAATTGGTCTCTGAAAAAAGTAAAATTTGTGGTGCTTTGAGAGAATGATTCAAGAATTTTATACCCAATCAAGCTGTTGCTATTATGTGAACATCATTTTAAAATAAGCAGTGTTTCAGAAAATATACCACTTTGTACTTTCCACACACACACAAATTGAAGATTTGCTCCAGATTACCAGGAGATTAATCAAAATCAAAAACTGGATAATGAGGAAGAAATGGCAGATTTGACTGTGAGCGAGTATTGATACTGGTTAAAAAAAATCTAGAGATAGCCCAAGACAGTATTGTCCTGTTGGAAAAACACTGATGTTATAGAATGTTAAAAATGTTCCAGGCTTTAAAATGGGTTCCATAGTTGTACAATATGGGAAGTTCTGCATAATGCAGCTTCCTATAGATAACTCACAATACTGATGATTATATTAGTCTTCTTAAGATGCCTTTAAATAAGGATACCAGTGTAATTGTATTTACCTCTGCATTGCTACGCTAGCCTTACTGAAAAAGAGTCCTTTTTTAGGACACTTGTAAACATATTATAGAACAAAGTGTTTTGAGGGTCACAAATTGGAAAATGCTAGCCTAAATGATTGTGATAAGTGTAACTAAAAATAGAACATAAAGGACAAATTTATAGAGATGTCTATTATGAAGGAAAAAAGGGATCAAGATGACAAAAATCAAGATGATGAAGTGCTAAAAAAGTAGACAGAACACACAGTCTTCATCTTCTGTTTGATGAAGTCTACATTATTTTGTTTTTGATTTACAAATAAATGTATGTTTGAGAATGGTTTTGAATGTCAAACACTTGAAAATTTAAGTGTATTTGCCTAATTACAGATCAAGGGAGAAATAAGTTGTGAGCTATTATTTCATTCACATTATTGATTTAAAAAAATAAGAACAAGTTAGGAAACCATGAAACTGAATGTTATTTATATATTCAAACTCTTGGGATGGAACTAGGGCTGTGTCAAAAGTAAATTTGCATCTCATATGCAACCTTTATTAAAGAAAGAGAGCAAAAATTAAATTAATTAAAGTTATATTTCAGGAATTTAGAGAGAGCACTTCCAGAAATCCTAAGGAAATCAGGAGAAAGGAAATAATATCAAATAACAGATACATGAAATGTGAAATAGGAAAACTGAGGAAGTTCTAAAAACAAAAGCCTTGAGCTGATTTCTTCCATTGAGTTAGCTGGGGCTTTGTCATGTTTTCTTTCTATATGCTGGGGTCTTTCTGCTTCACTTTAAGGGAATCTCATTGACCCCTGGGTATGAACGTGTTCCAATTTCAGTTTTCCCCTTACCTATTTTCGTTTTCACGTAATCCTATAGTCTATCCTCTGTCACCAAGGTCCAGAATTCAGGCTTATTTGAGTGAGGGAGGGAAGATGGAACAATTACAAATGATAAAGGAAATGTATGAAGTATACACATGCATTTAAAATATATAAAATGTATATATACATTTATATACATATATACAAAATGTGTATATATATATGATATATACTTGTATATATATTTTTTCATACCAAAGTATGTTTCTTTGTGAAAATGTGGGTATTTCTTTAAAATCAGAAATTTTTAAAATGAATTTTCTGTTAAAATATAAAATATTGCATAGTTGCAAAAGAAGTAGCAGTGTAAAACAAAAATAAACAACAAAAACTATATACACATATTAAAGAATTTCCAATGAAAAAGAACCCTGGTTCAAATGAATGATCTTCAAGGAACAGATTCTTCTTTTAATATATATTTTTCTTAGAGCATAGAGAAAAACATGAAGCAGATATAAATTTAATATTAAAAGCAATTAAAATTATAAAAAAGAAAAATTGGAGAGAACCTCACATATAAACATATATACAAAAAATACTTAAAGTATTAGCACATACAATTTCAAATCTTTAGTTTTTAAATTATATTAAATTTAAGTTTAAGATTTTATTATATAGTAAATGTCTTATAAATTTTATTATAAAATATAGTAAACATATTTAAACCCATTACTAAATTTTAACAAATATCAATTTATAAGCAATCTGGTTTCCTCTATAATCCAACTGTGTTCTCTCTTTCACAACCCCCGTTGAATTACTTTAAAACCAGTTCCAAACATTGGTTCATTTCATCTGTAAATGTTTCAAAAATTTCTTTTAATTAGTAAAATTCTTTTTTTTTTTTTTTTTTTGCTTTTCTAGCAATTTATTTGTTAAAGAAACTACAGAGCTTTCCATATTCTGTACTCTGGTGATTGCATTCCTGTGGTATCATTTACGTGTTCTTCTATTCCATATATTTCCTGTAGACTGGTGATGAGGTATAGAGTCTTTGTGTTGGGGTCCTCAAGACAACCCTCAGATTCAATGATTCCCTAGACAAACTCATAGGACTCAGCATGTAGTCATAGTCAAGGCTATGATCTCTTACAGCAAGAAACTACAAAGAAAAGTCTATAAGGGGAAAAAGCACACAGGGTGAAGTCTAGAGGAAAGAAGACACAAACTTGAAAGAGCCCTCTCTGAATGAATTGACACATTGCTCACTTCATAACAAGTGACAGCATACATAAAATGTCATATACTGGGGAAGCTCACTAGAAACTCAGTATTCAAGGTTTTATTGGAAGCTGGCCATGGAGGTATCCACTGCCTGCCTGTTTATCTTGTATATTTCCTGCCTCAGATGTGGATTCAGCCATTTTTTAAAGGAACCTTGGTTTACTTATTGGGAAATGGTATTTAGGGACCACATTTTGGACATTGTGGTTCTCATTACCCTTGGGTTACTTATCGTTTCTAGACTTTTTGCTAGACAAATCTAGAAAATATGTTTGCTTTTGGTTTGTTTTGTTTTAAGATAAACTACATATGACATCATATTGATGTTTCTAATTTAAGCCTAGACTTTCAGAATTTTTAACTTCCTTAATCTTATATCTACATCTCTTGTCTCTTATACCAAAACTTCTAGCTCCTGATGACATTGATGTACTTGCTTTATGCTACTATACACATAAGAGTTACAGAATAAAAGCAAGAGTAGATTACCAAGAACAGTTTAGTTTTCTTCTGTTATTTTGGTCTTCAGGAAATAAACCACTAAGAAAGTTCAGTCAGTTTACTATATTTTAAAGTCTCTTGCATTAATTATTTTCTGGGTAGTTATTGCCACCAATTCAATACAGTTAGATTTATTTGTTTAATTTTAACTTTGTTTTTAACTTTGTATTGTTTTAATTTTGATTTGATTTTTAAAATTTTATGTAAAATACATCCATGAGTACAAAGTGAAATCTATAAAACAAGGTATCCAAGTTTTTTATCTTCAATATCTATGTTCTTATTTCTTTCTCTGACCTGTAGATAATCATACAGTTTTTTCCAACTTATTTTTCTTTTTCATTTAAAAATACATACTGAGAATTATTCCATATGTGTTTATAAAAATATTCCTCATTTGTTTTTATAGCCACATATTTCCATTGTATGAATGTACAATAGTTCATATTCAATCAGACACCAATTGATGAGCATTTGGGTTCTTTCCAGTGTTTGCTACTATAAATAATGCTGTAGTAAATAGCCTTATGCATATATCTTTTCATGTTTTTCCAGAATATCTTTGGAATAGATTCCTAGAAATGAGCTTTCTGGGTCAAAGGCTAAATATTTATATAGTTTTGTTAGATAGTGCCAAATTTTCTTCCATGGGGGTTGTACCATTTTGTATTATCACAAGCAATATATAAGAGTGCCTATTTCCTCACAGCCTTGCCAACTGTTGTCAAACTTTTGGATTTTTGCCAACCTGATAGGGGAGAAATAATAATTCAGTGTAATTTTAATTGGCATTTTTCTTATTATGAACAAATTTGAGCATCTTTTCATATCTTTAAGGGCCAAGCAAATTTAACTACAAAATATATTAAAAAGTATGATCTCCTATTAACAAGTAAATGTATTCCAAATAAGCAAGTGTTGATTAATAAGAAACAAATTAATATAAAATACAAGTATATCAAATTTGAATATATGTACTCAAAATAGGCTGAAAAGCACTTGCCCATATGTCATTTAATACCCATTCCTTAAAGGGTTTTTTAGCTTTTAAAATTTGAATTTCTATATAATGAATCCTTCTTAACATATTTACCTCTCTTACCTCCTCACCTCTCAATAAATTAAAAGGAAAAGAAATGCAAAATAATAATGGTCTAGCAGCACTGTAAAACTATGAAGTGGGCCATCAAAGAAACGGTAAATGTTAGAATTTTCTGGAAGACATGATGCAGAGATGATTAAAATTGCAAAGGAGCATATTGGCTCCAAGTGTTGAAATTAAAAGATAAAGAAAGGATAACTCCCTGAGAGGTTCTCATTTCTTGGCAGATATATATGCCTAAAAGTCACGGAGCAATCTTTATGTTCAGAGTAGCTGAGGCCAATAGCTAGCAGAAAAAAAGAAAAAGAAAAAGAATTTCACTATGAAAACTGTTCTTCATTTTCATTCTGGGAGGGCTTATATGGGGAAGGAACATTTAAATACCTGAAAATGTATGATGAGAAGTAGGCAGAGAGCAAAGATGCCAAGAACAAGGTAAACGAGTGGGAGGCGAGGAGGTGGAAATATTCTAGAAAATTAGAGTATCATGTGCAAAGTCTCTGGGGAATGAACTAAGTGTTGTCTATAGACTAAAAGAATCCTTGGTAAAGTAAGAGCAAGAGTTTATACTTTATTCTAAGTATGACAAAAAAACCATATGAGGATTTTACAGTTATTTAAAACTATTCTATCTGCTGGGAAGAAAATAGGAGGGACTAACAGAGCTTTAATCATAAAGAAATATTTTATACCTTTGTCTCAGAAATTATCAGATCAAGTAGATATACAAAATATAATTAATCATAAAAGCCCGTCTTAATTTATTAATAATTGTGATTCTATAACCAACTACCATAGAATACACATGCTTATCAAATGTCCATGGGTTATTTTTTATAAAAATAACCTGTATGCTAAGACATATAGCAAAATTCCATTAAACTGAAGAAAGTAGATGGGCCATATTTTCTTATTATATTTCAAAGAACAAGGACTTAAATTTAAAATATAAATCTAATCTCTTGGAAATAGAAAAGAATTTCTTCTAAAAAAATCAGTTAAAAGTACAGGCTCTTTACAACCCAATGAGAACTTGAGCACGTCATAATGAAATTCTGTGGTTTAAAGGCAGAGGCATATTAGAGAAGATTTGTAGCTGTATATTCCTATCATTAAATAAGAAACATTGAAATTTTTTAAGGAACCAGCTACCTATCAAACAAAAAAACAGCAAAATGAATTAAAAAGTAGGTAGAAGAGTTAATAAAGGCAGAAAATCATGAATTGCAATCTACATTGAGGATATAACAATAGTCAACCCTTATTCAATGAACAATGGCATCAAAATACATAAAGCAAAAGCTACTATACTTACACCAAGAAACTAAAACATATATGTATATATATATATACAGTCAAAGAATTAACATGTATCAGATTGAAGAGTCAGGTGGACCAAGAAACCAATAAAGACAATTTAAATAATACAATTGATAAGATTTATTGAACAGTTTTACAATATGTCATAAATTATAGAGAATACATGTTATCTATATATCATGTTGCACAAATTATTTGCAAAAGTATGTCATCATATTTTAGGCCTAAAAAAATCCTCTAAAATTTTGAAAAGTAGAACTTGTGCAAGCAATACTCTAATCACGATAAGAAAAATACCCTGCTACCAAGAAATTAATAATAAAGTTAGATGTTTTAAACCAAGGTATTCTAGATAAGATCAATAGCTGAGCTGAAACTTTGGCTTATTCCCCCCAAATTAATCATGTTTCAAACACATAAAAGTGCTACACAAAATGAGACTGATGGTAAACTTTTTAGGAGCAACAATAAGTGCAGAAAGAGAATGAAGTAATGATAAGATTTATTTTTAAAGTCAAGCTAGATTTTTATATACTCTGTATGTTAGTTTTCTGTTGCTGCCATAACAAGTTGGCACAAACTTTGTGGCTTAAACCAATACAAATTTGTTACCTTGTTGTTCTTGGCCCTTCCTCCATCTCTAGAACCAGCAATGTTGCATTTCTTATGTCCCTCTTCCACATTCACTTCTTCCTCTGACATCAGCCAGGAAAGGTTCTCCACTTGTAAGGACTCATTTGGTTAGATTGAGCCCACCTGGATGATCCAGGATAATTTTCCCATCTCAGGGTCTTTAGCCTAAATCACATCTGCAGAGTCCCCTTTTTTCTACGTAAGGTAATACATTCATAAATTTCAGGGATTGGGACACAGACATCTTTGGGAAGCCATTGTTCTGACTAACACACACCCTGCCAAACTATCACATAAGTAGAAAGGAAATGAAACAAAAGGAATAGAGGGAAACTACTAATAATGTAGGATTCTAGATTGACAGTATTTGTCCCCCTTTAACACCGTGTTTTGGTATTCATTGCCATTGCTGGAAAGTTTACTGTCAATAAGAGGGAAGGAGAACCTGAAAAGGAGAGTATATGCAATGCCATAAAATACATGTTGATCAATAAAAAAAGTCTTCACTGAAATAATTGTTACAATAACAAACATCATAATGAAAATTTGGAAGGTTAAACATTATGATACCAACTGTGATAATATTGAAGAAGAAAAAGTGACATTTATAGAAAAAGTTAGTGTTCCAACGTTCTACTTCTTGGAATATGCTAAATCCTTCCTTCCAGAGTTACGCAGTACTTGAGATAACAATCATTAGCCTCTTACTTTCTGATTATAACTTAATACAAAATCAGCCGATCAAAGATAAAGTCATCGATTTGGTATAACTGCATTGATGGAGTTGCATTAGTTGAGATAGGGATGTTAAAAGATAACTTGAGGCATATTAAATTTCCTTTTGTAAAAAAAGATTTTTATGTATTTATTTGAGAGAGAAAGAGAGCCCCAGTGGGGGGAGGGGCAGAAGCAGAGGGAGAAAGAGAAGCAAGCTCCTCATTGAGCGTGGAGCCCAGTGTGCGGCTCAATACCAGCACCTCAAGACAGGATCTCAGCCCAAGTCGGACACTTAACTGACTGAGCCACCTAGGCGCCCGGAGGCATGTTAAAATTCTTAAAAATTTATTTGAGCAATACTGTATTCAAACAGGGCAGTGCCAAACCAGAAATAGTTTTATGCGCCTTCTGCAGAAAAGAGACAGAGGAAAGACACATAGAGAAGGTGCAGAAGCAAAGTAAGGAAATTATTGTGCTGGCTGTAGCTTACAGCATAGTTGGCTGTTTGCAATTGGTTGTCTTTAGAATTTAGATTTCCTAACCTTGAGACATTGACAGGCTGAGGGTTTGGTTTGCTTAGTATGTCACCAGGGCATCTGAGCCATCTCAGTCTAACAGGCTTCTTGTTAATTAATTTAACAGGAAACATCAGAAAAGATCACTGGGTTGCCACGGGATTCCTGCTTGGATGATACTGTAAGGTAAGGGTGGGCAAACTTCTCCTTTAAAGGGCCAGATAGTAAATATTATCCGTACTCTCCCTACTGTCTCTGTCACAACTACTCATTCTTCTGTCAAAGCACCAAATCAGCCAGAGACAAAGTGTCAATGTATTGTCTAAATGTATTTTTTAGAGCCTAATGTTAAAGTACAAATGAAAAATTGTTGCATTTGAATAAAGAGCAGGGTGGACGCTCTAGGCTAAATAAATAAATCAATACATAAATACATAAAGAAATGCATGAACAACTGGATATGGCAAACTAACAAAAATTAAACAAACAAATTTGCAGTACAACCCCATGTATCACTGGAAATGCAAAAAACAAAACAAAAAAACTCTCTAAATAAAATGCTAGCAAAGTGTTTTAAATATATTAAGAGAAAAATACTCAGTGACAAAGTAGGTCATCTCTCGAATGCAACAGTGGGAAATGCGTCTATATAATTTATCTCTGGTAAGAGAATAAAAACCATCTAATTGTCTTAAGTGCTAAAAGGCATTATATTAACAGTTAACTCTGACATGCACTTTTAAATTTTGATAAAATGAATCCTTACCAAACTAGGAAAGGAAGGATCCTTGTTTAACATAATAAAGACTATCTCAACCCAATATACTTCCTGAGTGACATACGGAATTCAATCCCTTGAATGTTAGGGAAAAAACAGATAGCTCAGGACAATGTTTAACATTGTCCTTGAAGTTACAGTCAATCCAATTAGATAAGGACAATAATGAGACACACATTTTGAAAAGGAGGTTTTTTTTTTTTTTGGTTAACATTACTATTTACCAAAACACCCCAAGAAAAACAACAAAAAAGTATTAATATTATTAAAAGAGATCATTATTAAATAAGCATTTAAAATACAATAGCTTTCCTACCTGTCAGCAAAAGCAAACTAGATGATATAATTAAAAGATTCTATTTTAAATGTAGCAGAAAGACATAACATTCAGGAGCAAACTTTTTTTTTAAATAAAAATACATATGACTTATGTAAAGAAAACTGAAAATTTTTTAAATTTTTAACAAAATGAATCAAACAATTCATTTTGAAAAGTCATCATTAAGTTATGCATGTCTGTTACGTTATGCTCTAATTTTCTGGATATTTAAAAGCATATCATAGGAAAAGAACTCTCTTGCTGGAGTGTGATAGATATCTGATAGAGGAAATCCTTAAAAATATTCTACATCCATCCAATAAAATAGTATAAAGAAAATCAAACCCATATTATGAAATAACATTTAATTATATAGAAATAATATGGATAAATAAAATATTATCTTTTTACTTATATAATCAGAAAAAACAAATTTTCATTAGAAAATGTATAGATGGAAAAAGGAAGATTTAGTCAGCAAGTGCTACTGGAACAATTGCTTGACTATTTTTAAAAAGTTAATTTCAAAATTTCACCACTTTAAGATACATCTAATAAATTATAAAATTTAGGAAGTGGAACTATCATAAATGTTTGGAAAATATGTAAATGCTTATTAGAAGGGAAAGGATTTTACATGCTTGAAGATGAGAAACTAATCACAGATTAAAAATGAAAAAATTTGCCTATGTAAAATATTTAAGCTACAGCATAAAATGTAACCAAAATTAAAAATGGAGAAACCATGCAGTAAACATAACAAAGGGTTAATAACTGCTATATAAGGAAATTATGCAATTGTTACTGAAACGATGTGATTCTACTTAATACTTTATTAAAAGCAACAAGTAGAAAACTCACAAAAATTGAGTCAACTATTTAACAAATTTATGAAAATGATCAACTTGCTATCAAACAAATGAAAATTTGAGTAATAAAGATATACTTTATTATCAAATATTTTCTCAAATACTATATATACTGTGTCAGTAATTGTATAATGAAATTGATAATATCAATCATTTGAGATAGCCATGTAAATAGAATTTTTCAGTTAAAAAGCTATTTGGATGTACAAATAAAGAGTTCTAAGACTATTCACACCTTTGAGATAATAAATCTGCTTTTCAGATATATCTAAGGCCATCCTCCTAAATGCAGAAAACACATAAAGAATTTATATATATATTTTTAAAGATTTTATTTATTTATTTGACAGAGAGAGACACAGCGAGAGAGGGAACACAAGCAGGGGGGAGTGGGAGAGGGAGAAGCAGGCTTCCCGCTGAGCAGGGAGCCCGATGCAAGGCTTGATCCTAGGACCCTGGGATCATGACCTAAGCCGAAGGCAGATGCTTAACGACTGAGCCACCCAGGCACCCAAGAGTTTATATGTTTATTTCAAAGTTATTCACAGGATACTAGAAGCAACCCAAATGTTAACTAAAATCACAATACCAGACAAATTGTCATGACTTGAAATGTAAACCCGATTTTAAAAAGAAAAAAAAAAAAGCATTTGAAAATACAGATCAGAACACAGTGTTGCTTGCCTCTTACCTAAATTCCTTTTTTTTCTTTTTTTGGAGGGACTTCTTGTTTTTACTGATACTTATTTTTTTTAACAAGTCTGCTATATGGTAATGCAGTACTTTATTTAATCTGTTCAATAATAATACTCAAGAACTTTTATAATATTAACAGAACTTAATCTAAAAGAATCAACTTACTTTGTTCACAGTTCGATATTGGGTATGAGAGAGAGTCAAAATAATTATGGTCAAAATTATTACATAAAAAATTATAATAAATGCTTGGTGTTAGTCTACATACAATTTAGTTTTGGTCATAAAGTTATTTAGTTGCCAGGAAGAACATTTGGTTTATTTCATTAATAGGAATATCTCTTAATCCATTTTTTTAAAGATTTATTTATTTATTTGAGAGAGCGAGAGAGAGTACATGAGGGGAGGGAGGGTTAGAGGGAGAAGCAGGCTCCTCGCTGAGCAGGGACCCCGATGAGGGACTTGATCCAGGGACTCCAGGATCATGACCTGAGCCGAAGGCAGTCGCTTAACCAACTGAGCCACCCAGGCACCCCTCTCTTAATCCATTTTTTTTAAGATTTTATTTATTTATTTGACAGAGAGAGACACAGCAAGAGAGGGGACACAAGCAGGGTCAGTGGGAGAGGGAGAAGCAGGCTTCCCACGGAGCAGGGAGCCCAATGCCGGGCTCGATCCCAGGACTCTGGGATCATGACCTGAGCCAAAGGCAGACGCTTAACGACTGAGCCACCCAGGCGCCCTCTCTTAATCCATTTTTAATGAAGAAGCATGTATTGACAAGGAATTATGCTGAAATGATAGCAAATAGCCATAGCAAATAAGGAAGGGGAAACTGAATAGAAGTGGCAAAAATGGCCACATTAGTAAGAATTTAAGTTCAACAGCTATAACAGAGATTTAAAAGAAAATCAGTGGTTAAAATAAAATGGAATAACTATGAGAACTAGTATAATAACTCCATGGTCTCAGAGACCAAGGTGGTTGTATCTGGTTGCCCTGCCATTCTTAGGGTATTGCCCTCATTCACACATTCTCAGATTCCCCCGTCAATTGGTGGAAAGACCAATGTAATTGCTGCATGATGGACCCCAAATGGTCACATGTAAGACTTGAATTTTGATTTGTATTAAAATTTGGATTTCCACAATTCAATTATGCTACCCAGAAGTCTTAAAGTTAATAGAATTTTTTAGGTATCTGTACATTGCAGCCAGAATTTCTTTTTTTATCATATATTCCAAATAGCTGGAAAAGGAGAGAGAATAATATTACAAGTATGTATAAACTCAACACATAGAATGAATAAACACATTTTGACATATTTTCTGCAGATATTTTTAAAAGAAAATGTTATAGACACAGTTGGAATTCCTTAATATTTTTCAATTCCATTCCTCCTCCTCAGGATTAACTATTATCCTTATGTCGTTGGGTTTTTCTTTCCAAACATATTTTAATACTTCCCTACATATCTAGTATATCATATAGCCATGAACTTCCAAAAGGTTTTTAGATTTGGACACTCAAACTCCACAAAATATGCTGTTAGAGCTTTTATTTAAATTATATTGAATTTATTGCTTGATTGAAGAAGAATTAATATTTTCCTTTTTTGATCTTTTCGTTCATGAATATAATCTATCAATTCATTTACTGGTCTCCTGCTCTGTACTTTAAAATAATTTGGTATTCTTTTATAATTTTCAATATAATAATCATTGATTGTTTTATTATATTTAGTGTTAGAGCACTTTTGGGGTTTCCTTTTATTATGAAGCAGCTTTTTCTTAATAATGTTTTCCAGTTGGTTTGTTATGGGTTTATGGTTAATGTTTTCCGGTTGGTCTTATAAACAGTTACCTAGCTGATCTTTCTTACTAGTGTAACTGGTTTGTCTGAAGATTGTCTTAGATTTTGTGTAGGAATTGTTGTATGGAAATTATATCAGTTATTACTTTCTCTTCTATTTCACTGTCCAAAACCTCCAGTAAAATAGTGAATGGAAGTAGCAAAAATGGGCATATTAGTAAGAATTTAAGTTCAACAGCTATAACAGAGATTTAAAGAAAATCAGTGGTTTTAAATAAAATAGAATACCTACAAGAATTGGTATAATGACTCCATGGTGTCAGCGACCAACATGGTTTTATTGGACTGCTCTTCCATATTTAGGAGGCTGCTCTCATCTATATGTTTCCGCACGATTCATAGCTACACGTCTAGCTCAGTAGGCAGAAAAGCCTAAGAATCAAAAAATGAGATGTGCTCCCTCCCTTTAAAGATGTACCTTAAAAATTACACACATCATTTCTAAAACACTTCCAAGAATGGGCATAGTTATTATACCCATTTGACAGAGAGGCTGGGCCATGTAGGCAGCCGTGGGTCCACTCTAAAAAAACTAGTAGTTATATTACTGTAGAGAGAACAGATATTGAAAGCATCTGCTTTCAATGCTTTGTGAGGGGTTTCAAAGAGACTGCCTCTAACATTTTACCAGTTTGAAGAAATTACCTCCTACAACTAGTTATTTTAGCTTTTTTATCATGAATATATCTTTCTGCTGTTCCTATTGAGATGATCACATTTTTTACAACTTGCTAATGTGGGATATTTCATGAATAATATAATTCTAAATATTTGTTTCATATAACTATAGTAAGCCATACTTACTCAAAGTAAATTATTTAAAAATATTCCTGGATTTGATTTGCAAGCATTTTGTTTATGATTTAGCTTCTATTTTCTTAAGTGTATTAATCTTTAATTGCATTTTTGCATAGTGCCCTTATCTGGTTTTGATATCAGCTTATACTAATATCAAATTTAGGTTGGGTAGCTTTGGCCCTTTTAATTTGTTCTCTGAAACTCTAAATGTGCATTATTGATTCTTTGAAAATTTAGTACAATTCATAGAACAACTTCAGCTTGGTCCTTTTTGGGCTAGGTGGCAGGAAGGAAGAACTTTTTATCAATTCAATTTCTTGTTTTCTGTTATGTCTTAAAGAATATTGGAATTTATATTTTTTCCTAAAACATTCTCCATTTATTTTAGGTTTTAAATTTTATTGAGTTTAAAGTTATTCTCGTATTCCCTTATGCTTTTTTTCCAACTCTACAAAAACTGTGCTTTTTCATTCTATACAATTTATTTGCACCTTCTCTCTTTTTCATTTGATCAGTTTTATCAATATTTATTTGTTGTTTGCAAAAAATCCATTATTTTGCCTTTATTGGTAATTTATGTTGTTTCTCTGCTTTCTGTGTAATTAATTCCTGATTGTTTCTGTTTTTTCCATTGTTTTACTCTCTATTTGGGAAAAGAAAAATTTAATTGTAGTCTAGTTTTAAAAAAAAACTCAATCTTTCAATTTTCCTTACTTTCTAAAATATCTATTTAACATGATAAATTACCCTCCAGGTACTTCACACAATTTTAATATAGGGTGCTTTTATTGTTGTTTCTAAATATATTTATAAGGTAAATTATAATATAATGTTAAACCTATGAGTTATTTAGGAGTGCTTTTCTTATTTGTTTTCAACATCTCTTTCTTTGTTTCTTTCTTTCTTTGTTTCTTTCTTTCTTTGTTTCTTTCTTTTTTGAGAGAGAGAGTAGGGGTAGGGGGAGAGGGGCAGAGGGAGAGGAAGAGAGAGAATCCTAAGCAGGCTTCACACCCTGCGTGGAGCCCAAGATCGGACTTGATTTCACAACCCTGAGACTGTGACTTGAGCCAAAACCAAGAATCAGATGCTCAACTGACTGAGCCACCCAGGCACCCTAACATCTCTTTATTTCTAATTACATTGCATTAAGATCAGGTCATATGATTTATATGATATCATGTTTTCGGAAGTTATAGAGACTTCTTAGTGGTTTAATATATTGCCAATTTTTGTACTTTTTCATGTGTATTTGAATAGAATGTACATTATTTTAGGGGGCAAGGCCTATATTATGTCTACAAGATTGAATTTTTTAGTAATATTTTTAAATTCTGCTCTACTCAAATTATTTTTTAGATTGCTGTTCTCTAACAGTTTCATAGATAGGAATGTCAAAAACTTCCACTGTAACTGTGGAGAAACCTGGTAGATACTAGCTAACCACTACCTTAACTTTTCAAAGATGACATCACTTGTGATGAAACTTATCACATCATGTCTCTCCTGATATGAGGCACTTGAGAACACAACATCATTCCTGGGGTATTCTTGCCAAAAAATGTATAACCTCAAGCTAATCATGAGGAAATATCAGACAAACCCAAAATGAGAGGTATTCTACATATAACTGATCAATATTCTTTAGTAGGCCTTTGCTGTAGATATCATCAGGTATTATCAACTAAGTAAAGGATAGTGACATACATCTTTCAGATGGATAATCACTGCATGAGTCTCTTTGTTTGTTCTCTATCCTGACCTGTGTAGTTAGGATCCCACCTAAGAAAACCACACTATACAGAGAATCTGTTGCACAAATGGTGGAGAGCTGGAAAATTTGAGGTAGCCCCAAGATGTTAACTGTGAGAAGCAGTTACTATCTCTACAACTCAGGGAGGGAATCGACTTTATAGAACCTATAAACTCAGAGCAGCTGCCCCACAGAAGTGGTGCATAGGCTGCTAATGAAACAAATGTGCCAAGACTGGCTCCGAATGCACTGAAAGAAGATGGAAGCCGAAGCTAAGGGACACTGATGGCGCCACAATGACAGAAGAAAGAATGGGATGTCCCTAATCCCTTTCACTCTCTCTGGTGCCATCTATTGGCAAAGCTTCATGGAAACCAGCTGGAACAGCATCTGGGAAATGTAGCTTGCAGAATCCCAGTGCCAGGGTCACAGAGCACAAGAGCAGAATTGGTGTTAAGAGACATTAGGCAAATAACTGACATACCATTACTGCTTTCCTTCCGATCTGGTTCTCCCAACATTAAAATTATAACACCAGCTTTCTTTTAAGACTTGCAGGTATACCTTCTTCATTATTTAAGAATTTTTTATTTTATGCCATCTGCTTTCATAATTTATACTGTTTCTTTTTTAATAACAAAGCTTATTTTAGGAGTGCCTGGGTGGCTCAGTTGGTTAAGCATCTGCCTTTGGCTGGGGTCATGATCCCAGGGTCCTGGGATCGAGCCCCATGTTTGGCTCCCTGCTAAGTGGGGAGCCTTCTTCTCCCTCTTCCTCTGGCCCTCCCCCACCCCACCCCCGCTCCTGCTGTCTCTCTCTCTCTCTCTCTCTCTCAAATAAAATCTTTAAAAAAATAAAATAAAATATTTTTAAAAGTTTATTTTATTAATGTTTAATTCTATTGCTGATATAGATCCAATAATTTTTAGCTTTTTTCTTTTTATTTACCCTAACTTTTATTAAACCTAACTTTATTTTTTCTTTCCACCTCCTATTAGATTCATCAAATTCTATTTATTCCTTTAATTTTCCTCCACTAATCTGGAAAGGTTACCTTCTGTTTCTATTGCTTTAGATGTCCTCTTTCCCTCTTTTAAATTAAAAGATTTTAATCTAAATTTTTAAATTTTTAATATTTGTCACCCTTCCCTCTTTTAAATTAAAATATTTACATTTTAAATTTTAAATTTTTAAATGTATGCTTATATGTGTATACTTAAGTATACATAAAATGTATACTTATCTAACTAAGCCTGTTCTAAGTAGTCTATAGGCCTATCCTCCTCTTAAATCATATAAGAAACTCAGAATATTTTAGCTCCATACATTTCCTCCTATTGTCTATGTGATTGCTATCTTCTCCTTTAAAAAACATTCTCTCCTCAATCTTTCATTTTTACAAATTAATATAGTTATAAATTTCTTTGCTTATTGTTTCCTCATACATGACATGTTTTTGTTCTAGATTCAATTTCCTTCTTGTAATTTTCTTTCTGCAAGAACATGTGTGTATTACATGTACTAATAATATATGAAAATGTCTTTATTTCATACTTAATCCTGGAGGACAATTTATCAGAGCTATAGATTCTAAGATGAAAGTTGTTTTATTTCTTTTAGTACTTTGATGTACTGACATTTTACTTCAATGTGTCTAGGTATACATTTTGTTTTTATTTTTCCTATTTAGGACTCAGTGGGCTTCAAAAGAGTGGATTCCTTTTTTAACCTCTAGAAAAATATTGAATATTAACTATTTGAATGTTTCCATTTCTCCATTCTATCTATTCTCCTTCTCTGGAATTCTTACTAGACATACATTCAAGCTTACTAGACATACATTCTGTCCTCTGCGTTTCAACTTCTATTTCATATTTCCCATATTTGGTTTTTATTTGTTATGTTGTCCATGATTTTTCTCCTATCTTGTATCTTCCAGTTTACTAAGTTTCTTTTCATGTGTATTTAATTTGCTGTTTAACCTTTTAATTTCAATTAGTAGATTTTTATTTTCTAGAATTTCCAGTTGGCTGATTAAGATGATCCATTTTGAATAAAGGGGCACCACTACAAACATAAAAAGATAATAAGGGAATATTATGAACAACTCTTCCCATACATTTGACAGCATAGATCAAATGGATAAATTATTTCAAAGATATAAACTGTCAAAGCTCACTCAAGAAAAACTAGACAAACTAAAAGCTACAACATCTGTTAAGGATATTAAATTGGTAGTTACAAATCTCCTAACCAAGAAAACTCCACGCTCAGATGGCTCCCCTGGCAGCTTCTACCAAATAACCAATGACTAAACAATATCAATTCTATACAAACCCTTCCATATTATAGAAGAGGAGAAAACATTTACTAACTGATTTTATGAGGACAGCAAAGTCATGGAAATAGATGACAAGAAAATTGTCAATGTTCTCGTGAACAGAGACACAAATATCCTCAACAGAAGACCACCGAATTAAATCTAGCAATATACAGAAAGGACAATACATCATGACCAAATAAAACTATCCCAAGAGTTTAAGGTTGGTTAAACATTTTGTAAATGAATCAATGTAATTCACCATAGTAATAGACTAAAACATGAAAAAAAGGATATTAACATCTCAGTAGGTGTAAGAAAAGAAATGTATTAAAATTCAACATTCAGGGGCGCCTGGGTGGCTCAGTCATTAAGCGTCTGCCTTCAGCTCAGGTCATGATCCCAGAGTCCTGGGGTCGAGCCCCACATCAGGCTCCTGGCTCGGTGGGAAGCCTGCTTCTCCCTCTCCCACTCTCCCTGCTTGTGTTCCTTCTCTCGCTGTATCTCTCTCTGTCAAATAAATAAATAAAAATCTTTAAAAAAAATAAAAAATAAAAAAAAATAAAATTCAACATTCAAACGTGATTGATTCAACAAACAAGCAAGCAAAAAGCTCCCACCAAACTCAGAGTTCAAGGGAATTTCCTTATTTCCTTAACCTGGTAGAGGACGTTTATAAAAAAATCAACTAACATGGTATGTACTAGTGAATGATTTGCCCCAGATCAAAAATAAAGAGGCTCCACCTTCATTCTTCCTATTCAAAATCGTGCTGAAAAGTCCTAGCTGTCATTACAAATTGCTGGTAGGATGCAGAACAACTAGAATCCCTCATACATTATTGGTAGAAATGCAAATTGTTAACAGCCTCTTCCAAAGGTGTTTGGAAGTTTCTTATAAAGTGCACTAAGTATACTTCTAACTCCTAGGTATTTACCTGAGAGAAATGGCAATTTATGTTCACACCAAAACCTACATGCAAATGTTTATAGTATCTCTATTCATAATTGCTAAAACTGGAGAACAGACAAAAATAATGTGGCAACTCCATACAATGGAGTAATATTCAGTAATAAAAAAGAATGAACTCCTCATCCATGTAACAACACGGATGAATCTCAGACACATGATGCTAAGGGAAAGAAGCTACATTCAAAAGGCTATGTATACTATATAACTTCATTTGCATGACATTCTGGAAAAGCCAAAACTACTGGGACAGAAAACAGATATTTTAGGGCCTGGGGTTGGAAGGACGAGTTGGCTACAAAAGGGGGCATGGGAGATATTTGGGGCTTATTTTATAAATAACCCCAGTGTGCATGTATATATATATATATATTTATATAGTCAAGATATAAAATATATTATAATACATTATAATACATTATATATAATATAATACATATATAATTATAATACATTATAATGTATTTTATATCTCAATTATAGTGATAGTGGTTATACAACTGTGTATATTTGCCAAATCTTGAGAACTGTGTACCAAAAAGGGTGAATTTTACTGTACATAAATTATACTTTCATTTTAAAAAATTTAAAAATACTCTTCTTTCATACATTCTTATTCAAGCTTTATGTTTTCCTCTTCTTTCTGTTATCTCTTTTACATTTTTGGCATACTTACGTTAAAACCTCTTCGTATTGTTTATGATTTCTACTTCTTGAGATATTTTATCTTCAGCAATTGTTCAGTGTTTTTTGTAATGATTTTACCTATGGTTCTACCACCTACTGTAGTCAGTGTGAATTTGGACTCCATAGTTCTTCAAAGCGCAGATTGGCGTTATGTACACTAGCTCCTGACTTTTCCCACCCAAGGCACTGGAAAATGCCAGTTTCTTATTGCTTCCATTTTTGTTTCCTATTTCCAGTTTCCTGAACACAGCAGCCCCTTCGTAGCTCAGTTTCTGTACCCTAACTGCATGGATCCAATTCCTCATCACTCGTCCACATAGATATTAAACCCAGGCATCAGTGTCTGGAGATGCCCCATGAGACATTCAACTTCAGTATCAGCTCACCATTCTGCCTGACTTCAGTCTTTGTTTCTGGCAACTAAGCTTCCCATTTCCTGGATACACATTCAAATACATGTTTAAATTATTTTATGTTTTTCTAACATCCTCTGTCCTTGGCTCCAGAAAGTGACTGGTAAGCTAAGCCCACCATCTTGACTGAAAGTTTCATGGCAATATTTCCTAACATACAATTCTAACATTATTTGGTTTTGTTCACACACAAAAAGTGAGTTGGAACATTGGGTTGATTGGGCATTTTAAAAAGAAAATTTATATTTTAATTACCTGTTATATGGCATCAATTTCCTCCTAAATACTTCATGTTTTACTGGAAGTTTTGCTGTTGTTTCCATAGTGCCTGTATGTTATTTTTAATGCATCAGTAATCCATTCGGGTAGATGCATGCTTAAGCTGATAAGTGCCTCCGATTTAATCTACAAACAACTAAGGCTTCTTTGTAATGCAGCCTTGGAGTTAAAGAAAACCTAAAAGTTGAGATGTATTAAGTACCCACATAATAAATGCATTCTTACTATTTTTTTCAGAGAATTCAGATTTGTAAACAAAATTTCCAATTTTAAGTAGAAAATAGTTTAAAATAATGTTTACCTCCTGTTTGTGTTACTGCTTTAAGAAAAATATATTTCCAAAATAATTTATAAAGCTGTCAAAGGATAGATAAGTTAATAATACTGTATAATAGATCACTAGATTTAGAACATCTAACTGGAAAAGCTGAAAATGAGAAGTTTAAAGTTCAAGGAGGTCTGAAATCTAACAAGCTTAATCAAAGGAAAAGATGTGAAATGTTCACAAAAAGGAGTCTGCAAAGCCACACACACAGAAAGACTCTGCCAGTGTGGGAAAAGAATGGCAACTTTTTCCTATTAAGAAAAAATAAAAATAGGTCACATTGTTGACCTTGGCCATCCTCTGGCATAGTCATGTCACAGCCATAACACAGAACATAACATAAATGGCCAAGGGGCTCTCAACATGTGAGGACAATTTCTGAAAAGGGGGTAGGAAATCAATTCATACTAATTTTAACTCCCTCTTGTTTCTGCAAAGGCTCATCTTGATTTCTTGGTGAACTTTAACACTCTTAGTCTCCTTGACACAGTTCAGTTTTCATACAGTTCCCCTTAGACTACAAAAGAGATCACTGGACCATAGACAGTGCAACAGATAAACATGACCTATCTTGTACTAAAAACGAGTATGTCATACTGAGCTGAAAGAAAAGAATTATACAGGGTAAATATGGTCCAGATGATAGGATCAGATTATAAGCAGAAATACATTAAATTTTGCCTCTCAAAATGGCATAGCAACTTCTTATACTTATCATCAAAAACATCCCCAAGTCTAAAAGTAAACATCACTCCAATATTACTGTCTAGTGTTGCACAATAGTTCACAAATCACCCAACCACTCAGTCAATCAAAGAAAAAGCATGCATTGAATGTAAACTTTTACCCAAATTTTACTGAACACCACTGTGAAGATGAGAAGTATAAGAATATCTTGTATTTCAATAATATCTTAATATTTAAAAAATACCGTGATTGCTGTTAGCATGGGAAAAAACACAGTATATAATAGATTCCTCTCATTTTCTCATTATAACACACACACACACACACACACACACACACACACACACACACACACTCCAGATTAAACAAAGGGGAGGTAGAGAACATAAACCCTGTTAAGTCACAAAGAGGGAAGAGTTGGGAAGGGGAAATGTTAGGAATTTCTCTATCCATAGGGATAGATGGAAAAAAATAACATCTTTGAATATCCCCAAATCCACCTCCTAAAACAGAATGGCATGTATCATTAAGATAAAAGACTTTGACCTACATCCTAGTCTCTGATGAAGATACAGAGTCTGTATTTACCAATAAATCAGTGAACATGCTTCAACTATAAGAGGCATACCTCTCAGGTCAGTAAATTTCATCAGTACCCCTGTTTACACATCCATTTATGCACTAAAGTTTTTGATATTCACTATGGTTCTATATCTTGATTGTAGTGGTAGTTACATGATTATGTGTGTCTGCCAAACATAGAACTAAACTTTTTTAGAAGAGTATATTTTACTGTATGTAAATTATATGTCAGCAAAAAAAAAGAGTTAAAATATATACAATATGATAAGAAGTGATAGAAGGTGGAGGCACTGTTGTGTAGAATCTGGATATAGCTACGTGAGGAAGAGCATTGCAAATAAGTATTACAACAGAGTAATGCTAACAAAGTCTATGGGAAGTAAGCTTAATTCATCCTATAGCATTTACAAAAGTAGAGTAGTCCAAAGAATGTTCATAGACATATAAAAAAGCATGTTTCTTGAAAATAAGTTTAACAAATACTGGCTTTAAAAAGAATGATTAACAAGCTTCTTTGCTATAGGACTTCTCCAGGTGCTTCATAGTGCATTTCCAAGAGGAGAAAGCAGCACATTGTATTTCCTAAAATTATTTGACCATTGAACACCTTTCTCCAGACACATTCAAAATGACAAACAAAGGGCAACCAGAGATTAATTTGACCCTCCAGAATAGTTAGAAGCCCTGAAATTAAAATGAGAAGAAAATTCCACACGAAATAATGATCCCTTGTGCAACAAAGATTGGACTGGAGAACATAAATCTTGCCTTTCAAATCATGGACAGATCTAGGTGCAAATTTTCTCATGGCTAAAATATACAGTTAAGAGAACTAAAGATACAGACATGTATAGATGTGTACTGCCTGTCTAGTTGTTCCTGAATTCAAGGACATATAAACAAATATATATAATATATATATATATATATATACTATAAATATCCCAAAAATACTTGAGTCACAAGAGAAAAGCACAATCCCCTAAAAACTTGGAATAAAAGCATAACTAAAATTTCCTCCTACACAAAACATAAGAATACTGTGTAAAACATTTATTTGGTGTACCAAAAAAAAATCTAAGAAGATGAGTTCTATAAAGCAGAAGCAGGGAGTCATGAGAAGGCAATAGTCTGAGGTGAAGCTGGACAAGAAAAGGAAGCTGGTAAGTTCTTTACAAAATTGACAAATAATCAAATAACTTTTAAAAGTAACAACAGAATAAAAATGAATAATTGCATCAGGAGAAAACAAAATTGACCTTAGAGAAAGCCAAATCACTAACACGAGGACAAACCCAACTGACTCTTTCCATGTTAGAAGAAACAGAAAACGAGAATACAATCTAAACATATTGGCAGAGCTTCCAAAACTCGTTACAATCTGGCCCCTGCCTAACTCTTCTGACTCATTTTACCACCATCTCAACCCTTTCACTTAACACATCCCACACTTCAGCCTTAAATAATTACTTACAACTCCCTGAATATGATGCTACGCTTTCATTACCCTAATTTAAGAGCATCAACTGTGGAGTGAAAATGCCAACTCAAATTTCAATTCTCCCAGTTACTAGCCTTATGATTTTGGAAAACTGACTTAGCTTTTCTGTGCCTGAGGTACTTCATCTGCTTTAGTGTTTTTTCTCCTCTTTTTCAAACAGCTAAATCCCATTCTTTCTTCACATCTCAACCCAAGGTTTACTGTCATTCCCTGGCCTCCTAATCTATGTCAGGCATCTCCAAGGCATCTGATTTTTTAAAACGATTTCCATGTCTTTATTATTATAATATTCTCTTCTAGCACCTAAAGGAAGAGTGGTGCATAAAAAGAAACTATAGTAACTATTGAAAGTACAAATATATGAAGAAATGAGGAGATTAATAAAAACAGCTGAGTAATGCTAAATTTCAGTCAGAAAAACAAGGTGTTTTTCTAGTTTAAGATGGTCAGAATCACTAGCTAAATAGAGGTTTGAGAAGAAAAGATATTGGGTGCCTTATAACGGCAGGTTTTTGGCCAGAAGCTAATGTCTCAGCGATTCCCTGATTTAGGTAGAAATCGTACTAGAAATCCTCTATGTTCCATTCTAACACTTAAGTTCCAGGAGACTCTGCTTTATTTTTTTAAATTTATATATATATATATTTTTAAAGATTGTATTTATTTTTGACACAGAGAGAGTGTGCAAGCAGGGGAAGCAGCAAGCAGAGGGAGAGGGAGAAGCAGGCTTCCCACTGAGCAGGGAGCCCAATGTGGGGCTCGATCCCAGGATCCTGGGATCATGACCCAAGCTGAAGGCAGACGCTTAACCATCTGAGCCACCCAGGTGCCCCAAGCCTCCGCTTTTCAACAGCTATAGTTTCATTAAGAAAATGAAGTTTGAAATGAGCATTGAAGAATGGGTTGATTTTGAATAGTAAGAAAGCCTGTCATTCCAGATTAGGCAACTACATGTACCAAGACATACTATTTCAGTTGTCTTACTTAATAGTGAAAGGAAAATAACTCAGTAAAATTAAATGCAAGAATTAATGAAAAGTCCATAAATTGCTAACCAAATTCACTATTGATTCTTTATGACTACGTTGTATTTTACTACCTGGAAAGGAATCATAGTGTGATGGTTGAACTCACATTTTCTGCAGCCAGACTGTCCACATCCTGATCTCAATTCTGACGCTTATTAATATATTTGTACAAAGTTTTAAAACTCTCAGTGCCTTGATTCCCTCATCTGTAAAATGGATACAGTAAAAGTACTGACATTATAAAGTGATTCTAATGGTTAAATAATGTAATACATGCAAGTCACTTAGAATAGTGACTAGCACATTTAAGTTCTCAATAAATATTATTTGAGGCCACATGCCATTTCCCATGAAGTTTAGTTATATGTCTTTCAACATTTAGCATAATTAAACCCAGTTCTTTCTAACCCAGAATTATATTGACTTATTGCCACTTTAAGGCAGGTTGTAGCACTAACAACACAATTTTATTTAGGGTAGCATGGTACTTAACGTCATAAAAATCAAAGGAAGACTCTAATCTCTGAGAATACCTGTTTGTTCTCATTGATGCATTCAAAAATCCTAAGTACAATTGCATTGAGTTAGATTGTGTTAAGCAATAGGTTGTTCTTAAAAACAATGTATCTCTAGAAAAAGTAAAAAGAAGAAAGAAGGAAGGAAAGGAAGGGAGGGAGGGAGGGAGGAATGAAAGAAAAAGAAAGAGGAAAGAAAAGAAAGGAGGAAGGGAGGAAGGACTTAAAAAGAAATCAAAAAGAAAGGGGGAACAGGAGTTTAGACCATGTCCCTACTCAACCTGAAAAAAGGTAGCAGAAACTGTTTAAACATTCTAAAAACTTCTTTCTAAATCACACTTCACACAATCCATGGATTTTTTTGTTGTTGTTGTCTTGGACCAGATTCATTCAAAGAAGTAACTGAAATATTAATCTGATCCGTGATTTCAAAAATGTTTCTCAATAAAAATATTCAAAAGCCCGACTGCTTCTCAGCTCTCAGATGAATTAAGATTTAACTCTGACATGAATTGAACCTCTCTCTGGGGATGCTTCTCTTTATGGGGCTGAGATCACAGAGTTCATCGTTCTGGCACTAACAGCTCTTTGATTTTTGTCAGGGAGGCCTGCCACCAGAGTGCAATGCGTAGCAACGTGAGGGTATGTCTCCCATATGAGGGTATGTCTTCCCTAATGAAGAGCTAGCCCGGAGAGGGGGGGTAGGTTGGAGGGTAAATTTCAAAGAGGGGAAAGATCAGTTCTTGGTCAAAGTCTGAAGAGCTTATGGAAGAAAGAAAACTTCGAAAATAAAGCATTAACATAAATTACTGAACACAGGCTTTCAAGTTCCGCAGAAAGAGATGAAGCCATGCTACCATGATAAAGGTTCCCTTTTAAAAGGGTGTATCCATCTTTATCCTCTTATTACTTCAGAAAATTACCAGAAATGTCGGTAGATGATTCTATTTGAGTTTCTTAAGGAAAACTTTACAGGCATTGAAATTTTAAAGAGATCCCACCTCTTTAAATGAGAAAGGTGATAAGGTCATGGTTAGCTTTCTGGGAAGAAAATAAAATCTGTTACCTTCCCAGAGGAATAGCCTTTACTAATTGAGGGGGAAATGGTTAAGTTGACATAAAATTATAGCATAAACTGCATTAGTTCAAAAAGATAGGGACATGAGTCAGTGTCAATAACCTAGTACATTTAATAGTCTGAATAAGCTAGATAATTATTTTCCTAAAATGAAGGTTTAGGGGGAGCCTGAGAAACCTGCTGTTTATACAGTTTGGAGGAATAAAATAACTGGCCAGTCTCCATCTTCCACCACTGTCTCCCTGGGATGAGTGATAGAAAGACAAAAATACTCAGAAAGGTATGGAAACAAAAACTCAGATAAGAAGGGAGAATATGACAAATACTTCAGATCTTTGCAGGCAAGAAGTCAAGAGCAGTAGTTCTGGTCTCAGGAACCCTTTGCACTTTTGCCTGTGGATTACGTATTTCAATATATGCTGTTTTAGAAATTAAACCTGAAAAAATTTATGTATTAATTTATTAGTTCATTTAAACAGAATAACAATAAGCTCATTCTGTGTTAACATAAATAACATATATTTTTACCTAAATTTCTATATTTTTCCAAACAAAAAAAAATTAGTGAGAAGAATTATCTCACACTTTTGCAAATCTCTTTTAATATCTGGCTTAATAAAGACAGCTGAATTCTCTCTGCTTCTGTATTCCATCTGTTGTGATATCTTAATTTTGATTAAAAATATCAAGAAAATCTGGTCTCACACAGAAATGTAGTAGGCAAGAGAAGAAGCATTTTAATAGCCTTTTCAGATAAGTGCGAGTACTCTTCTCTGATACTACACTAATATCTGACAAGTGATAATTTCTCAAAGGTTAGCTGCAAAGTAGAATCTGAGACCATATCAACAGACTTTCTATACTCAATCACATTAAAGTCCATTGGTCATTATGAAACTTTGAATGAATCGTTCATCCATAAATGGTTTCTAACATCATGCATTTGTCTTTGGAAAATAATAGTTTGCTGAGTTATGAAGATCTGGTATTACAAAATACATCTTTTAAAAACCACGTTCAGTAATCTCACCACCAACCTCAGCAAAAAAAAAAAACAAAAAAAAAAACTTTATTAAGAATCTGTCAAGCTCACAGAAGTGTCTAGGAGTCTTCCAAAAATTTAATTTTTGCCTGAAATCTTAAATTGTATTATTGGCAACAAATATTGTAAGTGGTTTCCTTGAAGTGATAGTTTCACTCCATTCATTATTGAGAAAATATTGCCAAATACCCAAGTCTACATAATCATACTTTTTCTGTCAGTCATTTTTTTTCAAATAAAAATAATGTTCTATGAAAAAAAAAAGTAGTTCAACTCACTTCTCAAATAATCATGCTACTGCTTTTGCTCAAGACAGTTTCTGTATTTCCATATGCAGCAAAAGTATTTTATGCATACTTCCTGTCTTGTCACACAGTATTACAAAGACATGGACTCAAGGGTCAAGATTTAATACAATAAGTTTTACTTTTTCATCAAGAACATTCTATATGAAATTGGCTTTTTTTTAAAAAAAACCGTGAGTCCAGTTTGGTACAACTGCCTGGATTCATGCGAAGCTATAAGCAGTTTTACCCACCACCTTTCCTTTTGCACAGTAGTGCACAAGCCAAAGCACAGAAACAAGCAAAGTAATGTCTTCATGTTACTATGAAATATTTTTTTACCTCACAAACCACCCGTGAGGGTCCTGTGGACCAGGAGCACAGATCACACTTTGAAAACTGATGAAATAGAGAAAAGTTGGCTAAAGCCAAAGGAATAAGCAAGTACTGTGAGAGGCTGTGTTGAGCAGAAGGAAAGGCTCTGACTCTGCTTTCTACGCTGATCCATTGAGGAGGGAATCTTTGGGCCTCTAAGTGTTGGTCGTATCCGGAAGGAAGTCCAACATGTGAAGCCAACCCCTCTTAAAACCTATGTCTTGAGTGGAAAGGCGGAATTGGCTACAACTAATTGGATCCACAAGGCCTAGGAAGAATTTCAACCCAAATTAGAACAGGAAATCTCTGGACTTCAGGAAAAAAAAAAATGTCTTCCAAAAAAGAGTGAGATTCTAAGCAATAGACAGAATGAGGAACAAGCTAGTGATATGATAAAGACAGCTAACATGTTCCCTGTTTCAAAGAGAAAAGAAAGATAACTCTAGGCTTAAAAGAAAAACAAAACCTACACAAGTCTGATCTATATAAGAAGCAGAGTGTGGTATGATTTTGAGCAATCAGTGGAAGGAAAAGAGAGAGAATCTATTTGATGTCAAGAAATTTCTCTTTTGAGCTGCTCAGGGAATTTGACTTTGGATTTGGATTTGTAGAGAAGGAAATACTTGCATAACCATAATGATATAAATACTGTTTACTCATTTTTAATATATAACTATATACAATTTTGTCACTCAGTTAATTATACATATAATTACATATAGATGTATATGTTATTTATACATATTTCAGTTTGGCGTAGCACATGTAAATGTTATAGATATTGGAGATGGAGGACAGAAAAGATGTTGAGGGGATATATATCCTCAGTAATGGGGAGTCAAGAGATGCAATTGAAATTAATAGAATAAGAAATACAGGAAAACTTTAAGTATTTAAGTAAAGTATTATTCGACATTACAAACTTAAGAGATTTAGAAAATCTTACAACTATCACAAATTGGGACGGGTAGGAGAGATAGGTATTATGAATGAAATAGATTTTCTTTGATAGTGTTGAGTCAAGAGATAATGTTCATATGTGATAAATCAAGAAATTAGGATACAAATTATATTATTTAAACAACCTTAATATTAAAAATATCTGTTAACTATTATGGCACAGACACATAATGATCAGACCAGAAATCTATATATCCAAAATAGAGGCTGACTGGGACACACTGGCTACATATCAACTGTTTTTAAAAAGAATGAGGGAAGTAACAACCAGGAGAAATAAAGGTAGGAGGAAGCCAAAAGGTAGGCAGAACTGAAGCAGGAAACTATTGCTTTTTATTAAAAACTTTGTTGTGCTATTTTAATTTTTATTATGTATTTAATTCTTATCACTTTGATGAAAAATAATATTAATATATAAAAAGAATATTTTCATCCCATCACTAATTAGGACCATTTAAAAATTGTGCTGCCATTCTCTTTAAAGTCTATAGGCAATTAATGTTCAATAGAAATAAATTTAATAAAATGTAATGGTAAATATTTCCTTGGTTTAGCAGCAGATTTGAAAAAATGCTCATGTGGTCTCATATATATTCTCAAGGATATATAAAGGAATTACTTCAAGTTTTAATTTAGGAGATAATTCATCATTTTACTTCTTTCTCATGAGGACAGAGAAGCAGTGGAAAATATCCTTATCTCTAGGGCACATTTTTTTAAAAGTTATCAATGCTTTTAAATAGTAGAGATTCTCCTTACCAAAATTAAAGATGATGCTGGGAATTTTATTTTACTTTAATGAATGGGCCCCAGTGAACCATAACTTATATCTATATGGCACAATTAGCTATCCTTTCTGTTCTTTAGATCACCACAGAGAACAGGAGGCCTACAATAATTACTAGAAGATGTATTTCGAGGACATTGCTTTACTTGAATTTATGAGTAGTACAATTAGTCACAGATATTGTTGGCTGCAAGAAATAAGTCCATAAAAAATAGTCTCCCAAATAACGTAGAATTATTTGAATGTTGGACTAATTCATTCTGAAGGCCTATGAAGTCAGTAAAGGAAATTATGCAAGATAAAAGTTATCAAAATGTAATTACTTACAATTTTCATACACTTCAAAACCTAGGATTTTGTAAAAGTGTGTGTACATTTATAAATATGAGAAAATGTTTTTATTATTGGACAGTTGTTACAGAGGTGTGGGAGATGAAAAATCAGGGACCCAGAACACTTGGGTTCATTTAAAGGAGGTCTGACACAGAGTAGTTTTGAAGTTACAGTCTATTTGACCAAAACTTCCATCTCAAATCAACTTCCTCCCTCTGTAATTTAACAATACCTTTGTGTAGTATATTGGATCTGCAAAGTCAAATAATTTAGTATTTCCGGTCTCTTGGCTTTCTTATTTTGTATATCTCAAACATTCAGGTTATAGTTCCTTCTTTACTTATGTTTATTTAATTTTGATAGATCCAACAAGATATAAATATACTTTAACATTTACACATAGTTTGGTCATATATGTATTAGAAAATAGCAGAATTTCTGCATATATGTACATAATAAAAAGAAGTCTTGCTAAAATGAGCAGTATTGGATTATTCAAATAGAGTCGCTTTGTGTTTGAACACATATGTCTACAACAGCCTAATCAACAGCAAAGATAGGAAGTTTAATAATTCAAATCTTTGATTATCTTTAATCAAGCAGACTTTTGAAGCTATAAAAGTCACACATATATAAATATATAAGGAATATAAATGTATAAAAAGTCTGAAAGAATATTACTAGAGGCCTGTATGTTATTTAAAGTACTGATTGAATCTTGTGTAATATGGTAAAATCATGAATTCTAGCAAACATCTGTAGGAAGATACCAAAATTTGTCTTCAGAGTTGGTATAAGTTATCAATTGAAGCAACAAGGTCTTTTTGTCCTGTAGTATAAAGTATTCAAAGCCGATTTCTTAAGGGTCTTATAACATATCAAATGAACATGTATTAAAAACTGTTTTAAACCACATTATTTCTACCTAAGAAAGCAAATTTAATGCGCTAGCTCTTTTCCCATTCATTCAATTATTTATTCACCATTCATCTTATAAATATTTATTAAGCTTCCTGCTCTTACACTACTGAAGAGAAGGCAGAGACGTAAAACATATGGCCATAATACTATGTGATAAGTGCTCTGGGTTATTTACCAAGTTAGGCCATTCACAGGAACAAATAAGTTAATTACAAAAAGTCTTTCAATAATGTTACTTCTGAAGTAACTGGGTTTAAAAATAAAAAGTTGCCTACATTAGGCTTCATTATACTATAAAAGAACTGGCAAGTGGAAAACTCTAGAATTATTATATTTACATTAAGGAAAATTAGGCAAGATGCTTATCTTCTTAACTTTATATTCATTTAATGGACCCCCATTCTTCATCTTTTCTCTTCCACTGTAGAAATTCTTGAAAGGCATTATAACAGGTTCATTTTAATAAGAGAGAGAACAATCATACAGAAAATGACTAAATTATCCTCAGTTTAGGATTTCACTTTTTTTTTTATTTTTTGCCTCAGGCTTTGGGGACATTAAGGCCATGTTATAAATCCTGGCCACTGCTTTTTCTAAAGAGCAAAAATGAGAGTTTATTAGCATCTCAGTGGTTGCCTCAATAATGACAAAACAGTTGCTCATTATTGCTCATTAGTTTCATATTAGATTCATTTGCAATAGCAATACATCTTCTATTCATACTCAATTGCAAAACAACGGATATGATTTGACACCTGCTGTACAATAGAATTCGTTAGATAGTAATAATACAAATAGAAATTCAGAAGCTGGACTTCTATTTGCCTCTATGATGACTCTGTACAGGAAAAGACCTCTGAAATCATCTAGGTTAGAATAGAATAAATATGCACAGCAGATGATCAAGGTTTTCAAATACTGAATTCTTTGTTTTTCTGTCTACATCAGCGTTCTATATGCACAATATAATATTTTAATGAGTGGCATAATTTCCAAAATAATGAAGTACTTTTCACTACACAGATGAATGAAGTATAAATGTAAAGAACCATACTGAATAAATAAAAAGCCTAAGATAATTTTTAAACCATATGATAAATTTCATTTTTTTGCACATTTTATATATTTTTTCATACATTTATGTCTTAGTCCACGGGGAAGAATCAGGTTTCAAAATGTACTTAATCCTTACTTCTGATATTCAATTATGTTTGTTTACTTGAACTGCTTGTGGCTGATGCCACATGTCAATGCATATAATAAAAGAAGAGACTTTCAGCTATTATTCTTTGATTTAGATTCATGTCACCTAAATCATCTAAATGGAACACACAAATTCAAAATGAAATGACTGCTCTTGCTTATCAGAAATATTTTAGAAGGGAAATCTAATGTGCTTTGCTTCAGGTGAGAGAGTCGATTGTTAACCTTCTGTTATATATCCATAAAAAATAAAGAAAAACTACATTAACCAATTTGTAAAAGTGGGAGTCATATGAGAGACCATCTTTTGTTCCATGCCACAATCAGTTTTTTAGGTATCCTCAATATTCCAGGGGTTATAAGGCCATGATATTCATACTTTTTGCAACTAGAATTTAACAACACTTTACCTCTTCCATCAGATTATAAGCTCCAAAGAATCACAATAATGATTGAATTTCTACCACTTTGCATAGGTCTAGAACATGGTGGAACTCATTAAATATTTTTCAAATGAATGAATGAGTGCTGTGAGAAATATAACAGAGGGCAACAATATCTGCCTCTTGGTTGGTTATAATTCTGGAAATAAGCCTCAAGAGATTTTTTTTTAATGAAATGAGTAGTTTATAATATATGAGAATGGGTAGTGGGGACCACACTTTGAGAGTACAGAAAAATGAGACATCAACATAGGTCAAATTTGCAGGGGAATTTTTTTTGTTGGATGGTTATATCTTCCAAGCTGTGAAGGACAGGCTGACTTTGAATTGGTGGAAGTTGGGAAGCGAAGATGCTGGGCCAGGGGAAAGAATTGCCTAGGTTTAGAGCTAGAAACAATCGTAGGAGATATTGATAGTGTCTACAATAGATATTTTACAAAATAGTTAAAGTTTGTAAATAGATATTTTTGCCTATGTACTGCCTCTTTTCGGACATCAGAATATCAGAATTGTACTATTTGAGGGCGCCTGGGTGGTGCAGTCAGTTAAATCACTCTTGGTTTCAGCTCAGGCCTGATCTCGGGGTCATGAGATCGAGCACCATGTCAGACTCTGCTTGAGATTCTCTCTCCCTCTCCCTCTCCCTCTGCCCCTCCCACTCTTTCTCTCTCTTTCTCGAATAAATAAATAAATAGAGGGAGGCAAGATGGCAGAAGAGTAGGGGAGCTTGTTTCATCTGGTCTCTTGAATTCAGCTAGATAACTATCAAGTCATTCTGAATACCTGCAAACTCAACCTGAGATGTAAGACAAGAATTGCTGGAATTCTATAAATAAAAAAGCGACCACTTTTTGCAAGGTAGGAGGTGCAGAGAAGTGAATCCTAGGGGATATATCAGAAGATAAATGGCAGAGGGAGGGAGCCTCAGTAAGCCAGCTACTAGAAAGTGATATAGCCCCAGAGTGTATTATCAGAACATTTAGAAGTCTGCTTCAGGGAGAAACGTCCCTGTCTGAAAGGTGCTCATGTGGCAAAGTGGGGCAAAATCCTAGGTGGGACAGTGTGGTCTCAGGATCCCCAGGGTCACAGAAAGAACGGAAGTGCCTGAGCTAGCAGAGTTCCCAGGCATCAGATCTGGGAAGCCAGCTGCAGTCAGTGTGCCTGGGAGTGGGCATTCAGCTTGGTTTGCCATAAAGGGCAAACTGCGACTGGATCCAGTGACTGCTTTCTGTGTGGGGGCTCTGCAAAGGGCAGAAACATGGTGACCCTCTACCTTCCCCCATGAAGAGCAGTACGGGTGTGTGCATGATCAGGCAACTGCTCTCCTGTGGGGGCCATGCAAGTGGCAGGCCTGCAGTGATCCTCCTCCCTCCCTGGGAGGATTGGCCTGGGTACACACCACAGGAGTCTGCAGAGTTTGGCACACACAAAAGTGAAGATTGCTTTTCCCCTGAGGATTTACTGAAGAGAGGCAGCCATAATCTTTCAGCTCTATGGCTGGAGATCAGGGTTTGGCCATTTTTATTTTCATCCTCTGAAGCAGTGAGGAAAGCCTTCAGGGAACAAAAGCCACACAGAAGAACCCAAAGCAGCTTACAATGAGCCCAGCCGACTGGCAAGGGGTGGCACCACTCCACCCAGGCAAAGACACCTGAAAATCAGCACAGCAGGCCCCTCCCTCAGAAGATCAGCTGTAACATCAGGGGAATACTAAGTTTACTAAGCACACAGAACTGCAAAACTCCAGCACTGGGGGAAAATAGTATATAGAATTTGAGGGTTTTTTCTCATGATTCTTTTGTCTTCCAGTTTAAAATTATCCTTTTTTCTTTTTTTTCTTTTCAACGAGTTTCTTATTTTATCAACTCTTTGTTTTTAAGTCTTTTTTAACTTTCATTTTTGCATTTACATTTTATAAATATATTCTTCATTTTTGGCTTCCTTTCACTGATTCAATTTTATTTTTGTATATATATGTTTTGCTTTCTTTACAATTTTGGGATTTAGTGTCTTCTAACAAACAGACCAAAATACACCCAGAACCAAGTGGATCACCCTGTTTTGTCCACCTGGAAGATTATATTATCTTTTTTTCCCCTTTTTTTATTTTTCTTTTTTTTTTCTTTTTGGTTTCTGACTTCAGATTTGTCTAGTGTATATTTCACTTGAGTTGTGGTTGATATTTTTGATTTTGTTCTCTCGTTCGTCCATTCTTCTTTGGGCTAAATGACTAGAAGGAGGAAGTCGAAACAAAGGAAAGAACCAGAGAAACAAAGAACCACTCTGCCACAGATCTAATCACTGTGGATATAAGTCAAATGTCAGAGCTGGAATTCAGGATAACGATTATAAAGTTACTAGCTGGGCTTGAAAAAAGCATAAAGACACTAGAGAATATCTTAATGCAGAAATAAAATCTGATCAGGCTGAAATTTAAAATGCCTTAAATGAGATGCAATCTAAATTGGATGCTCTAACAGCTAGGGTAAATGAGGCAGAAGAGAGAGTCAGTGACATAGAAGACAAGATGATGGGAAGGAAGGAAGCTGAGGAAAAGAAAGAAAAACAACCAATGGACCATGAGGGGGAGGCTTCAAGAAATCAGAGATACCATAAAGTGAAACAATATTAGAATTATTGGGGTCCCTGAGGAAGAAGAAGCGGAGGAGGAGAGAGAAAGAAGATTTAGTTGAGCAAATCAAAGCTAAGAACTTCCCTAATCTCGGTAAGGAAACAGGCATTCAAGTCCAAGAGGTAGAGAGAAGGCCCCCAGAATCTATAAAAATAGATCAACACCCGACATATAACAGTGAAGCTTGCAAATTTCAGAGATAAAGAGGAACATCCTGAAAGCACTCAAGGAAAGAGCTCCTTAACCTATAATGGTAAAAACATCAGACTGGCAGAAGATCTATCCACAGAGACCTGGCAAGTCAGAAAGGGCTGGCATAATATATTCAGGGTACTAAATGAGAAAAACATGCAGCCAAGCAACATGCAGCAGTCAAGAATACTTTATCCAGCAAGGCTCTCATTCAGAAAGAAGAGATAAAGGGTGTCCAGGACAAACAGAAACTGAAAGAATTTGTGACCACTAAACCAGCCCTGCAAGGAAATATTAAAGGGGATTTTATAAGGAAAGAGAAAGCCCAAAAGTAACATAGACCAGAAAGAAACAGAGACAATCTACAGAAACAGTCACTTTATAGGTAATACTATGAACTAAATTCATATGTCAATAGTTACTCTGAATGCAAATAGGATAAATGCTCCAATCAGAAGACACAGGGTATCAGATTGGATAAAAAAGCAAGACCCATCCATATGCTGTCTACAAGAGACTCTTTTTGGACCTAAAGACACCTCCAGGGGTGCCTGGGTGTCTTAGTTGGTTAAGTGTCTGTCTTCGGCTCAAGTCATGATCTCAGTGGTACTGGGATGAAGCCCCACATTGGGCTCCCTGCTCAGCAGGGAGCTGGCTTCTCCCACTCCCTCTGCTGCTCCTCCTGCTTGTGCTCTCTCGTTCTCTCTCTCTCAAAAAAATAAATAGATAAAATCTTAAAAATAAATAAATAAAAACACCTCCAGATTGAAAGTGGGGGGGGGAATCATTTATCATGCCAATGGACATCAAAAGAAAGCTGGGGTAGCAATCCTCATATCAGACAAATTAGATTTTAAACCAAAGACTGTAGTAAGAAATGAAGAGGGACACTATATCAGTCTTCCAACAAGAAGATCCAACAATTGTAAATATTTACGCCCCAACATGGAAGCAGCCAATTATATAAACCAATTAATAACTAAGGTAAAGAAACACATTAATAATAATACATTAATGGTAGGGAACTTCAACATCCCACTCACAGCAATGGACAGATCATCTAAGCAGAAGATCAACAAAGAAACAAGGGCTTTGAATGACACACTGGACCAGATGGACTTCACAGATATATACAGAACACTCCATCCTAAAACAACAGAATACTCACTCTTCTCACGTGCGCAAGGAACTTTCTCCAGAATAGATCACATACTGGCTCACAGATCAGATCTCAACTGATACCAAAACATTATTGGGATCATTCCCTGCATATTTTTAGACCATAATGCTTTGAAACTCGAACTCAATCCCAAGAGGAAATTTGGAAGGAACTCAAACACTTGGAGGTTAAAGAGCTTCCTATTAAAGACTGAATGGGTCAACCAGGAAATTAAAGAAGAATTTAAAAATTCATGGAAACAAATAAAAATGAAAACACCACTGTTCAAAACCTTTGGGATACAGCAAACGCAGTCCTAAGAGGGAAGTACATAGCAATATAAGCCTTTTTCAAAAAATTAGAAATGTTTCAAATACACAAGCTAAACTTACACCTAAAGGAGCTGGAAAAAGAACAACAAATAAAGCCTAAACCAAGCAGGAGAAGAGAAATAATAAAGATTAGAGCAGAAATCAATGATATAGAAATTAAAAAAAACAGTAGAACAGATCAACAAAATTAGGAGCTGGAGGAATGTTGAGGAAAAAAAAAAAAGTTAGTGGCATCACAATTCCGGACTTCCAGCTCTATTACAAAGCTGTAATCATCAAGACAGTATGGTACTGGCACAAAAACAGACACATAAATCAATGGAACAGAATACAGAACCCAGAAATGGACCCTGAACTCTATGGTCAACTGATCATCGACAGATCAGGGAAGAATATCAAATGAAAAAAGACAGTCTCTTCAATAAATGGGGCTGGGAGAATTGAACAGCCACATGCAGAAGAATGAAGCTGGACCATTCTCTTATACCATACACAAAGATAAAATCAGAATGGATGAAAGACCTAAATGTGAGACAAGAATCCATCAAAATCCTAGAGGAGAACACAGACAGCAACCTCTTTGACCCTGGCCACAGCAACTTCTTGCTAAACACATCTTCAAAGACAAGAAAAACAAAAGCATAAATGAACTATTGGGACTTCATCAAGATTAAAAGTTTCTGCACAGCAAAGGAAACATTCGACAAAACTAAAAGGCAACCTACCGAATAGGAGAAGATATTTGCAAAGGGCTAGTATCCAAGATCTATAAAAAACTTATCCAACTCAACACCAAAAAAACAAAACAAAACAAAGAATACAGTCAAGAAATGGGCAGAATATAAGAACAGACATTTCTCCAAAGAAGATATACAAATGGCTAACAGACACATGAAAAAATGCCCCACATCCCTTGGCATCAGGGAAATACAAATCAAAACCACAATGAGATACCACTTTACACCAGTCAGAATGGCTAACAAGACAGGAAGCAACAAATGTTGGCGAGGATGTGGAGAAAGGGGAACTCCCTTTCATTGTTGGTAGGAAGGCAAGCTGGTATAGCCACTCTGGAAAACAGTATGGAGGTTCCTCAAGACGTTAAAAATAGAGCTACCCTATGACCCAGCAATTGCCACTACCAGGTGTTTACCTCAAAGATACAAATGTAGTGACCTGACTACAGGTCAGGTGCCCCCCAATGTTTATAGCAGCAATGTCCACAATAGACAAACTGTGGAAAGAGCTGAGATGTCCATTGACAGATGAATGGATAAAGAAGATGTGGTATATATACACCACATCTATATCTATATCTATATCTATATCTATATCTATATATACACACACCACATCTATCTATCATCTAACTATATATATATACACAATGGAATATTACTCAGCCATCAGAAAGGATGAATACTTACCTTTTACATACATGTGGATGGAACTGGAGGTATTATGCTGAGCAAAATAAGTCAATCAGAGAGATAATTATCATATAGTCTCATTCATATGTGGAATATAAGAAAGAGAAGAGGGTCATAGGGGAAGGGAGAGAAAACTGAATGGGAAGTCATCAGAGAGGGAGAAAAACCATGAGAGACTCTTAACTATAGGAAACAAACTGAGGGTTACTGAAGGGGAGGTGGGTTGGGGGGGATGGGGTAATTGGGTGATGGGTATTAAGAAGGGCACATGATGTGATGAGCACTGGGTGTTATTTGCAACTGATGAGTTATTGGACACTACATCTGAAGCTAATGATGTACTGTATATATATGTTGGCTAATTGAATTTAAATAAAAATAAATAAATAAACCTTTAAAAGAAAAATAAAAGAATTGTGCTGTTTCAATTGTGGAAGCATCCTTCGTTTTGTGTCCCAAAATGAAGCTACTGGAATCACAAAATAGATGGCTTTCAAACACACCTGTAGGAAGAAAGCCATGTCAGCGTCATGATGCTTTCTGCCCAGCAAGTAAACCCATGCCTTTTACATACAATAGCATTTAAATATTAAGTAAATTAGAGTATATAAAATGAGTTAATAATCATGGTATCAGTATGTACACTACAATTTAGGTAAATCAACTCAAATTCCAACAAGGATATTATCCAAGAGTATACTTATGCAGTATTACAACTTTCCACAACAAATATATATAAAACAAGTTTTATGATAATCAAAGCCTTGAGAAAACATCACTCCTATAAGATAATATAATTGTTTTATAATAAAAAGCAGGAGATCTTGGGAGAGCTTCCTGCCCTTCTCAATAAAAAACCAATCCAAACCAAACAAAAACCACCCATAAATTCAATATTATCATGAAAAAATACAGACTGTGTATAAATACAAGTTATATCACCTGAATGCCTAATACTATTTATAACTTGGGTCTTTATAGTAACTGATTTGAAACGTATTTCAACGTTTTTACTTATTTTTAGGTAAAAAATACTTCACACCACCTGACTAATTCTTTTTTTTATTCATGAGTATCTTACAATATTTTCTATCATTCTTTACAATATCAGTTAATGTCTAAAACAGAGTTTCCACGTTTTGCAAATAAAAATACAAGATGCCAAGTTGTATGTGAATTTCAGATAAACAACAAATAATATTTAACAAAAGTATAATTTAGCATAAATATAATATTATAGTATAAATATGTCCCAAATATTGAATTTTGGCCTCTGATTTCAGCCGTAATTCTAATCCAGGCTGCATCAAGGCATTTGGGTTTTATATCTTTTTATTTGCATGAAGTTATGTTACATTATAAATTGTTTAACTGGTTAGATCATGTTACTGATCCTTCTTTGTAGATTGTTTGCACATTGTTTGTAGATTGTTTCCTTAGGACTACTTATCTTTGCCCTATTTAGACCAGATATATAACATTCCTAATTCTAGACGGCCATCTTTCATACATGTGAAAAGGCATTCTCTCTTCATATTACTTTAAAGATTAATAACTTTTGATCCTTATTCAGAAGTCTATGTTTAATAGTCAAAGAAATAACTCTCTTCTTTTCTTCCTGTTCATTTTCAATCTCTTTCTTTCTCTTTGTCTCTCTCTCTCTCTTTTTTCTTTCAGACACACACACACACACACACACACACACTCACAATTCCTGACCCACCACATACCTATGGGATTATAATAAGTTTGTTATAATTCCAACCATGCTAGTTCTTGAAGCCATAGAAGTATTAAGTTATGTGTATTATCTGAAGATGTGATATAATTTTTATGACTTGTGTGATTTTAAAAAAATGTATTACTGAATAGTTCAATGGAAAAAATGAGTGAATCTATCTTGTTCAAGATTTGTAAGTAAATTCCTTACCAAAAACTTTTTATTAGAATGGTAATTGACTGTTTTCTAACTTGTAATTGTAATGACTTTATCCTGTGAAACAAATCCAAACATTATTCTGAAATAGTGAGTGACATTTGAAATGAAGATTTTTGAACCTATGCTTCAGAAATAACATATATATATATATATACACATACATATATATATATATGTATGTGTATATATATACGCACACTTGGACAGCCATGTGTAATTTGTTTTGGCTTTTATTCCCAAATAAGAATCTTTTATTCCTTCATTTTCTTCAATAATAGTTGATTTTCTTTAATTTTGTCTTTTGCCAAAGAAAAGCAATATTCGGGCTCCTGGGTGGCTCAGTTGGTTAAGCGACTGCCTTCAGCTCAGGTCATGATCCTGGAGTCCCAGGATCAAGTCCCACATCGGGCTCCTTGCTCAGCAGGGAGTCTGCTTCTCCCTCTGACCCTCTTCCCTCTTGTGCCCTCTATCTCTCATTCTCTCTCTCTCAAATAAATAAATAAAATCTTTAAAAAAAAAAAGAAAAGCAATATTCAAAGCAAATAATATAATGTTTCTAACTCTTATAAATGTGGTTGTATTTGTTTACATTTTAATAGAATACATAAATGAATTTTTTTCTGCCTAAACATTTATCTGGGTTCTTTCACTGAATTAGGAAAATAAGACAAACATGTTGCTTTGTGAAATATCAAAAATGCCAATGTTGGGTGCCTGGGTGGCTCAGTCAGTTAAATGTCTGCCTTCGGCTGGGGTCATGCCAGTTAGGTGGATAGTATTCTAATTCTGGAGACCAATTAGTTGTCCAGTTAGTCTAATTTCACAGCTGAAAGGCAAAGAAATACATAAACATTCAGGCATTAACATTCATGCAGTGAAGAAAAGGCTGGCAATTTTATTGTTCATCTAGAAAATATTCATTAAGGATTATCTCATACATTGTATTCTGCTTAATATGACTTTATAATTAGGTCAGCCTGTAACGATTCTGATGCAAAAACTATTTTGTCAGGAAACCATGCTTGCACAAGGATTAACTTAATAATAGAAACAACATCTAAGAAAATAGTTATTTAACATTATCAGAATGGATTGTTTTAAAAATGTGGATTTTTTGTTACAAAATTAATATAAGCTCATAGCAGAAAATTTGGAAAATATAGAAAGTATACAGATTAAAATGAAAATAATTTCTTATTCTGGCAGTATTTAGAAAGCTTGTGCTTTTTGATATATTTGTTTTTGTCTTCTAAATCTCAATATTTTTACAAAATTGGGATCATATCAGATTTTTTTACAATAGAATAAATTTAAAAAGTTAATAGGTGAAGTACAGAGCAAGTTAGAACTAACTAAAGAAAAGTCAACATGCAAAATAAATCTGGTGAAATGATACAAAAATGTAAGAAGAAAAATATATAAAACACATAAAAGAGAAAATAAAAGACATGGAAAAATAACTGAAAAGGTCAGTAACAATATTGAAAAAGACAAGAGGTCAAAATTTTTGCAGAGTTGTGGAAAACACCAAAACTCAGATTAAGAAACCCAATCAATCTTAAGCAGAATAAAATTCTTAGTCACAACTATATAGGTCATAGTAAACAAAGGAACAACGTATAAAAAAAAAGATTTCTAAATTATCTGGAAGGAGGTGGTCTTTAAAAAATTGATTGGGGAATTCCATTTTTAATAACTGGAAATGTGAAAATGTTGCCCAATCTTTTTCTGAGAGCAACTAAAAAATTTGGACCAAAAAAAAAAAAATCTTTCAAATCATTAAAAGTTAACAAGCATTGAAAAATTATGGAACAAAAATACAGAATGAAAAAGAAACTCAAGAGAGTTGGCCCAAGCATTTTGAACTGCCTTCCCCTAAGAGGTTTATGCTGATTCTAAAAAAATTGATACAGCTGAGAAACTGAGCAAAGCTTTCATCAAACTTGTTAGGAAATAGGAAAAAAATTGATATGCATAGTCCTCCAAAATATAGGAATAGAGGGGAAACTGGGGCCTGGAAACTTTACTGAGCCACACACAGAGTAAAGGTGAATCAGATAGACCATGTCTTGTAGAGACTGAAGGCTCAGTTTTGAATAACCTTAATTTTTGATTGATTTAAGGTAAACCAGGATTGTTGTTTCTGCTAACTTCCTGCCAGAAGCAATTGTAAATCATCCATGGAAGATGGCAACATTGTCCTAGATCCCAAGTATCTTAATATCTGTCATTCAACAATAAAAACAGATATATTAAGAAGCAAAATAAACTGACTTAAACCAAGAGAAACAATGGATAGTAGAACTAGTCATACTTGGAATCAGCATAATAGAGCCTTCAAAATAGAAAAGTAGTCATGATTAATATACTCAAAGAAATAAAAAACAAAACCAAAAATATTTAAAGAGAAGTGATTATGGTAGAGAATCAACTATAAATTACTCTTTAAAAATCCCACTGATATTGAGAATGCAATGCACTGCAAGGAAAGCAGGGTAAACCCCGATAAAAGGAGAATTTGTGAACTGGAATCCAGGTCAGAAGAAAATACCAAGAATTAAGCACAGAGAGATAAATGATGGAAAATATACTCTATGCAGGACCTCCAGCTTGTTCCATTCTGACCTTATTTTTTTATTATTGCCATTTTCTCTGGCCCAGTTTTTTACTATAGGATAGAATGGGGGTGGGAAACTTGGGTTGGGGGGTAGTGGTGAGCCTGTCTAGCCAACCCCACTCTTGGATCCTGCCATTCCAAATCAATGATGTTATCTTCCTTTGGAGAACACTACCTGAACTCTCTCTCTATATATATATATCTCCACACCCTGTATCCTTCATTGATTTTTGCCAAAATTCACTGAATTTTGCATCTGTTCATCATCATTTTTCGTTAGGTATTTGGTACTATTTTATAGTTTCTATATAGAAAATATAACAATTTCTTTTCTTTGTTCTCTTTATTGATTTTAGTAGGTTTTAGAGAGCAGAGCAGAGCAGAAAGCCTTACCCTACCATTCTTAAATGGAAGTTATTCTAAATTTTTCAAATTTATAGAAAATGCCAGGATAAATACAGTTATATTTACAAATGTGTGCATTTATGCTATTAGTTCCTTAGGAGAAATGGAGCATCTGGGTTGCAGGGTATGACATTGTTAAGCTGTCTTTCAGGAAGTTTGAACGAATTTTGATGTCTGCAGTCACATGTGAGTGTGTCTATCTTCCTACCCTTTACCAGTTGTATTATCATTCTTTTTAATGTTTACATATCAGATAAATGAAAATTGTATACCATTGTTTTACCTCTTAACTATTTGATTCTAGTGTTAAATATTATTTCATCATTATATTAGCAATTTGTAATGTTGGGGGTAAAATGTCTCTTCTAAAGGACTTTTCTGATTGTGTGTTCCTCCCTTTCCTCATCTTTATTCAGTTTCCATGGAAAACAGACAATGTGATAGAAATTGTTTTGCAGGTAGTTCTTTCAGGGGGGAATGTCAGGGTTTTCCAGAGAAACAGAACCAATAGAAAAATATGTAAAAACATGTTTATAAATGATATGTATCTTTTATGTGATTATTATATATCACATATATTATTATTACATCGTGAGGAATTAGCTCACATGATTGTAGAGGCTGAGAAGGTCCATGATCTGCCATCTACAAGCTAGAGACCACAGGAAAACTGGTAGTATTATTGTGAGAACAGAAGGGCTGATGGTATGTCCTGGTTAAGGGCAGAAGACTAAGGTTCCAATCCAAATACTCAAGCAGAGTTAGTAAAATTCTCCCTTCCTCCACCTTCTTGTTCTCTTCAGGCTTTCAATAGAACACATCGGGGAGGTTAATCTGCCTTACTCAGTCAGCTGATTCAGAAGCCAATCATATCCAGAAACACCCTCACAGACACACCCAAAAACAATATTTAGCCTGGGTATCTTGTTTCCCACCCAAGTTGATACATAAAATTAACCACCAATACTCTTGGAAGCAATACCAGTAATGGAAGTAAAGGAAGTAGATTTGGGCCAAGAAATGGAATTGTCCATGGAAGTTGCCTTCATTGAGACAAACGGGCAAGGCCTTGGTATTCCCACATAAACTGGTTATTTGATGAGAGCTGTCCCAGGTAAGGAGCATGATCTTAAAGGAGACAGCATCCTTTGACTGCGAAATTCCTGGAGAGGGCCTCAACTGTGAGCCAGCTTCAACCAAAGTCCAGAAACTGGTGGAACCCTCTGTCCTGACAGGAAGATATAGACAATGTACCACAGCATCCACTACACCCAGTTCCCAAATTTTCCTTTGGTGAAACTGACCTCCTGGAATTTTAGTCACGAGGTTTGTATGAAATTGACTTCATATGACCTCTAGCTCCCAGGATGGATTATAATTGGCCTAAACCTATCAACAGAATGCCAACCCATTTCTTTGCTACCATATTTAGTTCAAAGATGGGCACATCAGTAAATAAAACCTGACCACAGTAGTTTATTTGAGGTGACCAAAGTCACCACAGATGGTTGAGTCAGAGCAAAGACTGACTTTCAATCAATCTCTCTCTTTCTCAATATAAACAAGGAAACATGTAGCCCACTGTGCTGTTGGCAGCTGTTTGTTTGTTTTTTTTCCCTGTTTTTGACTGGGGAAACTGAGCATTAGATGCAGGCACTAAGGTATACAGGCTTTAGTTAGTTAGCAGTAGGGGAACTGGGGTCAGGACGAAGCTGACACCTCAGAAAGAAGCACAGAAAAGAAGTGGAAAAAAAGCAGGGTTTGTGGCACCATTGGACTTCTGGATAAAAGCAATCCTGAAGACTCTCTCTGTGAAGACTATTTCTGCACAATGTGAACCAAAACGTTCTTATATTGTTTAAGTCGGTTTGAACTGTTTGGGGGTTTTTGGTCAGTTGGAAAGTAAAGGGTACTGAAACATCTGACATGCAGACACCTATTCATGTTTTTTGCCAGTATTTCTGTTAATGTGTGGCCACTTCTTTCTGTATAAATAATTTTTTTTTTCAGGTTGGTCTTCTAAACTTTTATAGAGTCAAGTATTTCATCATTTTCCTTTGTATTGCCCTCTACACTGGTGCTATCTGCACTTCTTATATTGTACCCTATCAGTAAAAATATCTGAGCTTATAGCTTACCATGAAAGTTGAACTGTCAAAGTAGACTGGCTAATCATGGCTATCACCCAAGATATGGCAAAGCTTTACTCAGATTCAAAGAATACAGGCAAGAACAGGCACAGATGTAGCATTTCTTTCTAGAAAAGCACAAATCTTTTAGACACAGTTTTCAAAAACATCCCTTTCTCCTGCATAGATAACAAACACATTCTGAACATTGGACATGAAACAACTTTCTCAAAGAAGCCAATTCAGTTTTGTGGTTCTCCAATTTTATACTCAGATAGAACATGTTTATGTTACCATATCCCATTCTCCAGCAGCCAAATTACAGGTTGATTTACAATAAGCATTCTAGACAGACCAGGTATAGGGTTTTTCAGATGGGCATTCTCCGGTATCTTTCCCCTATTAATTATCATCAATAGGTTTTATAATGCAGTCTGGCCAAATTGGTCAGTGTTTCTGAGTAGGTAAGGAGTGAGTCAGATTTGGCTTGTTTTGTACCACAAAAAAAAAAAAAAAAAAATCCCCATTTATTTAAACCATACATATACACTACTCTGTAAAAGGTATACAAAACAAAAATTTAGAAGGCACAGATAAGGATGTAATAAGTATTTTAAAATACTTATTTTATATACTAAGAGCAAAAGCTTTTATGCCCTCTCTAAATTATTGTTTATAAAATTTATGATAATGAAAATTATTTTTAGTGTAGCAACATCATTGCATATGTTTCTTTGATTTGGAAACTTTTAAGTTAATGTTTTCTGATACAATGTCTCTAAGATCTAAGTTTTAGATATTTGATGTTAATGACTAATATAACTGGAGATATGCAGATCCAATGGGATTGCTGAATTAATTGTGCTTACTAAATTATGATATTCACTTTCAAACTCCCATTAACTAATTACGCACCGGGCTTTTGGTCAAACTTTTACTTTTCTCATGGTCAATCAGTCCTTACAAAATAATCAGAATGTAGTATAGTTTTACATTTTTAACAAGTGGCTTGGTTTTAAAATTCACTGAAACTCCTCATATGGAAGATTTGTGATCAGGTTAGAAAATTTTGTTTCCAAGTTTTTTTAATATATAGATATGTGAGTTTTTATCAACACATTTACATAATATCATACACACACACACACACACACACACACACACACACACCCGACATTATGATGCAAATATTTCCATACATTTTTTTTCATAATCTTTTCTGCTTATTAAGAGTTTCTTTTGAAAAGCTGTTACTTTCTCATTTGTTGATAAAAGTCACTTCCATGAAGGAACAGGTTAAGATGTTTATTTTTTCCAGAATATACAATTCACTGACAGACATTTGTCTTTGTAGAAAATCTGGAATGCTTGTCTTTTTTTTTTTTTTTAAGTAGGCTCCACACTGGGCTTGAACTCATGACCCTGAGATCAAAACCTGAGCTGAGATCAAGAGTCAGTTGCTTAACTGACTGAGCCCCCATGTGCCCCATGGAACGCTTGTTTTTTTTAAGAAAGAACAACCTATAGCCCATATTTAAATTTAACAGTTCTCTTAAATACTTTGTCATGAGGTAACCAGGACAAGTTTTTCCTAGTCCCTTCTCATCTCAAGTTTTTCCTAGTCCCTTCTCATCTCACGTACTGAAAAAAGTCTTCTGTGATTTAGGAAAATACAATCAGTGGATCTGTTTAACAGGGCCCAGAATACATTGTATAGGCACATATACACATTGTATTATGCACAAATAAGTAAATAAATAAATACCTGGGAGGGCTACTGTCAGTCTCTTACTTTGTACCTAGAGCTTTCTCTACTCCTTCTGTGTGTGTGCCCCACTGGTGTTGAATGTCATCCATGACCTTGTGATGTATTAACAAAGGGCAGCCTGTTTACTAATAAAATTAGTAAAGGTTGATTTCTTTCTTACTTTTAGTTTAAAACTAATATAGTTAGTAGATCTATGTCTTCTTAAACTTCAATTGATCATTTTGTTTTCGCCCATCATGTTCACACCTTGCATTATATGCACATTTTATTTAATTCCTAATTTGATTTTCTCCAGGGTCAGTTTTGATCTTTACTGCCTTTTTTTATGCCATCTGACATTTTAGACTATTCCATTTTCATCTTGTTCATATAGCCCATGTTTTATTGAGATTATAAGGAGGTTATCATGGATGGTGAGTAGAATTTTCCTGTTTCCTGAAAGAAATAGTGTTTAGATATGCTTTGTTCATTGCCTTTAGATCCATGTTTTATTTATGTGAGAGAATGCTTTTGTTGATTCCTCATGTTGATATTTTTTCCAGGTCACTTGGCCTTTAATGGGGAGCAATCAATATATCCAGGCCTATGGGTTGTAAATTGACATCGTGTGTATTCCAGATTTTCCTCTTAATGTTTCTATTTGATGTCTCTTGGGATGCTGCCAAAATTCTCCTGTCCTACCTGAAGCTGGTTAACAGTAGATGTGTGCAGAGCATCCCCTAACTTGTGGCTTTTAGCAAACATGTATTCAGTGTGACTAGGGCAGGATTGTTTTACTTGCTTCCACCGCCTGGTCTTGCACCATGAGGAGTCAGTCTGCTGTACTGCTTGAGTATGCTATCTCAAATCACATTGCCTGGGTTCGAATCCCAGCTCTACAGCCTGTTAGAGGTGTGACCTTTGGGCAAATCATTTAACTTGTCTCTGTGTTAGGTTAGCATAGCTCTAAAATAGAGAGGATAATCTTTACCTCACAAGGTTGTTATAATTCTGTGGCAAATGAGTGTGGGCTTTCATTAATTTATGTTTGGATCCACTTTTTACTAAAAATGCTCAGTGAAAATAATGCCTATAAAGTACCAATTCCATATGATTTCCTATTTCTACTCTCACAGTTGATTTAATATCCAGGCATTAGTGTGCCCTACCTGTCCCTCTTGACCCTTGGTTACTTTACATACTGTGACTTTCAGACTCAATGATAAAGGCAGTTAGTCTATTCATCAATTTTGCTTGCCCCATCAGGAGAATAATTGCCAATCTTTTTGGCTGTAACACAGGCCTCGGTTTCTAATATAGGAATAGGGAAGAGGGATATGCAGGGGCTTTCTCCCACCTACCTGCCTGTCCATGAAACAGTTTCTTGATCTGATCCTTCTGCATAGTTAATACTTTCAGAGTTTAGCAATTCTACACATCTTTCCTACTCAGAGCAAAACTTACCTTCTAATATATTGTGTATTGTCTGCTCCACCCCACCCCACCCCAACCTCAGCTACTCTACAAAGGCAGGCAATTTTCTCTGTATGTTTACCTAAAACAAGGCCTGGCCCAGAACAAGCCCTCAAATATTTTTAAATGCATTAATAACCTTACTTTTTAGTACAATTGTGATGTGACTCTGTAAGTCTTCTTATGTTTTCAGAGGCATTTCAATGGGTAACTCCATCAGGCAAAGCTAGCTGGCCACCATAACTATAACTTGGAGGTAAAGTGCACTGTTTTAAGGAGGCAGTCATTTGGACTTTCTCCAATGTGTATCAGGTTTTTTTTTTTTAATTTATATTTAACAACCCAGGGCATCCTTTTTTCTTTTTTTTTTTTTTTTTGGTCATGTCAGAGAAGACAATTGAAGTCACTGAATTTGCATTAAGAGCAGCATCTTTTCCTGAAACAATAGCTGCCCTAGGGCAAGGGCAAAATTTCACCAATGTTTGTTCCACAGGGTTGAAAAACAGGATTGATGTCAAACCCTGCTGTACACATATAATCCAATGAAACCTGTTTTAGTTAGTAATATTAATGGCATTCCCTTTTTAGGTTTTTTTCCGATTCTTTTCAGTTCTGAAGTTTTGCCTCCATTTATGATGGTTCCAAGTGCCAGTCAAAAAGCTTCTTTTCAAAGCTGTTGGCTGAGAAAATACTTGAACCAGAGTTTCTATTAATAAGTTTTCTAAACAGTGACTTAGTGTCATTCCTCTAATAAATCATATTTAAATCATAGAAGAAATACACAGTTGTGCCCAGTGCACTTTTCCTCTTGATGAATTTGGTCCTTCCTGATAATGGCACTTAAATTGCTAAGATGGTAAGAGATATAGTCCTGGTATTCACTCCTCCTGACATTCCATTTTTGGGTCTTGTTGATATACAGGGAGATCAAAACCAGTTCAATAAAATGAAATTGTAATAGTTGAAATCCAGGGATTCTCAATATTATGCCACAGGTTGAAATTCACAGGATCATTTGCTGTTATATAAATGCTATTATCGGAACTAAATATCACTTACTATATGAAGAATATCTGGGTCTGTAATTTTCCAACAACAGTTCTCTGACTCTCTGATGTGTCCAACAATTAAGTGTCCTACAATTCAATCCTCTTCTGACACTAACTACTGGAGTTAGCATCAAACCTCCACAGGTTTAAGGGCTCAGGCCTGTGAGACTGCCCTACCTTCAGGCACCACATCAGAATTCCTCCGCCCCAAGCTACCTGCATTTGTGTCCAACTTGGTGAAAAATCTGGGGTTCCCACAACCTACCCCCTTTAGGTTCAGTTATTACTAGAATGACTCATAGAATTTAGGCAATTACTGTATTTAGGATTACCAGTTTATAAAGGACAGAACTCAGGCACAGGCAAATGGATGAGGTGCCAAGGGCAAAATATGAGGGGGAAGGGGCAGAGCTGCTATGCGTCACCCCCCCACTATGTCAATGCATTCACCAGCCCAAAGCTCCTGGAATCTCATTGTTCATGAGTGTTTTAAGGTTTCATTCCTTAAACATGCTAGATTAAATCATTGATCATCAGTGAATGAACTCTTATTTCCAGCCACCTTTCCCTCTCCAGAGGATGGCGGAGGGGAGTGAAAACCAACCCTCTAACATGTATAGCTGATCTCTCCCTTGAAACTACCCAAGGAGCCACCTTGAGTCACCACATTAGCATAAACTCATGGTGGAAAGGGGCTCATTATATGAATAACAAAAGACCTTCCTGTCACTCAGGAGATTCTGAGGGTTTGGGGGAGCTCTGTGCCAGGAACCACAGACAAAAACCAAATACATTTTTTACTACACAAACCTGGGTAAATCATATTTACTAGACAAAACACTTTGCAAATTATGTCTGTGTAATACTAAATATTTTAGCTACCATTCTGTAGCCGGGTATTTTTAATGAAAAACAATTAATCTTCCAGTGTGTTTTAAAGTGGCAAAAACTTTGTTAAACATTCCAGTATCTGAAAATTCAAACCATGTAATGTCTTATAAATCATAACTAAGAGGAAATCAGTTTATAGGGAAGAATAATCTTTCAAAAAAGAAAATTTTAGTTTTAGATGTATTCTAGTTTCTATTTTTTAAATAAATCATTTCAATTCCAGTTTTAGATAAATAAAATAAATTTAAAAAATCACTAAGCAAAAAAAATAATCTATTGCCATCTCTGTTCTTTAAATGCCAAAATATTTTAATGGTGAAATATGAATATATCATATAATAAAAAGATCTTCACATATTAGTAAAAGTATGATCATCACCACTAGATAACCTGTATGAATGTATTTGCAGGAGGCATTTATACAACTTCAAGCCACATTTACTTATATCTGTTCTTGCATATTTACTATGGCCATCAAAAATGTATCATGAAAGGGCGCCTGGGTGGCTCGGTCTTTAAGCACCTACCTTCGGCTCAGGTCATGATCCCAGGGTCCTGGGATCGAGCCCCACATTGCATCGGGCTCCCTGCTCAGCAGGAAGCCTGCTTCTCCCTCTCCCACTCCCCCTGCTTGTGTTTCCTCTCTCGCTGTCTCTTTCTCTGCCAAATAAATAAATAAAATATTTTAAAAAATGTATCATCAAAGAGCAGTGACAGAATACTCAGCCCTAGATAATATATTTACATATTCTGGTTGCTGGTACACTCTGTGATGCTGAAGAAAAATAAGTTAAATGTTCTTGCAATGGTAATGCGAAAAGTTTAATTTTTTAATTACCTAAAATTTTTGAATATATAATTCTCACATTTTTAAAACAAGTTAAATTTGTGAAGCGTTCTGTAAAAAGAGACTGGTATAGTACAAACATTAAATTTTTTATATTTTTATATCAGACTGCAATGTTTTCTCAGTTTGCTCAGTTTTTGCATGTGCTATAAATTAATCCTTTTAGAATACTTTCAGAAGATAATAGACATATCACCTAGATAATAATGATATAACAGTTTTCCATTTTCTAGCAGGGATTTAGTAGCAGCTATTCTTAGCAGAGATAATTCCTTGCTAATTGATTCATTTTATCAGTTTTTAAATTGATACATGTACTAAAAATTGGCATACAAACTGGGGAACATATGAGGTTGTGATTTGCTCTACCAAGTGCCTTGTTCTGTCTTCTTAAAGAGGTAAACCCTCCAATCTATACAATGCACATTAGACAACAGTATTGTAAATTATCAATACTATGCAGTCGAAGATAATTTCAACCACTACAATGTTTTTCCACTACATTTAAATACCTCACTCAGCTCCTTATTCTAAGCTTTTCTTTGATTATGGATTCTTTGTCAACTTCTTTTGCTTTTTCTAGAATTAATTCTGTGGGCTCTTGAGTTAGATTGCCTAGCTCTACCACTTACAAATCTTGATCTTTGGGCAAGTTGCTTAAACTTTCTGTGCCTTAGTCTCCTCATCTGCAAAACAGAAAGCACAGTAGTATTCACCGTGTAGTGTTGTGAGGATAAAATATGCTATTGTATGTAAAGGATAAAAACTCTAGAACATAGTATGTGTTCAAAAACATTAATTATTATTGATAGTATTTTAATCATTTTTTTGTAGAACTTCTAATTTATAGATTCTCCACTGTTTGAATTTTAAAATAGTTTGGTATCTAAAATGCAATCTTTTTTAAAAGTTCTAAATTGCTGCATCTATGTGGATGCCATATTTTCTCAACACTAATGGGGAATATGAACTAGAGAGTTTTGAAAATTTGCTCCTGTTTCTTGGAATGACTTTTATTTCCCCTCAGAGATTATTAGCTGTATCTCCTCATGATTGTATTTCTCCCCACAACTGCTAAATATTTCCATTCACCTGATGATTTTTCTCTTTAACTACAGAGTAGGAGATTATGTTCAGTTGGGGAAGTCGATATGGTATCAGCCAGCAATGATGTGGGTTTCATTGCTAACTTTTAAATCCAGTCAAAGAGGGAAAACGGAACATTTTCCTTTTCTGTGGCCTTATTTTGCTAGATCCAGGAGTCACAAGTGGCTGTGGTGAGCAGTGCAAGAGCTTCTGGGGAAGTAGTCACATGATAGAAAATTCTCTGCTTGATAAGAGGTTTTCTTTTCCACACTTGCTAAACAACCCAAAGTTCGCTGAGCACCTGTCCTGGCCTCGTCCACCTGGCTTGACTAATCTCCCCGGTGGCCTATTCTGACATCACCTGCCTCAGCTAGGTGCTGCCCTCTGTAATTTGCCCTCCGTTGACGACTCCACAGGACTCAACTCCCGGCTTCTCTTCTGAAATTGGATTATGAAGAGGAGGTATTAGGCAATCCCCTTTTCTTATTACACAGGTGGGCCTTTTTGGTCTTATGTGTCTCATCACAGACTGGTTATTATGGTCCTTGATCTGATCCCGTGTGCCGTAGATTTTGTAGACAGTCTTCTGAGCTGGGCCTCTTAATGACCTTTTTTTTCCTGTTATCCAACACTTAATTTTTTTTCTTCATTTCTCCCACGATTTACATTTTTTTGATCAATTCCTTGGAACTTAGGGAAAGAGTTTGTTAAATATATGTGTTCATGTTACTATCCTGAAATGCAAAGTTCCTATTTTTCCTTCTTTTTATGGGAGATCCTTACTTTCTCACAGCATTGCCGTTAGTATCTGACAAACCCAGATTTGAAGTATGTGATTAAATATGTAATGCATCTCCTTGAAAGCGAAGCCAGTTACCTTAATTTTTTTTAATTATAGTAAAATCACTCCCTTGGATTTGTTGTTGAATTTCTGTTAAACAAATAAATAAGCTAGATAACATGAATTTTTGAGTTTTCACTTGATAATTATATTAAAATATTCATAGCACATGCTGCATCATAACAGAGAGACAACAAATGTGTAGAAGATCATCTCACTTGAATACTAGAAAATATATTTTTAAAAACAGGAACTTTAAAACCGTTATATTCAGTCCAGTTCTTCAATGAGAGCAGTTTTTTCTTTTGTTCTTCTTACCTTGTTAATTCTCAAAGATTTCCATTTTATGACTCACGTGTATTAGTGTTTTTCTACTGTTTAAAATTCATGTTTCCTTTATAGCAAACATTTGTTGGAGTCTTATGTTCCTAAAATTTATATTTCAAAAGATATTTTTTCATTTATAAATATACCGTGACATTGTAATATTGAATTATACTCTTTTCAAATCGTAACACTCCTGCAGAAATTCTGATAGGCCCTGTAGGCTATGTAAGTATACATCTGGCTCCTCTCTCGGTCCTCTGATCCATGTGGAGAAGTTGCATTTAAGCCTTTGTATTACTGATTTTTACAGTAGAGCTATCATCTAGCTAAGCACCAAACTGATTTTTTTCTTTTAACTCTCCTTTATATGATTTGGGCGTAGCTGACCACTTCCAAATCCTAGGGTATAAATCACAGGTTTTCTCCATTCTGCACATTGTTTCATCTGTTCCATTCTGTTCCTAGAATGCGTCTCCAGCCCCAGGACTTCAACACTACTTAGTCGATACCTTTACTTGATCCAAATAATCTCTATTCCTCCATGGGTTATGTGCCCCCTTCTCTCACAAGTTTTGCCTGAACCACCAAGCTTGGCCTATTTTTCTTGCATATGCTCATCAATATCACAGTGCTTTTCACACAGTGTTGAAAATACATCTTTAAATGCCTTTCCTACCAGATAAATAAACCAAACAATTAGCAGGCAAAAATATGCCTTTCTGAAATTGGTATCTATAATGCCAAGCACAATATCAGCCCTCAAAAATATGTGTGGAATTCATTATTAAATAACACAACCATGTGAAAAATTAGAACAATGAGAAAACGTTAACGCTGCTATCACAAAGTTGGCCATCCTAAGAATATCAGTAACTACTTGTACGTTAAGTGTGGGGGGGAAATACAAACTTTAAGACTAATTAATAAGCATCTCTGAGTTTGTTTTTTAAGGATTTAGCAGTAATTATGTAAATGTCAACATTATGTACTGTTGACAGTTAAAATTTAGCCATGACTCATATTCATACTGGGTTTTCATAGCTAATGTGACATAGAGAAATGAGACAATTATCCAAGAAATTGGGGTGTGTAATGCTAATAGGAAGCTTTGACCTAAATGACATTGAGTGTATAATTTGGTCTAGCTTTGATTTTCAAATGCAACAAAAGTATCATTCCAGTTAGTTTAGAGTCACTCAGGCTTCCTGCCCCCTGGTTCTAGTGCAGTCTCTCCTTTTGAATAGGTATTTTTCAATTTTGGCCGCACAGCAACATAACCTATGTGAATTTGTTTATGAAGCTGAATTTCCAGGGCATCTAATTACTCCTCGGGAGTATAGCAATACACTAGTTGCTTAAAGAGGAAATAGATATTATTTCAAGAAATAGAGAATTGACTACATTATACAAAATTATAGTTACAGAATAACTAGAACTAGAAAAACTACGTGTTTTCAATGTTTCAAACAAGTCAAACTTTTTAAAAAAAATTTTTATTTATTTGAGAGAGAGAGAATTTGAGAGAGAGCATGGTGGGGGAGGTTGAGAGGCTCTGAGAAGCAGACTCCCTGCTGAGCAGGGAGCCCAGGGCAGGAGTAGATCCTGGGACTCCAGGATCATGACCTGAGCCAAAGACAGTCGCTTAATCTATTGAGCCACCCAGGTGCCCCACAATTCACACTTTTAAAAGGAAAATACAAATACACATACAAAACAAGCAAACACAGACCATTGGGGTGTATTAAAAAACATTAAAATTTTCTCAAAAAAGCATAAATAAGGTGACATAACTAAGAGTAAACATGTCAAAATATGTGGAAGTTTCATTTGGAGAAAATATTGACACTACGTAGAGACATTGTTTGACATAGCAAAAGATGGGATGCTAATCAAGTGGCAATCAATAGAGATCCAGTCAAATAAAGTCTGATATTTCCATGTCATCAAATGCTATCTAGCCATTAAAAATTAAAAAAAAATAAAAAATTTAAAAAGGTACTTTTTTTACTAGTACTGATATGGAACAATTGTCAAAATATACCATTAAGTGACAAAACTAAGGTACAGATCATGTGTAAAGTATGCTATTGTTTGTGTAAAAAGCAGAAAAATAAATCTCTATAAATATAGGTTTATACTATATATACATATACATATCTCATACGTAATATATGCATATATGTATATGTGTCCTATGTAAATATATATATACATACATACAATACATTATAAGTAGATTGTATATATTATATGCTTAAATATGAAGGTTATCTCTGGAAAGGCTCATAAGACATAATGGTTGCTTCTGGGGAGTAGAGTTGAAGGTAAGAGAAAGACTCTTTTTTTATTGTATAACTTTGTACACTGAACATTTTGCTAATGTGCATGAATTATCTTTTAGGTTTAAAAAATAATAAATAAGATAAAATCTTGGAAGCAATTCTGATACTGGAGTTAAGAGCCACTGGTCTAGTATAAACCACCTTAATAAAGCCACTGCATAGCAGAGGTTCTTAAACTTCTCCATGCCATGCACAGATTCCTTTGACAGTCTAAGAGAGCCTTTGGACCTATGCCCCACAAATTTTTTATGTTTTTTAAATGGATAAAATAAAATACACAGGATCATAAAGGAAATAAAATCTATTAAAATTTGTTATCAAAATAGTGTTAAAAATTCGACCTAACAGTGGGCCAGATTTTTCTAATAGTGATCAACATATATGATATTTTAAGGTATCTATAACAGTTCTATTATGATATGAAAATACCTCCAGTCTTTTTGGTGGAAAAATCAGAGGTAATGCAGATACCACATGGTTTATTATGTAATTGCTGAAAATGCTAATTCCAGTTAAAATTAGTGAAAATAAAGATGTGATATTTTCACCTTTCTTGCAGTTTCACAGACTGTTCCTAAAGTCTATCCAGGAATTCAATGAATGTCTATGGACCCAAATTAAGAACCCTTTCTTTAAAAGAATCCCCTGGGCTTAAATACTTTCATATTCAAAATAAGAAAATTAATACATATGTTTGTCATAAGGGTTTCAGATGGATAGCTAATAGGTAACTGTAAAATTTTTCTTAATTCTAGCTTATAAATATGCTTGGGATATTAATTTTTTATAAGATACCACAGTCAACAAGTTAGACATATTACAACAATTTTGTTAGTTTATACTAATGTATGAAGTGAAAAATATATCCATCCATTACCAGTGAATCTCTTCCATATAGACATCTGTTAATGCTGATTCTAGCCTTTTTTTTTTTTGTAATTGAATTTCCTCTTTCCTCCACCCCAACCAAAAATCAGTGAGTTATAGTTTTTAACATTTTCTTTACTTTTCCTTTATGCCCAAGACACAGCCAGTGGCATCTTTCACACCTATGTCCTGCCACACTGTAACAGATAGCTACTGAAACCTATATCTTCATTTGATTTTATACAGCATATTACGCTTTTCATCCTGAGGTATGTGATTGAAAGAAATTGCTCAAGATCCAATGCCCCTGACTTTTAAACATTTGTTGCTTCTTCCTTTTGTATCAACCATAAAGCTGTTAATACTTTGAACCCTCTTCAAGTTGCAAAATGTCCACTTGAAAACCTTAATCAGTCAGAAAGTTGGTAAATTATACCTTCATGCCATCCATATTGAGTACCCATTACTCCTGGACATAGCACATTAACTGGCTCATTAGCTATTTCAAACCATATGGACTTGGGTTTGGGTGGGTCATTTTGATAATATCCTGAGGTGAGTTTCCTAATTATTGCAATTATGTGGTCTCAATCACGAGGCCAGGCTCACGAAATAGTGTCAGTGCCTTTAGAATGAGTGTCAGTGTACCCAGACAATGACTGCGATGAGCAACATGCTCTTTGGTTGTTATAAGTCCCCTGATACCCAAAAAGTAATTACTTGAAAAGTTTGAGAAAATGCCAGAAACAATCTGAGAACCGAGGAAGCATGGAATGTTGCAGTGCTTGACAATCACGAATAGATTGTTCAGTGTTGAAAGTGGGAAAACTTGAATGCCTTAATGTTGATGCTGTTTCAACATTATGTTTCTAAGGTAAATCCTGTGTAGTATTTTAAGCAACAAGCAGATAGATATTAAGGGGGGGAGGAGTAAGAAGACAGCAAGTGTAAAAATTATGTCGTCCGTGAGAAATTTCTGGGTTGGTATCACAAAACAAATATAACACGTCAGAAGTTCACATTATGGAGGTGGGGGTGGGGTAGGTAGAAAGAGTTTTTTTTTTTAAACATAACTTAAATTTGTTTTTATTGTGGTAAATACACATAAAAGTTATCATTGTAACCATTTTAAAGTGTACAGTTTTGTGGCTTTAAGTACATTCACATTGTTGTGCAAGCATCAGCACCACCCATCTCCAAAATTTTTTCATCTTGCAAAACTGAAACTCTGTACCTGTTACACAGTAACTCCCCAATTCCTCCTCCCCAGCCCCTGGCAACCACCATTCTACTTTCTGTCTCTATGAATTTGACTACTCTAAGTACCTCATGCAAGTGGAATCATACAATATTTGTCCTTTCATGACCAGCTGATGTCTTCAAGGTTCATCCGTGTTATAGCATGCATCAAAACTTCTGTTGTTTTTCAGCCTGAACAATATTTTGATTTATGCACGTATCTGTTGATGGCCACTTGGGTTGCTTCCTCCTTGTGGCTATTGTGAATAATGCTGCTATCAGAATGGGTATACAAATATCTTTTCAAATCCCTGCTTTCAACTCTGAAAGGTTAGTTTTAAAGAACAAATAGTAAATGTGTATTTTCAAAGCCTACTTCTGCACAAGTACCTAGAAGTTATCAATGACAAATTAAAATTAAAATGCCTGATCATCAAGACAGCATGGTATTGGCACAAAAACAGACACATAGATCAATGGAACAGAATAGAGTCCCCAGAAATGGACCCTCAACTCTATGGTCAACTAATCATCGACAAATCAGGAAAGAATATCCAGTGGGAAAAAGTCTCTTCAATAAATGGTGCTGGAAAAATTGGACAGCACATGCAGAAGAATGAAACTGGACCATTCTCTTACACCACACACAAAGATAAACTCAAAATGGATGAAAGACCTCAATGTGAGACAGGAATCCATCAAAATCCTAGAGGAGAGCATAGGCAATAACCTCTTCGACATTGGCCACAGAGACTTCTTTTAAGACACGTCTCTAAAGGCAAGGGAAACAAAAGGAAAAATGAACTATTGGGACTTCATCAAGATAAAAACCTTCTGCACAGCAAAGGAAACAGTCAACAAAACTAGGAGGCAACCCATGGAATGGGAGAAGATATTTGCAAATGACATTTCAGATAAAGGGCTGGTATCCAAGATCTATAAAGAACTTCTCAAACTCAACACCCCAAAACAAATAATCCAGTCAATAAATAGGCAGAATACATGAACAGACACTTATCCAAAGAAGACATACAAATGGCCAACAGACACATGAAAAAATGTTCAATCTCACTAGCCGTCAGAGAAATACAAATCAAAACCACTATGAGACACCACCTTATACCAGTTAGAATGGCAAAAATTAACAAGACAGGAAACAACAAGTGTTGGCGAGGATGTGGAGCAAGGGGAACTCTCTTACACTGTTGGTGGGAATGCAAGCTGGAAAACAGTATGGAGGTTCCTCCAGAATTTAAAAATAGAGCTACCCTATGAGCCAGCAATTGCACTACTAGGTATTTACCCCAAAGATACAGATGTAGTGAAAGGAAGGGGCACATGCACCCCAATGTTCATAGCAGCAATGTCCTCAATAGCCAAACTGTGGAAAGAGCTGAGATGTCCATCGACAGATGAATGGATAAAGAAGATGTGGTTCATATATACAATGGAATATTACTCAGCCATCAGAAAGGATGAATACCCACCATTTGCATCGACATGGATGGAACTTGAGGGGATTATGCTAAGTGAAATAAGTCAAGCAGAGAAAGACAATTATCATATGGTTTCACTCATATGTGGAACATAAGGAAGAGCACAGAGGACCACAGGGGAAGGGAGGGAAACCTGAATGGGAAGAAATCAGAAAGGGAAACAAACAATGAGAGACTGTGGACTCTGGGAACCAAACTGAGGGTTACAGAAGGGAGTGGGGTGGGGGCCGGGGGTAGCTGGGTGATGGGTATTAAGGAGGGCATGTGTGGTGATGAGCACTGGGTATTATATGCAACTAATGAATCATTGAACACTACATCAAAAACTAATGATGTACTATATGTTGGCTAATTGAACATAAAAAAAAAAAATACCCAAAGTGCACCACTTCCTTTCATTATTCTGGCTTCTTACATATCAGCCAAAGATAAACATTAGAAGTAAAACATTTTTGTTTCTAGAACTCCAAAATCCATAATAAAGGATTAGCACAATCTGAGCCGCCAAGGTGGGTCAGCTGGGGACAACACCTGAACACCATTACAAAATCAGTATAGAGGCTTTGCAGGAGAGTGGTCATGCTCAGGTTGATATAAACAATCAAATTGTTGAAATATGGAGGTTTACTAGAAAAAGGAAAGAGGTCAGTAATCTCACAATTGAATGCTAATGATGAACAGATAACTAGCTGGTAAGAAATAGTTTCATCTTTTGGGAAAAGTCTAGAGATGGGGAGACTGAAGAACAGTTTCTGTAATAAACATCAACTTAGGCTGGAATTGCAGTCTGTGTCAATGGGTCTCAGGTTTGTCAAGAACCATTCACACTTATGAATAGCTTAAGGGTTCAGGACAGATCTTTTCCAATTTAGAGGTTGAAATAACAGGCTTAGAAAGTAGGATAACTCAGGAATTGATAGAAGTTTGTGTGTGTGTTGTCGTTTTGTAGAATTAAGCTAAAGCATTTGATAGAGTACAATCTCAATTGGTATTGGGAGTCTAATTTTAGTGGATTTATAATGTTCAATAATGAGTCAATTGGGAAGACACTCCCAGTGGCTTTAACACTTTTAAGTTTATTTTTGGTGGGAAAGAGAATCAATATTTTATTTTCAATATTTTATTTTCGAATTGTTTGTCCTTCTAAAATTGGGCCTATCCAAACTTATTCCTAGCCAGCCTATCCACAGAGCCCACTGAAGCAAATCTATTACCTCTGGTATAAGGACCAAATACCCTAAAGACATTTTATTTCAAGCTGTTGATGTTTTCATAAAGACCTGACTCTTAAAATACTAAGCTCGTAAGGTCTCACACAGTATTCATCCTTCACACAGTATTCAAGTAGTGATGCATGGTGAGGGTGCTAAATTTAGTTGGTTAATATGACAGCAATTAAAAAGGATCAGTATTGAAAAGGAGCATATTGTAAAGGATCAGTAATTTTTGGAGCTAAGGATTACCTAGAGAGATTCAAATATAAAGGAAAAAAACTTTTACTAGAAACCAAACGCAAATGTGGGTGATGGTCCTTTCTTCGGGAGGGCTTCCTTCTGGGCAAAATATATGTCATATGGCCACTCTTTAGTTGAGCCATCCTTGCCCTTAATCCCATGTCACACTGAACATTGTATACAGTATAGCAGAATGGTTAAGAGCACAGGCTCTGAAGCTAGATTTCTGGATTCAAATTTTGTTACTGCTGCTTTCAGGCTGTGTGAGCTTAGGCAAGTAACTAAACTGCTCAGAGCCTCAGTTCATCCACTGTAAAATAAGGACAATAATATACACATATCATTTCTTTTTTTAACTATTAAGTGAGTTAATACCTTTAAAGTAATTAATGAATTGATAGCTCAATATGTGGTAGGCCATTACTATTGCTAGCATTGGAGTTTCCTTTCATTTGAATTAACAAGAATTTGAAAGCTAATTTTAGAGATATCCCAAATTGAAGAACCAGACAAAGGGAGAAAATCATAAGCTAATTTTTAAAATTAAAATATTTGCTATATTTCAACCATTTCTAATGTAAATATCTTGTATCTACCTTTGTGTTCATTGCTCAGGGCTATTCTGTGAATTCTGCTCATTTCTAAATCATGGTTTCTCTTATTGCCTAACTTAGATCTGATGGACAGCCAAGAACCGTGGCATGAACATTTTTTTCAGGGATAGAATGAATCCTCTAGCTGGATTAAAGATATCCTTCTATTTTTGGATTCATTTATCCTGGTGTTTTCAAGGTTGGTTCAATTTACCAGAGAAAGGATGCCAGCTGGATAGGGTAAGCTTCTGCTCAGAGACACTCAAAAACCTGTTGCCTGCCCTTTGCAGATCACTGGCTCCTGCATTAGCCTGTGCAAGTTGTGCCTCCTTTATCTAACTTTTGCTCCCATGTCCTCGTCCCTTTACATCTAATTTATAGGTTGTACAAAGTATTCATCAGTTTATAATGGTCCCCGTGATTTCAGTATAGATGACTACTCCTCATGCATTAAATAGTGCTCCATAAAACTAGTGTAAATGAAATAAAATGTGACTCTACTGGGGGATTTTAATACTTCAACTATTTCAAGTCTTCCCTCTTCCAGTGTATTCTGTCTTACTTGTTCCGTTACATCATGGAGATGTGCAAAGTGAAAATTGCCTGGTACATTTTCCCTTCTGAAGGAGTAATGGAAAATCTGAATTGCTGAGATTATTGGAATGTCTATTACCTAAGAGCAGGTGTTGTCAGTGAGACCAGTGGTGTGTGTGTGTGTGTGTGTGTGTGTGTGTGTGTGTGTGTGTGAAAGGGAAGGAGAGTGGGATGGTTTGGTATCTAATTTATGTAATTAATTTCTATAGCATGAAATCATACTATATATTTAGCTAAGGAATGTTGATGTGACTCCTGAAGGCTAGGGATCCACAATACTCTTCCTATGAATATAAAACCATGAAAAATAGGCAGGTTCTATAAATAACTTGGAGGTCATGAGTGCAGCTTGTCAGTACTGGCATATGCAGCATTTTAGAAGAGTGAGTAATGTTCTGTCTTATTTTTAGACTGTCTTGACTTCAATGGAATAAAAGACTATTTAATAACTTTTCTTGTAGGCTGATCAGAAAATGGGAAATCTTTGTTGACTGCTGAAGAAACATGAATCTGCAAATTTTAGTGGGTTTAGGTACCCTATAGTTGTATAGTTGTAAACTTTTATTTAAGCAAAGTAATACTAAGTTAAATAATTGTACCATTTTATGCAAATTAAGGGTGCCTTTTCTTCCTAACTTTTTGCCTTCCTAATTGTTTAAGTAGGAATTGTTTAATTCCTTCATACTAAAAACCTAAGGGCACCAGGCTGGGATGCACCAGTCTGGGATGCCCAGTGACTTAGCAGAATGAGAGAAAAACCTTTAAATCAAATCCAAGTTATGATATAAAGATCAAATGCCTCTCTATTCAATCCCATGAACATAAATAAGATCCCACAATATTCAAATTACATTCAGGAAAAGGCATCAGAAATGAGTAGTGGTGAGAAGACTTCTTAGAGGGAAAGCAACAGCTATGACTGATAGAAAACCTCTAAAATGACTGAATATAAATCCAAACTAGTATTTTAAACAACACAACGGGGGCTTTAGAGTTAAAGAAAACAGTCAATTATATAGTTGGCCAACTATATAAATAATTACTTTTTGTACCTCTGAGTCAATGGATATAAATATTGACCCCAGTACAGACAGAAATATTGACAGAACTTTCTTGCAAGTGTTTCAGGTAGAAAAAGAGTACTTGCTCCATCTATGAGCTTTATAGAAGTGTAAGTATCCAACATGGGAGCATGACCAAAGACAGGATAATAGAAATGGTTACATTGATAAAGAGGGAAAAAAAGTCTGTGCTCTGAACAGAAATTTGCTTGTATTTCCATGAATATGGTCAATATTTCTAAACAGAAGTCTTAAGAAGAGGAATTGAGTATGACTAAATTTTAGCAAAATGTGACCAACACTACAGTATTTTGTCTATTTGGTAGAAGAGGGAAATATCATGGCAGGGGCCTTCAGATGAAGAACTGCCCAGTTACTATGTGTTATTAAATAGAGCTCAAGCAATTCCATAATCTAGATCTTTAATCTAGATGGGAAATGTCTCAGTACTGTACCTGGGCTCACCAGCTATTTTTAGAATTCAGAGCAGGAGAAATTGTTTTTTATCTTGAAACTTCTGTTGATCCTGATTTAGAGTTTTGTACTCCAGGGCTCCCAGAGAGAGGTGACACTTAAGAGTAACAAGCAATAGCACCATTTCCTGGTCTTGTCCGTTGTTCCTATGTATTGTAACTCTATATCAAAGGTTAGAATTATATGTATAAAAAATTCCCTTAAAATCCTGAAGACCTCTATGGAAGCTGATTAGCTATTTTCTATTCCCTATTATAAACCAAATACAGGAGAAAAATAAAAGGCAAACCTCCAGGCATGAAGTGATCACCATAATTTGCATCTCCAATTTTCTTTCACCTCCAATATCTCTCACCTGTCTTGTCCACTTCCACCATTCTTCTCTGCCTTAGGCCCTTTTCCTCACAGTCAACATTGGACTTAAGCTTTTAGAGGTCTCTGATTTTCCTCTCTAATGTTGCTTAGGTGGGATCATTTTGCTCTGTATCAATTCAAGTAGAAACTGACTTTTACAAAGGAACCTTTACTAACATTTAAGAGGAAGGTGTTTTTACATTGACCAAATGTAGACTTGATCAATAGCAAGTAGTATGGCTGGCAGAGCTTGCGAGATCCTGCCCTATTTTCTTGTCTTTTACAGTCTTTTCTTGTGACCAGATTAAATTATTTGGATTGCTAGGCTAAGGCAGACATAAGCTTGTCATACTGAGGTTGTCATACTGAGGTTCTTAAGAATTTTTGTTTGTTTGTTGATTTTGTATCAGAATGGCCACTTTGTCCTGGGCTCTGTTGAGCTTCTGGTCTACAGTCATCTTTAACTGTTGACTGTATTCTTTTACAGTCATCTGATTTTTCCTTGAGTATGTGGATGGAGAAGGCCCATCCCTATCTGGCCCTTAACAATGCTTTCTGAGGTTCTGAAGGAAACATCCCACATAGTGCTTATCTTTGTTGTGTGACTTTTCTAAATATTATTTGAGGTCTAGGGTCATTGGTCTGGTCTCTTAGTCCAAACCTGTGAATGATCAAAGCATCAGATGATTCTAGTGTGCAAGCTGGGAGTCACCCCCAGTTTGCAAATCATCCCAGCAAGAATAAGCCATCCTCTCTGGGCCCTTTCCAAGCTCCTGACATACAGAATGTATGAGCATAATAAGTTTGGAGTGTTTGTCACTCCAATTGGTAACTGAAACAACTGGAGGCATAAATTTTGGAGTTCATAATACATACATTGCATTTAAAGCCTTGGGACTAGATGGAATTAAAAAAGATAAATGTCTGTGCCCTGAGTAGAGACTGAGCAGAAACTGACTAAGCACAGCAGATTTAGAAGGAATAGCCCAGTGGGCTAAATGAGCACCAGGCCAGTAGGGCGTCATAAAGTCCGAGGAAGAGAACTGAGATTGGAAGTGATGCATTTTTTGGTAATGAGACCAAGAATATGATCGTCAATTTTCTCCCTACCCTCAGAGTGACTGACTTCAGCTGGTTGGCTTCAGTGATTGACTTTCGTAGGAGTGGAAAAAAAAAAAATGATTGAAGTTGAGAGGTCAAATAAAGAAAACTTTAAACACATTTAGAAATGACATTTAAAATAGTGACTTAGACTTCAGATCATTAATGCTCACCACCAGTATTTTCCAGCTGTAATTTCCATAATTAATGTGCAATCCAAATGATAGCCAGGTGCTTCCCAATTTTTCAAGATCTAGGCCCTTTCCTAAATTTTCTATATATTTTCTCCGTAAAAACACCTTGTGTTTATATTCTCATGGCTACCTTGGACTACTGCTTCCTCATGGGCCATCTCTGATCTGAGTCACACATGCTCAGATATGGAACATGGACTCTTCGATTTACACACTCATTCATACAAACTGAAAAAAAAAATGGAAGGAAGGTAGAAGAGGAGTTAAGATCATAGCAACCAAAGCAACTTCGAGTGGAACAGTAGACATCAGTCTTGATTAATCCTTTGTTCATCTGACAACCAATATTTCCACAATGACCACTTACCCCATCTGGCATCCAGTCTCACACCATCTCTCTTCTACCTGCTGTCTTGCTTCCTCCTCTTTCCTCCTGGAAAACTCCAGGAACTCCACATTATTTCTCAATTCTACAGAACAATTTTCCCTTCAAGGTGTTCAGCAAATGAAATTCCCTTCCACAAGAGGTGGTGTGGTTATGAATAGATAGAAACTCTGCTCTTATTTTGCTTCATTTTAATGTTTTTTTCCCCAGGTTTTTGGTTACTTTACTCAGAAAGTTTTCCTGGTGTATGTTCTGACTTTTGCATATTTGAAAATATTGCTATTTTTGCCTTCATGCATAAGGATAACTTGACTGTTTTAGCATTCTAAAGTCACAGTCATTTTATTTACAACTCTGTGGTTGACACTCCTTTCCTTCTTTCACTTAGTGTCATAGAGAAAATCTTTAAGGCCGATCTAATTTTGCAAGTAAGTAGATTTTTGCACTGATACTTTTTGAATGTTTTCCCTCATCATTGAAGTTTATTATCTGTCCTTTCCTTTGAATTTTAAAAGAATTTTATAAGTTTATCTTCTACATAACTAATTTTGCTTTTTCAGATATAACATATTGGGTTAATTTCATCTTTGGTTTATAATTTAAAATTATGTTTTTTAATCTCTTTTTTTTTTGGTATAAGATATTTTCTTTTTCTAGAATATTTGTGGTAGTCAGAATAATGACCTCCATCCCCAAAGATTTCCAGGCTCTAATCCCTGGGAACCAAACTGAGAATATGTTACTTTATATGGCAAAAGGTACTTTGCAGATATGATTATGCTAAGGATCTTGAGATGGAAGATCATCCCGGATTATCTGGGTGAGCTCAATTTAATCAAATGTATTCTTCTAAGAGGAAGCAGGAAGATCACAGTCAGACAGAAATATTGAAAGATGCTACTACACTGCTGGCTTTGAAGATGGAGCATGGGCCACAGACAAGGAATTGCAGGCAGCCTGTAGAAGCTAGAAAAGTCAAGGAAATGGATTCTCCCCTAGAGCCTCTAGAAGGAACAGAGACCTACTGACACCTTGATTTTAGAATTTCTAACCTCCAGCCTGGTAAGAGAATACATTTTATTACTGAAGTCATAATTTTGTGGTAATTTGTTAAACAGTAATAGGAAATTAATACATATTATCTTTAATTTCAGAGGTAAAAATCTCTTCTTTGGTTTTATTGTACTTATGAATAAAAAAATTTTAGACTGTTTTTCTGTTGTAATAACATTTTTAAAAGAAGGTAGTTTTGATTTTTCAAAGAAGGAATGGAGTCTAAATTACAGGATCTTTCCTTAAGTATGGTAATTTTTCTCAGTTTGATCATCTACAGAGGGCTCTCTATGCTTACCTAATCTTGTTTTATAAGACAAATAGAAATGGAAATAATTTTTGTTGACCTGATATGATTTCCTACTAGTATCTTTCCTGTCTAGATCTAGTGATAAATGAAAAAAGTTACAATATAATAGTGTAATTCTGATGTCTTCCCAAATCTCGAGGTTTCTGGAACAACTCTTCCCTCTAACAGAGAAATAAAGTAATTCAAGCTCTGACCCAATGTGAGTGTAGATAATGTAGTTGTTTCCCAAATAATTTCTGACAATTCCAAGTAAGTTCTTATGAATTTACTGACCACTTGCCACCTATCACTATGAATCATTTAGAGAATAATTACTCAGTAGCTACTGTGATCTTAAAATGTAGATAGTACCATGTCATTTCCTTGTTTAAATTCTTCAGCAGCTCCTCATTTCACTTAGGAAAAAGACAAAAATGTTTAGACTCACAAACTATAGCATTGTTTGTCCTCTGCCTATGTCTCCAGGATCATCCACTGCTGTCATCTCTTACCATTGTCCTTTTGGGGCCTTAAACACACCAACATCCTTCCTAACCCAGGACTTTGTGTATATCCTTTCCTCCATGAAGTGTTCTTCTTTCCCCTTTCTGCCTCCTAATGACCCATCATCCTTCAGGTCTCATTTTAAGTGTCATTCCCTCGGAGGTTTCCCATGACCTTGTTTGCCAGTTGGAATGAACTCTTCCTGTTACGGCTTTTAACAGAATCCTATAAATTTTCTCAATGATTATTTAATACCTGTCCCCTCCAAAAGACTATGACTTTGAAGAAAGCAAGGACTCTGCCTTTTGATACAACCTGTCTCCAGAGCCAAGCTCAAGTAATATTTGAGTAAGTGAATGAATCTGCATTGCTGTTTCTGGCTTCTCCATGGGGACTTCTGGCCATTTCATTTCACCCTCGTTTTATTCCATTAATTTGTCTTTGTCCCAGAGCATGAACACCACCTCTCATCTTTGTGTTTCTTTCTCCAAGTCAGTGCTAAAGGAAGACTGACACCAGGTTGCAGGTTTACTGTTTTTTTTTTTTTTTTAAACTTCATTTATTCATTCAGAATATTTACTGAGCAGTTATCCACCAAGCACTATTATAAATGTTTGGTGGTTCTCTCTTGGTGTGGGGAGCAAGGTGCAATGTTGCCAGCTCTCTGCTCCATGAGGCCTTTCAGTACCAATGATATGGTCCAAATGTTTTGGTCCACATAAGTGAGGTTGTGCTCCTGATGATGCAATGCATGGATTTCACTTTTAACCCTAATACCTTCAAATTTCAAAGGATGATGGTATTAATTGGTCAGTGCTTCCTTTATTGCATTATAGGTACATTGCTCTTTTAAAAGAGGATGTTTGACATTGATACTCCATGCTATCCTTCAATATAATTCCACCCGTATAACTTTTAACAGAAATGCCTCCAAGTTTCTTCATATGGCCAGTATTCATTTTTACTTTCTGGTGCTAACATAGAATTGTTTTTCCTCTTTCCCTTTTAAAAATGTTATATCAGGCATTGCAATCAGAATTTGAGAGCAGGGAGATAAAATTCTGCTCTTGTCAAGCCCAGAAGCTTCCAATGATTTCTTCACCAAACTACGGTCTCCATACACTCTCTCTTGTCTGTTGTCTATTTATCAGTTTATTTTTGTTATGAGTAGGAACTGCATTCCAGGAAATTATTATGTATATTAAAAACTCAAGAGTATCCAAATAGCATGAAATATCCTGTAATAGATTGTCCAGATAGCTGCAGAGGAAGATTTCATGATGCTAGTAACGTTTGCATTTCATAGTTGATTGAGTACCCTTGTGAAATGAACGAGCACCATCATGAATACTTCACACTGTTGATTCATTCCAATATATTGGCATTTGAATGTTCATCACCCCTGTCAAATCAATTCAGCATTACTAACTTCACTTCTAAGAAATGGGATTTTTGTAGCCTTCTTCTCCAAAGCTTGGCAGAAGAGAAGAGACAAAACTCCAAGAGATATAAAAGGGTGCTAGAATTCCTCCATTTTATAAATGAATTCAAGTAGCATCGGATGAAACCCAACCACATATGCGTGAAAATACGAAACACTAGGTATGGATAATATTCAGGTACAAAATGAGATTACTGCATAAAAAAACACTCTCCTCAAAACAGACTTGTTCTTTTGAACTGAATCATTGGAGCATAATCTTGGAAAGAAGAATTTCCAGCACTGGTTAGGGCTGTTATCCATTAGAATGACTTCATAAGAGTGGCTTATAAATATCCTCTTAAATATCCTTGAATTTTTCTCCTATACACCAGAAACAGCTAAATAAACCATGGTCTTTCCAGAGCTGAGACCAACACAATATATCATTAATTTTATCCAATTGCTTCCTGAAGTGGTTCCAATTAATATTTTTTCTCACCTAATATAGATCATAAACAAAAAGAATATACATAACATTATATTTCATTTTACACCAAGAAAAGGGAATATCTTTGATTTAATTTTATTATTTTGGACCCTTCATATTGAAAAGGAGAATATATATCCCTTTAAAGTGCTTATATTTTACTGGGTACTTAATTATTTTCCCTTAGAAATTTTTTAAAAAGCCAATGTGATAAGGCAGTGGGTATATCATTAATTTCATTTTATAGAGATAACAGGCATGGATTTTTCTTGGTTGTATTAGGTAAAATGTCATAAGTCTGAGATAAAATATCAATCTACTCCTATCTTTCCTATTCCACATCCTGAGATAACCCAATGTTATCAGTATCAGGATGGTGTTTATCCTCCACTTCCTTTTCTATGTTCAAACCAATAAAATTAATACAAATTTTTTTCATACCAATAAAATTAATACAAACTATACATATATATGTGAAAGTATATGTGAAATATGTGAAAATATCTAAGACAATATAAGAAATGAACTAAACCTATTATAAAATTACTAAAATCAAAAGAACATGGTATGGGCTGAGGAATAGATTTTTCACATACACACCTCTCTATACTCTGGGTGGCTAAAACACATGAGCAGTTAGGGTTAGCCTCCTGCTTGAGTTGCCAGGGATTCTCCATTTTCTGTAGTAGCACTGTCCAGCAGAACTTTTCATGATGATGGAAATATTCTATAACTGGTTCTGCCCAACAGGGTAGCCACTAGCTACATGTGGCCACTGGGCACTTGAAATATGGCTCATGAAACTAAGGTATTGAATTTTTAATTGTGTTTAATTTCAATTAATTGAAATATAAGTGGTCCAAGCTACTGGATTGGACTGTACAACTCTAGAACTTCAAACCCAAACTCTGTATCAAGCATTTAAGATCCTCCATAATTTTATCTCAATCTGAGCTCAAAGACCTAAGAATTCAAACTGAAGAGGGTGGTGCTGCTGCTATGTGAAAGGCAAGCCTAAAAGCATGGCTTACATCACACGTGGGAAAAATGTCCTCACTTCTCCTTTGAATACATCATCAACCCTATTCTTATTGAAAGCACAGCTTCTGCTTAAAATCATTCAGCCAGTTCCCCTTCCTCCTTCTCTAGCCCATGTTTTTGATTACTGCAGGCATGTTAGTTAGAAAGAAAGAGGATGTAAAGTGTGAATATAGTCTTGTGGTTAATTTACCTTTTATGATGCTTGCATTAGAGGAATGGACAGGGTAGAACTAGCATCATGTTGGCTAGCTGTATTGGGTTTTACCACATTCAATTGTTTGAGAGATAATTTGATACATATTTACTTCCAATTGTTTGGCAGCAGGGCTCTACTAATTAATATCTCTGGAAAAGATTTTATGAAGCCTGTTGATATACTAACAGATGACATTTTAAATTAATTTTTTGTGTCCTTGTCTTTCACTTACATGGACAAACAAGAACTATGATTTGGGGACAATAAGTTCAGGGCTTGCAATGGTCTTACATGGAAAGAATGCAAAGGACATAGATATTTGGTCTGATTGTATATCTGATAGCTTTGAGATTCCATTTATCTGAATACTATTATTTTCAAAATATCTATGTCAGTAACTGCTTAGCTCTCCAGGGATTGTGCGTTTATGAGTGCAAATGGCCTCCTGATTTTTATAAAACAAAAACTAGCTCTTCTTTGGCAGGCAAAATATTTCCAGTGAAGTGATCTCTTTTTCTCGCATTAAATTACAAAGATTGGATTTTTCTAAATGTTTTGTCTATGCAACATCTTTAACACTTTAATTGATTTGAAATGATCTTGGCCTTGTAAAGTATGCTCACTGAATGGCTAGGTTTTTCCTTTTTCTTTGAACCAGTACAAGCATTTCATAGGACCTGGTTCTTTGAAAGGCAGAACCCAAACCATACCTACAATGTTGGCACACCGCCAAGAAAGTCCTTTTGTGTATGTGTGCGTGTGTGTGTGTTTGTGGTGAATCAATCATAGTCTGTAAGATCTATCAAAATAGCCTTGTTTGAAAACCTTGTTTTCCCTGTTTTTTCTTCTTCAGATGACTCATACTTTAGTGCTTCATGTCTAGATTCTCTTTTCTTTCTTGTTTCTTATCATGTTCATTCAGAAGACGCTCTTTCACTAGTTCCAAAATTTGTATTTCTATATTCTGTCAGTTTTCATCTTGAAACATACACACAGCAATATGCTCTGAATCATAAAATTCTGCATTAAAACCCAACACTTAAGAAAACCCCACATAGTCTCAGTACAGGTTTACCTGCACTTCTGTTCCCATTTTTATTTATGACACATTTATTAACATTTTAAATTCATTGTCACTTGAAACTTTATTTCATCTGTTAGGAAGATTTTGGCTGCAAGAAACATAAAAATCAATGCTAAGAAGCTTAAGCAATAAAGAGACTTAACACTTCACGGAGGAATCTGAAAAGTATGGTGGCTTCAATGTCAGTTGAATGAGTGATTCAATGAAGGTCTCAACAACTGAGATTCTTCCTGTCTTTCTCCTCAGCCATTCTTTTCTTTTAAGTCAGTTTCAGTGCGGCATAATTTACATATAATAAAATTTATAAATCTTAAGTGTACAATTAGATGAGTTTTTACAAAAGTATACTCATGGAGTCACTACTACAATCAAGAGATTAAACATTTCTCCATTCCCAAAAGTTCTGCTAGCCCCTTTGCCATCCATCCACCCCTTCAAACCAGTCCCTGGGAATTCTGATGGAATTATACGATATGTACTATTTTGTGTCTTCTTTCCTTTCTATAACACCATGCTTTTGGGATCCATTCAGGTTGTTGCTTGTATCAGTAGTTTGTTCCTTTTTATTGCTGAGTGATATTCCACTGTGTAGGAGATATATTATATACCACAATCTGTTTATCCATTTACTACTTGATGGGAATTTGAGCTCATTTCAGTTTTTGGCTATTACCTAAGAAGCTGCTATAAACATCTAAGTACAAGACTTGATGTAGATATAGGTTTACATTTCTCTTGGGTAAGTACCAGGAACATCAATGCTGGGTCATATGCTAATTATACATTTAATATCATAAGAAACTGACAAATTGTTTTCTGACGTGGCTGTAGCCCTTTGGATCCACACCAGCGAAGAAAGAGGGCTCCTGTTCCTCCATATACCTATCAAAACTTGGTATCTTAACAGGGCTTTTTGAAGAGCAAACATTTTTAATTGTGATGTAGTTAATTTAGCAACTTCTTCTTTTAGGCTTTCAGCTTTTTGGGGTACATTCTAATTACAAAAAGTCAAAGATCACAAAGATTTATAAAATGGGTTTCTCCCAGGTTTTCTTCCAAAAGTTTTAAAGTTTTGGCTCTTGCATTTAGATTTAGGTCTATGATCAATTTCAAGTCAAGTTTTAAATGAGGTGTGAGTTAAGGGTTGATTTTTTTTTCTTTTATTCTTCCTTTCTTTTTTTTTGGATATGTGAATAAGTATTCTAACCTCATTTGTTGAACATTCTGCCATTTCTGGTGTATTAGATTTATAATTTGTACCCTCATGGTCACAAGATGACTGCAGAAATTTTGGGCATCACATCCAGAACTTTTCTTTGCTTCTATCTATACTTCATACATACACACATACTGGCCAAACCAATCACTGGGAGGGGAATGATTCCGTCATGATTCATTTATTCATTTAATAAGAAAATGGTGTGTTTTCTCTATTTGCATCATAGGGACTGGGAATACAGTATGATTTAAACAGTCAAGAATGTTGCCTGTTCCCATGAAACATACAATTTGCTGAGGAAGACTATTTGTTTTCCAAATAAATAAGTTACCTGTATAATATGTTGTTGTACAATACTAAGTGCTGGGAGGAAAAAAAGAAAGGGGGCTATGAAGTATTGTGGGTAGGTTGGAATATGAGATAGGATGGTTAAAAAAAGGTCTCCCTGAGTTTACTTTTGAATAAAGACCTGAAGAAAGTGATAGAGTAGTCCATACAGATTGAAGAATGGTCCAGGCAAAAGGAAAATCGCAAAAGCCCTGAGAAGAGCAAGGAGGCCACAGTGGTTGGAGGGAGTAGTAGGAAATGGGGGAGGTACAGAAGATGTAGACCATTGCAGATAAATCATTCTCAACCAGGGACAAACATTTATAAAATATGGTACTGGTTGATTTTGGCCATCATAACTCGGTGGGGAGAGACTACTGGGGAGGCCAGGGATGCTGCTAAATATCCTACAATGCTAAATATCCTATCTACAGGAGATAGACCACCTCTGGACCCTCCTCCCCCTCTCAATAAAGAATCATCTGGCCTAAATGTCAATATTGTCAAGGTTGAAAAACACTGTTTTAAGTCATAGTAAGGACTGGCTTTTATTGAATAACTGAGAATGACACTAAAATGTTTTCAACAGAGGAATGATCTAATTTAAGCTCCTAAAAGATCATTTAGCTGTTTGTGAATAGACTGAAGGTGTCGAAGGGTAGAAAATAGGACAACATTTAGGAGGGTACTACAATTACCTAGGAAAGCCATGATGGTTATTGGACCAGGATGGTGGCAGTCAGTAGGGATGGTGAGGACTGATGAATTCTAGATATATTTTGAAGGTTGAGCTAACAGATTTTGCTAACTACCATAGACTAAATGTTTGTGTGCCGCCAACATTCCTATGTTGAAACCTAATCCCCACTGTGATGGTGTGACCTTTCGTCTTAATAACTGTGAGAAATAAATTTCTGTTGTTTATGAGCCACACAGTCTATGGTATTTTGTTATAATGGCCTGAACAGACAAAGACACACATATACTCCATATAATCGGTATGAAGACAAGAGCCATGTGTGACCCCTCAGGAGTGATCTGTTGTGGTTGTTGCTGGAGCTGCATCTTCCCAAAGAAATTTACTTTGGGAAGTGGGTAGAAACCTGAACAAATTTGGAATGGGAGAAAGAATGTCCATATGGATGTTTGGCTAGGCAACCAATAGCATCTGTTACATATACATATCTTACAAAAATAAGAATGGACATTGTTGGATTAGTGTATCACTACCTTAAATGATGCGATTATTCTACATATAGATTACTGAACTTCTTCAAAAAGGCTTTTATTTATTTAAAGATTTTATTTATTTATTTGAGAGAGAGAGAATGAGTGAGCAAGCAAGAGGGAGAGAGAGAGAACACACGAGCCAGGGGAGGGGCAGAGGGAGAAGCAGGCTCCTGGCTGAGCAGCGATCCCCATGCGGGGTTCAATCCCTGAAGTCCGCGATCATGACCCGAGCAGAAGGCAGACGCTTAACGGACTGAGCCACCCAGGCGCCCCTAAAAAGGCTTTTATATCCACAGCACCAAGTGCTTCAGAAATGTTTTCTCATGCCATCTTTCATTTAATGACAGATGTAGGAAGTCCTAAAAACGTATTCCATCAAAGTCATTAGAGGACTTTGATTTTCCTTTCAGTTTGCATCCCAAGTAATTACTGACTTCCGACATAGGATGTTGATATATTTAATAATTGCTTCTGGAACATTTGTTTTGTCTACTCCAAAATATTAGAAGCTCACTATGAGTCTTTATTATGTGTTAAAAAACCACTTAATAAATTTCTCTCACGTATCATCATAATCTTATAACTAATAACCTGCTAAAGATCCTCTCTTTGACCAAACTCTACTCGGGCTTCCCAGAACTCTTTTTCAACTAGGGATGGCTATTGACTTCCATGGTCTCTCTACATTGTCCAATTTCAGTGAGAATCCTGTTAAGTCAATTTAGCCCAAATCCCCCGACTACCCACAACCCTCCATATCTAACGGAGTTCCTCATCCTTCAGCATCCCCTAGGTGAGTCCTGATCACCCTGGCCTGTCTTCAGCAAGATTCCTGTCAACTCAGTTTAGCCAGACTACTCCTCGTATCTCTGACATTTCCTCTTAATAATTTTCCATCCGCTGACCCCCACCCCTTGGCTATAAATTCCCACTTTGCTGTTTTGGGCATTGAATGCAGCTCTTTCTCCTATTGCAATAGTTTGGAATAACGTTTTCTTTACCATTTTAACAAGTGTCGTTATAAATTTTTCTTTAACATACCTTATAATCTAAATAACTACGGGTATTTCCAGTTCACAGACAAAAAGTCCCAGGAGGGCCTGGCTAGTGTGACTAGTTACGGGTAAGTGCTCAGTAAAGACTCGCCCACTGATCTGGAAACTTTGGGTACTGAGAGAATACGGGAGACCTAAAATTCCTCCTACACAAATGCACCAAAGGGATCTGATGGCTCATCCTCCAGGCTCTGGCGGGCCAGGGTGTGCGGCAATCTCCCTTTCCCGATGCAGACCCGCCGCTCGCTCTTCCCCTGGGCGTCTCCGGAGCGCGAGCGGGGCGCCGGCTCGAAAGCACACGCCGCGGCCCGTCCGAGGCTTCGCGAGCCCCTAGGCCTGCGTCTCCGCCCGGAGCCAGGCGACGCCAAGCTCGCCCCGCGCAACCGGCGCGGGTGCGAGGACGTCAGCGTGGGCCCTTCCGAGGGCCGGCTCGGGCCGGGCCCGCCTCCCCGCGGGATTGGAGGCCCGTGGCCCCGCCCGGCCCCAGGAGCAGGCGGGAGGTGCCTCGCGCGGCCTGGCGGCGGGGGAAATCCGGCGCCGGGCCAGCTCTTTCTCCTTCCCGGTCCTGGGCGTCGGGTGGAGCGGCACTTCTGCGCCCCGCTCTCCGCCTGCCCCGCCGCGCCGCGGGAGAGGCCGCCGTCGGGGTGAGCGCCGGAGCCTCCCGGCCCGGGCGGGTCCCTGCTTCCGCGGTTGGTCACGCACTTTTTCCTAACTCGGAGCGAGAACCGGCGCCCCCTTCAACTCGCTTTAGCCCAGAGCACCGGCCGGAGGGTTTAGGCGTGGGCGGGGGGGGCGGGTTCCGCTTTTCGCCCGGGCAGGGAGAGCTTGAGGCGGGAAGGTAGTCTACAGACGCCGGCGGGCTTCGCGGCGGTTCGGCCCGGGGCCTCCGAGAGTCGGGGGCAGGCGGGTGGCGGGCCGTACGGTACCCCCGGCCCCTGCCACGGCCCGCCCAACCCCGGTCCTGGCACGTGTTCAGGCCTCTGGACGCCGGTTTGTCCCCGGCAACTTGTGTTGAGCGCTTTTCATAGTAGCCCTGGAAGGAACCCCAAAGCGGAGGGACACCCGTGTCGGGGACTGGCCTGAAGAGGAGGCCGCCGCTTGCTCCTGGGAACCCCGCCCAGGATGTGCAGTTTCAGCTTTCAAGTTCTGATGCCACAGACTTCCCTCCGAAACTCTGTTTATTCTTTGTACTTACTCAGGATTTATGCCCTGCTGAAAAGTTGTTCTTTGACGACTTTAGGTTTTAAGTCCGCAAATATGTATTGGACACCAGTATATATCTAAAGTATTGGTCAAGGGGAGCCCCCACAAAACTACCTGAAGCATAGTTCACCGTATAAATTCCCTGTTTCCCTTGTGGTTGTGTTAGGAGGACAGGTGAATATCATTAAAGGTTTCTGCTGTGTTCCTTTGCTCTGAGATGCTGATGCTAAGTAAAAGATAGCAGGGCATTGGATAAAAGTAAGTGAAGGAGGGAAGCCTTATTAAAAGGAACAGAAACTTTCTCGTTCAGAAAATGGGAATACAACGAAAACTAACTTTCATTTCAAAGCACTCACCAAGTTAAATTTTTTTTTTCTTTGTAAATACTTAGAGGATTGAAATTACCTTCACATGTAAATTAGTTTCAGGAAGATATGCTGGTGTGTGTGTGTGTGTGTGTGTGTGTGTTTGTGTTTCCCTATGCACTTTTCCAACTAAAAATCTTTCATTGTGAAATTCACAAACCTGTGTACACATGTAATTGATTAATCTCTAAGGCAGGGCACTTTTCACTTTGATGAGGGTGGGGAAGACACAGGGTCTAAAGAAACAAAGAGTAGTGTGCTACCCCTGAAACTGCCCTGTGGCCTTGTGCTCTGAGAAGTTAGATATCCATGAAAATTCCGGGCTTACTTAACAAGTATTTCCTGAGTACCTGCTCTGTGTCGGTGATGTGACTTGCTGTGCTTGGTGATATTTGTTGCCATTGTCCGTGTTTTCCTAATCCAAAGCTGTATTCTCTCTTAGTGACCAAAGACCTCATCTTTGATACTTAACATTCTCAATGAAAGGAGTATTTGCATGTATATGAAGTTTATTTTCTCTTTGTCATCGGGAATTGTAAACTCATTTCTTAGGGGATATTCTGCACTGTTAGTAGGTATTATAGACTCCCCTAAATGAATTTTGGACATGTTAAGTGAAGTTCAAAAGGTTTGTTTGTTTTTTTAGTATCAGTCCTTCTTAGATTTCAATGTATGTGAAATTCCGATTTGAATATAGTGTGTGGGCTTTCCCAAGTCCAACTGACCTCATAATCCTTATTTGTAGGAACCTGGGAAAGTGCTCTGTAGAAGACATTTTGAGAAATGTATTTTAACTGGACTTTTTGCTGTTTTTATTTGTAATGACTTATGTCAACCTTTCTGCCAACAGAAGTGATGCCACCAAGAAGAAATGAGAAATACAGACTTCCTGTTCCACTTCCAGAAGGCAAGGTTCTGGATGATACGGAAGGAAAACAATGGATGCTGGGCAAAATGATTGGCTCTGGAGGATTTGGACTGATATATTTAGGTAGAGTATAAGTTACCAAATATTCTTGTATATGTGTTGGGAACTGTGATCACTTAGTATTTTTGAAAATTAAAACTTTGAATTACAATAGAATTCATAAATGTACTTTATTAAGTAAATGAGGATCATTAATGTTTACCAGAATGTCTGGTTTAAGACACGACTGACCCCACTCCTTGCTGTCCATGTTTTTCTGAATGACTCCTAGAAGACCTTCTAGAGCCTGGTTATAAAGTCCACCAGATAAATGTTAATGTTCTTTTCGGAGAGTGTGTTTTCCTGGAAACATTGCTTTTTATAGCTCAGAAACCACAACTATTTATATCCAAACACCCTGTGAATCTTAATCATTAATATTTAAGTAATACAGGGTTCTGGTCATTTCTTAACTAGGCTTCACTAGAGAATTGTCTTAATACCTCAAGGCATCTGTTGTGTGGAATGAATTAACTTCTCTCCTGTGCATCTAGATGGTACTAGTTATTTGCCATCCTTGATAAATAAGAAAATAGACACTCAAAATTATTTTTTGTTTTCTTTGGTACAGATAAGGAGCTCTAGTTGAATATATTTTTACACTACATTTAAAAAATTTTAAATTACACTGAATTTAAAAGGATCGTTCAGGACTACCTTAAATCTGTAGTTTAATGATCAGAACTATCCATTACATGACTGGATTTAATGAATAAAATAAGATAAATATTAGTGATTTAAAAAAATTACCCTCAAGGATAAATTATCCTAAATGGATTGACTCATTACATCTGTTCTTATAGGAGTTTAAAAAGCTGGTAAAAGACTTCCGCTGGGGGAATCTTGGATTCCTCATTAAACATTTCAGACAGTAGGGAAGGAAAGACTTTGCCTCTACTCTCTCGAGAGCTGGGTTTATGAAATAAACTGACAACAGAAGAGCTACACCAGTTTACTAATTTTTAATGTTATGTGCATGGGGAAATCACAGAGAAAAAAAAAAGTGAATACCCCCAAAGAGCAGTGAGATTTGAGAGCTTATATACTGTCTTACTAGGGGAAAAGGAGAGGGGATAGAGGTCACTTAAAGGACAGTGAATGATCTTTAGGAAAGATGAATGGTCCCTTCAGAGAATAGATGGGGGATATGATAGTTTGTGACAACGTTTGTCTGGGATTGGTATCAACTTCTAATCTCTTGTGGTAAGAGTAGTTTTTTTCTGGTTGATGAAACTTCCCTGGAGGGAATTTATAACAATTGAGTCTTTTTTGGAAGATCTGTCTTTATGCAAATAAAGGGAGTTCAGAGAAAGCCTCTCCTTGCACTTGCTCCTTTTCAGGTACCCTCAGCCCAAAATAATCCTTAGGCGAAGAGGCATAGTTTAGAGGGGCGTATTTCACTGCCCTTCACAAACGTGTTTCATGGATCACAATGAATAAAGCTCCTTTTCTGATAGAATTGTCATTTTGGACAAATGAATGAAATTCAGTAAAAAGATAACTCTTTATCAGTCATCTCAGTGTCTAATCAAGTTGGGAAAATAAGACCAACACACACAAAAATGTATGGGTTAGAGAACAGTGTCCTTATCGAAAGAGTTTGAACTTGCTTGAAAAATGCTATGATTCTGAGTACTAGGTTGTGAGTGCCATAAGCAGCACTGTTCAGGAGAAGGGTAATTCAAGTCACTTACGTAATTTAAAATTTTCTAAGAGCCACATTAAAAAAAGTAAAAAGAAACAGGTGAAATTTATTTCACTGATATATATTATTTCATCCAATATATCTAAAATATTTTTCCAACATGTTATCAATATTTTTTTAAAAAGAAATTATTTCTAGTTACAGTCTTTAAAATCCAGGATATATTCAGTCGTTTCAGGAGCTCAGTGGCTACATATAGCTAGTGGCTACCATACTAGACGGTACAGATAAAGACCAGAGGAGTATACTTAGAGTCCACAGAGAGTAGAATTCCCCATAAAATACGTGTTGACTGAGACTTTGAATTAGTGAATTTTCTTGTCTAGCAAAGAGCTAAGATCTCTTGTATACCGTCCTGACTCAAAGTCAGAGGTAGGGAGTTGAATAAATTTCTGTTGTTGCTGAGCTAGAGCCTTGGATCTCATGGCTTATCAGTTATACTTTTAGATTTCTAGTACTTCAATTATTTGAGTAATTTCAAAGAAATACAGGAAAGCATGGATTGTAATGAACTTAATTCCTTTTCTTTTTTTAAAATATAAATATATAAAATGTTAATATGTATTTAAATTTAAATGTATTTTAAAAATTAAATATAGGTATATATATGTGTGTGTGTGTATACACACACACACATACACATACATTCACTACTTGTGTGGTTCCTGTTGTGAAAAAGAAATTTGCTCAGGCATGTGCTCTATTTGTCCCTATTTAAATACAAAAAAAGTCTTTGTTTCTTTCAGTCTGAGTATATGTCACATATTTTTTACTTATTTTTTCTCATCAAAATAATATTTGTTTTACAATAATTTTTTTAAAGATTTATTTATTTATTTTAGAGAGGAGAGAGCGAGCATGAGCAGGAGGGGAAGAGGGAGAGGGAGAGAGAATCTCAAGCAGACTCCATGCTGAGCATGGAGCCTGATGCCAGGCTAGATCTCACGACTCTGGGATGACAACCTGAGCCAAAGCCAAGAGTCCTATGCTTAACTGACTGTGCCACCCAGGCACCCTTGTTTTACAATTTTTAAGGTTCCATATGTTATACTGTACCCCTACTATCTGAATGTTAGAACCTGGATCCTGGGAATACTAGCAAGTGCATGCCACTGGGGAAAGATTTTGAAGAAATGTTTAGCTATTTTGAGGTAGAGGCTCCATACTTCAGAATATATAATAAAGCTGTGTGTTCCAGATGTTGTCAGTGTTCTGTCCAGAGTGGCACTTGTAAATCACAGGATCAGCTCTTTAATGAGATGCCATCAGCAATCACTTCATTCAACTTAGTTTTTACTAATTATTTTCAAAGTCATCTAAGCAAATTCATATGAAATTGTATCATATTTTTCACTTTACCATGTTTCTCATCATTTCCTGCGTATAAGTGAAGAAATTCAGGTTTTCCTTAACAACACCTTTGTGTCCAGCTACCTTCTTTCCAGGTGTTCTTCTTTCCAGATACACTGTTTCGGCAGACACTTCCTCAGCATTTGTTGCCTGAGGCTGGGAAGAAGCCGGCTGCCATGTCTAACTCATTTTGCATGTCCAGCTGTCCTCTAGCTTTGAGATCAGTAGCCAAGGCCTTTGAGGAATCGTCAGCTGAGAGTCAAGGGGAAGGGACAGAGAATTTTGGTATTTGCTCTTGACTTGGACAAATAATGTACCTATAGCATTAATAGAAATAGTTATAAGAGGGAAAAGAAAGGTCTGAATACAAGAACAAAGCCAAGGTTATTTCTTTATATATGAAAAGAAGGGGGGCGGGAGGAAGCTGGTTCAGGGAATGGGAAAATTGCTGTATCAAATAAGTGAAATGGGAAAATTTTAGTATCAAATAAGTGAAAAAGTTTCTAAACTTCCAGGGAAGGAGAGAGAACTGAGTCTGAATTCCTCTTTACCACTAGGTGCAACACAGACGCAGACAAATGAAGGGAAGATTGCATAAATGAGGGCATGGCTTTTGGTGTTAGGCAAATCTGGATTGAATTCTGACCTAAGACACTTAGAAACTGAATGACTTCCACCTAGTCACAAGACTATTTCTATTCTGTATCACTGAGATAGCAATAATTGTGAGGATTAAATAATGTTTTTAAAGAACTTGGAGCTTAGTAAACACTTAAATGTCATTATTTATTTATTTAGAAACACCTGTCCTCATTGATTAGCTGAATCCCAGGTTCAGTGTCTGGTGCCACAGGTGATTAGGATGGTGACAAAGACATCCATTGGAGGGATTTTCCATTTATCCTGCCATGGATTGTGATAGATTTGGCTACCGATGTTGTAAACTAAGAACATAGAGAATGCCGTTGGAAGACTATGACATTTTACTTACTGACCTAAATATTTTTACCCCTAAAATTTATAATAGCAGCCATGATGACATAGTAAAAAATTCTCATTTAAGTTGAATCTCATGTACTTCAGACATGGAAGATACTGGGTTTCAGAAATTAGTCAAAAAAAAGAAATCCAGAAAAAGTTGTATGTATAAACTTAAGCTGAATTCCTTTGAAGGCTTATATGAGTAAAAACAGAGATTATTTATCTGCAGAAGTTTTAGTTTTTTGAAGTCGGGCATAGCAATGACCAGTTAGCATCTTTGGAATATCAAGCACAGAGTAGATGTTCAAGTTATTTGCTTGAGAGATTGAGACTGAGGTTGGGATATTCAACCTGCACAAGCCAATCTTCTTTATTCCCTTCCATAATTACAGATGTCAACCCTTAATTCCAGCCTGTAATCTTACAGAGGTACCTTAGTGGCAAGAAAAGCTGAGCTAGTTATTACAATATCATCTGATAGAATCTATATATGCTTTAATGCCATAAATCAATAGCATTATTTTTTATAAAGAGTAACACATTATTATAACTAAAATTAACCTCTGGTGAAGCCTTAAGATCGAATCACTTATCCATGGATAAATGTGTAGACTTTATCTAGGTGATGGTCATACATTTTTGGGGTCATGTCTTCAGATGAGCTCTATTTTGCTTTAGAAATACAGAAGAAAACTTTTTTTTGAGGGGAGTGAGGAACCAGGGTAGCCTAAGTAGGATTTTTAGAAATTATCAAAGTTTAGCTCCCTTATTGATAAGGAAACAGACTTCTATTTTTGGAGAAATAGAAAAGATTACTTCCTCATGTGTCGTTTTTACTTATTTTACTTTTTTGTTCACAGTGATGGATTCATTGTGAAGGTATGTAGAATAATGTTCAGAAGAGCCCAATGATAATGCACCAGAGTGGAGTTATTGGAACACTTAGTGCTTTATTATATGTCTCTATATTGTGTTATTTTGGCAATGTCTTATAGAGAAGGCTTTGGGAAAAGCAGTTAGTCTTATCTGACACAGTGCAACATTATGGTGCCACTAGGATTGTAACTAGAAAATTTTGCAAATAATACTGTAGGGGTGAAAAGAAGAAGGAAATAAACACCAATAAGGGAGAACTTTTATATTAGAAACTATAGTATATATGATAAAGTAGTTATCAGATGAAGGTGTGGCGAGAGATACTCAAGAGGAAGGAATCACTGGGATCTTGTGAATTTAATGCACCTGTTAGACCTTTACACAAGAAATGAAAGTCTGTAGGAGATGTATTTTAATTTTGTATTTGCTGTCCATAGGCTATTAATTTTGAATTTTTAGAGAAAAAGTGTTCATATGCCTATCAGTCAAGAAATCTAAATATTTACGGAAGTTTGGGTTCTTTGTATGAAAAGGGAGAGTTCTTCTAAGGCTTAGCTTTTGCTTTTTTCATTTTAAGTGTCTGATCTTTTTAACATATATTATGGTTCTTCATTTTTAGCAGTTTTACTGTCAAACTCTTTTGCCTTCAGGGAAGATTTACAAACTGCTGCATTCTTCATTGATTTCTATATTATATTTCTTCTACTGCACCTGTTACTATCCTGTAACTGTTTATAGTGGTCAAGGTTTAAAAATTTGAAACCTATTGCTATAGGGAAATTTCTTCTTCATGAAATGAGCTCACCTCTATTGACACACAATAAAAGAACTCAGTTTTTGAGAGCTTCTGCTTTCTTATGAAATATGGATAGACTTTGCTTCTGAAGTGTTTTGGTTTTTTTTTTTTTCCTTTTGATATGGAAGAGGAATAAATAGGTATGGTCTTTTAAGACACAGGAATATCCATGTTTATAAAACAAAGGAGAGGAAAATTAAACTCTGAAGCTCTAAATGCGAGAATTCACTAGAAAATAGTTATTTAGATGATGAAAATTTGCCCACCATTCACACTTAATGATATAGAAGTGTTTATGGATTGTATACTGCTTAGGTACTTGGTTTTGCAATTAGTCCTTCTTCAGAATGTTTGTCCCTTTTAACTTCAATACATGGACTGAACACACCATACAATATTCTACATGAAAGAGTGTTTTAGGAGAAAAGACAGAAAACCCAGCAATTATTTCAAGACAATTGTTGAAGGTTTCCACTGTTTCTTTTAAAAGGATGGACGTCAGTTAGTTAGACTTTTCTTTAATGGCTCCAATCAAGTCATCCTTGAAAATGCTTCCGTAGAAAGACATCCATTGAAGGCCAGAAACATCTACAGATGCAATGTGATCCCAAGCAATGAAGCATGTGGCCCTTCATTGGCATTATATGATAACAGGAGGATCTTCTGGCAGAAGAGCTGACTTTTGCTGCGTTCTGCATGCTGCCCCTCCAAACCCATCTTTGATTGGCACCTATGCCCTATTGAAACTGGCATCACACCTTCTGAATGGGCACAGTGCCAGGCTAGCAGATGGGTATGGGCAAAAGCATGCCAGAAACCCAGTATGTGCATCAAGTTTAAGTATTAGGGGCCCAAACTCTCATCCAGGGATATAAAAACTGCAGTCTGTTGAGAGCTTTTTGTGCTTAAGGTTAAAGGACATGCCATTTCTACTCCAGCTTAGAGGTTGATTAATTTTGAAAGTCAAACGGGAGCTCCCGTGGCTGTGTCAGGCAGTTCTATCTTTGGTGAATGAGAATTACTACTTCATGTAGGGAAGAGAAAGTATTGTAATGAAGTTTCCAATGAGAGTGTCTCTCCTGCAAGTGCCTCCAGCACTTAAGCAGCATGCATTCAGTGGAGATGAATATTTCTATTCTCCAGCAGAGCCAGGTGCAATCAAAGCCAGATCTTCAACCTGCTGCAGTAAAGAACCCTAAATTTAGAAAGGGCAGGCAAAGTTTGGAAGAACTCCTTGGTGGCAGCTCTCACCATGAGTTGATGAAGCTTCATGAAAGTGTATAAAGGAGCTGAAGGAAAAAGTCCAAATGAAAAACCTTCAGAATACTTGAGCCTGAAACCAAAAGATCTTTAGCACACCAAAGGAAAAAGTTTGGTGCTTTATCCTCAATGCAGAAATTCTTCTGAATTTTATATCAATAAAAACTTAGTTTACCAAAATGTTAGAATCAACTTAATGCATGAGTAACAAAGTTTTCTATTCTAACATTTATTTCATTGCATGTCTATCATGTATATAAACTTCACTTCTTGAATAATGGATTTTGCATAAAATTGAGTTCTAAATATCATATTCCTTATGATCGTCTCACACCAACTACAGAACTGGGCAAAAAGAAATGGGGGGGCCATCATTCCTTGTGATCGCTTTAATCCCATCCCCTAAATGCCCTTAAATTTACAGAAATGCCTGTCAGGCCAGCTGTGGCCAAGAGAAGCTTTTCCTAATCGCCTTATAGCCATTGCCTTTTCTTTTCCACTGTGTAAACTTTATCTATGGAACAGATTCCATGAGACCGTTGTGAATACTTCAACGTATTCAAAACATATAACTGCCACAAATTAAACTACTAAAACTAAAGCTGGTGCATTGTCACTGCCAAGTAAAGCTGGCACGTCCCTCTGTCAGACTGCGGGAGAGTATGCCATATAGTCCTCAGAAAACACAATTCATCCAGAAGCACTCTTGTCACTTGCTCTGATATTAAAACAGAGAAAGTGACATTAATTAAAGAAGTGACACGAGCCAACAAAGGCAATGAAATTCTAAGCTTTGGCTCATGTGCAGACCTTATTCCAACTTACTCTGCTTAGGTATCGTGGCCATTTCTGGGGTAGTGCGGCTACTTTTCCCCTTCCTCCTCTCATCTCCCCATTCAGAAACATCATTTGCAAGCAACTAAAATTTTATATCCAAGGTTGGACTAGCCAATCGGTGCACTGGTAGTTCTTGCAGGGTTTCCCAGAATCGGAGTGTGATGGCACGTGCTGCATTTACTGCACTTGGTAACTAACTGCGCGAGAAGAACAACAACTAGAGGCAGAGGAGAGCTGGTCTAACAAAAAGGCAAGCCACAGCTAAACGGAGTGGAGTACCTAGATTTGATAGACTGGGAGCTAGGGGAGTCTGGTGCTTGGATGGGTTGTGAAAACAAATGGTGGCTGGTGGCCCTTATGGAAATTCTAACACGCAGACGAGGCAAGCAGGGGGGTACCCCCAACTTTCCTCTCTTTGTTTCCCTGGCATGTTCTTTCACAGTGCCTATCTCATGGTTTCATAGGATTACTGTTTGCATACTCTTGTATTCACCACTACCCCCCAACACTAGATTATAAACTCCTTGCAGGCCTTCTCTCCGAGTGCCAAAGCGAGGCCTTGCATTCAATAGTTTTTCAAAAATGATGGATTGAATTAACTCTAGAACTAGTCTGTTATGGGAAAAAAAATTTGGCCCACCAACTAGGTTATCGGAGATGACATTTTGTGCTGTATATACTATAAGATGCAATATGTGTGTAAGGCCCTGTACTTTTAGAGTTAGAGACATTATTTTGTATGTTTTGGGGGGAGAGAAGTATCTGTTCATTTTCTTTTCAAGTATATTTTTAAAATATAAGAGACCATGTACTTAATCCGTTGATTATAGGATTTATTGGGAAAAGTCTACTTTGCTAATGCGTAGTGTCAGGAGTTAAAAAATGGACTTTGTATTGAAGACAGTTTTGTATCTAGAACAAAACTGTACTGAGTAGCACTTAATTGAATTCATCCAGAAGCACCTAATAGCAGACCTAACAGCAAGTATAAACTTTTGGGGAGGAAATGGATGGATGTTGTTTGTTGTTAAGTGGATTGATTTGTAGGCATGTAACATGCATAAGAAATCTGCTTTGCAAAGAATGTAAACACAACTTTAACATAAAAAAAATTATTGGAATTTCTCTTAATTCAAGTGAACGAAAGGTTTGATGAAGAGTTGTGTACATAGTTGGAAGCTTCTATGTTATGGTTCCTGGGCAGAGGTATTTTGTATTTGAGATCAGGAATTTTCTGTGTAATTAGTCATGAGGTTTCATGTACGTTTTTCATATGAGGCAGACAATGGCTTCAAAGAGACAGCAGTTCTGCAAAGGAGCAAGAAAAGAAGGCCAAAGTTGACACACACGGAGGCAAAACAGTGGAAGAAAAATCAACACGTTTTGCAAAATCAATCATCGAAAATGTGTCAGTGTTCAGGAGACTGTCTTTAATTTGCAATCCAAGTGAAAAAGAGTATTTAAATAGGAGAGGCAGTATTATTGAGCCCAGCATGCCTGCTACCACTTGTTTGACTAGCTCAGAATAGAACACTGAGAGGCAAGGGCTCAAAGTTAAATGAACATTTATACATTTTAAAATCAAATGAAAGATTCAGAGTATATTCATGAATTAAATTTTTTTTTCAGAACCCTAAATTTAATCAGCTGGAATTACTTTTAAAGTGTCATTCTCTTTAACTTTTGGGAATGATGAATTCGCCTTCTAATAGGAATGCTGTATTTTATCATGGAGATGAAACAAACTGTCTTTTGTTAATTATTCCCCAGAGACACTGGCCATTTTTCTCATCTATGCTCAATGTGGAGCAAAAGCAGCTTTCCCCAAATTTATTTTAAGCAAGAGCGATTGGAAGCTACAACATGTATGAAAGAGGCTCGTGGAGAGCATAGCTTCCATTGTAGTAGGTGTTCTGAGTGCCACCTAATGACGTTCTTCGAGGTAATGTTACCAAAGCCTCACTCAGGAGCCCATGAACGGAGAACATAGAAAAGTAGAGAAGAATGAAAGAGCAAATCTGCAGTAAAGAATAGCAGATGAGTCATAATGTGTCTGTGGCATCCAATAACTGCCACGGGTAGTTCTTGAAATCTTTTTTAGGAAATCATTATCAACATCAACTACTACTGAAATCTCTCACATAGTGCGTGCCAAGCTCTGTGTTAAATGCTTTACATGCATTATTTCATTTAATTCTCCCAGTAAACTAATAAGGAAGATACGGAGGCTTAGGGGGAGGTTAAGTAATTTACTTGCATGCCACAGTTTTAGTAATTGTCTCCATCTACATTTGAACTCAGGTCTCTTTGCTCTACTAATTGATGTCCTTTGTCAAAGAACACTTTGAATTTATTGCTAGCCAGAGAAAATAGTTGCAAATGACATGCTTTTGACATGCTCATTTCTAAAATAACTGTGAAATATCTAATTGATAGTATTGGCAGCTAATTTAAGAAATCTGTTAGTGATGATGCTGATAATGGTGTCATTTTCATTCAGATTGACAACTCTGAGGTGTAGAGCATCAGTGATATGTTTTTAATATTAAGTTCACAAAATCTGTGGAAGAACATCTGATATTTATAGTAAATCTAATGCTAAGAGCTGGAAAAATACATTAAAAATGTACTATACTTAGGTCAAACAATATTTTTGTGAAAAAAAGTGAGAATAGTCAACCAATAGTGCATACGAATTAATAAGAAAGATTTGGTGGATTTTTTGCTTTTTGAAAAATGAGTAATTTTATGCATTTGTTTTGAGTCTAATAAGCAGCAGGAAGATCAAAAGAAACCTCTTTAAATCCCTATGATACAATTTTAAATAAGCACCATGTAAAAATAGATACTTTAACAAATACTGGATTATTCGTGACCATGTCTTCTTTTCATTGGATAGTAAAGATATGCTATCGAGAAAACTAGGTCTTTTAAGAGTAAAACAAAACAAAACATTTAGATATGTGGAATCTTGATAAAGAATATGTTTTCGTATAGAATTTGTCCGGATACCAAAATACTTAATTTGTAATAGAAGTATAGTTTTTAGAAAATTATTTAATTCCTTCAAGATACTATTGTATAATAGTGATTTACTACAAATCTATAAATGATTTTATTGAAAAATTGTAGCGTTTCATACAGAGTCATATCTTTAGGTGTTTTTAGTGGAAAAGAGATATTTAAAAAGTATTGCAATGCTAGTTTTTATGCTGGAATCCCTTTTTCTTTGGAGTATAGACATAGCAAGGGAAAGAATGAATAAAATATCATATTACATTAGAATATTTGTTTTTGAGCACTTACGGTGCTAATGGGGTTATTAATTTCCATTTCTTGAAAATGTGAAGAAAAGCTATTCATTACACCTGATCTTGTTTCTATTAAAAGATCACGTTCCAATTCTAATATAGATCTCCAGTGTCAAATGTATTAACAATTGAGCATGAGTATTAGTTATGTAAACCTTCCATCTTACAATGTGTTAGGAAGATGGTAAAGGAAAGGTAGAAGACCCATTAAAAAAATCCCCACATGAGACATTTCAAGAAAAAAGCAAAATGAGAAGAAAGCAAAAGAAAGTTGTATATCTAATGAGCATACATTGCCATGTGATGAAAAGGGGAAGAAAAAAATTGTGTAGGCTCGAGCTATAATATCAGAATTTCTACTCCAGCAGAAAGCTTTTGAACAAGTATAACTTCAGAAATTTAGTGTAACATAAATTGAATGCATTATGGAATACTGGTAAAAATAGAGGTTTTTATTGGGAGAAGGATATTTAAGTTCTTTCTGACCCTGAAATTCTGTGAGATCCTGAAAGGTTGTGAGAGATACTGAAACATGGATAGAGGCTTTACGGAAAATTAGTTGTACTATTAATGAACAAGCAAAGCAAATCTGCGTTAGAGAAATATGACCTAAAGAGATCATCAAGAAGAAAAATAATAGCACTATTATCTGTCTATGTAATGTATCTTTGGATGATAAGAATATCACATGAAAAGGTGAAGACCTGCAAAATAGAGACCATAATTAAAGAGAGAAAGATTTCCCTTATTTGAAACCTAATTTCAGCATGAATATTAGAAAGTGTTTCAAAAAGTGAGGGTGGGACTAAAGTCTTTACATAGTAGTTTTTTAAATGAAATATAAATTTTACAATATGGTTTAGGAAAGGAGGACAAGAACCATGTTAACCCTTAATTCATAGGCTGAAAATACAAAGACTTCATGATAGCCAAGAGAAATACGGCTATCATTCCAGTATATTACCTGACCAAATTAAATGAGTCTTAAGAGATAGGAGGGAGCATTTGAGGTCTTAGGAAATCTGAAATTATTTTGTAATAGGTTAGCATGAAAATAAAGTACACTTGAAAGTATATAATTGGAAGAGACTTACGAGGTAAATGAATTAAAACGTTAGAAGATTTGATGATACAAAGTACAACCAGTTTAGTGAAAATCGTTATGAACATAGAATTTTATAATGCAGTCCATATTTCTAAAGTAGCTTAATAAACCGTGGTTAGTAATTATGGAGTTAAAAGTTAAGCAAAAAATGTTAAATTGCATTTCAATCCTTCAAGCAAGCTCAAAATGTATCTAGTTAGTAATAATGAAAATATCTAAATCAGAGTGTATCAGTGTTGGGTGTTTGAGAAATAGGTAAATGGATTGAAAAATAGTCTACCATAAAATGAAGTAAATATGAAGTATGTACCACTACCAGTAAGCAACTGGCAAAGAACCACAAGGAAGAGTAACAATATAAATTTACAGAGCATTACAATTGCCAGTTACTGTATTAGATAAAAACAGTCTAAAATCCTTTACAGAGTATCATTGCCAAAAATCCCTTATCAATTGTCAAAGAGAAGTACTTTATTTTTTAAAAATTTTTATTTATTTGAGAGAGAGTGCATTAGCAAGCGGGCACGGGGAAGGGTAGAGGAGGAGGGAGAGGGAGAGAATCTCCAACAGACTCCGTGCTGAGCGTAGAGCCTGACATGCGGCTGTATTTCTCCACCCTGAGACCATGACCTGAGCTGAAATCAAGAGTCAGAAGCTTAACTGACTGAGCCACCCAGGCGCCCCCACCCCAAAAGAGAAGTACTTTAAAGAATAAAATATACCTTAAAAGATCAAAGTTTTTCATGCACATGTAAATAAAGAGTAAAATAAGCAGGATTTTTCTTGTTGTTGTTGTTGTTATTGTTCTACATTCAATAGTAAAATCACTAAAAAGAGCTAAATGAGGACATTATAGAATGGCAGAAATTTAATAAAGCCAAGTGAAAATATAATGATAGAATTTAATATGAGCAGAATGCTGTTTATGCTTAAAGCAAAAGAGAGCAAAAATCTAGCAGACATTTAGTAAGAAATTATTACAAATGTAGTTATGACTGATGTTGTTACAAACTCAGAAGGTAACAAATCAGTTACCTGTAGGTCTTCACAGTTTGTAATGGAGCCTGGTCTGCAGGTGAGATGGGTAGAGTCTCTGGTCCCTCCACCCATGTTTCAACCTGAGCATTTCTGCTTTGGTCTGTGCATTAAGCTTTTGAGGAACATTCTGTCACTAAAAGAGTTTGAAGATAACTGTGCTATAATATTTAATAAGCTACAGAGTTGAATATGCAATTAATAAATAATTTATATTTGGAGGGGATTTAATAACCGTATAGAGAATAAGCTTTTTTTTTTTATAACAACTATGCAAGAACTCACTTTAAAAATTAAGGGTGTGGTGATATAGTAAATATTTTTAAAAATGTAATTTTTATATGTCATAGTCTTGGGATTCACTGTTGGAAATAAATACTAGGATCAACTTGCTTGTTCTGTTTTGGAATTCTCACTGGCATTCTGTCCAGTTTCTATATATCCAAATTGTTTATTGAAGTCCCACCTTCCACTTGAATCCTACTGTTGTTATCCTTTTTGTATTTTTTGCCAGCGTTGTACACTGCGTATTTCTTTTCAAAATCATTTTTTGCCTCTTTGTCATTAAGCATATTCTACTTCATATTATGATTATGTATTGTATCTTTTTGTTAATATTATTCTAAAATTGATATAGAGAAAAATTTAAAAAAATTTCATCTGTATACATCTCTATGGATTTTACCGTAACACAACAGGGTACAAAATAGGTTCATCATCCCTAAAATCTTCCTTTAGTCACACTCTTTCCTTAGCTCTAACCAGTGGCAACCAATGATCTTTTCTCTGTCACTAAAATTTTGTCTCTTTAAGAATGTATAGAATTCCTACCAATGGGATCATGCAATATGTAACCTTTTGAGACTGGATTTTTTTTACTTAGCATAGTGCTTTTGAAATTCATCTAAGTTGTGTATTCCTGTAGTTCATTTATTTTTATTGCCAGGTAGTATTGTACTGTAAGGATGTACCACAGTTTGTTTATTCTGCCACTGAAGGACATTGGGGTAATGTGATTCCTTCAACTTTGTTCTTTTTCAAAATTATTTTATCTCTTCTAGTTCCTGCCTCTCTGTATACATTTTTAAATCAGTTTACCTGTATTTATTAAAAAAAACAAAAACACAGAACTTTGCTGAAATTTTGGTTGGCATTGACTTAAATTGAAATACAAATTTGGAGGGAATTGACATTTTTACTATGTGGAATGTTCCAATACAGTATGTTTCTCCATTTCTTTAGGTCTTTTATTTCTTTCATCAGCATTTTATAGTTTTTAGCATAATAGGACCTGTACATGTACTGTTAGGTATATATGAAAATTTTGTTTTTCTTTCTAAATTTTTAGTGCTGTTGAAAGTGGCATTGTTTTTATAATTTTGGTTTCCAGTTGTACATTATTAATATATAGAAATACAATTGAGGGTAATCTGATATTTATAGTAAATCTAATGCTAAGAGCTGGAAAAATACATTAAAAATGTATTGTTGAATTAAAATTCAACAGTAAGAAAATGTATTGTTGAATTAAAATAAAGTGGTCCCTATTTGCAGAAGACACAATTATCCATATAGAAAATCCCAATCTGAAAAAAATATCCTAGGATAAATAAGTTTACCAAAGTCATGGGAGATTATCTGTGGAATGGTGATAATGGATATCCTTGACTTGTTCCCAATTTTGGGGAGGAAGCTTTCGGCCTCTCATCATTTAGTATCATGTTAACTTTAGGTTTTTTTGTAGATAGTCTTTATAAAGTTGAGGAAGCTCTCCCCTAGCATACTGAAAGTTTTTTTTTTTTATCATGAATGGGTATTACATTTTGTCAAATGTTTCTGCATCAATTATGATTGTGTGGTTTTTCTTATTCAGACTTCATATGGTGGATAACAGTAGTTTCCTTTTTTTTTTTTTCTTTTTTTGCATCAGCGTCATGAGGGCCATTGGTCTGTAGTTTTTCCTACTGATTTTGTCTGGTTTTGATATCAGGGTAATGCTGGGTTCGTAAAATGAATTGTGAATTATTCCCTCCTTTTCTGCTTTCTGGAAGTGAATATGTGGAATTGGTATTATTATTTTTTAAATGTTTTGGAGAACTATGCAGTGAAGTCATTGGGCTTACAGATACTTTTTTCCAGAAGTTTTTTTTTTTTTTAACTTGATTTTAATTTGATTAGTAGTTTTAGGACTAATTTGGTTGTTTTTATTTTAGGTAACTTTTGGTAGTTTGTGGTTTTTAGAGAATTGCTCTACTGAATCGAAATTGTCAAATTTATATGTGTAGAGTTGTTCATAATTATACTTTTAATGTATAATTAAAACAGGTTCTATAGTGATATTCCCTCTTTCATTCCTGATGTAGATTATTTCTATCTTTTCTCTTTTTTTTGTCAGTCATGATATGGGTATATCAATTTTACTGAGCATTTCAAAGAAACAGCCTTTGGGTTCATTGATTGACTCCATTGTTTTTCTGTTTCAATTACATTGATTTCTGTTTTTTCTTTATTATTACCGTCCACTTGATTTGGGTGTAGTTAGCTCTTTTCCTAGTTTTGTTAGGTAGAAACTTATTTGAACCTGTCTTCTTTCGTAGCGTAAGTATTTCATGCTACAGTTTCTAAGCCCTTCTTTGGTGGCATCCTAACATTCTGATATGTTGTAGTTGTCTTATATATTACCACTGTATTCATTGAAAATCCTCCAGACCATATTATAATTTTTACTTCAACTATGAAATATGTTTTAACTGAAGAGAATCAACATTTCCCCAGATATTTACCATTTTTTTATCTTCTTTTATTCTCAATAGTGTGCATTTCCTTGTACAATTTTCTTTTTTTCTGAATATCTTTCTCTAGCAATTCCTATATAGCAGGTCTGCTGACTATGGATTCTTTCAGTTTTTCTTCACTTGAGAATGTCTTTATTTTGCTTTAATGCCTGAAGAAGTTTTTGGTGGATATTGGATTGACAGCTTTTTTTTCCCCCAATACTTCAAACATGTTTCCTCTGGTCTTCATGGTTTCCTCTGGTCTTTCCTCTGGTGTTCATGGTTTCTGATGAAAAATCCAGTCATTTGAGTCATGTTCCTCTCGTTAATGTACTGTTTTACTCTGGCTCCTTTCAAGATTTTTCTTTGTTTTTAGCTTTCAGCCATTTGATTAGATGTATCTGGGCATTGATTTCTTTACATTTATCCTGTTGGGGATTCACTGCACTGTCGGTTTTTATATATATAAAACTTGGGATGTGTCAGCCATTATTTCATCAAATATTTCTTCAGCACCACACTCTTCTTTATGTCTGGAACTCCAGCACCATGAGTGTTAAAATGTTTTGTTGTTGCCTACAGGTTCTTGATGCTCTATGTAATTTTTCAGTATTCTATCTTGCTGCTTTTCAGGTTGGACAATTTTTTTTTAGTCCATCATGAAATTCAGTGTTTCTTTCACATGTGTTCTCCATAATCCTATTGAGCCCATTCATGAATTTCTTTTTTTCTTTTAATTTTTGGTCATTGTGTTTTTCAATTCCAAAATGCCATTTGATTTTCCTTTGTATCTTCTATGTTTTTACTGCACTGGTATGTTTCCATTTATGCCAAATGTGTTTGCCTTTACTTGCTGGAGCATTTTTGTAATAGCTGCTTTAAGGTCTTTGTCAGATAGTTCCAATATCTGTGTATAATTTTGGCATTGTTGGCTTGAATTGGTGTGGTACATTTGTTAACTGAAGTCCATAATTTACATTAATATTCACTTGTACAGTTTTTTGGGTTTTGACAAATGCATAGTATCATGTATCTACCATTATAGTATCATAAAGAATAGTTTCACTGCCCTGAATTTCCCCTGTGTTCCATCTATTTATCCCTCTTCCCCCTGCCCCTAAACCCGTGGAAACCACTGGTTTTCTTACTGTTTATAGTTTTCCCCTTCCCAGAATGGTATATAGTTGGAATCATACATTATGTAGCCATTTCAAACTGGCTTCTTCACTAAGCAATATGCATCTAAGTTACCTCTGTATCTTTTCATGGCTTAGTAGCATGTTTCTTTTTATTGCTGAATATTTCATTATGTGACTATATCACAGATTGCTTATCCATTCACCTGTTAAAGGGCATCTGGGTTGTTTCCTGTTTTGGGCAGTTACGAATAAAGCTGATATAAGCATTCGTGTGTAGGTTTTTGTGTAGACATAGTTTGCCACTCCTTTGGATGAATACCTAGGAATGTGATTCTTGGATCATGTAGTAAGACTGTGTTTGGCTTTGTAAGAAACTGTTAAACTGTCTTCCAGAGTGGCTATACCATTTTGCAGCAATGAATGAGAGGTCTTTTTCTTTTTGTTTGAATGAGAGTTTCTATTGCTCCATATCATTGTCAGCATTTGATATGGTCAGTGTTTTGGATTTCAGCCATTCTAATAAACGTGTAATTTTATCTTATTGTTGTTCTAATTTGCAATTCCCTGGTGACATAAGATGTATATCATCTTTTCATACACTTACTTGCCATCTGTATATCATCTTTGTGGAGATATTTATTCAGATCTTTTGCCTATTTATAGGTGGGTTGTTGATTTTCTTATTGTTGAATTTTAAGAGTTCTTTGTATATTTAGGATGTGAGTACTGTTTATCAGGTGTGTGTTTTGCAAATATTTTCTCTCAGACTGTGGGTGGTTTTTCTCATTCTATTAATAGTGTATTGCAAGGCAGAAATTTTCAGTTTTAATGAAATCCAACTAATCAGTTTTTTTCTTTCCTAGATTATGCTTTTGGTGTTGTATTTAAAAACATATCACCATAGTTCACCTAGATTTTCACCCATGTTATATTCTAGAAGTTTTATAATTTTGTTTTATATTTAGGCCTGTGAACCATTTTGAGTTAATATTTATGTAAGGCCAGTGTCTACATTCAGTTTTTTGTATGAGGATGTCCAATTCCGGTGCTGTTTGCTAAGATTACCATTACTCTCTTAAATTGCCTGTGTTCCTTTGTAAAATCAGTTGGCTGTATTTGTGTGAGCCTATTTCTGGACTCTTTATTCTGATCTGTTGATCTCTGTCTATTCTTATGAAACGGACACACTGTCTTAATTATTGTAGCTTTATAGAAAGTCCTGAAGTTGAGTCCTGTCAGTCCTCTGACTTTGTTCTCCTTCTTCAGTATTGTGTTGGCTTTTTTGAATCTTTTGCTTTTCCATATAAACTTTAAAATCAGTATGTCAATATACACAAAATAACTTGGTGGTATTTTCAGTAGGATTGCATTGCATCTATAGGTGCAGTTGGGAAGGCTGATATTTTAAGACTATGAGTCTTTTATCCATGAACAGGGAATATTTATCCACATATTTTAGATCTTTGATTTCTTTCATCAGACTTTTGCAGTTTTCCTCATATAGATATTGTACATATTTTGTTGGATTATACCTAAGTATTTTTGAAGCTTTTTTCAGCTATATTGAGATATAGTTGACAAAGAAAATTGTAGTATATTTAAAGTATACAATATAATGTTTTGATATTCATACACATTGTGTAAGGATTCCCACAGTTGAGTTAACACATACGTCACCTCACACATTTGCTTTTTGTTTTTGTTGAGAACACTTATGTTCAGCTTTCTTAACAAATTTCAATTATACATTACAGTATTATCAACTGTAGTCACTATATTATACATTAGAGCCTCAGACCTTATTCATCTTATAGCTGAAAGTTTATAACTTTTTGCCAGTCTATCCCTATTTCCCCCACTTCTCAGCCCCTGGCATCCACCATTCTACTTTCTGTTTTTATGAGTTTGACTTTACTTTTTTAAAATTCCACATATAAATGATACCATGTAGTATTTGTCTTGCTCTGTCTGGTTTATTTCATTCAGCATAATGCCCTCCAGTTTCATTCATGTTGTCACCCATGGCAGGATTTCCATTTTATAAGGGTGAATAATTATATAGGCTGAATAATATTCCATTGTATATATATTCTTTATCCACTCACCCATTGACAGACACTTAGATTATTTCCATGTGTTGGCCATGTGAATAATGCTGCTGTGAACATGGGAGTGCAGATATCTCTTCAGGATAATTATTTTATTTTCTTTGGATATATACCCGGAAATGGAATTGTTGGATCATATGGTAGTTCTGTTTTTAATTTCTCAAGGAACCTCCATACTGGTTCCATAGTGGCTGTACCAATTTACATCCCTCCCAACAGTCTAAAAGTGTTTCCTTTTTTCTATAGCTTCAGTAGCATTTTCTATTTGTCTTTTTTATGATGGCCATTCTAACAGGCATGAGGTGAAAATCTCGTTGGGATTTCAATTTACATTTCTCTGATTAGTGATAATGAGCACCTTTCCTTGTACCTATTGGCCATTTGGATGGCTTCTTGGATAACCAAGTATTCAGCTCCTTTGCCTATTTTAAAATTAGGTTATCTGGTTTTTGGTATTGAGTTGTATGAATTCTTGTATATTTTGATACCAATCCCTCATTGGATATGTGGTTTGCAAATGTTTTCTGCCATTTCATGCATTGCTTTTCCATTTTGTGGATGGTTTCCTCTGTTGTGCAGAAGTTTTTAAGTTAGATGTAGTCCCACTTGTTTATTTTTGCTTTTATTGACTTGCTTTTGATGTGAAATCCAAAATATCATTACCAAGATGAATATCAAGGAGCATACTCCTACATTTTCTTCTAGGTATTTTATGGTTTCAGGTCTTACACTCAAGTCTTTAAATCCATTTTGAGTTGATTTTTGTGTATAGTATAAGATTGGGATTCAGTTTAATTACTTTTCATGTGACTACCCAGTGTTCCTAACACCATTTATTGAAGAGCCTATTCTTTCCTCATTGTAATACTTGGCTTCTTTGTCAAAAATTAATTGACCATGAAGGCATGGGTTTATTTCTGGGCTATTATTAGATATCATTGATTTATATGTCTGTTTTTGTGCCAATACCATGCTGTTTTGATTAATATAGCTTTGTAATGTCGTTTGAAATCAGAAATGTGATGCCTCCAGCTTTGTTCTTCTTACTCAAAATGCTTTGGCTATTTAGGGTCTTCTGTGGTTCCATATAAGTTTTAGGATTTTCTGTGAAACAGCCATTGGAATTTTGATAGGGATTGCACAGCAATCTGTAGATTGCTTTGGGTAGTGTGGACATTTTAATAATAATAATTGAATTAATATTAACGGACTATCTTTCTATTTATTGGGTCTTCTTCCATTTCTTTTATTAATGTTTTATGGTTTTCAGTGTACAGATTTTTCATGTCCTTGGTTAGATTTATTCCTAAATAATGTATTCTTTTTGATGCTATTGTAAATGGGATTGTTTTCTAAATTTCTCTTTCCAATAGCTCATTGTTAGTGTACAGAAACACAACTGATTTTTGTGTATTGGTTTTGTATCCTGCAACTTCACTGTGTTTATTAGTTCTAGTAGTTGTTTTGTGGAGTCCTTCAGGGTTTCTCTATATAATAGTGTGTCATTGACACAGAAAATTTTACTTTTTTTCTATTTGGATGATGCCTTTTATTTCTTTTTTCTTGCCAGTTGCTCTGGCTAGGATTTCCAGTACTATATTGAGTAAAAGTGGTTGAGAATGGGTGTCTTTGTCTTGTTTCTGATCTTAAAAGAAAAGCTTTAAAAAGCTTTCACAGTTTGGTATGATGTCAGATATTGGCTTCTCATAGTTGGCTTTTATTATATTGAGGTATGTTCTTTGTGTACCCAAATTTTTGAGAGGTTTTTATCATGAAAGGATGTTGGATTTTGTCAGATGCTTTTTTGGTATCTATTGCCATGATCTTATGACTTTTATCCTCCATTTTGTCAACGTGTGGATTGCATCGATTGATTTGCATATGTTGAACCATCCTTGCATTTCAAAAATAAATCCTACTTGGTCATGGTGTATGAACATTTAATATACTGTTGAATTCATTTTGCTAATATTTTGTTGAGTATTTTTATATATATGTTCATCAGGGACATTGGCCTGCAATGTTTTTTTTCTTGGAGTGTCCTTGTCTGGCTTCACCTTTTCTATTGTCTTCCCAGTCTCTCATTTATTTCCAATTTAATATTTGTTAGGTCCTTCTTTCTACTAAATTTGAGCTTTGTTTGTTCTTTTTCTATTTCCTTGATGTATAAAGTTAGGTTGTTTATTTTAGATTTTTCTTTTTTCTTAGCGTACAAATTGTTATAAACTTTCCTCTTAGAACTGCTTTTGCTACATTCCATGAGTATTGGTATGTTGTGTTTTCATTTTCATTTGTTTCAAGTTTTTTTAACTGGAAAGTGTACTTTATTTTTTATTTTTTAAATTTTTTTATTTGAGTATAGTTGGCACCAACGTTACATTAGTTTCAGGTGTACAACATAGTGATTCAACTTCTTTATAGGTTATGATGTGCTTACCGCAAGTGTAGCTACCTCTGTCAAGATACGGTGCTATACAGTACTATTGACTGCATTCCCTATGCTTGCCTTTTACTCCCATGACTTAGTCATTCTATAACTGAAAGTCTGTATCTCCCGCTCCCCTTCATCCATTTTGCCCATACCCCCACCCGCATTCCCTCTAGCAACCATTACTTTCTTCTCTGTATTTATAGGTCTGATTCTGCATTTTGTTTTGTTTATTCTTTTTTTTATATTACACATATGAGTGAAATTATATGGTATTTTTCATTCTCTTATTTCACTTAGCATCATAACCTCCAGGTCCATCCATGTTTTGCAAATAGCACAATCATCCTTTTTTATGGCTATGTAATATTTGTGTGTGTGTGTGTGTGTGTACCATATCTTCCTTACCCATTCAACCATTGATGGACGCTTAGATTGCGTCCATATCTTGGCTATTGCAAATAATGCTGCAATAAACATAGAGTTGCATATACTTTTTTGAATTAGCATTTGCATTTCCCAGTAGTGGAATTATTTCCATTTTTAATTCTTTGAAGAACCTCCATACTGTTTTTCACAGTGGCTGTACCAATTTATATTCCCACCAACAGTGTGTGAAAATTTCTTTTTCTCTCCATCCTTGCCAACATTTGTTATTTCTTGTTTTGACTTTAGCCATTCTGACAGTTAATAAGGTGACATCTCATTGTGGTTTTGATTTGTATTTCCCTGATGATTAGTGATGTTGAGCATCTTTTCATGTGTCTGTTGGACATCTGTGTCTTCTTGGAAAAATGTCTGTCTAGGTCCTCTGCTCATTTTAATCAGATTGTGTGTGTGTGTGTGTGTGTGTGTGTGTGTTGAGTTGTATGTTACTTTTTTCCTTTTTTAATTCTTTAAGCCATTGGTCAGTCAGGAGCATGTTGGTCAGTCTCCATATTTTTGTGAATTTTCCAGTTTTCCTCCTGTAATTGATACCTGCTTTCATACCAGTGTGGTCAGAAGAGATACCGAATATGATTTCAACTTCTTAAATTTGTTTTAAGAAATTTAGTCTTTTCTTGTCACTTAACCTGATTTATCTTGAAGAGTGTTCCATATGTGCTTGAGAAGAATGTGTATCCTGCTATTGGAAGGTCTGTTCTGTATATGTCTGTTAGGTCCATCTTGTTTAACATATGATTGAAGTCCAGTGTTTTTTAATTGACTTTTTGTCTGATGATTTATTCATTGTTGCAATTAGGATATTGAAACCCCCTAATATCCTGGTATTGCTGTTTCCTCTTTCAGATATGTTAATATTTGCTTTCTATATTTAGGTGCACCTATGTTGGGTACATAAATCTTTATAATTGTTATAGTCTCTTGATTAATTGATCCTTTTATCATTACATTGTCTTGTTACAGTTTTTGGTTTAAAGTGTATTTTGTTTGCTGTAGTACAGTTTCCCCTGCTTTCGTTTCCATTGACATAAAACATCTTTCTTTTTCATCCCTTCACTTCCAGTCTCTGTATGTCTTTAAAGCTGAAGAGAATCTCTTTTAGGCATTATATAGTTGGATCTTGTTTTTTTTTTTTTTAATATTCAACCATTCTGTGTGTTTCGATTGGAGAATTCAGTCCATTTACATTTAAAGTAATTATTGATGGGTATGGACTCACTACTGCCATTTTGGTAGTTGTTTGTTGTTTTCTGGCTGTTTTATAGTTCATTTTCTTCTTCTCTAGCTCTCCTCTGTGAATTGACTTTTTTCATAGTGGTATGCTTAATTGCTTTATTTTTTGTGTATCTCCTATAAGTTTTTGTTTATTAATTACCATGAGGCTTATGTAAAACACGTACTTATAACACTCTGTTTTAAGCTGGTAATAACTTTGAACATATTGATAAGATCTACATTTTTACACTCTCTTTCCCCAGATTGTATGTTCTTATTGTCAAAATTTACATGTTTTTGTCGTGTTTATTCATTAACAAATTATTACAGTTTTTTTATAGTTTTGTCTTTTAACCTTTATGCTACAGTTGTAAGTGATTTGCCATCTATTATTACAATCTTAGCATATTCTGAATTTAGCTGTATATTTTACCAATGAGTTTTATACTTTCATATATGTTCACTTTGAAAATTAATGTCCTTTTGTTTCAACTTAAGCACTCCCTTTAACATTTCTTGTGAGGTGAGTCTAGTCGATATAAACTCCTTTAGCTTTTGTTTGAGAAACACTTTATCTCACCATTAATTGTGAAGGATAAATTTGCAACTAGAGGATTGTTGGTTGGCAGGTTTTTGGTTCCCCCCACCCCCAGCGTTTTGAATATATATCATCCCACTCTTTTCTGTCCTGCAAGACAGGATACTATTAGATTAATAGGAGTTCTCTTGTACATACAAAGTTGTTTTGCTGTGTGTTTTTTTTTTTAAGATTTAAAAAATTTTTTTTATTTGACAGAGACACAGTTGAGAGAGGGAACACACACAAGCGGGGGGAGTGGGAGAGGGAGAAGCAAGCTTCCTGCAGAGCAGGGAGCCCAGTGCGGGGCTCGAACCCGGGACCCTGGGATCATGACCTGAGCCGAAGGCAGATGCTTAATGACTGAGCCACCCAGGTGCCCCTGTTTTGCTGCTTTTAAGATTCTGTCCTTGTCTGTAACTTTTGACAGTTTAATAATAATGTGTCTCAGTGTGGGTATTCTTAGATTCGTATTGTTTGGTACTGTGCTACTTGGATATGGATGTCTGTTTCTTTCCGGAGGTTTAGGAAGTTTTCAGCCATTACTTCTTTGAATAAGCTTTCTGCTCCTTTCTCTTTTCTCCTTCAGGGACCCTTATAGTGTATATAATTGTTGGCTTGATGGTATCCCATAAGTCCCTTAAGCTGTCTTCACTCTTTTTCATTCTTTTTTTTCTTGTTGTTTCTCCAATTTTATGAGTTCAGTTGCCCTTTGAGTTCACTGATCCTTTCTTCCATTTGATCTAGTCTGCTGTTGAACCAACCTCTCTATTGAATTTTTTGCACTTTTTAGCCAAAAGAGTCTGAGAAGCAATCTCTATTGAATTTTTTGTTCAGTTATGTTCTACAGCTCTATAATTTGTTTCGTGTTTTGAAATTTTTTTGTTTCTTTGTTGAAATCTTACTTTATTCATACATTGCTCTCTCTTGAGCTCATTAATCATTTTTATGACCATTATTTTGAACTATCAGGTAAACCACTTATCTCCTTTTCATAAAGATCTGTTTCTAGAGACTTACCTTGTTTTTTTTTTTTTTTTGGTTTGTTTGTTTGTTTGGAAATATTCAACTGTTTCTTCATTTTCCTTGATTCTCTTTGTTGGTTTCTGTGCATTAGAACAGCCACTTCTTCCAGATATGACATAGTGGTCTTGTGTAGGAAATGAATCTCCTACTTCAGTGTTCAAGCTGATTGTCCTAGCTGCATTTTTTGTTTTTAGTAGCCCGCAGTACCTGAGAGTGTGCCAAGACCTGTCAGTGTTCCAAAGAGGAGGATCACAGTGAGTGTCCCTTATGATATATATTTTTCTCATTACCCTGATGTGTAGGAGTAGCTCAGCGAGTTTCTGAATCTTTTTCAGAAGGAATTGTTCCATGTGTGGCGGTACATTTGCATTCTTGGGTAGAGGGGAACTCAGGAGCCTCCTATGTCACCATCTTGGGTACTCCTCCATTTTCTTAAAATAAAAATTTAATTTCTTTAAAAAATTTTTTTTCTTCCAAGATTTTATTTAAATTCAAGTTAGTTAATATATATTGTAGTATTAGTTTCAGGAGTAGAATTTAGTAATTCATCACTTACATATAACACCCAGTGCTTATCACAAGTGTCCTCCTTAATGCCCATCACCCATTTAGCCCATTTCTCCCCACCTCCCCTCCAACAACGCTCAGTTCTCTATAGTTAAGAGTCTCTTGGGGCGCCTGGGTGGCTCATTCGTTAAGCGTCTGCCTTCAGCTCAGGTCATGATCCCAGGGTCCTGGGATCGAGCTCCACATCGGGCTCCCTGCTCCGCAGGAAGCCTGCTTCTCCCTCTCCCACTCCCCCTGCTTGTGTTCCGTCTCTCGCTGTGTCTGTCAAATAAATAAAATCTTAAAAAAAAAAAAGAGTCTCTTATGGTTTGCCTCCCTCTCTGTTTTTATCTTATTTTATTTTTCCTACCCTTCTCCTGTGTTCGTCTGTTTTGTTTCTTAAATTTGATGTATGAGTGAAATCATATACTTGTCTTTCTCTGACTGACTTATTTTGCTTAGCATAAAACACACTAGTTCCATCCATGTTGCATATGGTAAGATTTCATTCTTTTTGATGACTGAGTAATATTCCGTGTGTGTGTGTGTGTGTACACACACATATATATATATATCACATTTTCTTTATCCATTCATTAATCGATGGGCATCTAGGCTCTTTCCATAATTTGGCTGTTATTGATAGTGCTGCTATAAACACTTGGGCGCATGTTGCCTTTTTGAATCGGTATTTTTGTAAAAAATATTTTGTAAAAAAAAAAATTTAGGGTAAATACCTAGTAGTACAATTGCTGGATCATAGGGTAGCTCTATTTTTAACTTTCTGAGGAACCTCCATACTGTTTTCCAGAGTGGCTGCACCAGCTTGCATTCCACCAGCAATGCAAGAGGGTTCCCCTTTCTCCACATCCTCACCAGCACCTGTTGTTTCCTGTGTTGTTGATTTTAGCCTTTCTGACAGGTGTGAGGTGATATCTCATTGTAGTTTTGATTTGTATTTCCCTGATGATGAGTGATATTGAGCATTTTCTCATGTGTCTGTTACCATTTGTATGTCTTCTTTGGAGAAATGTCTGCTCATGTCTTCTGCCCATTTCTTAACTGGATTATTTATTTTTGGGGATGTTGAGTTTGATAAGTTCTTTATAGATTTTGGATACTAGCCCTTTATCCGATATGTCATTTTATAAATATCTTCTCCTATTCTGTAGGTTGACCTTTAGTTTTGTTGATAGTTCCTTCACTGTGAAGAAGTTTTTTATCTTGGTGAAGTCCCAGTAGTTTACTTTTGCTTTTATTTCCCTTGCCTCTGGTGACGTGTCTAGTAAGAAGTTGCTACAGCTGAGGTCAAAGAGCTTATTCCCTGTGCTCTCCTCCAGGATTTTGATGTCTCACATTTAGGTCTTTCATTTCTTTCTAATTTATTTTTTATTTAGTTTTGTAAGAAAGTGGTCTAGTTTTCTCAGCACCATTTGTTGAAGAGACTCTCTTTTTCCCATTGGATATTCTTTCCTGCTTTGCCAAAGATTAGTTGACCATAGAGCTGTGGGTCCATTTCTGGGTTCTCTATTCTGTTCCATTCTGTGTGTCTGTTTTTGTGCCAGTACCATACTACCTTGATGTGATTACAGTTTTGTAATACAGCTTGAAGTCCAGAATTGTGATGCCTCCAGCTTTGATTTTCTTTTTCAACATTGCTTTGGCTATTCAGGGTCTTTTCTGGTTCCATACAAATTTTAGAATTGTTTATTCTAGCTCTGTGAAAAATGCTGGTATTATTTTGGTAGGGATTGCATTGAATGTGTAGATTACTTTGGGTAGTACAGACATTTTAACAATATTTGTCCTTCTAATCCATGAGCATGGGATGTTTTTCCATTTGTGTCTTCTTCAATTCCTTTCATAAATGTTCTGTAGTTTTCAGAGTACAGATCCTTTACCTCTTTTGTTAGGCTTATTCCTAGGTACCTTACTGTTTTTGGTGCAGTAGTAAATAGGATCAATTCCTTGATTTCTCTTTCTGCTGCTTCATTATTGATGTATAGAAAGGCAACAGATTTCTGCACATTGATTTTGTATCCTATGACTTTGCTGAGTTCATGGATCAGCAGCAATTTTTTGTGGAGTCTTCCAAGTTTTCTACATTGAGTATCATGTCATCTGCGAATAGTGAAGGTTTGACCTCTTCCTTGCTGATTTGGATGTCTTTTATTTCTTTTTGTTGTCTGCTGAGGCTAGGACTTTCAGTACTATGTTGAACAACAGTGGTGAGAGTAGGCATCCTTGTGTTCCTAACATTAGGGGAAAATCAGATTTCTCCATTGAGGATGATATTAGCTGGGGGTCTTTCATATATGACCTTTATGATCCTGAGGTGTGTTCCTTCTATCCCTACTTTGAGGATTTTTATCAAGAAAGGATGCTGTATTTTGTCAGATGCTTTTTCCACATCTATTGAGAGGATCATATGGTTCTTACCCTTTCTTTTATTTATGTGGAATATTGCATTGATTGATTTGCAGATATTGAACCACCCCTGCAGCCCAGGAATAAATCCCACTCGATCGTGGTGAATAATCCTTTTAATGGCTGTTAGATTCAGTTAGCCAGTATCTTTTGAGAATTTTTGTATCCATGTTCATCAAGTTTATTGGTCTATAATTCTCCTTTTTAGTGGGTTTGCTGTCTGGTTTTGGAATCAAAGTAATGCTGTCCTCATAGAATGAATTTGGGAGTTTTCCTTCCATTTCTAGGAGAACAGTATTAATTCTTCTTTAAATATCTGGTAGAATTCCCCTGGGAAGCTATCAGTTGTGGACTCAGGAGATTTTTGATTACTGACTTAATTTCTTTGCTGGTTATGGGTCTATTCAAATTCTCTATTTTTTCCTGTTTCAGTTTCATAGTTTATATGTTTCTAGGAATTTATCCATTTCTTCCAGATTGCCCAATTTGTTGGCATGTAATTGTTCATAATACTCTCGTATTTCTGTGGCATTGGTTGTGATCTCTTTCAATCATGATTTTATTTATTTAGGTCCTTCATCTTTTCTATTTGATAAGTCTGGCTTAGGGGTTTATCAATTTTGTTAATTCTTTCAAAGAACCAGCTCCTAGTTTCATTGATCTGTTCTGTTTTTTTTTCTATATCATTTATTTCTGCTCTAATATTTACTATTTCCCTTCTGCTGCTTTTAGGCTTTATTTGCTGTTCTTTTTCCAGCTCCTATAGGTGTAAGGTTAGGTTGTGTGTATTTGTGACTTTTCTTGATTCTCGAAGAAGGCCTGTATTGCCATATCCTTCCCTCTTATGACCACCTTTGCTGCATCCCAAAGGTTTCAGAGTGTCTTGTTTTCATTTTCATTTGCTTACATGTATTTTTTATTTCTTCTTCAATTTCCTGGTTAACCCATTCATTCTTTAGTAAGATGTTCTTTAACCTCCATGTATTTGAGGTCTTTCCAAATTTTTTCTTGTGATTAACTTTGAGTTTCATAACATTGTGGTCTGAAAATATGCATGGTATGATCGCAATCTTTTTGTACTGGTTGAGGGCTGATTTGTGACACAATATTTGATCTATTCTGGAGAATGTTCCAGTTACACTAGAAAAGAATGTGTATTCTGCTGCTTTAGAATGAAATACTCTGAATATATCTGTAAAGTTCATCTTGTCCAGTGTGTCATTGAAAGCCCTTGTTTCGTGTTGATCTTCTGCTTAGATGGTCGTCCGTTGCTGTGAGTGGGATGTTAAAGTCCCCTTCTATTATTGCGTTATTATCAGTGAGTTTCTTTAAGTTTGTTATTAATTGATTTATATATATGGCTGCTTCCAAGTTGGGGGCATAAGTATTTACAATTGTTAGATCATCTTGTTGGATAGACCCCTTTACTATTATATAGTGCCTTTCTTCATCTCTTATTACAGCCCTTGGTTTAAAATCTAGTTTGTCTGATATAAGTATGGCTATTCCAGCTTTGTTTGATGTCCATGAGCATTGATAGATGGTTCTCCACTCACTCACTTTCAATCTGGAGGTTTCTGTCGGTCTAAAATGAGTCTTTTGTAAGCAGCATATTGATGGGTCTTGTTTTTTTTAATGCATTCTAATACCTTATATCTTTTGATTAGAACATTTAGTCCATTTACATTCAGAATGATTATTAATAGATATGAATGCAGTGCCATTGTGTTACCTGTAAAGTCAATGTTCCTGTAGATTGTCTTTGTTGCTTTTGGTCTCTTTCCCCTCAAAGCGTCCCCTTTAATATTTCTTTCAGAGCTGGTGTAGTGTTCATGAACTCCTTTAATTTTTGATTGTCTTGGAAACTCTTTGTCTCTCCTTCTATTCTGAATGACAGCCTTGCTGGATAAAGTGTTCTTGGCTGCATATTTTTCCTAGTAACATGTTGAATATATCATGCCACTTTTCTTATGTCTTGCCAAGTTTCTGTGGACAGATCTGCTGCTAACCTTATTTGTCTACCCTTGTAGGTTAAGGACCTTTTTTCTCTAGCTACTTTCAGAATTCTTTATCTTTGTATTGTTCAAGTTTCACTATGATATGCCTTGATGTTGACCTATTTTTGTTGATTTTGAGGGGGAGATCTCTGTGCCTCTTGGACTTGAATGACTGTTTCCTTCCCCGGGTTAGGGAAGTTCTCAGCTACAGTTCATTCAAATAAGCTTTCTGCCCCCTTTTTCCACTCTTCTTCTTTTGGGACTCCTATGATATGGATATTATTGTGCTTTATGGAATTGGTAAGTTCCCTAAGCCTGTAGTCATGATCTAATGGTTTTCTTTCCCTCTTCAACTTCATCATTTTCCATAATTTTATCTTCCGTATCACTGTTTATTCCTCTGCTTCTTCCATCCTTGTTGGAATTACATCCAGTCAGTTTTACATCTCAGTTACAGCATTTGTATTTCAGCCTGACTAGTTTTTACATCTTTTATCTCTGCAGCAAGAATTTCTCTGGTGTCTTCTCTGTTTTTTTCAAGCCCAACTGGTATTCTTATGACTGTTGTTCTAAAATCTTGTTCACCTAGATATATTGCTTATGTCTGTTTTGAGCCTGGCCGTGTTTATGATTTCTTGTTGATCTTTCTTTTGGGGAGAATTCCTCCATTTTGTCATTATGTCTAGGTTTCTGTCTTTTGTGTGTTATGAAAGCTTGTCATGTTTCCCGCTCCTCAGAACAATACTATATTAAAAAGGGGTCATATACTGTCCAGGCCCTGGTACTTCAGGAAGTGTTTGTTTTGGCTACTCTTTCCCACAGGTCAGTTATCTGCAGAGTCCCTTCTTGCAGTGGGGATGTTTGGGCCTTTAACTAGGTGTGCTTTGACTTGTTAAGATAAACCTGATTTGGAAAAAAAAAAAAAGTGTCTGTGCCTGGGTGGTTCTGTTGGTTAAGCATCTTGATTTCACCTCAGGTCATGATCTCAGGGTTGTGAGATCAAGCCCCATGTTGGGCTCCACACTGAGCATGGAGCCTGCTTAAGGGTCTCTCTCTCCCTCTCTGTGTCTCCATCCCCCACCCCTCTTAAAAAAAAAAAAATCCTGGCCCAAAAAAAACAAAAAAAAGTAAAAGGAACAAAAAAAGAAACAGACAAAAAATTATAAGTCTGCTTCCAAAGAAAAAGAAAGAAAAAAGAAGCCTGACCCATTAAAAAGTAAGAAACCAACAGAAAACTATAAGCTTGAGTCCAAAGAAAAAAGAAGGGGGAAAAAAACAGAAAGAAAAGGGAAAGCCTAGTCCTATTTTCACCAGAACTGAAGCTGATGCTTTGGAGCACTCTGTGATCAGTATACTTGGTACATGCAGTGGGCCTGTGTTAGTCCTCTATGGGAGAGGCCTGCTTTGCTGGCTCACAGTCAGACCTGCCCTATTAAAAATGCCCCTGCAAGGTGCAGAAGGGCAGGGTTTGGTGTAAGTGGCTGCACCCTCCACTGGGGGTGCTGTGTTGCTCACTGATGTCGGACTGTGCTGGTGGGCGAGGGGTGGGTGGAATATGGCAATGCCCTGCCCTTTAGTCCCAGGAAGGGGAACTCGCAGCCCCCGCTGCTCAGGAAGCCCTCACAGAAAAGCAAACAATCTCCCCTCCTGTTGCCCAGGCCTCCTTCAGATGCCTGCCCTCAACCTATCCATGCCTGGGCCTTCAGCATGCCCCACACCAGAGTTCTCCTGTGTTTTTATCTCTGGTGCACAGCTGGGATTTCAAAACTCCAAATCTTAAAGGACCCAGCAAGGTGTGGACCTGTCCCCCTCCTCCAAGAGAAGAGCCTCACAATGCTGTTCCTGGAGCCACTCTGTCATAGAGAAAGCAGTCGCCCGGGCATTCAGGTGCCTGGAGTCTATGATGAAGTACTGGGGAAAGCTACAACCAGGTTATTGGCCCTCTGTGCACTCTTCCTGTCCCCTGCTATTAAATGGCCACTCAGTGGTGCCCACTGGGTCCCTTGTCCTTGGAGAGACAATATACCCTCTTCCAAATATACCCTAGGAGGGGGAACATTTTTTCCCAGTGCTACCCAGGGCATCCCCACACTGCACTGTCTGCCATCCACTCCCTGGAGCACTACCGTCTGCCTGGCTTGATTCTGGCAAGTGGCATAGACTCCTAAAACCTCAGAGTTTGAGCTCCACTGTTGGCAAAAATCTTGCCATAGTCAGTTCCTCTTGATTACCCAGTCAATGGTCCTAGGGAAGTTTTTCTTGTGCAAACCTGTTGTGCTGTTCTCTCTTGCCTTCTTTCCCTGTCCTCTCTCCACAAAAAGGGCTCCCACCCCCTACCTGGCAACATGGCTTTTCTCTCCCCCAATTCACATCTCTGAACCTTATAGCCTCCATGTTCTTTCCCTCTAATTGTGCAGACTGTTCTCTTAATCCTCAGATCTGTTTCCTAGTTGTTCAAAATGTTTTGTGCCAATCTAGCTGTGTTTGAGGGACAAGGCAAGATCAGGCCCCCCCAAAACTACACCACCATCTTAACTCCTCCTCAAAATTTAATTTCTAAGTACTACTTTCATTCATTAAATTATTCATCAAATATTTAATGAATGCTTGCTAGACCCTATTTGAGGTTCTTGGGACACATCTAAATAAAACCAAGTCTTTCTGTCTTTGTGAAGTTTACATTATCAGAGAAAAACAAGTAATAAATATGTAACTATATGCTAAATACTTTCAATATGATATTCTTAGTATTATTCAGTCCTATATATTTTCTAAATTCCTTTATGATTTCTTCTTTGGCCTGGGGTCTAGGCATTATGGTCACATAATGTAGCTTAATAATCCTTATTCGTTGATAATTTGAGAAAGCCTGCTTCCTGAGTGAAATTATGGACAGTTCAATTGTTTTATGTTTGAAAAGAATGTATGTTCTTTAGTTATTTTATGTGGCCTTTAGATAAAAACTGTTAACTGTATTATTTCAACTTATTTTTGTCTGCTTGCCTATACATTATGGATTTGTTTTAAAATCTTCCATGATTTTTGTGTTTTGTCATTTTTTTCCTATAATTGTGATGGTTTTTTATTTCTGCATTAAAGTACATTATCAGATGCTTTCAAGTTCATAAATTTAGTCTTTCCAATGAATCTTTTTTTCCATTGAATCATTTTCTTAATGATTAGGTTGGACTAACTTTATATCTAGTAATTCTTCTTTCCTGAGATTTCTATAATTTTGAAAACTAATATTCCAGCCTTTTTTTCAGCCTGTTTTGGCTAGTTTATCTTTTTATTTTCTCTGCATCACTAGGTTTTAGTTGTGTCTCATAAATAGTGTACGTTTATTTTTCTAATGATCTTATGGTTTCTTATCTGGTGAATTTAGTCTACTCAAATTTATTACGATTACTGGCATTTTTTTTTTCACATCTAAGGTGTCTGTGATTTTAAGATACATCACTATTTTATATACATATGTTGAGTCTCCACTAGATGCTTAAAAGTTAATAATTTTCTTCCTCTTGAATCATTCTTTTTGTGTTTATGTAAGATCTGCTTTATATTTAATACCTAATAGTGTGCGTTAAACTATGACACGATACCTTTAAAATAGCCTTACATATGGAACTCGTAGAGCACTCAGTGTTGCAATCCTACCTTAAGGAACATTTTTTTCAAGTTTACTATCAAGTTTATGTCCCACTTTTCTGTTTTGGGCTGGTTAATTTTTCTACATGCACAAATCATTGTAAATGACAATTAAATATAACAATACTACCAGGCAATGTACATGACTCAACTGAAGTGAAGACAAATAGACAACCTGGGACTAGCTTTGTGACTCTATGGGCAGTGAAACTGTCAAACTGCTATGTGGTCAGCAGCAACTGTATGATGTCTTCAGTTATTAGATGCATTCAAATTTCAGAGGTAATAAAATATGAAAAACTTGGTGAAAAATTGATATAAAATTGATAATATATTTCACTTACCGTATTTTATATTTACCCTGCCTTTTTTTAAAAGAACCTATTCTTTCCTGATCTTCTATTAGATTTTTAGGTTTTCTTTATTCTTTTTTTCTTTACTGATCTTGAAGTTCTGAATTTTATTATTTTAGTGGTTACCTGTAAACTCAATACACTCTCTTGATTTAATAAACTGAGAAGCTAATCAGTGTCTCTACTTTTCTCCTGGATAAATACATGGCATTACAACACTATACCTCTAGTCATCATGTTCCTATTTTGTACATTATTTTTGTCCGTGTTTTTAGTGAACCTTATTCTAGATTGATAATTATTTTCTCTCAGCATGTGAATATGATATTATTCAATGTCTTCTTACTGCCTTGTTGCTATTGAGAAGTCTACTGTCACTTCATCTATCTTTTGTATGTAATCTAATCTTTTCTATTGAGTTGTTTGTTAGAACTTTGTCTTTAATGTTCTGCAGTTTGACTGGTGGGCTGGAGTACAGATTTATTATTTATCTTGCTGGGGACTTGTGATTCTTAAAGGATTCATGACTTTTATCAGTATTTGAAAGTTATCAGATATTATTTATTCAAAAGTGCCTGTCCTCTGTTCTCTCTGTCCTCTAGTTCTGGAGATTTTTAGAAAATTGTGTTTCTGTCACATATTACCTTTGTGTTTCATAATCTCATTTTCATATTTTATATCTCTATATTTCTGCATGGTAAATTCAAGATTATTTCCTCAGATCTAATCTGTTTCACTGTTTTCTTTGTAGCTCTGTCTGATCTACCATTTTGGCTATTCATTAGGTTTTAAATATTAACGATCCTATATGTATTACATGTATTAATATATAGAAAAGTGCATACAACATAAACATACAGTTTATCAAGAAAATTGATAACTAGATATCAATTAGTTTTCTTGATAACAATAAAACTAACAGCAAGATACTCACAATCTCCATCTGGGTCAAACATATAATATATCAACAAACCATGTTCTAGAAGCTCTGACATCTCTTCCCTACCTTGTAGTAGTAACAACACTGTCTAGACTCTTTATGGTTTTTATTTTACTGTTTTTCGTTATAGTGTGTGTGTGTGTGTGTGTATCCATAAGCATATATAATTTGTGGGTTTTTAATTTATATAAATAGAATCATAAGTATACACTTTGTTTTATGTTTTTTCACTCAACATTATATCTAAGATATAGGTGTAAAGATGAGATGTGTGTGTAATTTCCAGCATTGGACTATTCCAAATTCAAACTTATTCCCATATTTCCTCTTGGAGTTTTTTTTTTTCTTTTAAAAATATCTTATTTATTTATTTGTCAGAGAGTACAAGCAGGGGGAGCGGCAGACAGAGGAAGAGGGAGAAGCAGGCTCCCCGCTGAGCAAGGAGCCCAATGCGGGGCTCCATCCCAGTACCCTGGGATCATGACCTGAGCCAGAGGCAGACGCTTAACTGGCTAAGCCACTTAGGCATCCCTCCTCTTGGAGTTCTAATGTATTTCTTGTTTTTGGTCCCTGTCTCTTAGATCTCTGATGTTTTTTGAATTACAACCAATGTGTTCATTTTTTCATAGAATGTTTTGCATTGTTTCTTATGCTACTGATACTTTGTGTCTGTTATTTCAAGCAGATATTTGAGCTCTATAGGAGGTCTGAATTGCTTGGGGTTTATGCCTTTTGTTTGCTTTCCTTCCTGTTTTGTAGTGTTGGACCATTGACTCATCTTTAGCTATGCTTTATCTCTGGTAATCATGGGGGTCCAGTGTGTCTCTTGAAGATTTGTTTCTTTTGCTTCTGCAAGGTATTCAGGATTATCATTTGGCTTCAAGTCCTTGTACCATACTATTGTATAAATTTGAGCCTCAAATTCCTGAAGGCAGCTTTGGAATAACTAATAATCAGGAAAGACTCTACTTTTCCTCCCACTCAGGGCCTAAGCCACAGAAGGTGGGGATTTTTGTCTTTGTTTTTCTTTTTTTTTAATTTTTTTTATTATTATTATTATTATGTTATATTAATCACCATATATTACATCATTAGATTTTGATGTAGTGTTCACTGATTCATTGTTTGTGTATAATACCCAGTGTTCCATGCAGAATGTGCCCTCTTTAATACCCATCACCAGGCTAACCCATCCCCCCACCCTTCTCCCCTCTAGAACGCTCAGTTTTTCAGAGTCCATCGTCTCTCACGGTTTGTCTCCCCCTCCGATTTCCCCCCCTTCATTCTTCCCCTCCTGCTATCTTTTTTTTTTTTAAACATATAATGTATTATTTGTTTCAGAGGTACAGATCTGTGATTCAACAGTCTTACACAATTCACAGCGCTCACCATAGCACATACCCTCCCCAATGTCTATCACCCAGCCACCCCATCCTTCCCACCCCCACCACTCCAGCAACCCTCAGTTTGTTTCCTGAGATTAAGAATTCCTCATATCAGTGAGGTCATATGATACATGTCTTTCTCTGATTGACTTATTTCGCTCAGCCTGACACCCTCCAGTTCCATCCATGTAGTTGCAAATGGCAAGATTTCATTCCTTTTGATGGCTGCATAATATTCCATTATATATATGTACCACCTCTTCTTTTTTTTTTTTTTAAGGTTTTACTTATTTATTTGACAGAGAGAGACACAGTGAGAGAGGGAACACAAGCAGGGGTAGTGGGAGAGGGAGAAGCAGGCTTCCTGCTGAGCAGGGAGTCCAATGCGGGGCTCGATCCCAGGACCCTGGGATCATGACCTGAGCCGAAGGCAGACGCTTAACCAACTGAGCCACCCAGGCGCCCCAGTACCACCTCTTCTTTATCCATTCATCTGTTGATGGACATCTTGGCTCTTTCCATAGTTTGGCTATTGTGGACATTGCTGCTATAAACATTAGGGTGCACGTACCCCTTCGGATCTCTACATTTGTATCTTTGGGGTAAATACCCAGTAGTGCAATTGCTGGATTGTATGGTAGCTCTATTTTCAACTTTTTGAGGAACCTCCATACTGTTTTCCAGAGTGGGTGCACCAGCTTGCGTTCCCACCAACAGTGTAGGAGGGTTCTCCTTTCTCCACATCCCCACCAACATCTGTCGATTCCTGACTTGTTAATTTTAGCCATTCTGACTGGTGTGAGGTGGTATCTCATTGAGGTTTTGATTTGGATTTCCCTGATGCCGAGCGATGTTGAGCACTTTTTCATGTGTCTGTTGGCCATTTGGATGTCTTCTTTGGAAAAATGTCTGTTCATGTCTTCTGCCCATTTCTTGATTGGATCATTTGTTCTTTGGGTGTTGAGTTTGATAAGTTCTTTATAGATTTTGGATACTAGCCCTTTATCTTATATGTCATTTGCAAATATCTTCTCCCATTCTGTCGGTTGTCTTTTGGTTTTGTTGACTGTTTCTTTGGCTGTGAAAAAGCTTTTTATCTTGATGAAGTCCCAGTAGTTCATTTTTGCCCTTGCTTCCCTTGCCTTTGGCGATGTTTCTAGAAAGAAGTTGCTGTGGCTGAGGTCGAAGAGGTTGCTGCTTGTATTCTCCTTTAGGATTTTGATGGACTCCTGTCTCACATTGAGGTCTTTCAACCATTTTGAGTCTGTTTTTGTGTGTGGTATAAGGAAATGGTCCAGTTTCATTCTTCTGCATGTGGCTGTTTATTTTCCCAACACCATTTGTTAAAGAGACTGTCTTTTTTCCATTGGACATTCTTTCCTGCTTTGCCGAAAATGAGTTGACCATAGAGTTGAGGGTCCATTTCTGGGCTCTCTATTCTGTTCCATTGATCTATGTGTCTGTTTTTGTGCCAGTACCATATTGTCTTGATGATGACAGCTTTGTAATAGAGCTGGAAGTCTGGAATTGTGATGCCGCCAGCTTTGCTTTTCTTTTTTAACATTCCTCTGGCTATTTGGGGTCTTTCTGGTTCCATACAAATTTTAGGATTATTTGCTCCATTTCTTTGGAAAAAAAGTGGATGGTATTTTGATAGAGATTGCATTGAATGTGTAGATTGCTCTAGGTAGCATTGACATCTTCACAATATTTGTTCTTCCAATCCATGAGCATGGAATGTTTTTCCATTTCTTTGTGTCTTCCTCAGTTTCTTTCATGAGTATTTTATAGTTTTCTGAGTACAGATTCTTTGCCTCTTAGGTTAGATTTATTCCTAGGTGTCTTATGGTTTTGGGTGCAACTGTAAATGGGATCAACTCCTTAATTTCTCTTTCTTCTGTCTTGTTTTTGTTTTTCTTTGTTTTTGACAGTGGTGAACTCTCTCTTTCTTACTTTCATTTTTTCCCTCTCCTTCCTCACCCTCCTTCCCCTCTTTCCTTTTCTTCCCCTCCCTCATCTCCCCATTTCTTTCTCTCTCTTTTTTTAATGTTTCACACTACTGAAGATGTAGCCCTTGGAAAATTTGACTTTATGTGGCCAACTTAACTTCAAATCTCTGCCTGTTGCAGTCCCAAGGACTTGTCTTTTTCCCAAGAGAGCTTTAACACTAATATCCTTGGCTACCCAGAGTAGGCAGCCTCTTTCGGGCCTGTAGCACAGCCTAGAACATTAATGCTCATGTACCTTTCCCTCTGGTTTTTCAATTTCTCTTTGTTTTGGGCTTCCTATTTATCTGTCTATCTAACCAGATCAACTCTTCATTTATAAGAAAGTTTGATTTATTAATTCATCATCTTGTTTATTTTATAGAAGAAGGTTTTTGGTTTATCTACTGCACTATTTTATTAACCTTCTTTATCAGAGATAAAGAATGTTTTATCTTATCTTAAGGTATCTATTTTAAAAAAATAGGTTTTGGGGCGCCTGGGTGGCTCAGTTGGTTAAGTGACTGCCTTCGGCTCAGGTCATGATCCTGGAGTCCCGGGATCAAGTCCCGCATCAGGCTCCCTGCTCAGTGAGGAACCTGCTTTTCCCTCTGGCCCTCCCCCCTCTCATGTGCTCGCTTGCTCTCTCTCATTCTCACTCTCTCAAAATAAATAAATCTTTAAAAAAAATAGGGTTTTTTTAGGTTTTCTAGTTGCCTTCCGTGTAAGTCTTTGGCTGCCAGTGTCAGAAACTCAAAAGTATTTAAGCAAAGGGGGGATTTATTAATTCTTATAACTCAGAAGTATAGGGCTTTTCTGGCTTCAGGTTTGTATAGTCTAGAGCTTAAGCAAGGTCAACAGGGCCCTTTCTCTCTCCCTGCTTTACCCTTACTTTTTTCAGTGTTGGATTTTTTTTCAGAATTCATTTTCCATTTAGCTGAGGAAAGTAATTTTAAGGATTTGGTATCCTCACAGTTTATGGCCTCCTTTTGTTACATAGTATTTTACTTTCAAATCCTAGGAAATAACTTTTTGCCTAGTTGGGGCATGTTGCTCTTTCTGAACTGGCTACGGTGGCCTGTGGGCTTGTATATTCCAATTGGCCAGGTTTGGTCATCTGCCCAACTCTGAGATGTAAGGGCAGATATACTGTGTTAAGCAGCCCTACTAGGTCCACATGGGTAGAAGGCAGTTTGGTTCCTCAAAGGAAAAACCAGACAGAGTTCCCAATGAATAGAAAAAAGTCCTAGGAGGGCAGATATCTTATATGTGCAATATGCATTTTTTAGCAGCTCATCAGACCTCTGGTTAGAAATTTAAACAAAGATGTGAGACTGCTATAATTTCAAGACTATCACTGTCTCTGATCATTCTTTTCAACCCTGAATAGATTAATCAGCAGTAAGCTACCAACCAAGATCCCTTTCCCTCCTTTATCAAGTCCTAACAGTTTCACTTTCTGAAATCTCTGGAATCTGTTCATTTTTCTTTATCTACCATTGATAGTGTAGTCCAGGCCATAGTCCTCTTTCCTCTGATCTATCAAAATTAAATCCTTAGTGATCAGTCAGTATCTACTCTGGTTCCCCTTCAGTCTGTTCTCCACACTGTGGTGTAGTGATCTGTTCAGAATGCAAATCTAATTATGTGTTTCCTATCCTCCAACTACACCTCAAGTTTTTAAAACCTTTCATTAGGCAGAAATTATTAACTAGATTGACATCTGGCCCATCATCACTTCTCCAACTATTCTTGCTCAATAATTCCCTTTTATATAAATTATATATTCTCTTATTACTGTCTACCTCTCCTTTTACACTTACTATAATTACAGTTTTGCACTTGTATATGAGTATTTGATGAATGTCCGATTTCTCCATTAGACTGTAAAAGCAGATATCATGTCTGTTTTCCATTATCTTTTAATTTCACTAGTTAGAATGTGACTTGGCTTACAGTAGAAAATAAATATTTATTTCATTAATTAACTGATTGATTACTATAAAGAGACCTCCGTGATAACGTGGACAATTTATTTGTTCAACATCCATCTCCAAGAGCTTTCTAGTCAATTGATTTTGGATTTGGGCCCTCCAATATAATCTAACTTAGAAGTTTATGGAGAATATTATATAGCTATCAGATGACAAGTGTGGGATGTTTTGAGTATCTGTCAACACATAGTTATGTTCATGTGAAATAATGTGAAAGGCTATAAAGCAGTATGGCTATACTCATTGAAATCAGCAAGGAGTAGCCCATTGCACTGGTTAAATACCTCTTTTCCCATTAACACCCAAATAAGTTATTTATCTGGTTGAAACCCCCAATTTTTCTTTTGTGCTTTTCTGCTTACATCTGTTGGGCTTGATGATGTATTTGCTGCTGGGGCCACTTGCTTTTAGACAAGAAGCAGGAAGTTTCTACCAACTTCTACCTCAGGAAGCAAAGACCCCTGCCCAGAGTCAGTACTGCTCTAAGTGGACCGGGGTTAGGACAGGGCAGTTTCTCCCCAGGCTTGGGCACCACCCTAGTAAAAGTAGTCTGCCAGAGGTGGGAAGAAAGGCTTTTCTTACCCCTTCTTCTCTAACAGGACTGGACCCCTTCTTCTATATTCACTCTCTTTAGTTTTTTCTTGCCTTAGATATGGATCATCCATCCCTCCTGCAGTTCCCTTGGGACTACTGTATGGGTGACAGTGGAATGACTTTACATGCATCAAGGTTAAAAGGCTAAAATTACTTGATATAAATACATTTAGTTTCTTTGGAAAGAGCTCTGGGTTCACAGTTTATATCATAATCAAGTAACACTGAAGTAATAATTTCTTCAAATGGTTGATAACAGTCTGACATAAAAAATTTTGGAAAACAGTTAAAGTTGTGCATGAGTTGGCTTGACTGTAAAGTGGAATTAATATATTTTGGTAAATTTATGATTTTTTAAATATGTGCAAAAGAAGAAAGCTGAGGGAGTTAGAAGAAAGAGAGGGAGAAATCTTAGTAGTCATAAGAGGATGGCATCTGATAAACATACTGAAAATACACTTGAAGAATTGATCTTGTTCTCCATCTGTTAGGTGCTGATATTTAATCATATTCAACACTAGTTCTACCTTCCTTTCACTTTCCTTTAAACATCCTACTAACACTTGACACAGTGCCTTGCAAGTTCTGGCCTCATGATAAATAACTATTGGTTAGCTGAAGGAATGAACGGATGAAGAGTGAAGAGATGAATGACAAGATTCTAGACTTTCACAGTACAAATAAATACATTAACTTATCAAGATTTGAAAACCATAACTTTTCAATAATTTAGATAATATAGATGAAAGGATTGATTTGATCTAAAAATTTGAACGGTGAAATTATCAGAAGTTTGATTACTATATCTAAAATGCAGCGGCACCTGCCTGGCACAGTTGATAAAGCAGGTGACTCTTGATCTCGAGGTTGTGAGTTGAGCCCCATGTTGTCTGTGAAGCCTATTTAAATAATAAATGAATAAAGAAGAAATTTTAAAAAATGCAAATGATAAATAGGAAGTTAGATAACTTGAAGTGAGCTTTTTAGGAGATACATATTATTTAATGTAGGAATCATTGATTGCTGTTCAGAAAATGATTTTTAAAAGACTTTATTCTCATTCTCGATTTATTTTAGAATTTTGCCACATAGAAATTGTTTTGAACTTTCCAGTTAAGATGAATCAGTTTCCAGGAGCGCCTGGGTGGCTCAGTCGTTAAGCGGCTGCCTTCGGCTCAGGTCATGATCCCAGGGTCCTGGGATCGAGCCCCGCATCGGGCTCCCTGCTCCGTGGGAAGCCTGCTTCTCCCTCTCCTTCTGCCTGCCTGCCACTCCCCCTGCTTATGCTCTCTCTCTCTCTCTCTCTCTCACTGTCTCTGTCTCTGTGTCAAATAAAAATAAATAAAATCTTTTAAAAAAAAAAGATGAATCAGTTTCCATTTCTGAACTGTCATAGATTTTAATTTAATAAAATTGAATCAGTAGATTTTACTATTTATCATATACTAGTTAATGCTACCTATCTAGAAAAATTTCCCCCTACATTTGGATCTGTGTGATTAATATCTGTTGGTTTCCATGTTTGAATATTTGAATATGGCTTATGGCAAAGTGTGGGCTGTGGTGTCAGATAGACTGAGTTTCAGTCCCCAGTCTGCACTTCTTAGCAAATTATTCAGTTTGTCAAACCTTAGTAGTATCTTGTGTAAATGAAGATGATACCTACCAGAAGAGGTTCTAGGGAGGATGTAATAAGTGAAGATAAGTAAAATGCTTAGCACAGTGTCTGGGATATAGTAGAAATTCAGTAATTGGGAACAACTATTTCTCTCTTCCACCCTATGTTTTGTTCTGCAGCTTTCCCCGCAAACAAACCAGATAAAGATGCAAAACATGTAGTAAAAGTGGTAAGTATTACTCTTAAATTTGTATTTCATACATATTTCACTTTTTTTGTTTTCTACTTTATTCCTGGTATCTTTGTAAAAACAGTTTTTAACTTAGCTTTTAATTTTACTTATCAATAAATGTGTTATGGTATATTTTCATATTATTAAAATGTAAAGACTGGAGAACTTGGTTCTTCTGTGTTGACATTTATCATCCTTGTATCCCATCTAGCTGTCTCTCCTTTCCTTTCTTCCTCTTTACTCTAAGTGGTAAGGTCCTTTAAGGCAAGGATGAGGTTTTAGTTTTGTTTGTATCCCCTATGCCTAGTACAATGAATGAAGTATAGTGGTTACTTAGTAAAGGTGCCATGGGTGAATGAACCCCACGGTAGTCTGCAGTATATCTACCCTCATGTCCATGTTGGGAGACATGGAATGTCTGTGTAGATAAAATTCTCAGTGCTTTTAGTAAGTTTTTTTCCATAAGAAGACTTTCATGTGTAAGATTGTGTAGAGGTAGCATTACAGTATATTAAATTTAAACTTGAGATTCTCCAAGTTTATTTAGTGCTTTTCTGAGATTGTTAGTAGAAATTTGATGCCTGTGTTTTATAATAAATTATTCAAGCACTATTTATATACTATGAATGTATACTCATATTTTCACAGTTGAAATATCAAATCTATCTTTAAGATTATTGTTTCCTAATAAAATTAATTTTTCTTTTATAGGAATATCAAGAAAATGGCCCATTATTTTCAGAACTTAAATTTTATCAAAGAGCTGCAAAAAAAGACTATAGTAAGTAAATTTAGCAAAGCAAGCTACTTCCATATGCATGTGTGTGTGTGTGTATATATATATATGCTAAAGTAAATGTTAATATTTTTCTTTTGCCTTCTGGAAAATTGTCAGTTAGAATATTATTGTAATTGATATAATTAACGATTATATAAAAGTAAGATAGATGCTATGTAAATGTTGATATTATATACATAGTGGGTTATATATTTCAAATCAAAATTGTTTCTACTACTTTATGTACAATGTCAAGTTGTTGGTCTAAGCTACCAAGAGTTCTCTAAGTATAAAAGATAGAATGAAATCATTTCTTTTGCAGGAAACCATTTGGTGTCAGAGGTTGTAAGGAAAAGATATTAAAATGGGCAGTAGATACATAAACAAAAGGAATGGCCATAGAATGGATTAGTGTAAGGTATATGGAAATGATTAAACATTAAAATGATTTAGACCATAAGTTAAAAGTGTTAGAAACTTGAATGTTGGGAAATTAACTGGAGCTGGAAATCACATGTAAGAACCCCCAGTTAGAGGAATTGAATGTGAAATGAATGTGAGCAGAGCTGAAGAACAGCAGAAGCATTTTGTAAGCACTGTACAATATAGATGGACGAAGTAGAGCTTTCAAGAGGTTAATATGAATAAAAATGATAATAGTCAAGGTCTTCTGCGTTATGTTTAAGAAAAAGGATGATGAGACTAGCCTCAATAATTAACTTTGTTTTCCTTAATAAAACCTTCTAAATGGTATGACAGTGGTCTTTACAACTGTGTAAACTATGTCAGGGTGACAAATAGAATCCATTAAACTTGATTGTTTATTGTAGAGCTGTCGTACACATTAAATATATATGGTAGAAAAGTGGAAAATAAGCTACCTGACGGTTTCAGTGGATTTGATTTTTTTAAAACTAAATTTAATCAAAGCAGTTTCTGTATAACAATTTCATAGTAAGATGATTTTTCTGCCCAATTTCTATTTTTTCAACTACCATGGCTTCAAATTTTTAAGTAATGGAAAAGAAAAAGCCATCTCTCTACTGATTCTTTGGTACTTAACATATGTTCTATTTCATTTTATTTTAATTTTTTGAACATATGTTATATTTTAAAATTTAACATATAAGGGAATGAATTTTTTTTATGAATAGAAACACTTGTGTATATGATGCTAGTGCATTTTATGACCATGACTACTTTTGTTTTGGTTATAATTGCTTTAATTTAAAATTTCTGTATGTTGTTATGTTAATTATAGTGATAAATAGAATTTGAAGCCACTAGATAGATATATTTGATTCTTTAAAACATTTACTAGAAAGGTCTGATTTCTGTTTAGGTTAGCCAAATAACTTCTAGGATCTATGTAAAAGTAAGAAATAACATTCCTAAAAATATATATATCTTTTTTCCTGTTAAATTTGTCTTTGTAGTCAAAAACTGGATAGAACTCAAACAACTTGATTATTTAGGAATTCCTCTGTTTTATGGATCCGGTATTACTGAATTCAAGGGAAGAAGGTAAAATGGAATTATAATTGAGTATTGTTCTATGACTGTGTCTTATGTGCTCTAATATCTTTGCGATATAACAGATTACCCAAATCATAGTAGCTTATAATAACAGACTACTATCATCTTAGTTTCCATGGGTAACTAACGTGGAAGTTACCCATGGAAACTATGGCTTCCCCAGATGGTTCCAGTTTAGGACTTCTGAGGATGTAGTCAGCTGTCTGTTGGGTTGCCATCATCTCACGACCTGACTGGGGAAGGATCTGGTTTCAAGGTCACTCGTGTGGCTGTTGGCAGGCCTAAGAAGATCTGCTTCTAAATACACTCACGTGATTATTTACAGGCCTCACTTCCCCAGGCCTCTCAATAGGTCTCTCAGTAGGCTGCCTCAGTGTTATAAAGACATGGTAGCTGGCTTCCCCTAGTGCAAATAATTGAAAGAGAGAGAGGGAGAAAAAGCACACGCACACGTAGGAGCATGCATTCAAGAATAAAGCCACAGCCTTTTTATAAATGAATCTTTAGAATTTAAATAAAATTTTGAAAAAAATAAGGTTAACATACAGTGCAATATTGGTTTCAGGAGTAGAGTTCAGTGATTCATGACTTACATATAACACCCAGGGCTCACACCCAGTGATTCATGACTTACATATAACACCCAGCCCATCCCCTGCCCACCTCCCCTCCATCAACCATAAGTTTGTTTTCTATCATTAAGAGTCTCTTATGGTTTGCTTCCCTTCCCCCCCCCCCATGTTCATCTGTTTTGTTTCTTAAACTCCACATGAGTGAAATCAGATGGTATTTGTCTTTCTCTGCCTTATTTTGAATCTTACAGTGATGTCACATATTTCCACTATAGTCTCTTTGCTAGGGGCAAGTCACTAAGTCTACTCTATACACAAGAGAGGAGATTTAATTAAGCTTTGTCTCTTGAGAAAAGGCACAACAAAATTTTATAGAAACATTTTTTTTAAATCACCACATGTGGCTAGCCATCACATATAAATAATTGACTAGTTAATTGACTAGTGATTTTTAAAAAAGAAAAAAATCAGTTAGGTACCCCATCTTGCCCTTTCAATAGCCTTTTAAAATAGGTGATATCTTTTTTCCTAGGTGAGGAAATAGGCTCAGTGGTCAGTGCTTTGTTCAAATGGTGTTTAAATGCTATCAGTAAAAACAAAATGAATGATCAGTAATCTTGAAACAAAGTAAAGGGCTGCTAATAGAGGACTGAATGGCTGAGTGGATCATGGTATATCCATATCATATAATATTATGCAGCCCATGAAGGAAATCGGTTAGAGCTATACCGGTTGGGAGGTATAGTGGGAGGGTTTCAGTGAGATACTAATGAAAAAAGTATGATGCAGAAAAGTGCATGTAATAAGATCACATTTTTGTAAAACAAAGACAAAAATTCCTTTATGTCTGTGTTCATGTGTGTATACACAAATGTAGACTAGGGGCTGATGTGGGCATGTAAGTGAAGGGAAGAAAAGGGGCAGAGGTGACAAACAGAAAAGAAGTACATTTTTTAAAAAGATTGATTTGATTGATTGATTGATTTATGAGAGAAAAACAGAGTGGGAGTGTGGGTGAGAGGGGTAAAGGGGGAAGGAGAGAGAGTCTCAAGCAGACTGCACACTGAGTGTAGAGCCTGACGCGGGGCTCGATTTCATGACCCTGAGATCATGGCCTGAGCCAAAACCAAGAGTTAGACATTCAACTAACTGAGCCACCCAGGTGCTCCGAAAAAAAAGTACATTTTTTAAAGTCAGGTTTATAAGTGTGTAGAGAAATTAAAATATGACTTATAAGGTCAAGAAACAAATATAAATAAAATTTTCTGTATGGACAAATAATTTGTCCAAGGTCATATAGTGACAGGGTGGTGAAATCAAAATGAATCAAACTCAGGACTCTTTAATTTAGAAAGAGCATTCTCTTTTCATGACCTACGACTGCGCGTGAGTGAGCGCAGCATTCCCTTCTATTAGAAACTAACTGCAGAGTAAATACTGACTAGTATCTTTCTGTAAAAGAACAGCAAGATTATTAATGTACATTCATTCTTTAATGGTTCAGATTTCAGTATTCTTCATTGTTGGGTTGGGGGTGTTTTTCCTTGTTTCAAATTCATAAATAGGCAGTTTCAAGCATTGCTATCTTAAGATCTCTTTTTGACGTCTTCTTCTTATAGTTACAGATTTATGGTAATGGAAAGACTAGGAATAGATTTACAGAAGATCTCAGACCAGAATGGTACTTTTAAAAAGTCAACTGTCCTGCAGCTAGGTATCCGAATGGTAAGAATGAATGACTTATTTCACATGCCTCATTTTCAGATTATTTACTTGTTACAATATACAAATTGTTGCCCTTTGTGGAATTATCAGAGAATGAAGGATTATTGCCCTAGAAATGTCAGTTATTTAGAGTAGAGGCTATTTTGGTGAAATTGATAACAGTGGGCTCTGTAAGTGACAGAATGTGCTGTGTTTGGCACTACAAACTCAATTAGGCATTGGTTCTACAGTCTGATTTTTTTCCCCTCACAGCTTTGTTTTACATATCAGAACAAGCTTGCATTGCTATAAGAATAACCTCTCTTTTGTTGGTTATATTTATAACAATGCAAACGGTGGCAAAATATATTATTTTCCATACTAAACACGTGATGGTATGGGGGTGCTATAAAGTTTTTAGTATGAGTTTGGGATGGTGGCAGTAATTACTATGGCAATGAATAATATATACTTTGCCAAATAAGAAGCAATGAAATCTTAATAGCACCCATGCACACATTTTGTTTATACCACATATTTGTCTTATCTTGTTTGTGTTTGGTTTGCCCAAGCTCCATTTTGTTTTTTCCATTTTAAATAGAATGAAACTGCTCATGCCAGGTTGGGATGTGGCAGATAGAACTCGTTAATTTTCCTGTTCATCCGTTTAGCCGGCCAGCAAATGTTTATTGAGCACTGGGTGTAGGTAACATGCAAGGCTCAAGGGCTTCAAAGATGAAGCTAAGGTATTTTCTATTACTCTCCAGAGGGAGAATGCCCTTCCGTGTGCTCATGGACATGGTGTTTTGTTCTGGGGTCTCCAAAACTTGATTTATAATCATTGGTTGGGTGAGGAACTGCTGAGGGAACTTCATGATTATTTTACTTTGGATCTCTGATTTTATTGTTTTTCCTCTTTGCACAGGGTGATTTGGCCACCAGGCTGTCAGGGGCGTAGGCATAGGCACTGTTGAATCTTGGTTTCCTTCTCTCAGAAGTTTAATTAAAACACTTGATATTTGGGGATCATGTTATTCAGCTTTTTTCCAGGATTAAGTGACCAGTACATGTGATAAATAGATAAATACATAATTATAGAATATGTCACTTTGCTATTGTTACTATGAAAAAGATACGTGTTATTCTGTATTCAGAATGTTTGAAGTTGATCATGAGTTTGAAATAGATATCAATATAACCTTACGTATTTTTTTTTTCATAGTTGGATGTTCTGGAATATATACATGAAAATGAGTATGTTCATGGTGATATAAAAGCAGCGAATCTACTGTTAGGTTACAGAAATCCTGATCGGGTAAGTACAGTATTAAGCTTTTGTTGCCAGGAAGAATCCTCGCAGTATCATACTGAGACATTTGAAAATCAAACTCCTAACCGAGAAGAGTTTACAAATGAGGATTAACGTGTTGTGATTTATCTTACCTTGTTTATCTCATTTAATGCACTAAACTAAAAAGTAATTAGGTTGGGGAAACTGAGACTCAGAGAGGTTTAAATAATTTATTAATGGACATATAGTTAAGTGGCTGAAATTTGAATTTCTGACTGACTTTGTTTATACAAAGAACCATCCAAATCCAGTGGGAAAAGGGATGGATTTTTGCAGAGAAAAAAAATTAAAAGTCACATTAGCTCCTCTTTCACTGTATAAACATGTAACTTTTAAACAGAGCAGCATTTCCGATGGAACTTTCTCTGATGATGGAAGTATTCTGTGTGTCACTGTGCAGTATGGTGGCCATCAGCCACATGTGGCTGTCAAGCACTTGAGACATGGGTAGTGCACCACCAAATGCCGAAAAGGATGTGGAGCCACAGGAACTCTCATTCCTTGCTGCTGGAAATGCAAAATGGTATGGCCACTGTGGAAGACAGTTTGGCAGTTTCTTTAAAAACTGAACATATTCATAACATATGATCTGCAATGACATTGCTTGATATTTACTCAAAGGAGTTGAGAATTTATATCCACACAAAAACCTACACACAGATATTTATAGCAGCTTTATTCATAAGTGCCAAAACTTGAATCAATGAAGATGTCCTTTAATAGGTGAATGGATAAATAAACTGTGGAACATCCAAACAACACAATATTACTACTCAATGTTAAAAAGAAATGAGGAGTCAAGACATGAAAAGACATGGAGGAACTTTAAATGCATATCACTAAGTAAAAATCTGTATAATTCCAACTCTACAACATTTTGTAAAAGGTAAAACTATGGAGATGCGAAAAAGATCAGTGATTGCCAGTGTTTAGAGGGGAGGGAGAGATGAATAGGTAGAGCACAGAGGATTTTTAGGGAAGTGAAACTGTTCTGTATGATACTACAGTGGTGGGTACATGTTGTTTTACATTTTAAAACCCATAGAGTGTTCAACACCAAAAGTGAACCCTAATGTAAACTATATAGACTTTGGGTTATAATGATGTGTTGCTGTGTAATGAGTGTAGGTTCATCCATTGCAACAGATGTAATACTCTGGTATGGGATGTTGATAGTGTGGGGGGAGATTGTTGGGAGGTGGGGGCAGTGGGTATATGAGAACTCACTATACTTTTCCACTTAGTTTTACCTAAATAGTTCTAAATTTACCAAAATTGAATCTAAAACTGCTCCAGAAGAGTCTTTAAGAATGTGACTAATGTGACTGAGGAACTGAATTTTAAATCTAACTTAATTTTAATTAATTACTAATTAATTTTTTCAGTTTTAGCTTGCTTTTCCCCACCAGCTTTATTGAGGTATGATAGGCAAAAATTACATATATTTAGGCTGTACAACATGTACGAAGTAATGATTTAACATATAATACATTGTGAAGTGATGACCGTCATCAGTTTAATTAACACATTCATCACTTCATATAGTTACTTTTTTGTTTTATTTTGTTTTGTGGTGAGAACATTAAGATCTGTTCTTAGTGAATTTGAGGTACACAGCATTAACTCTAGGCACCATGCTGTATGTTCGACCCCTAGAACTTATTCATCCTCTAACTAAAATTTTGTAGCCTTTGGCCAACATCTCCCCACTTTCTCCCCCCCCCCACCCCCCAGGCCCCTGGCAACCACTTTTCTACTCTCTGGTTCTATAAGTTTCACTTTTTTACATGCCAACATATAAGTGAGATAATACAGTATTTGTCTTTCTGTGTCTGGTTTAATGTCCTCCACGTTCATCCGTGTTGTCACAAATGGCATATTTCTTTTTATGGCCAAATAATTCCATTGCATGTATCTACCACATTTTCTTTATTCATTCATCCTCCAGTGACCACAAAGGTTATTTACATATTTTGGCTATTGGGAAAAATGCTGTGGTAACATGGGAGTGCACATATCTCTTTAAGATGATGATTTCTTTCTCTCTCGATATATACCCAGAAGTTGGATTGCTGGATCATACGATAGTGCAGTTTTGAGGAACTTTCACACTGTTTTCCGTAAAGACTATACCAATTTCTCTTCCCACCAAGTGTGTACAGGGTTCCCTCTTCTTCACACATTCACCAACAACAGATTAGCTCTTGTCTTTTTTGTAATAGCCATCCTAACAGGTATTGAATGATGTCTTATTGTGGTTTCGATTTTCATTTCTCTGATGATAATAATTTTGAGCACCTTAGACCTGTTGGGCATGTGTGTATCTTTGGAATAATAACTATGCAGGTCCTTTGTGTATTTTTTAAATTGGGTTATTTTCTTGCTAGTGAGTTGTATGAGTTTTTATATATTTTGGATATTAACCCCTTATCAGATCTAGGGTTTGCAAATATTTTCTACATTTGGTAGCTTGCGTTTTTATTTTGTTGATGTTTTCCATTGCTGGGCAGAATCTTTTTAGTTAGATGTAATTCTAGTTGTTTATTTTTTGTGTTGTTGCCTGTGCTTTTGGTGTCAGTTGAAAAAAAAATCATTGCCACAACCCAACCCATTGTCATGGACTGGAAGAATTAATATTGCTAAAATATCCATACTACCCAAAGCTCTCCCTATCAAAATTCCAATGGCATTTTTCATAGAAATAGAAAAAACAACCCTCAAATTCGTATGGAACCACAGAAGACCCTGAATAGCCAAAGCAATCTTGAGAACAAAGTTGGAGGCATCACACTTCCTGATTTCAAACCATATAACAACACTATAGTAGTCAAAGCCAGTATGCTGTTGGCATAAAAACAGACCAGTGGGACGGAATAGAGAGTTCAGAAATAAAGCCGTACATACACTATCAACTGATCTTCAACAAGGGCACCAGTAATATACAATGAGAAAAGAATAGTCTGTTCAATAAATTATGGTGGGAAAACTGGACAGTGACATGCAAAAGAATGAAATTGGACTCTTAACCTACACCATACACCAAAGTTAAATCTTTAACCCATTAAAGATTTAAATGTAAGACCCGAAACCATAAGACCAGAAGAAAATGCAGGGAAAAAAAGCTTAATTTCAATTAATTTAAAATTAAGTAACTCCATGTGGCTAGTAGCCACTCTATCAGACAGGAGAGATTTAGAAAGTGAAAAAATTGAGTCTATAAAAAATTTTAAAAATCATGGTTGAATAACTGAACTCTAGATGAGGAAAGAAATTCCTAAGTAATGGTACAAAAGAAAAAATAGAAAATACTGAGAAATTTCACATTTTAAAATGTCTATATTAAAAAATTGAAAAAGGGGTGCCTGGGTGGCTTAGTCGTTAAGCGTCTGCCTTCGGCTCAGGTCATGATCCCCGGGGTCCTGGGATAGAGCCCCGCATCGGGCTCCCTGCTCGGCGGGAAGCCTGCTTCTCCCTCCCCTACTCCCCCTGCTTGTGTTCCCTCTCTCGCTGTGTCTCTCTCTGTCAAATAAATAAAATCTTTAAAAAATAAATAATAAAAAATTAGAAAAAAAGAAAGACAAATGAGAAACTGGAAAGTATGTTTATGAAAGATATTTGGGGATATATATATAGCAAACCAAAAAATTAGTAAGAAAAAAAACACCAAATATTTTCTTAAAATAATGATTGAAAGGAATGGACAGAACACAAAAATACAGCTGTCAGAGATGAATGAAAAAAGTTCACCGTCACTGGAAAAAAGAGAGATGCAGATAAAAGCAGTGAAGTACCATTTTAAAAGAACTTACCAAATTGGAAAAGCTGAAAATAATAATTCGATGCTATTGAGGCTGATGAGGGTGCAGGCCCTTGTAGAATGCCAGGGGGAATGTAAATTAAATGGGAGTAGGAGAAGAAATTAAGTTAATGGAAGGGCAATTTGGCAATATATATTAAAATTCTTTAAAAGTCTGCATACTTTTTGAAGGTTAGGTTTATTGAAGTATAATTTACAAACAGTAAAATTCACCCTTTTTGCCGTACAGTTTGATGTGTTTTGACATATGTATGTCTTATAACCACCACCACGGTCCAGATACAGAGTGTTCCTATCATCCTCAAACTTTCTCTCCTCCCCCTACAGTCAGTCCCCTTCTCTCGCCACACTGGCCTCTGGCCCCTGGCAATGATCTCTGCCCCAATAGTTCTTGCATTTTGGGGGAATGCCACATAAATGGAATTATAGGCTATATTCTCTCGTGCCTGGCTTCTTTCACTTCCCATAATGTTTGTGAGATTTACCCAATGCTGTGGTTCATTAGGAGTTCATTCCTCTGTAAAGATAGATAGTATTCCATTGACAACCACTACAGTTTATCTGTTTACCTGTTGGAGATTTATGTTATTTCCAGTGTGGGGGGCAATTATTAGTAAAGTTGCTAAAAACTTTCACGTAGAGGTTTTTGTGCAGATACGTGTTTTAACAACTTCTGGGTGAGTAACTAGGAGTGGGATTTCCGGAATCATAAGGAAGTGTATGTTTGTCTTAAAAGAAACAGCCAAACTGGTTTTCAGAGCGATTGTACTGTTGTTACACATTTCCACCAGTGATGGGTAGTTCTCTGCATCTTGCCACCACTTGGTTTCATTAGTTTTTAAAATTTTACCCGTTACAGTAGATGTGTTGTCATATCTAGTAGTCTTAATTTGGCATCAGTTATGTAATGACTAATGATACTGAGCATCTTTCATGTGTTTATTTGCCACTCTTTTATCTTCTTTGATGAATCAAATGTGCCCAGTTTTAAATCGATTGCCTTATTTTAAGAGAGCTTTATGTTTTAAGGACAGGAGCCTCTGTCAGATCTTTGCAGAGACTTTCTGCATCCGTAGCTTACTTTTTTTCTTACCAGTGTCTTTCAGAAGGCAGCTGTTTTTAATTATGATGAGACCCAATTTATGATTTTTTTTCTTTTATCATTTCTGCTACTTCTATCCAAAGCCAGGATCACACAATGTTTTCTCGTAAGTTTTCCTCAAGGGGTTTTATGGAACTCTCCTATTTAGATACCTGATCTATTTCAGGTTTGTATTTGGTGCAAGGTAAGGGTCAAGGCTCTTTTTTTTTGTGGGGGGGGGGGAAGATACACAAGTGCAGTTGCTCCAACACTGTGTTGAAGGGAACATCTTCTCCCCAGTGAATTGCTTTGGCTCCTTTGTCAAAATTATTGACCATCTATGAATGAGTCTACTTCTGGATTCTCTATTACAGTATCGTATAGTCATATCACACTTTCATGGTTGTGAACTTAGGTAATAGGAGTCTTCCAACTTTGTTCTTTTTTTCAAAATTATTTTAACTATTCTGGATGCTTTGCAATTCCATATATAATATTTTAAAATCAGTTTGTCAATTTCTGCCCAAAAACCTGCTAGGATTTTGATTGAGATTATGTTGAACTGTAGATTAATTTGAGGGAATTGAAATCTTAACAATACGAGTCTTCTAACTAAATGCCAAGCTAATTCACTGGGAAATGACTGATCTTTACTCATTTTTATTTCTTTTGTTTTTATATTTAACTTCAAAATATTTTTTAAGGATTTTTATTTATTTGACAGAGAGAGCACAAGCAGGGGGAGCTGCAGGCAGTGGGGAGAGGGAGAAGCAGGCTCCCCATTGAGCAGGGAGCCCGATGCGGGGCTCGATCCCAGGACCCTGGGATCATGACCTGAACCGAAGGCAGATGCTTAACCGACTGAGCCACCCAGGCACCCCCAAAATATTTTTGAAATTTCCTATGTAATTTGTTTTTTGACCCCAGCGTTGTTTGGAAGTATGTTGTTTAATTTCCAAATATTTGGAAATTTTTAAATTCCTCTCTGCTATTGATCTTAATTTAATTCGCTTGTGCTGAAAGAACTACTTTGTATGATTTCTGTACTTTTAAGATTATTGAGAATTACTTAATACCTCAACATACGAGCTAACTTACTAAATATTTCATGAGTCCTTAAAAAGAATATGTATTCTGTTGTCTGTCTTGGGGTGGAGTGTTTAATAAATGTCTGTTAGGTCCAGTTGGTTGAGTGTTGAAATTTCCTACATCCCCACTGAAAAGAGCATGGAAACCTCCAATTATAATTATGGATTTATCTTTTTATTTCCATCAGTTTTTGTTTCATGTATATTGGAATTCTATTACTGGTATGCATGTTTAGGATTTTTATGTCCTCTTTATGAACTGTCTCCTTTATCATTATAAAACAGGAGTTTTTAATCCCTAAAATATTTCTTGTTCAGAAATCCACCTTGTCTGATATTAATGTAGCCACACCCCCTTTCTTTTGATTAGTGTTTGCATTATATATCATCTCCATTCTTTTGGTCTATTTTTATCTGTACATTTAAGCTAAATGTCTTGGAGACAGTATGTTCATTTTGAGGCTATTTTTAAGCTTTGCTAAGATGAGTCTATAGTAGCCTATTCTCTGTGGATAGTTTATTCCTACTTCTATGCTGTGAAGTTCTGTAATTTCTACGGAATTCCATGTGAGGACTTACTCTGGTTGGTCAGAACTCAACTCCCAGTTCTTTGTGAGCCCTGGGTATTATTCTTCTCCCTATTCCCCATTGGTTCTTTGCGCCACCTTTTATACTACAGATAAGGAGATCCTCGAGCAGATTTTTCTGGAGGTCCCCCTGCCTTGTAGCTCCCTCTTCTGAACTCTGGATTTTCGGGCTCTTTAGGAGCCTCTCTGAACTCAGTCACTGTCTCAGCGGGATTCCTTTTCCTGAGTTTGGAATTATCACCAAGCAGAAAGCTGAGGCATCTGCGGGATTCAACTAATCTTTTTATCCCCATTTTCTCAAGGATCTCAATCTTGTGCTGCCTATTTAGTATCCAGAAACATTTGTATCTTTCATTTTAACCAGCTTCCCAGGAGCAGTAGAAGTGTAAATCCAGTCATTGTATTCCTTTTTGCCAAAATCAAAAAGGGCTAGTTTTAAATAACTTTTGTGTGTGTGAGTGAATTATCCCCTCATGTCTTTTGCCCATTTTTCTCTCTTTTTTTTTTTTATTCCCTCAGTTTTGGAGAGTTCTTTAAATATGTGTTATATAAGCCCTTCATCTATTACAGATTTTGCAGATACTTTCCTTCAATTTATCTCTTGTCCTTTGATCATGCTTGTGATATTTCATTGCCACATAGAAGGTGAAACTTTTATTTTTAATGTGGTCAAATTTATCAATCTTATTTGCTATGGATGTTGAGTCATGGTTAATAACCTTGTTCTACAGACAGATTTTATATGAATTTAATTGTATAGTTTCATTTTTTACCTTTAAATCTCTCATTAATTTAGAGTTTATTCTTTTATATGACAAGAGGTATGGACCCAATTTTATCATTTTCTAAATGATTTTCCAGTTTTCCCAACACTATTTAAAAAAAAAAATTAGTCCAGTGATATTAGATGTCACCTTTATCATATACTAAACTTCCATATGTACTTGAGTTCATTTCTCTACTTCCTACTGAATCCTTCTGGTCTAATTATGTTTCATAATTACACTAGTGCATTAATTGCTGAGGTTCTGTAATGTATTTTAATATCTGATGATGCTTAGTGCCTTGTAGCTTTTCTGTTTCAGTATTATTCTAGCTATTCACAGTTTTCTATATTCTTTTGTTTAGCTTCATTTAAAAATCCTTTTTGGCATTTTTATTGGAATTTTGTTAAATTTTTAAATTAGGAAGACCTGGCATCTTTATGATATATGGATGTTCTTCAACAAGGAATCTTTTTGTATTGCGTCAGTTTTACATTCGTTATCTTCTTGAATATTTTCACTCTTTCCTCACATTAACTTTTTCACATTTCTTGCTATACTTGTTCCTAAATATTATGCCACTTTTGTTGGTATTGTCACTGCTATTTTATTCTACTATTTTATCTTCTAAGTGATTAGTGTTTGTGTATATGAACACTGTTGATTTCCGTGCATTCATTTTATATCCTGTTAATTGCTGACTTTGAGGTCACTTTAGTAATGATTCTCTAAGGTTTTCTTAGGAAACATTTCATACGCAAGTAGATACAGTTGTCTTTCTCTTCCAGTTCTTATATCTCTGATTTGTTTTGTCTAGTTGTATTGCTAGTACATCCAGTACATAGAAAATAGTAGTGAAGGCAGTGATTAGCCTCACTTCTTCCTGATCTTAGTAGAAATACCTGAAGTTTACCCCATTAAATGTGACGCTGGCTTTCAGACAAAGGTGTGTCTACATATGTGTATGTGAATGTGTACATGTGTGTGTCCTTATAGTCATATTAAGGAAATCACCATCAATTCCTATGTTCTTTTTTTTTTAAGATTTTATTTATTTGAGAGAGAGAGTGTGCACGAGTGGGGGAGGGGCAGAGAGAGAGGGAGAAACAGACTCCCCGCTGAGCAGTGAGCCCAGTGTGGGGCTCAATCCCGGGACCCCAGGATCATGACCTGAGCCAAAGGCAGATGCTTAACTGACTGAGCCCCTCAGGTGACCCTCCTATGTTCTTGAATGGATTTTTTTCTTTTTATGGAATGAGAATTGAATTTCATCAAAGATTTGTTTAGAATGTATGGAAATAATCATGTTTTTCTCAGATCAATTAATATGGTATGATATATTGCCGTGCTTTTAATACTGAACTACTCTTACTTTCCAGGAGTAAATCCCACTTTGTTATAGTATATTATTTACTTAATATGGTGTTGAAGTATATTCACTAATTCTTTACATAGTATTTCATATAGGTATTTATAAGATTTAGGTATCAACATTCTATTTCATAAAAAGAGTTTGGAAGTTTTAATTCATTTCCTGTGTTCCAGACCTTTTTTTTTTTTTTTTTAGATTTTATTTATTTGAGAGAAAGAGAGAGCATGAGTGAGGTGAAGGGCAGAGGGAGAAGCAGACTCCCCGCTGAGCAGGGAGCCCGATGTAGGACTCCATCCTGGGACTGCGGGATCATGACCTGAGCTGAAGGTAGATGCTTAACCGACTGAGCCACCCAGGCGCCCAGAACTTTTTCTATTAAATTGATACCATTTGATATTTGAATATGAAACCATCTGGTTCTGCTTTTTTTCTGTGAGGCAGTTTCTTGTAACTCTACCTTTTCCCGTGGAGATGGGAAGATTTTTATCTCTACTTAGCTCAATTATAATAGTTAACCATTTTGTGTAGTTTTCAAATTTATTTGTATGGTATTATACACTGTAGCCTCATGACTTTTAAATTTCTTCTACTTCAATGGTTGTTTCCTTCTAGTTATTTTTTATTTTTGCTTCCTTTTTTTCTGCCTTAGTAAATGTGTTTATTTTTCCACTCAACTTGGTTTCTGATTTATTAATGAGATATATTTTCCCTTATCTACCTCATTAATTTGTGATTTTTGCCTATACGATGTTATTTCTTGTGCTCTTTTAATTCTGCCCTTTTGTTCTTTCTCTTGGTCTTCAGTTTCTGATCTATTTTATTTATTTTCATTAATTTTTTTTTTTTTTACTTCTCTAAGTGTTTAAGACTGTGATTTTTCCTCTGGTCACAGCTTTATATCATATTCATAGATTTTAATATATAATGTTTTAATATCTTTTTAATATCTTTTTTTAGAAGGTTTTTATTCTTCACCAAAAAGTTGTTCAATAGAAGATTTTTAAATTTTCAAGAAGGACCTTTTTAAAAAATTTTGTTATTGTATTCTAGACTTGTGACAAGATGGTCAGGGTATTGTTTATGATAATTTTACTCTTCAGAATGCACTAAAGCTTTTATTGGTGACTGTGAAGATCAGTTTTTGTCCATATTCCATGCCTATTTGAGAAAAAGATAATCTGGTATTTTCATACTGTAAAGTTAATCTGTCCAAAAGATTTACCTTATTGACTATATTATTTATGTCATCTATATCTTTACTTAGTTTTTGTCCACTTGATTTGTATCAAGAGTGATATTTAAAGATCTTCTGCTAGGGGCGCCTGGGTGGCTCAATCGGTCAAGCATGGGACTCCATCTCAGCTCAGATCTTAATCTCGGGATCGTGAGTTCAAGCCCTGCATTAGGCTCCATACTGGGCATGCCTACTTTAAAAACAAAAACAAAAACATTCTGTTATTAGTGTGTTCCTGCGTGGCCTCAAGGTCCAGAATCAAGTTCTCCTGTAGTTTTTGTTTCATAAAGGTCATTGCTGTGCTACTTGGTAAATATTCATTATTTATATTTGCTCTACTTCATTTGTGTTTTCTTTGATCTTATATTCTTTAAGGTTTCTTTTTTGGGGGAGGGGACTGTCTATGAAAGTTCGTATTTTTGTTGTAGTGATTGCCCTAATCTATGCTTTTTAAAGATGCTTTTAGCTCCTTTTGTCTGTATTTAATCTTTTACTGCTACCTGATGTTTTTTATGGTAGTTGTTTACTTCTACCTACTACTGATTCACTATTGCTTATTCTCCTTTCCTTTTTCCCTTAATGTTACTGCCTTAGTTTTTAGTCATACCACTTTACCTTGTCAGGACATAGATCATTCGTATGTTCTTCATTTAGCACCAGCCTTCTTTTGGTCTTAGATATAATTAAATATATATTTGCCTTTCTGTCCTTTTGCCAAAGTTACCCACTCATCTTTAGATTGGATGAGACTCATCTTCTAGTAGATTGCTCAAGAAGTGCCTATGGGTACAACATTCCCTTGCATGTGTAAAACTTTTTCAATAGCCTTGATCCTTGAGGGATAGCTTAGATGGATGTAAAATATTTAGTTCACACTTTTTGTCCTTGAATCTCTTGAAAATGCTGATCTGTTGTTGCCTTGTTTTGCATGTTGCTTTTTAGAATTCTGCTGCTAGTTTAATTCTCTTACCACTGTATGTTATTTTCCTTTTTGCCTTGCTGCCTTTTTTTTCTTTATTAATCATGTTTAATGGTTTTACCAGGATATGTTTAGAGTAGATCATCCTGTATTGGTTTTCCCGAATATCTGGTGGGCCCTTTTGATATGTAGACTGAGCCTTTTAATTCCAGAAAGTTTTCTTGGATTATAGTTTTAAGTGTGTTCAGGCTTCATGTGTGTTTTGTTTTTTGTTTGTTTGTTTTTAAAGATTTTATTTATTCATGAGAGACGGAGGGAGAGAGGGAGGGAGAGAGAGAGAGAGAGAGAGAAGCAGAGGGAGAAGCAGGCTCCCAAGGAGCAGGGAGCCCAATGCGGGACTCTATCCCAGGACCCTGGGATCATGACCCAAGCCGAAGGCAGACGCTTAACCATCTGAGCCACCCAGGCACCCTTCATGTGTGTTTTGAATTAAAATTATGGAGAAAGGAACTTGAGCAATAAGCTGTTTAATGAAGAGAAAAAAACAAGTGGAAAAAGAGATTCAAGAGTAGAGAGGGAAGAATTGTTGAATGATTTGGCAAGAGATAAAGTCAAGAAATGTTGACATTTATACAGCCTTTGTCAAAGCAGTAGAGTTGTAAGGACTGAGATAAAAATAGGAAATAGACTCAAAGAGGTATTGGGTAGGAACAACAGCCATCTTAGTTAAGGTGGAATGAAAGGGTCCTGACAGGGATGGTAGTCAAAGTAAAGTTCTGGATAGCCCATTGGAGGCACACTTGATGCTCTGGGCCAATTTCATTTTAGTGTGTGTGTGTGTGTGTGTGTGTGTGTGTTTAATTCTCCAAATACTAATCAGACTGGGACCAGTATTTTTACCTACAATCAGACAAGTAACCTCAGTGAGAGGTGAAACAGATTGTAGATTATTTTAGTCTCTTTTTCCCTATTATGGCCATTTCTTGATAACTCATCTGGTACTCTCCAAATTTGGAATTTTGAAGACTCTCGAAGTGTACACCATTTACCTTCTTTCTTTCATCATCTTTATCATTTTTTGTTGAAAGAAAAAAAACTATGGAAAAGTCTCACTTAAAAAAAAATCTGATTTCTTAAGTACTTCTCTACAATATCTCATTTTAATAAGATTTCTTTAAAAATAATCTGTTTTAGACAGAAGACTAAAGAAAACGCTTCAGTGGTAATATTGTATTCAGTAGAAGAAGAGGAAAGAAATCAAGTGTATTGGTTTGGTTAAAAAAAATCCTTTAAATTAAAAATTAAAATTATATTAAGAAACATCCACTTGCAGAGGAGGTACATCTTCAGAAAAGACCATGTAAATCAATCTCAACTATATTTTGGATATTTATTGTGTACTAGGGATTATGCTATATTCTTTAAATAAAATAATGTTTCTAAATTTATGCTTCCCTGATAAGTAACATCCTCTGAGACTACTTCAGTTTTCTAACTTCTGTTTAGAAACCTCACTGACTTTGAAATACGATATGGTATTGCACAATTGATTACTGGAAAGTTAGGCTTATGGGTCCTGTTATGGTATTTGGAAAACGAATGTGCCTTTCTGATTTCATTACTTATAATGGCATTACCAGAAGTGCTATCAAGTGATGGTTTTGCCACTGGGTGCCACAGACTTGGCTGTATCTCCCAGTGTCACTAGTGAAGAAAGGTGAGGCACTTTAACTAAAATCAGGGTTTGTGCACATCTTTTTATCCTTCTGTTTCAGAGGTGCAGATGTTCTCCTCACCTGTAAAAGGCTACTTCGTAGATCAAAAGCACATCATTTTTTAAAGTTTTTATTTAAATTCCAGTTATTTAACATACAGTGTAATATTCATTTCAGGTGGACAATATGGTGATTCAATATTTCCATACATCACCTGGTGCTCATCACAATAAGTGTACTTTTTTTTTTTTTTTTTTGAGAGAGAGAGAGATTGGGGGAGGGGGAGAGGGAGAGGAAGAGAGAGAATCTTAAGCTGGCTCATGCTGGGCATGACCCTGAGATCATGACCTGAGCTGAAATCAAGTTGGTTAGACTGAGCCACACAGGCGCCCTAACGAGTGCTCTCCTTAATCCCCATCCCCTCTTTCACCCATTCCCCCACCCACCTCCCCTCTGGTAACCATCAGTTTGTTCTCTAGAGTTAAGGAGTCTGTTTTTTGGTTTGCCTCTCTCTCTCTCTTTTTTTTTTCCCTTTGCTCATTTGTTTTGTTTCTTAAATTCCACATGTGAGTGAAATCACATGGTATTTGTATTTCTCTGACTGACTAATTTTGCTTAGCATAATATACTTTAGCTCCATCTATGTCATTGCAAATGGCAAGATTTCATTCTTTTTGATGCCTGAGTGATATTCCATTGTATATCTATACCACATCTTACAATTGCTATAAACATTAGGGTGCATGTATACCTTTGAGTTATTGTTTTTATATCCTTTGGGTAATACCTAGTAATGCAATTGCTGGATTATAGGGTAGCTCTATTTTTCTCTTTTTGAGGACTCTACTTACTATTTTCCAGAGTGGCTGCACCAGCTTGCATTCCCACCGGCAGTGCAAGAGCGTTCCCCTTTCTCCACATCCTCACCAACACTTGTTGTTTTGTGTTTAGATTTTAGCCATTCTGACAGGTGTGAGGTGATATCTCATTGTAGTTTTGATTTTCATTTCCCTGATGACCAGTGATATTGAGCATCTTTTCATGGAAGCACATTATTTTTTCACACACCAGCTTATATTCGTGCTTTTACATGAAGACTTTCTGAATGATTCTGGTTTATACTGATTTCCTTTTCCAATTTCCTTTAGCTTCTAATATGTATTCTAAATGCAAATGCCCTCAGTCTCAGTTGTCTTATGTTCTGAACGAGAATGGACTCCTTGAGACTTTTGTAGATAGGTTTCACTTCTCTTCCTTCTTTTGTATTCCTCACAGTACCTGGGTTAGTGTTGCTTTTGTAATTACCCTTTAAGAAGTACTTTATTCACTGAGGAGGTTGAGGCCAGTCTGGATCTCACTTAGTGCCATCTCACTTAGTGCCCAGATTGACCTGATTGCTCCGGTCCCTCACCCCACCATGCTCCATGTGTTTTCTGCCCCAAAGCTGCCTGCTAAGTCAGAGAGAAAGGCCCTCACAGGTAGAGAAAACAGTTCTGTGTGTCAACAAATGGAGGGATAAGTATGGCTTAGGAAACCTATCATTTTTTAAAACACTTACTTGACTACAGGGAGTTGTATTGGACTGAAAGTCAGGAGCTGAGGTTCCAGACTCAGCCCTAACCCTGAGCAGGATTGCAACCTTCTGCAAATGTTTTAACCTGTGAGGACTTTAGTTCTCCAGTCAATAAAATGTGAGACTTTGAGTGATTTCAAAAGTTCCCTTGTAGCTCTAAAATTCTGTGATTCTCTAAAAATGTGTTTCCAAATGCTTAATACTCACTGTATAAGGTAATGTTTCTTATAATGTTTCCAAAGTGTCCAGCTATTGTTGCATAGCGAAGGAAGTTAAAAGTTTAAATTTAGAAAAAATTTAATGATCGGGGAGCAGGAATTGAAGTACCTGACCTGTATCTGGTAGCAAAATGCTCACTTTCATCCATAGGGTAAGGTCATAAGCCTCATTAAAGCTGCTTGTTCACTGTTTGCTAGAGGGAATTCTAACATAATCCATTTATCAGTTACAGTTACTTGTAAGATGGAGTGCGAATGTGTGTTTATAAGAATTTTGCCTGGTATATGCACATAATATGGTACCATTTTTAGAGGTAGCATTTCATTTGTTGAACATATATAAAATTTAGTCCTGGTGATACACCTCTGTATTTCATTATCTTTGGAGTAGCATTGTATGTCTTAACTTGATGATACCATAATATTACTGGATGGTACAGCTGGTAAGGCTTCTTTAAGGTATTTTGATATCACATGGATAGGATTATACTGTAGACTAAATAACATGGTAGTGTTTATAGTCACTTATAACATGCAATAACATGTATGTCTTTCTTCCTTGTGAGGTTCTGATGTACACTTTTAGTTGAGCAAAGGGACTTTGAAATTTATTCCTATGATTTTAGTTATTTGAACTTTTAAAATTTTATGCACTTTATATTAATAGAATTGTTTGTAAAATACACACTTCCACTAAAGTTTTTGTCTCAATATAATTTGTCATATGAATATGTTTTTAAGATTTAATACCTTCTGTGTATCTCTACTTATAGATCAGTTTTATAAACTTACTATTTGGGGATTCTTTCAGTATGATTTGTCAAATAAAAATAAACTCCAAATTTTATTCCCCTCTAACATTCTATAATGTGTTAATACTGCTATGTTGTACTGCACTCCAATTTATTAAATTACTTTAAAATTGTTTAATCAAATGTACTTTAGCTCTGTTATCTGATAGTGAATGGTGTTCCTATTATCAAAATTTATTCTTAACATGTGTATATTAAGATGTCTGATTTTAAATCAGATTAAATCCATATAAAAAGAAAAAATTCTTATTCAAAATACTATGCAAATGGCAGTAATATGAATATAGGCTACTAGAGTCTTATTGGAAGGTGGTGATGAGTGGAAAATACTGAAGAAAACAGCATAATAATTATGATTTAGAAGCCATGGTCTCCATATTTAAAATTAATATTTTGTGAAGCTTATTTCCCAGTGCTGGGACTCTGAGACGAGTGAGAATCTGGTAAGTAGATAATTGTGCCTCTAGGAGGATACAGTTTTTTTTTTCAACCTTGTATTTTGAAAAATTTGAAACATACTGAATAATAGAGAACTCCCAATACCCATTACTTTGATTTCAAAATTAACATTTTGAAATTTTATCTATTTTTTGCCTGAAAGGTTTTAAAACAATTATAGATATCATGACAGTTTATCTCTAAATACTTAATGTATGCATTTCCACAAAACAAGGACAGTTTACCATATTATCACCACGCTGTTACTTAACAAAATCAACATCACTCCTCAATGTCAGGTACAGTTTTATATCTACTTTCTTTCTCCATTATCCTAACATTCATTAGAAAATGGGAATACAGACAATTTTTATTCTAATTGTATTTAAGCTCTTTTTTTTAAGATTTTTGTTTATTTATTTTAAATTTTTAAAGAGAGCACTCACGAGCACGGGGGCGGGGGGTGGGGCAAAGGGAGAGGGAGAAGCAGACTCCTTGGCTGAGCAGGGAGCCCGATGACATGAGACTCGATCCCAGGACACTGAGATCATGACCTGAGCCAAAGGCAGTTGCTTAACCAACTGAGCCACCCAGTGGCTCATGTGCCTAAGCTAAGTCCATGTGCTTAAGCTCTTTTTTCCTTTTCTAAAAATTATTTATTGCAGGAAACTTCTTCTTGAGTTACCTAGATCATATGATCTCTTTGACCCCCTTTAGCTCTCCCCTGACTTCCTGCATAGAACTGGCTGTAAGCTACAAATCTGACTTAGGAAACTACTGGTGCAGAACCAGGTGAGCATGATTTCCCTGAGTTGAATGTCCCTCAGGAGAGCCAGTCTCTAGTCTTGAATACAGGAAAACAGGGATTGTGTTGTATTCGCTGGTGTGTGCCCAGCAGCTGGCACAGAGCATGGCATATAATAGGCACTCAATAAATAAATGGTGAGCGAACAGTGAGTAATTGAATAGGTTAGTACATACATGAATTGATTAGTCAGTGTTGAGTAGTAACAGATAAACAACCAAGTAGAGCTGGATGTGGTAGAGCCACGTATAGCAACTAAGGCATTTGTACATTTCTTAAATTCCTGTTGTGAGAAGTCTATCCAGTGTCAAGAGATCATTAAGACTTTATACAGCCATTAGCAGTGTTTTTTTGTTTGTTTGTTTGTTTTTTTAATGGGTAGAGCTCTGCCAGCATATTCCTAGAGAGAAACTGAGAAATAGGGGCTGCTATGGGTTAAATTGTGTCCCCTCAAAGGGTGTTGGAGTCCCAACCCCCAGTATCTGTGAATGTGACCTTATTTGGAAATAGGGTTTTTTTTTTGAGTTAAGATGAAGTCAAATGGGAAGGCCCTAATCCAGTATAGTTGAGATTATGAATGGGAAAACTTGGACATAGAGACAGACCAGACATGAATAGAGGAAAGACAAGAGATAGGAAGAATGCCTTCTATAAACTTGGAGCACCTGAGATCACTCGAAGCTAGGAGAGAGGCATGGAACAGATCATCCCTCCCAGCCCTCAGCAGGGACCAACCCTGCGAACACCCTGAGGGCAGACAGGTAGCCTCAAGGACTGGGAGATGATACATTTCTGTGATTGTTTAAGCTGCCCAATCTGTGGTACCTTGTTAGAGCAGCAACCCTGCAAAACTAATACAGGGACCTAGACAAATCTTTGGGTGGAAGTTGAGATAATACATTTTCCAAACAATTTTAATAAAAACCTCAGGAGAGTGTTCTGTTTCATATAAGTTGCTAACACTTGAGCACAAATACCAGTGTATTTTGGCCATATGTGAGCACCAGAATGGCGGGGGGGCGGAATGGAAAGGGGGAAAAGTGAGAACAGGGGAGAGAGAAGTGTACCTTCTTTTATTTTGCCTAGGGCCACTCTGGGCTGGCCCAGATCAGCTAGGTTTTTAACAGGATTTGTTCTTACACATGGGATCTCCAGGCAGTTAATTCTTGCCCATGTGTGGTGGAATCTTCATGATAATAGACTACTTGTTTATTCTGAAGCTAAATGTCCTTGTTCAGAATCAGAAGATATTAAAAAAAAAAAAAAAAAAAGGATGGTGTGGAGCACCTGGGTGGCTCATTTGGTTAAGCATCTGCCTTCAGCTGAGGTCATGATCTTGGAGTCCAGGGATTGAGCCCCAAATCAGGCTCTCTGCTCAGCAGGGAGTCTGCTTCTCCCTCTCCCTGTCCCTCTCTCTCTCTCTCAAATAAAATCTTTTAACAAAACAAAAATTAAAATTAAAAAAGGTGGTTTACCTTCTCCTAATCCCAGGCAAAAAGTTTAATAGAAGAAGATGGCAGTGATTTGTATAACTTTCAGTATAGATTCAGTGTAAAAATAGTTAAGGGTGTGAGCTCCAGAATCAGACTCCCTCCCTGGCTTTGAGTTCTAGCTCTGCCTCTTATTAGCTATTTCCTTTGCCGTATTTTTTCACCTGCTTCTGTTTCCACATTTGAAAATAAGGATAATAGTACCTCCCTCACAGAGGGAGAAGAATCAAGTGATTTAAACATGTAAAAGGCTTAAACAAATAAGAGGCACATAGTAAGCACTCAGTAAGTAATAGCTAGAAGATAATTTCATTATTTTTATACTTATAACAAAAGAATATCATATCTTATTTTGCTTTCCAAGAATTCTTTAGATTTGTGAAAAAAGACATAATGATGTTCTGGTTAGATATTAAGAAGATGGTAATGAATTGGATTTAATAAGTATAATTCTCCCCAGATGTGTAGTTTATTGATAGATGTCCACCCAGGTGTAGGAACCAGAACATCCAGGGTCCATTTTCTACATAAGGGAAAAGATTTCACATTTTAGGAGTGTATGTGCACTGTAAATGTAAGATGGCCCATTTAGCAAATTACATATCCCCAAGAATATGGTTCCCAAAAGAGTTAATGCTGTTGAAAAATTAGTGTTTTTCTATAATCAATACATGCTTATTGAGTGCCTACTGAGTCCCACTGGTCATATTATTTCTATTTCTGAAGGCCAAATACATACATGACCAAAGAATATTTGAGCATCCTGATTCACAAAAGCATCCTGCGTCCCACTGGTCATATTATTTCTATTTCTGAAGGCCAAATGCATATATGACCAAAGAATATCTGAGCATCCTGCTTCACAAATTATACACACACGCGCGCGCACACACACACACACACACACACACACACACACACACGGTGCTTGTTTTTTAGTTAGTATGGGAAAATGACATTTTTGGATTCTGAATCAACTCCTTAAGCTGCATAAATTGAATGGGTTAAGTTGTACCCCTGTTTAGGGGCTGTTAAAAAAACTGCATGTGAGAATGGCATTGGTGCTGGCAACCTCAAATGCTGTCTCTGAAATCGGTGGGATTTGTAGTTAATGTGGAACAGGACAGCTAGTTTGAATGTTGGTTAGCTGTGTTTTATGTAGATAGAACTTCCATGTGGCGAACCTGTATATAAGATTATAGCAATGGCAGTCAAATTATATCAGCTAACATTTCGTGAATATCTGCTATTTACAGATGTACCAAGCTCTGAGAATGCTCACTGACATGCTGAAAAGTCTTAAGTTCAGATTTGATTTAGACAAAAAGGAAGACCATAAATTGGATGCAATTCAGATTATCCTCTCCCATTGCCTATTTGTTTTGTTAAAGGACAGACACAAATTATGTGCTTTGATATCACATTGGATATTAGAAAGAAAGGGTATTGTAGGTTCTTTCATATAATTCTTGTGTCAGAAGGACAAATTGGAAAGCGACTGTAATTGGAATGGTTTTCTTTTGTGGGCGAAAGGCATTTTTAGGACAGAGGCAATTTCTACCATATGATCTACTGAGGGAAGTTCCCCCAAAAGTCTGGAAAGTGTATTAAGTCACAGCCCTATTTGATCAAATAGGCTTTCACATATTGCTAAAAGAAGGTTGGAATAGAAAAACAGGTCACGGGTTCAAAATGCGAGTATCATTTAGAATACTGCTAAATACCTGGATGTTTTGTGATGATGCTTGAATCTGCAGCACCATTTAAAGGACCCATAGACCTGAGCCCAACAGAGCAGTAGATGCCTGAAGAGATCATTAGAGGAGGCCCCGCTCATCCGCCATCTCTTCATAAGTTAACCCCACAGATGTGTCTTTAAGTCTCTCACTCTCAATGAATATTACGTATAAAGAAAACAGGATAAAATCTCAGATTTGAAATAGGTAGTTTTGGGATCCGAGAAGGGAAAAAACCTCCAACACCTAAAACAGATTTTTTTTTTTTTTTTTAAGAATAACCGCATGTTGCATCCATCAGAAAACAGAAACTGCAGACTTTTTATGGCTCAGATCAGGTCAGACTGTAGTTTTGAAAAATACATCTTCATGCTTATTCTAATAAGCATCATGTCTGAAAAGTAAGCTGGCTCCGTTTAAAAGTTGCATTATTTTTTCTAGACTGTATAGCAGTAATGCGGCATTACTGGCCAAAACAAGGTAGGGAAGCTGAAAAACAAAAGAAGTGCTGTACAATAAAAGAGTAAAAAGCACAGATTTATATCAACATGTAGTAGCATCTGTGAGGTTACATGTAAGTTTTTAACAGACAGGGATGTTTGTGAACATAAACATGCTGCTTACACATTGCATGCTTTATTCCTCTTTTGGCATATAGTGATTTTCATTAGTCAGGAAGCATTTAGTTTCTGGCGAAGGTTTTTACATTATAGTATCTTGTTGATAGGATAGGGAAATATTATACCTTATTCAAATAAGATAAATGCTGGCTTTTTTTAAAGAGCCTTCAAAGTTGCTGCGTAAGTCTTTATGTTCTTGCTAGAGTTTTCAAAGTGTTTTCTAAATTTCCATTTAAAAAAGTCACGAATAGTGGCTGTCTCCCTCCAGAGTATAATTTCCATCAGTCTCTGATAATGAGAGCTTAACAGACACATTTCTCGATACAACAAGGTGTGTTAACTAAAAGGATTTAATTGTATAAAATACTGTAAATTATAAGATATGAGAGTGTATGACAAAAGGCTAAGTTCTTAAAAAGTGAATCCCATTTTGGGGGCTGAATATACATCTCTAATGTATAATCAGTCTGCAAAGCGGAGGTAAAGTAATAATGTGATTTAATGGGTGGCCACATCCCACTGGGCAGTGACATTTGTTCACGTTGTGTCTTGCTTCTTTCTCTCTCAGCTCCATAACCTCTTGCACCCTTCTCCAGCTGACATTTTTCCTGTCCATTGCATCAAGTGTTGAGAAATGCTTCCATTTGAGCTAGTTTGGCTGCTTGGTGCTTAGGATTCCTGGTTGCTTGGGGAGCAGGAAGGCAGCATATGTGACTCTTGCTGGGCAAGAGGTCCTTTACTTTTTCCATCAACTACGAGCAAGCCACTTAATCTTGCATAAACTGAAAGAACCAGGAACTGGTTGGGTTAGGGTGTTAGCCACCAATCAACCAGTTTGCTTTTGGTACAAAAATGAATAAATCATTTTCTTTCCAAACCACCTCTTCTACCTGTTTCCTTTATTCACTGACTCCTCACTGGCCAGCCACACCATTTTTAGAGTTGTCATTGGTCGTCTTATCCAAGAACCATGGTTCTTCTTTGTCTCCCTTCTTTTGTTCACCAGTGCGCTAGTCTGCCCTCCCATTGGCCTTTGCCTGGACTATTGTTACATTCTCCTAAATGGATTCTCTGCTGCTGTTTCCTGTTATGGTGCTGCTGGTACCGATAATACTATTCTTTGCCAAGAACCTTTGGTGACTTGCGTTTATGTGCAAAAATTGTGTCCCAGCTTCTTGACATGGTTTTAGAAGCTTTCTGCTAACCAGTTTTTCTGGCTTGTGTTGTATTTCCAGTAACCTCTGCACTACCAACCTACACCGACCTGTGCTCTGGTTTTCCTTCTTGGGTTACTTCTTTTTCCCTATCCTCGTTTGTGGAAATCTTAGGTATTTGTCAAGACCCGACTCAAATGTTTCTTTCTCAATTAGAAATAAACTCCCCTTGCTCTAAAGTACTACCAAATTTAAATCTGCTAGACTTTTCTCACAGTAAAAGTTATCGTAGGACCTGTAGATGTGCCTATATCATCTCTCCTCTAAGTGAGACAGGGAAAACAGCCTCTGATCAGACTGATTCAGGTTCACTTTCAACTTTGCCTCTTGCTCTAAGTTTGTTTTGCACAGGATGCCTAACTCGACTCATTCTATTTTCTCATCCTCAAGGTATCTTAAAATAACTTCCTTTTAGGGTCATGAGGGTTAAATGATTTGACTTCTGTAAAGCACTTAATGCTTTCACGTGGTGAGCATTCAATAAATATGCATTCATTTTTCTTTTTCTTTGTTTTTTGGTAAATATACAGTTCTCAGTTGTTTACCATGCTTGGCACTCAGGCAGCTATTGAAAGAATTTACTTCAGTTTTTCCAATTATTACCATCAAGTCAAATCAATAAAAATTTATTTAAGCCTGTGTAGAAGGCCTGAAGAGTAGGTGCTGTCACAGATACGAAGATGTGTACAAAATTATCCTGGCCGCTTGGCCCCTCAGAGCTAACAGCCTATAAATATGGAGCCAGGGCTTAAATAAAAGAAGAACTAGGGGTGCCCGGGTAGCTCAGTTGGTTAAGCACTCAATTCTTGATTTTGGCTCAGGTCATGATCTCAAGGTTGTGAGATCAAGTCCAGCATCGGGCTCTGTGCTGGGCACGGAGCTGCTTAAGATTCTCTCTCTCTCTCTCTCTCTCTCTCTCTCTCTCTCTCTCTCTCTCTCTCTCCCTCCCTCCCTCTCCCTCTCTCCCTCTCTCCCTCTCTCCCTCTCTCCCTCTCTCCCTCTCTCCCTCTCTCCCTCTCTCCCTCTCTCCCTCCCTTTGCCCCCCCCCAAAAAAAGAAAAGAAAAGCTAAATAATGCTATACATTTTTAAATAGTAAATCCATGGACATAAATGAAAACCCAGTAAGTTGCTTTGTGGTTAAAGGAATGTACATACCAGAATAGGATTCAGGGGAGAGTGGTGAACCCAGGAATTGTGAAGTGTGAATCCAGGGCTTTGGTAGGAGGTAGAGAAGAGCACTTTGGGCATCCCTAGAGGGATGCTGGGTTGAAGATGAAGGCCTTTCCCACTCAATTCACTGTAAAGAGGACTTACCACAGGGTGTTCTGTAATCATTGGTTGTACCTATCCATTTGGAAAAATAAAGCAGTGTAAGAGCCTTCCCACATTAGGAAACAAAGGCAATGGGAAGTAAAGGTTTAACTAAGTGCAGAACTTGAGAATATGGCATATATGGGTGCAGATCTGGTTAGTAAAAGGGGAAGAATGTTTGAGAGAGTCCGTTCAGTATAGGAAAGTTGCGTTCCTCACGGGCATCAAAGTCTAATTGTTTTCATCTTTATTTGTTTAGTGCTTTTAACGAAGGCTATGATTTACCCACCACCTGTGCCAAGTCCAGTTCTTGGAGGGCCACTGCTGAGATAGAATTAGGAGTGCAAGGTCTTAATGGGGGAAGCAAGTATATTATCTATGAAGAAAAAAAGAGAAAAAGCAAGATTGGCCAAGGAAAGCTTTGAGAGTAGGATGTTGATATGACCCCTGTGACTGGCAAGGGGACAGGCAGGGTCGAGCTGGGAGAACTCGGACCGTGATACAGCTCTGACCGGGAGCATCAGAGCAGAGAGAACCTATTGGAAGAGCCCCTTGGGGAGCAATGGCCACGCAGTACCCCCACCATGACCATTGTTTGACAGGTGCAGCCTAGGAAGAGCATGGCCTTGACTCGCATGCCATAGTAGTTCCTGATGGCCCTGTTCCTGATGGCCCTTGTCGCTTGAGATCGTCAGCTTACTGCCGTCCTCATAGGTGAAAGGTTGGTTCTTTCTGGATGGGATTGGACCCTCAGTGGCTGCCACACTACCCTTTCAGTAGTAAAATAATAAAGTCAAATGTCCATGTAAACCTTAGCTCAGATTAGGTGGGTTGTTTTGGAGTGGGGAAGTTGGGGAGCCTGAGCAACTCACTGAAACAAAACTCTTTGTAGAAGCTGGACTTAGCATTGGGTGACTTGCATTATTTGAGTGTCACACATTATTTTTTATCTGTTAAATGTGAATAATGACACATCTTCCCTGCCCACCTCACGAAGTTACAATAAAACGTAATGTCTAAGAAAGGTGAGAAGAAAAGGAGTTCCATGTGGAAATGTGAGAGGTAGTGCAGTGGAATAGAAAGATCTAAGGGAGGCAGGCAGGGCTCTTCTTTTACTCATGGAGAAAAGAAATGATTACTAAAGTCAGAAAAGTCACATGAAGAGAAAATCATTTAAAATGCATTAGGGAGGGGCACCTGGGTGGCTCAGTCAGTTAAGCATCTGCCTTCAGATCAGGGCATGATCTCAGGATCCTGGGATCGAGCCCCTGGGCTCCCCGCTCAGTGGGGAGTCTGCTTCTCTCTCTCCCTCTGCCCCTCACCTCTTCTCATGCCCTCTCTCTCTCTCTCAAATAAATAAAATCCTTAAAAAAATTAAAATGCATTAGGAAGCTAGATATTTACATTTTTCTATGCCTAGCATGATTACAATGCAAATAATCACTTCCTACTTGACCTTGGTACTTTGGACTGTCCCACTACAGGCTTGTCTAAAACTAGGGGTATTATATATATTTATACTTAAAATGAAAAATATTAACTAGTTATTTTTTATTTCACAGAAAAAAGAGAATATTTAAAAAGTTAACTAGAAAGCAAGTTTTATTTTAGATTAGGGGTTGGCAAACTTTTTCTGTAAAGAGCCAGGTAGTAAATATTTCAGGCTTTTATGAGCTCTGTGGGCCACATATGGGTCTCTGTTGCATATTCTTTTTTTTTTCTTTCTTTTCTTTAATAATCCTGTAAAAATGTAAAAATCATTCTTAGCTCAAGGGCACACAAAAATAGGACCTAGACTGCAGACCTTAGTTTGTATTAAGTTTTGCCTAAACTTATCTTTGACTTCAACAAAATTTCAGCAATGGACTGAACCCCAAGTTCTATATTCTATTAAAAAAAGAGAGAATGGACTTTCATGTTATATTGGCATGAGATTGAATCCTGTTTCCATCCTTTACTAGCGCTTACTTGGACAAGCTACTTAATAACTGGGGTGCTTGGCTTCCTCATATGTAAAATGAGACCAGTGCTACCTGGCTGGGAGGTTGCGTGGATTTAATGACATAATTTGTGAAAGGTACTTTGCCCAGTGATTATCACATTAAGTAGAACCTCAACAAATTTTCTTCCTTTGCTTCCTTCCTTATCTTGTTTGACAATATTTCCCAGTCTTTTTTTTTTCTTTCTTTGAATTGTTCTTCCAGAATTCTAGACTGCGTTTTTCTACTACCATATCTTCATAGAAACTCTCACTTTGACCTAATTTGTATCAAATTCAAATATTGACATTTTGATTACTTGGGACAAATTATTGACTGTGCTTATACCAAAATCTCCACTTACCAAATTCAGTCACTCCTAAATTTTTTCATTAGTGCGTCAAGATCTATAATATTGATAGATGCTAGTGGTAAAACTTATGAGGATTTTAGAGAATTTAGCCAGTTCTCATAGAATATAAATATTTTAAACCATATGCTGCAGTAGTAGATAAAAAACAAACTAAAAAAACGGGGATTATATATTGGGTGGTGGGGATAGACATGTGTTTGTTCTACCACTTTGTTTGACAGCATTCCATGATTATTTGAATCCTGCCCACGACTCTGTATTAAGATCAGTGATTATGCACCCAGTATTGGAGCACCAAATATATAAAGCATATATTAACAGATTAAAATCTCCACCTACAGGGGCACCTGGGTGGCTCAGTCATTAAGCGTCTGCCTTCGGCTCAGGTCATGATCCCAGGGTCCTGGGATCGAGCCCCACATTGGGCTCCCTGCTCGGCGGGAAGCCTGCTTCTCCCTCTCCCTCTGCCCCCCGCTTGTGTTCCCTCTCTCGCTGTGTCTCTCTCTGTCAAATAAAATCTTTGAAAAATAATAATAAAATAAATCTCCACCTACAGACAACAGTACAATAATATGAGGCTCAATACCCCATTTTCAAAAATGGATAGATCATTCAGATGAAAATCAATGAGGAAACACTGGGCTTAAACTACATGTTGGACCAGGTGGGACTAACATATACAGGTCATTCCGTCCAACTGCAGCAGAATTCTTCTCAAGCACACATGGAACATTCTCTAGAATAGATCATATGTTAGGCCACAGAACAAGTATAGTACTGAACAAATATAGTACTGGAAGTCCGACCCAGAGCATTTAGGCAAGAAAAATAGTCATCCACATTGGAAAGGAAGAACTAAAATTGTCTCTGTGGATGACATGATATTATTATAGAGAAAACCCTAGACTCCACCAAAAAACTACTAGAACTGATAAATGAATTCAGTAAAGTTGCAGGATACAAAATCAGTATACAAAGATCAGCTGCATTTCTATACACTAACAATGAGCTATTTGAAAGAGAAACTAAAATAATCCCATTTATAATAGCATCAAAAAGAAATATTTTGGAATAAATTTAACGAAGAACATGAAAGACCTATGTACCATAAAACACTGATGAAAAAAATTGAAGAAACAGATAAATAGAAATTCCATGCTGATGAGTTGGAAGAATTAAAATTGTGAAAATGTGCACACTATCCAGAGCAATCAATGGGCTCAATTTAATCCTTATCAAATTTCCAGTGGCCTTTCTCACAGAAATAGGAAAACAATTTTAAAAATTGTTTGGAACCACAAAAGATCTCTGAATCATCAGAGAAATGCAAACCAAAACCACAGTATGATATCAACTCACACCAGTTAAGCTATTATCAAAAAAGACGAGATAACAAGTGTTGGTGAGGATGTAGAGAAAAGGGAACCCTGGTACACTGTTGGTGGGAATGCAAACTGGTGCAGCCACCCTGTAAAACAATATGGAGGTTCCTCAAGAAATTAAAAATAGAACTACCATAAGATCCAACAATCCATTTCTGGGTATAAATCCAAAGGAAATGAAATCATTATCTCAAAGAGGTATCTTTACCCACATGTCCACTGCAGCACTATTCAAATAAATTACTGTATTCTGAGTCAAATGGTTAGCATATGTTTTCTTTACTATATTATTAGCTTCGTGTCTTCAGCTTGACTGAACTTTAGACAATTTTCTTCTGGATTATAGGCCCCTGTCCTTTTTTTTAGAGCATTTACCTTAGAAAACTTGAAATTATAAGTTCTTTCTCTGTGCCTTTGAGATGTAAATCTTTTCCCAGCCTCTTGCCCGTTTTGCAACCCAGGAATGTCTTTTTCAAGGCCCTGGGAGCCATCCCTTTAAAATGTAGTCATTAAGAAAGATGTGCCCTTATCCCCTTGACCCTGAGGGAGGGTTGGCGTCTACACATCAGTTAACAACATGGAGAACCTAGTCACACTGACCAACCTTCCCTTAACCTTCTCCAGTTATTTCACTAGCTCACCCCCTGCACTTAAAAACTTGCCCGTGTTTTATTTCAGCGGAGTTGAGTTCAGACTTCTTACCCAATTGCAGCGGTCTCTCTCCCTTATTCAGTAGCTTTGAATAAAGCCTTCCTTGTCTGTGTAACTTGTCCAGTGCAATTTCCCTTTGACAGTGATTGAGAGTGAAGACTCCAGTTTCAGACTCTGGCTCCATTTTACTACACAAATCACATAATCTCACTAGGCTTCAGTTTGTGCTTGACTAAAATGGAGATAATGGTACCTACCTACAGGATTTCTGTGACGATCAGTGAATATAAACCTCTTAGCATGCTGCCTGGTGCATATTAGGCACTCCATAAATTTTAGGTCTATTTTTTTTTTTTTAACTAATGACTACATGAAAAACTTCTTGATAGGTCGTTTTTTTTATTTTTTTTAATTTTTTTATTTAAATTCAATTTAGTTAACATATAGAGTATTATTAGTTTTGGGGGGAGAATTTAGTGTTTCATCAGTTGCATATAAGACCCAGTGCTCATTACATTAAGTGCCCTCCTTAATGCCCATCACCCAGTTACCGGATCCCCCCAGCTGCCTCCCCTCCAGCAACCCTCAGTTTGTTCCCTAGAGTTAAGAGTCTCTTATGGTTTGCCTATAGGTCTTTTTTTTTAAGTAGTGAATTACTCCAGCATATTTAAAATGTTTCCTTTTGCTGAATTACCAGTATGTACATTTTCAGGATATCTACTTTGCAAAGTGAAGCCTATTTAGTTCTTGAACTAAATAAAGTGTATCATAAATAGTGAAAGCAAGCAACCAGTTACACATCTGATCCTGGAGTCTAGTTATTTAGGGCAGAGGGATCGGCTACTTCTGAGGCCATGTTGAGAAATGGTGTCTGTGGGCGAGAGAGAGAAAACTGAAATATCATGTTTCCAGACACTCTAGCAAGCTATATTCTCCATCAAATGAAGAAAACTCTGTGCTGTTTATATTTTGAAGGTCAAATTATCTCCTTCTTAGGCTATCCTAAAACCAAAAACTTAAAGAGACTAGAGTTTAATACTAAATTTTCTTGTAATATTAATATCACAATAAATTTTCTGTTATATTTTAAAGCGCAAGTTGTAGGCAATACTCTATTGTCTTGAAGCTGTATCATGAAATGTTGCCTCACTCCCCCAATTTTAAGGAAATATATGTGAAACAACACATTTAAAAATTTTAAACTGCTTTCTTTTTGGAAGGAGCATGGTAACATAGTTGGGAACTACTCTATTCTGGCTACACGTGCGGATGAATGTCTAGTCATATCAGTTCCCTATTCAGGGCATGCTGTATCTGTAAAACTACTTCTTCCCCCTTCTTTCTCTCTCCAAAAGTAATCTGAGAAAAATTCACTTGAATTGCCATCTGACTTTTAACAATCTATATTCTGTTTGGAGACCGTGCTTGCAATTCTGACTGACTTACAAAGATAACAGTGATGATATGGATCGGTCTGAAAGGCCAAAAGTACGGCATTGATGTTCCATTCTTAAATACAGGCAACATGGTGGGTTTTTTTTTTTTTTTTTAAGAATCATTACCTCTTATAGTCTGTTCACTATTTTTATACTTCCTGTTAATGGCGTTTCCTATAACAGGTTTATATTTTTAGATTGTTTGCTCTCCTCTCCCCTCCCTGCTTGAAACATGTTTATGTTTAAGGGAGGGGTTATAAGAAAAGGCAGATCTCATAAGCTGTATGAATACAGATTTAAAAAAAAAAAAACCGTATTTTAGTTTATGATGTCTAGATGCCTACCTGGAGGGAAGGGAACTTAGGAGTAAAATAAAAAGGACTAAAATCTCAGTCAACTCAGAAACAAGATATGCCCAGGATGAAGTCAGGATTTAAGCTGGAAAGTTAGTTGTAGTGGCCCCCAGTTGTATATATTTTATCCCAAGGTGCCATTTGGTTTAATAAAATGTAGATCTGAGGCTGTTCTTAACCCCTCAGTTTCTTAAGACTTAATTATAAAGGTTATATTTTCGGAGGACAAAAGCATTACTCATTTCTCTGTTCATGTCTTCCAGGTTTATCTTGCAGATTATGGACTTTGCTACAGATATTGTCCCAATGGGAACCACAAACAGTATCAGGAAAACCCTAGAAAAGGCCACAATGGGACAATAGAGTTTACCAGCGTGGATGCCCACAAGGGAGTAGGTCGGTTTCTTTTCTTCTTTTTCTTAATTTTATTTCAGAAGAATGATTAAAGAGTAATAAGGCCCATGTAATGGCCTTTGCATAGTCAGTTTGAAGACTAAGAACATTGACAAGGTTTTTATCAAAAGTAGTGAATTCTTATATGCCAATGAATATTTCGTCTACAAGGGGGAGGGGACAGAGATTGTGACAAGTGAGAAGGGCACAACAGGGTGTTAAGTAAGCAAAACTGGATGCTGATTTGGGGCAGGAAATCACGAGTTGGTATAGGTTAAACTTGGAGGTCAGCAAGTGAATCTGTACTCTGTCACTAATATTACAGATCTGGTAAAGGTGCACATGGGAAGAATTATTCCTGTTTTTCACCAGGCCCTGATCAGAGTTTTAGAAGACACCATCTCTCAACAATAAGGAAATCTTTTCTGAAACTATAAAGTGTTAACTTGTGGAATCTCTCCTAGTCGCCTTTCATATATCTTACTTATTTAAACTCACTTTGATGGTATTGGAAACACATTTGCAGGTAAATTACATACATAGTCCTTTTATTGGATATTGATTGTACTGCCTTGCATTCCAAGGCAGACTTAATTCAACAATTCCCTAATTAGTTAAAGTCATAACCTATGTCTTGTATTCATTTACCATTAATTAAACCTTAGCTGTTTATTACACTGCAGTCCAAATCCAATAGCCGACCCAGAAAGCCATGGAAAAGGAAGTAGGAGGTCAATATTGAAAATATATGGTGCAGAGTCCCACTGATGGTTGCTTTGTTCACAATCAATATGGTCAATGCCACTGTACTTTCTTAGTTGCTCTGTCAGCAAGACAAAAAGTCAATTCTAATGTTATGCTAGTAAAGAAAAAATGGTGATTATTGAAAAAGTTTGCCTTTCAAAATTATATTCTTTGTAAACTTTATTTATAAAAATATTTTCAAATATGCTAAACCATACAAATAATTTAGAAACAGCTTTGAAAGGACCCCATGTCACTAAAAGGCAATTAGACATTTGCACTTGTTAATGGCTGTTGAACTGTTACCGTAAACTGATACTTTCTGGTGAGTTTTAGTTGGTACAAACAACTGTATATTATTGCCTTTTCTATTAAAAGGACCATTGACCATGTAATGTAAGGGGTCTTGATAATTTTCCACAGCAATTAAAACCCACACCAGTGTAAGGTAGGCCAGAGAAAAGTGAAACAAGTGTGTCAGTTGAACACCTTCCTTCCGGGAAGAATCATAGGTTAAATTTTCTGAAATGGAAATTACCTTTTATATTCCTGATCAGAGTAAGAGAAACCACTGCATTTTTTTTCAAGAATAAGATAGTTAGAAAAGTAATGATGACTAAGAAATTTACTAATATTGTGTAATTTTTCACCATTTACATTGTTAATGAGTCAGTGAGCAGTTAAAGATATAAGTGGGACATGACTTTAATTAAGAAACGTAAGAGTCAAATGCCTACTGATACATTTTTTTCAACTTGAAGTTCTTTCACTCCGAATGAATTTTGTTCCTCATTTTTGGCAGATTTATTGGTATGGACGAGTTTACACAAACCCAGAAGTACTTTTTTCATAGTGGTATAACTGGAAATTCATCACACAGATTCCTAAGCATTGGTCCAACTATGTTAGTGATGTTAACTTATGGTGGGACCACTTATTTCTATAACTGATAGCTCTCATATGGATGCTATCTGATTTTGACTGTTAAAAGTGCTAAGAAACAACTGTGATTGCAGAATGTGGGAAATAGAGTTGTTACATGTTAGTTGGTCACTGTTTGGACCATGGTAATTATGAACATCCTCTACAATCATTCCATTGTTTAGGGCAGTGTTTTCATTGTGCTATCTTCATGAACGATTTAAACAGTTTCTTATCCTGTAATCCATTTAAGTTTTTTCCTCCCTAAATAATAACACATGTTGATGAGTTGGGTAGATTTCACCATGCTAGGTCTCTGGGGAGAAGACTGAACTGAGAATGATGGTAGAAAGATGGTATTACTTCCCTGGGAGGAGTGTTTAGGAAAGTCCCTATATTACATATTTTTGGTATTTGCTAGAAAGTTACATGCTGGGGTGAATAATTCATTTTTATCATAGTTTTCACAGGATTCTTATAAAAAGTAGATTCCCTTACTGCCTTTAAAATAGAATTTACACTAAACTTCTAGGTGAATCTATATCTACATGGACATATATGTAGATATAGACATCTGTGTAGATATACATACATATACAGTTAGCCTTTGAACAACATGAGGGTTAGGGATGCTGATGCTCTGTGCAGTCAAAAAAACTCCCTGTATAACTTTTGATTCCCCCATAACTTAACCACCGATAGCCTACTGATAAGCAGACTCCTTACCAGGTAACATAGTTGATTAACACATATTTTTTTAGAGATTTTATTTATTCATTTGACAGAGAAAAAGAGCACAAGCAGGGAGAGCTGCAGGCTGAGGGAGAAGCAGGCTCCCCGTTGACCAGGGAGCCAGACGCGGGGCTCAATCCCAGGACCCCGGGACCATGACCTGAATTGAAGGCAGATGCTTAACCGACTGAGCCACCCAAGCACCCAACACATATTTTTTTTTAATGTTATATGTATAACATACCATATTCTTACAATAAAGTAAGCTAGAGAAAGAAAATGTTACTAAGAAAATCATAAGGAAGAGAAAATACATTTATAGTACTATACTGTAAAATAATCTGCATATAAGTGGACCCATGCAGTTCAAATCTGTGTTGTTCAGGGGTCCACTGTGTACACATAAATACATACATGCATATATACACACATGCATACATAAATACATATAAATATATATATTTGCTGAAATTTTAATATGCAGTTTCAGTCTGGTATATAAAGTAAAGGGTTTGATATCCTCAAATGTTTGAATACCATTCATTCCTAACATTTTGCATTTAATCTTCCAAAATAAAACATTTTACTTTAGGAATTTATTAGAAATGAAATAATCATTTAGTCATATCTAGAAACCAGAATAAACAGGGCCATAAATCCTGTAGTTAAATGTGGAAGGTCAGATTCATAAATATTCATGTGTTTACCTTCAGTACAGTCACTATGTAGTTTAATCTCAGAAAAATCTTTTCTCTACCAGTCCAGCTATGAGATCAAATAAATACTGAGAAAGATACTGCGAAGGAAAACATAAAGAGCAAAACAAGTTATCTCTAGGAAATAGAACCTCCAGTTGTCAACGCATTTGCTGTATGTCAGGTATATCTGTGGCTGGTCATGCCCAGGGAAATCTTCAAGATTCAGTGTAAAACTGCCTTATGAATTAGCCACTTAACAGAGACCGTTAACCCGATCAGACTATCTGGTCTCTCTTACTTGTTGTAGTGGGTACTCAGAAACCGGGTTTTTCTAATGAAGGAGTTTTTATAAGGTGCCAACCAGCAGTTTCACCTAAGCATTTTCTAGTTCAACTTTCTGTAAAAGGAAGGTAGTTTGTATTATTATAAACCAAAAAATATGACTTGAGATATATAGAGATGGCTGGATAGGGGGGCGAACATTCCCGGGACCGCCATACATCTATGGAGATCTGTGTGCATTTTAAAAATTGCAGTTATTCTTCCAAACTCAATTCTCTTGTATGACCTCAAGGTATTTTCTGAGTGGCTGAAATGCTTCATTTAGTGTAAAATTAGAGGAATATACATTGGGTTTATCTCTCTCTTCTATTATTAATTTTTTCTTCTTCATAAAAACTAACATGTATAAACATTGACATATTTTGGGCTTGTTGCCTGATAATTAAAGAGAATTATATCTGTGTCAAATATACTATTTTAAAATTTGTTACATTCTTAGCAATGTTAAAAAGCAATATTTGGATCAATGTGTGGTATGGATTTTTGTAGATTTTTCTACTCACTGAGGCATGCAGTCAATACCTAATTTCTCTAGAGATATACTGCGTTTAACATATTGAGCTTTTTTAAATACTTCAGACCTCTGCATTGAGTGTATAATACCTGTTTTAATTTGACATCATTGATGACCATAAAATATGATATCTAAATTGCATTTTAAATGTCCATTTGTTTGTGTAATATATTCAGTATCAAGGAAAGAGACATATACTTTTTTATTTTTGCCAATTGCTACGGTAGATGAAATCCAAGTCTTGTGTTATTTTTTGCACAGTTCCCTTTCACTCTAATCTAGCACTCCAACTTACAAAATGTATGTGAAATAAACTGAGAGTGTATTTTCATGTTACCAAACTTGAGGAAATGATACGGTTTACACAATATTTATCTCCTCAACAATAATTCAAAAAAGGGAACCCATTTTTCAATTATGATATTAAGGTATTAAGCTTGGATCCTGTTAGTAGTAGTCAGAAAAGCAAACCATTGATTTCTGTTTTTAGGTAAATTTACTCCTATCGTCTTTGGTCGATGTATAAATAAAAAATAATGAAGACACTCTTCATTCTACATGGCATAACCCAATTTTGACATTTAGCCATGACTTTTAAAGCCTTAATGTAGGTCTTTTGAACTATTTGGTTGGGTTAGTAATACACATTGGCCAAATGTAAGATACATTTGTGGAATTTAAGAAACAAAATAAGCAAAGGGAAAAAAACAAACAAAACCAGAAAAGGAGGCAAACCAAGAAACAGACTCTTAACTCTAGAGAACAAACTGATGGTTACCAGAGGGGAGGTGGGGAGGGATGGGTAAAATAAAAATAAAAATAAACAAAACAAAACAAAAACATCTTTGCTCTGTTGAATAACTTTACCTAAACCTCACACAGTAGTGTTTCATTAAAAAAAAAAAAAAAACTAAGGTTTAAAATCTTAAAGGTACTAAAAAGTAAGAGACCTGAGTTTAAATGTTTTATTTGAAATGTGACATATTGCATTCTGCTTTCCTAATACCCTTTTCGAAATTGCAATAAATCATGGCCACCATGAAATTTTTCAGCTTTTTATACATCTGAAGTGACAAAATACAATCACAAAGGTTACTAGTTGGGAATGAAAGAATAAACTCCAAATTTGATCTGCAGATAGTCACCATTCACTTCTTCAGGTGAGCATCTTATTCAGATGTTTTCTCCTTTCTTAGGTCATTTCAGAGCATATAAACTAGTATTTTGGGCATTTCAACCCTGTCTGCTTAAGGCAGAAGTTTTCAAGTTCACTGTATTATTTCCTACCAAATCCTGTTTTTCTTCATACTTCATACTTCATGTTACTCTATATAAAAAAATAAAACTAAACAGAAAGCATTTCAGGCAAATAATCAGATCCATTTTGGGATTAACACTTATACTTTCTGCCCCCCCCCCCCGTTCCTGTTACATTCCATTTGGTGAGTTGGTCCCAGATATTTTTACTCCAGTTTGTCTTTAGAATAAGGACCAATTCTCTAAGTTATCTTCTCTTGTTCTCCTACCAGCTGGGAAGGACCATCGAAACACTGTATAAAGTAATGTTTTTACTAGACACACTTCATCACAGTGAAATAGTTTGAAAGAAACCGTCTCATAAAAGGATAGTTGCATGGAAACTTTTATTTAAAAGATTTTATTTATTCATTTGAGAGAGAGAGCACAAGCAGGGGGAGAAGCAGAGGGAGAAGCAGACTTCCCGCTGAGCTGGGAGCCCAACACAGGGCTCGGACCCAGGACCTGGAGATCATGACCTGAGCCACAGGCAGACACCTAACCATCTGAGCCACCCAGGTGCCCCGCATGGAAAATTTTGTTAGTGCTACACCTTAGACCTCAGGACCTGCTGCTTGTTTATTCCTCGCCAACCATCTTTGCATCAGTATGTCTTTTGGTGTTTTAAGTTAAAATGCCTGCCTCAAATACTCCCCTAACTATAGAAATAGAATATGTAATGTGGTTTGAATGGTGTTAAAACTAATGTGAGAGGCAAAGTAGTTGTTAGAGTGAGTATGGGCTTTGGATTCTGAAAGATTTGCATTTCAATGCAGAGCTCTGTCAATTTTTGCTTTGTGATAGTTAACAAGTTGCTTAACTTCTCTGAGCTTCTTATTTTCTTATCAACAGGCTTAAATAGTACTTTATATTATTGTTAGAATGATTAAGTGAGAGAATATAAAAGCAGTTAGAGTGTCTGGCACAATAGCAGATCCATAAATCATATCAATTGTTTTTATTTTAATTAAGCACTCTAGTATCCACTGTTCCTGGAATCTGCTTTCTAATGAGGTAGAATTCAAGTTCCCACCCATGCCTTTTTTTTTTGTAACTCTTGTTACTCTTTTTTTTTTTTTTTTAAGATTTTATTTATTTATTTGAGAGAGAGAGAGAATGAGAGAGAGAGAGTACGAGAGGGAAGAGGGTCAGAGGGAGAAGCAGACTCCCTGCTGAGCAGGGAGCCCGATGCGGGACTCGATCCCGGGACTCCAGGATCATGACCTGAGCCGAAGGCAGTCGCTTAACCAACTGAGCCACCCAGGCGCCCACTCTTGTTACTCTTGACAGTACTTTATAATTTAGAAAATGTTAAGCAATTGAGAACACAACAGGCTTTCAATGAAGAGTCATTTGCATTGCTCCATATTAATAAGCTAAATAAATGCTAGATGCTAAATTATATTTTAAAACTAACAAGGGAATGTAGAGGCAAAGTATTAATAACTAAATCTTGCCACATTTCTAAACAGTAGCATCATAAGTAAAAGTTTGGTTTTTTAGGAAATCTACATGAAAATATACTACTGTTAATGATTACATTATCAAATTCAACTGAAGAACTTTATGTATTATAATAAATTATACAGAGACCAAATTCTGTAGAAACAAAACAGTTCATAATATATTTCAACTTTCAAATTAAAAAGATTTTTATAGTTAGATATTAATAGTTCTCTTCAAATATCAATTCTTATTTTTTTATTTTCAGCATTTTATTTAATTTTTTTCAGATGCACAGGAAATAATAGACTAGTATAATACATATCCAAGTACCCAGTTCCTGGCTTCTGTAATTACTATGCTTTTGTCTTGTCATCTGTATTTTGATGACGTATTTTTAAAGTCAAAGATATATGATCAATTCATTGTGTTAATTACACATAAACATAGATGTTAATGTTGCCATCTTGAATATTTATTTTTAATTTAACAGGTATTAAAATGACTCTTCTGGGGCACCTGGGTGGCTCAGTCGGTTAAGTGTCTGCCTTCGGCTCAGGTCCTGGTCCCAGGGTCCTGGGATCGAGCCCCGCGTCGGGCTCCCTGCTCGGCGGGGAGTCTGCTTCTCCCTCTCCCTCTGCCTGCCTGCCTCCCTGCCTGCCTCTCTGTCTGCCTCTCTGCCTACTTGTGCACTCTCTCTTTCTCTGTCAAATAAATAAATAAAACCTTAAAAAAAAATGACTCTTCTCTGTGTAGTAGATGGAAAGAAGACTTAATCACTGGTAGAGTCTTGGGGTTGAACTTCATTAAAACACATAGAACTTTGCAATTTGTTTCTCTGGGAGGGAATTTGAGGGAGAGGTGTCTCTTTACTGGTGGGAAAGAGTGACTATAGGATTTTTTTTTCCCCTAACATTGCATATATTTTAGTGGCAATAGTAGTAAAACATTTACCTAACCATGGTTATCAATGTATATGAGTAATAAAAGAAAATAAAGGTTGATAAATGTGATAATGTATATTAATTAGGTAAGACCAAGCTATAATAGTCAAGTAAAGTTAACTCTCAAGGGGCTATTTCAAATGAAGACCAGTTTATGAAAGATTGGCTTCAGAAATCTAAATGACTTGTCTTTACTTAGAGCTTCATATTAATTCATCCCTCCGTTGGAGGAGGGGGGAAGTGACTGGGAAGGTTTATTCCATTTTAATTCTGATTATTTTTCCTCAAAGGACCTCGTGTGTAGCCTGTGTTGTCCAAACAGGTGTCAGAATATGATTTTTTTTTTTAAATTAGAGGATGTGATTTTTTTTAAGTGGTGGTAATCAGGAATTGCCATAATGGAAAAGGGACTTGTGCACACATCTGTACAAATGGAACCATTCCATTATTAGCGGGAGATTTATTACTGAAGAAATCAGTACCAAACAGCATGGCAGAGATTGTGTTTTTATTCTAATAGGAGAGCCAAGTCTTGCATTAGGACATTGTCGAAGCTTGTGAAGAAAGTAAACAGTGCCCATGGGACTGTAGCATTCTGCTAGATTGAAGGGCCTTTAATAATCCAATACTCTAATAGCAGTTAAGACAGACTCTGTGTAACAGCTAATCTTGTCTTCTGCTTTTATAATAACTTACGTGTGGTAATCAAAAGTAGTTATGATGTGCTCATGGCATTCTTCTTTGTAGGTGACTTTTTAAATTAAAAACTAAGTGTACTGACTGACTTTTCAGAGTTTATTTAATGAAAGATAATAAAATAGGATACCTGTTTACAGCGGGTTTAACAGCCACATATTGCACTTAGGAGGTTTTATATCCCTCCACAGATGAACATTCAAGTAATGGCAGAAATGTAAATACTGGCCTATTGTTTTATAACAATTTGGAATGGTTATAAAAAAATGAGTTTATTTTGTGGGATCTTGTTAACGCTGTAATCGTTAGTTCTATTTTGACTTACATCAGATTTCATTGTCTTTTCAAATAAGACACTTTAAAAAAAACACAAACATGATAAAATTAGTCTACAGCATTTAATAGTCTGGTATAAATGATATCTGCAGTGGTCTAAAAATGTTCTTCTGTGTTTTTTTGATGAAAAGCCATTCCACTTTCAATTCTGAAAGCCTCGGTGTGGCTTCCAAATCTATGTCCAGGAACCTCTGCACACCCATCGCCTCCTGGTTACATTTTTCTATTCAGGCTATTTGACCAGAATTTTAGCTTAGCACTGCTTATATCTAAAAATATTTGTAAAATTTTAGAACCGCGTGCCCGAAACAGTAGGCGTTTTTTATCCTGTACTTGTATTTAATTGCAAAATCCTCACACAGGCCTGTGTTTCCATCCTGCACACTAGATGGCAGTTTTGTCATATTCTTCCAGCTTCCAGTGCTCCTCACGGGACTGGAGCAGGAAAGGCCATCAATGTTTAGTCTGCACTCCGAGGGTCTCCGCATGACCAGTGCAGACCCCACGGACTTCCTGGAACATATGTTAGCAATTTAGCCGCAGACATTTATTTCTTTGTTTTACTGCTTGGCTCTTGGAGAAAGTGTTGGTGCCAGGTTATGGGTTGTCTGGATCATGTCAGAGGCCATGGAGATCGAGTTCATGTGACAGGCCAGACGAAGGAAGGATGGAGTTGGAGGAGGTGAGGAAACTGACCCTTACTTTCAACAGCCACAAGTCACTGCCTGTCTGTGGACTGTGGCCAAAAGCCCGGGCGTTTACGTTTTCATCCAGCTGAACAAACAAAACACATTTGCCCATTTGGCTTTTTCAGAGTTCATTCGACAATTTCCCTAGGTCTCAAAACTTGCTTGTCCCGCGGGTTTCTCTGTCAGTGCTTCTTCCTCCTCCAGCCCTGTCCAGACGGAGCGACCTGGAGACCCTCGGCTACTGCCTGCTGCGCTGCCTGTGTGGGGGCCTGCCCTGGGAGCGGAGCCTGCGGGACCCCGCGGCCGTCCAGGCTGCTAAAACAAGGTACCCGTCTTCAAGCATTCCAGCCCCGCAGGGCAGGGGCCCCGGAGGGGTACAGTAAAGGGAGTTTCCAGCCCTGAGAAGACGGCCATGTCACCCACTCCAGTAATCAAAGCCAGTTTCTGACATCTGAAAAGCCAAACACCTTACCGACTTCAAATCCGTTAAGATAACACCCGTGAGATCACATGCACGCGAGTTGTAACGCAAAATGTCAAGTGAAGCGTTTGTTCTTTTATGTGGCGTTTTCCAAAGCTGAATTCTAGGTGGTGGTCTTTTCAAGGAAGAGTAGTTTCAAATTAGCGTTGTACAAGTACATGGAGGTAGTCTGAGTTTGGTGTGATTGCTGTGAACTGTGCAAAGCGACAGCGTGAGGTGGGACTGATGCTTTCAAGTGAGAGCATCATACCTCTTTCTTAATTCTGGATCTTGGAGGGAGTGTGTTTAGTTTCTTAAGAAACAAACAAAACTTTTATAGGAGGTGTTTATATAAGAGATAATCTTGCAGCCACATAAACAGTTTTAATATTTCACATTCAATTTTTATCACCTAGAATCTGTTGGCATGAGAACTAGGTCAGACTGAGAACAGAGCATGTTAACTATTTTACTAATTTCTCACTGATCAGGCCTAAGGAAAAGCAATTGCATGCAGCCCAGAATAGCCAGTTTTTCATTATATACTCAACAGATATGCTCAACAGTAGTTATCCACAGATAGAATATTGCAATTGGAAAAGGCAGCTGTGTTTTAAGTAAGGTGAGTCACAACAGAAGTTTACAAAAGGGGGAGCTGATCCATAGAAACCAGTCTTCAGATTCAGTTGTGGTATCCGTTCTTTATATTAGAGGGCCTAGCCTACAGATGCAGAGTAATACAGTTGGCATTTGTAAATACTGGCATATTGTATGAAGTATTTCTCCGCTTGGAATCTTGATCATCGCAGCCCCTTACCCCAAAGGAACACATTTATATAAGTCAATATTAGAGCTGTCTAATCAGTTATTTACCACAGTGATTATTGTGCCCATATTAACCAACACTTTTCAATATGTGGGTCAAGTCAAAGCACAGTAATGGGCGTATATAAACAATCTCTATACCCAGTTTTTCACCTCAGTTCACCTGATTTGAATAATGTACTGTATTTAAAAGACTTGCATTTTCATCCCAATGATTACATGTATTTTTTCTTTTAATAAGACTTATTAATATGATTTGTTTTAGTCTTTTATCAATATATGTAGATGCATTCATTGTAGATATCTAAAGAATATGCCTATGTGTGTATATTCAAATGTGATAATAGGGTATCATGCAAAATGATAAAATATGCTAATAAACATAACTCCCATTTACATTTTGGGGACCTTTATGTATATTAATATCTTCATTTTGATTTGATTACTAATATAAGTCTATAAACCAGTAAAGCTAATACATAATGAAGTTTACAATTAAGGTAAACTATAGACATTTTTAAACTTCTGATAGTAAATAATATATGATCATAATTCATTCAACTTGCTAAGAAGGCATACTCTGAATTTCCTTGTAAGGGTATGCTTGCATATACAGCCATGATACCATATCTCCCTCATGCCCTTTATTTTCCTGACATGGGGTAATATCAGATCAGTCAGTGCATTTATTGTTGCAGTTCTGCCTGTGCCTGAGTTTGTCAGTCAAACACTCATATCAATAATTTTAGTTGCATGTTTATATACTGGTGGCTCAAGCAACTTAAAAGCATTATATTCAGTCTAAAACACTGGGAAGGGTTAGAATAATGACCTATCTTGTTTGTTTTGTTGTTTGGATATTTCTTGTTAACCTGTTTAATCATAGAATAGCATCAAACACTACCCAGTGGAGAACAGTGTACATAAATAATTTGCCCCTCCCCAAGGATAAGTACCTGCAGAAAAATCTCCTGAAAATCCTGATACTATTTTCCTATGTATTTTTTCTTGTTTTTGAGAAAAAATCATGATAGATATCCCTACTTCTACATTTCTGCATGTACAGACTTTGATCTAAAGCATTTATACTGTAAATCTACATTTAGTTTCTAGGTGATATAAAATTGGTCAATGAGAATTGAAGGATCTCCCCCACCTCCACTTACCCTCTTTCCCCTTACAAGGGGGTGAAAAAAAATATTGAAAGGCACGACGATATGGGTGACCCACCAACACAGAATTTGAGTTTTGTTTTTTGTAATCAAGACAGTGAATCATAGGATTGTAAACAAATTCACTGCATATTACTCTGTTTTGTTTTAGTCTGTTGGATGAGCTTCCTGAGTCAGTGCTTAAATGGGCTCCTTCCAGAAGCAGCTGCTGTAAGTCAAATGATAACTTCTACCACCTTCTCCTAAATGATTTACTGGTCACCACATTTCCACATTTGTCACTCTTGTGTTACGGCTTTTGCTGAATCCACCCACTCCCATTCCCACGGGGGTGAGAGGAAACTCTCTACACAAGGTTACAGATACTCGTTGCTAGAGAAGAGAGCGTTTAGATCCTCCCTGACATCAGAACACAGGAAGGCTACAAGAAAATATTTCGGCAGCGTTCTAGGCCTTGCCGCTGCATTTTGGGGGGGTGGGCAGGAGAGGGAGGAATCTTACACAGGTTTAATAGTCACCTGTATCTAGTACTGTTAGAGTTGACATTCTGATTTTGTCCCATAAAATCTATATCATTGAAAGAAGATAAAGTTGATCTAGGGAAAGACTACTTTCGGTCAGTAATTTAAAAAACCAAATCATTGAACACTTGAGTGCTGTTCAGACCTGCGCTGCACTGTGACTGAACAGCCAGCAAAAAAAAATTTGGATTGGCACAGGCATGTAACCTTGGGATTTGAAGGTATGTTTCATTAAATGGTTTTCTCTTTCAAGTTAGTATGGATCATTTTGGAATTCTTTAATTGACAGTATTATCAGTAAAAATAGTCAATTCACAATTACCCAAGTGCCTATCGTTTGCATATGCATGCATGGCACATTGTTCACCAATTTAATAAATGAGTTCGATTGTCTTATAGAAAAGTGCCGGCTTCTGCTGTCAGGCTCACTTTTTCTCAGAGACAGATAAGGGGAATGAATCTTGTTCTCTCTATATTGGGCAATCTCAAAGTTAGCTTTTAGCTGACTTATATGAAAGTGAATGTATACACTGACCCTCTAGATAAGGTCAAATAGCATCAGTTTCCATCTGAGAGTTTAAATGTAGAGTTAAATCATCTTGAACTTATATTTATAGTCCTTCTTTGACAAGAAACCAAAATATTCATTTCCATGGGAAACGAAAGACGAACAAAGTAGTTCTGCTTTTCCACCTCCATTCTCCCAAGTCCTAAGCCTGCCCCAGTGTGAGCCTCCAGCTTCCCAGTTTCTGTTGTCCCTCTTCTGATGGAGGAGGGTGCGAATCCGGAAGGATTCTCCTTTGGGGGGGGAGGGGCATGGCGTAAGTGTTGAAGGTGAAAGCTTTTCGTTTCTGTAACTGCACTGAATAACTTGGTCCAAATGCCAGTATTCCTTTTTGGCTAATACGCTTATTGGCATTTGGACCAAGTTATACAGCTTATGTTTTACTCAATAGGACAGCAAAAAGGAGAGATGGGAGATGTCAAAGAAAGTTTTCTCTGTATATCTCCCTTACCTTTTCTGCCCCTCCTGCACAAAAGGTAACTGCTCAGCTCAGGATTAGAAAAGAAAGCCCGGATGCTCAGGGTTGCACAAGATAAATGCTTGTGGACCTGTGTATATTCTGTGAAACTTCAGTTACTGGAGATATGAAGATCTGAGCGATAACAAGAAGTGACACGAGTGCCAGGTTCTCCATTTTTCAGTACAAACCATTTATTTGGGTCCATCGTATTATTTTATAAAATGCAGATTTCTATTTCTAAAGCACAAAACATTGAAACTTTAATATTAACTGAAGATCTCTTAGTTGGGTGTACTTAGGAGTGGGTACTGCAAGCATGACAATCCGATGTGTAAAAGGTTTATGACTAAGGCAGTTAATGAAATAAAACCACTAGAAAGTTTCCAATGTTCATGTCCAGCTCAGTGTAATAATAATAGTTGCACAAGTTTCTTTAAATTTTTTATTGTTATGTTAATCACCATACATTACATCATTAGTTTTTGATGCAGTGTTCCATGATTCATTGTTTGTGTATAACACCCAGTGCTCCATGCAGAGCATGCCCTCTTTAGTAGCCATCACCAGGCTAACCCATCCCCCCACCCCCCTCCCCTCTAGAACCCTCAGTTTGTTTTTCAGAGTCCATCGTCTCTCATGGTTCGTCTCCCCCTCCGATTTCCCCCCCTTCATTCTTCCCCTCCTGCTATCTTCTTTTTTTTTTCTTAACATATATTGCATTATTTGTTTCAGAGGTACAGATCTGTGATTCAGCAGTCTTGCACAATTCACAGCGCTCACCATAGCACATACCCTCGGCAATGTCCATCACCCAGCCACCCCCTCCCTCCCACCCCACCCCCACTCCAGCAGTAGTTGCACAAGTTTCTATCTCCTGAGATGATAGTAATGATACTTAATATTTCATTAGCTTAAAAGCAAATGATTCAAGAATATCATTTCATACTATTCAAAGCATTTTTTATATAGCTCCAGAAATATGCTTATAGTAAATTTAAAAGTATACTTAATATAATAAATCCAGATCTTGGAAGGCTACCATTTGAAGCAGTAATACATCACAGTGTTCTAAGCTTCAGATTGATGACAATGAATTTGTAAGAGGTGGCTTTTCTTTTTCTCCCTTTCCTACCTCACCGGTACCTCATTTTTCCAAGCCCCAGACCCACGAAGACTTTGCAGCACAGCTGCCATCAGCTGGGGGAGTGCCAGGAATCTTCCATTGTCTTCTAACCGTGACCTGTGAAAATTCTCCCACTGTATTCAGCTCTCTTCTCCATTTGGGATATTTTGGTTAATAGAACTGTAAGGATATATACCAGACTTGGTGTACCAGTCTCAAAAGGGCCAAAGAACAACAGAATATTTACATGAAAATGGTAGTGAATGTAATGTAATCTTTTTTTCTTTTTGATCATCCCTTCAGGAATGGGACACCCTCACTGGGCTTCTGGAAACAGGAGTTACAAATGTGATGAAGCCATACCATTTGCTAGTTAATAGAGATCTGACTGATTGAATGTTAGATAACAGAATATGACATATCTTAAAACATTAGAGAAGGAAAAAAGTTAGGTTGCATAATTGCCACGGTATCCAAAAGAAAAAACAAGAAACTAAAGACCAAAACCCTGGAGCCAAGGGTTCTCATTTTAGCCACAGTGGCCTTAAGGTCCTAGAACCCAGCTGCCAGTAATGAATACAGCATACCGGCTATGAAATGGTCGCTCTGACTCTCTTAGGGGGAAGGGATGGTGACTCTTCCTTTTGGAATTTTTCCCCGTGGGGAGTGAAAGCCATGTCTGCAGTTCCCTCTTGAATGGAGGTGGGCCTGGAGGGGAAGGGAAGGATTAGGAAGTCAATCCTGCCAAGCCACAAAGCTTCCCAGATTTTTCCCACCATGGGGATATAGCAACTTAGTGAGAAAGTAAGAGGTACTTATGTCTGTGTGAGTAATAAGTTTTTGAAGGGGAAAAGCTTGTAAAAACTAGATTGTGAAATATCTAAACATCTCTACGAAAAAGGAAAACATGCTAGATTTTAAGCAGTATATGGTATTATCATTTACTTGTGTCTTGACTTTAGATTGAATCTCCACCTGAAACAAAAATGCAAACTACATTTGTTTTAAGGCAGCAATGTTTGTAATTTTGGGTGACTAGTTTTATTTGTATTTAGAAGTTTGTAGTTCATATTTTTGGGGAGATGGCTATATAGTTCTAGGGAAGAGATTACATTAGAAAGAAAAAAAGTAGCAACATCTCATCCTTCTGCTCTAAACTAGGAAGACGACGCAGTGAAGGCACAGGGCTTGCTAGGTATGGACAACTCAAGGGAGGTCTGGGGAGCTCTAAAATTAGTCATAGAAACCTAGAGTTCAAGGTCATTTCAGAATGTACTGTTATAATCTCAAAATCAAAGCCTGAATTAAAATTTGCAGTGATTTTTTTTTCCCATCAAAGTAAGGAGGTTTATAATAAGTAACACTCGTTTTTAACTGAATTTTTAAAACTTCAACATAAAAGTATGAAGTGTGTCCAGTCTATTATATTATTCATGTAGTTCTTAGTAATTTGACCCCATAAGTCAAAAATCACTAACTGTAATTTTTTAAAAATTTGCTTCCTTTGATAAGTTAGTGAGAAATAAACATACCTTTTATATATCTTTTACAAAGATATGTAAAAAAATTACCAGTGTTTCCCATCTTGTCAAATCTCCATGTCTCACTGTATTTCAGTCATTTTTGGATATCATTTGAAAAGTGCTTTTCACCAAAGTGTTCATTCTGTTTCTTCAGGATGTGTGTTGTGTGCATGTGTAAGAGAATAGAGAGGTTTTGATGATACTAGAGCCTTGACGATTCCTGCCAATTATGAATAACATGTAAAAAAATTTAACACTTCACAGGTGAAATAGCCCAATATTTGGTATGTGCTCATAATTTAGCATATGATGAAAAGCCAAACTATCAAATGCTCAAGAAAATCCTGAACCCCGGTGAAATACCTTTAGGACCACTGGAATTTTCCACCGGAGGCCAAAGTGTAAATATGCGTACTCCAGACAAACAAAAAGTAAGTAATTTAGTCCGTGGGATCCCACGATTACCTTCCCCGAAGCTTTTCTACCAACTGAAGTTGTTTGGGGTCTCAAAAGGAGTCTGACAACCCAGTTTCTTGCTTATTATATGTAATTCCTAGTTCTCCTCACTCAGCTCCAAGAAATTTTGTTCAAAGTTCTTTTGACCTATTGTCTCAGAGAAAAACAGTAGTAGGATCCATGGCCTACTTAGTGTGCTATTAAATAAAGCAGTGACTGATGTCACAGAGATATGACCAAGGTCAGATTAAAGGCTAATATGACTTTACTCATGAGGACCTTTATTTGCTGCTTTTCTTCAGATTTCTTTAGTTACTGCCCTCTGGTTTTGCTCACCAGTTTGGCCATAATTTGGTGGCATTAATGATGATAGTCTTAGATTTAACCAGATGCCTGGTTTGTACTGATACTTCAATCTACAAAAATAACCTTTGAAAAAGTTTTTTTTTTTTTTTTTTTAAGTTACACCTTCTCATCCTTTACTCTGTAATCTTCCAACTGACTGACTCACATCAATTCAAAAAAACAGAACTTGAAACAATACACAGGAATTAGGACTTACATTTCTCAGAAGGCGGGGGAAACTTGAGACTGCTGTGAGCCGCCTTACTGGACGGGCAACCAAATGTCCAGTCCTTCCTTGATACGGTCCATACGCAAAAGATGTGTGTGTGGGGCGGGGGGGGAGCTTTTTTTCTTGAGGCGTGTACAGTGAGGTAGGGTCAGGATGCCATTCATTTTTAATATTTCTTATGAACTTTGGATCATCGCAAGCGTTCATGAGCCAAGAATGCAGGATGCAAACTAATGTGACTGATAGGCTGCGAGATGAATGGTGAGTCAAGTATCAGTGCACAGATGGTTCTGATTTGCTGAATTTTGTAGCTGCTGCAACTGAAGACATAAAATATCCTTCTAGTCATAAATTAGCTCTTTGGAAGCAAAACCTTGGCACCAGAGCTTTACAACCTTCAATTAGTAGGGAAAGAAGTATTTGAATGACTGTGGTATTGACATCTGTAGGCCTGCATAGTAATCATTCCTAATAGAAGAGAATATCTGTTTGAGGAGGTTTTGCATGGCTAATTAACTACCAGTGAGAATATGTAATTTTTTCATGATCTCCTGATTGTCACCTTTCTCTCATGATACAATTACATTTTATTGTAGCAAATGCCTCACAAACCAATTGTCAGCACTATTTACGTATTGCAGAAGGCAGAACAAAAGTTCATGTTTAATAAAAAGCCAGTGGATTTTGATCTTGGTAATTACTGAGACTTATTTTAACAGTTTTATTGACTTTTGTGTTTTTATCACTTTTGCAACAAAACAAAGAGCCATTTCCTTAACATAGTATTTCCCTTGCAATAATGGTCACCACTTAATCTACACTAATTTAGGTAGATTTTTTTTCCTTTTTTTTTTTTTGTAGTTTTTCAGTTTCATAAACTTAATTGAAATGTAAAAGAAGCCATTTTAAAAACTGATAGTTATATCCTCTGATGTAAAATCCTAATCATTATCCACCAGAATTTTCAGTTTCATCAAATTCAAAGGATGTTTGTTGTGAAACCATTTTTATATGCAGAGAATAGAACATAAAACATTTTTTCCAGGGGCGCCTGGGTGGCTCAGTCATTAAGCGTCTGCCTTTGGCTCAGGCCATGATCCCGGGGTCCTGGGATCGAACCCCGCATCGGGCTCCATGCTCAGCGGGGAGCCTGCTTCTCCCTCTCCCACTCCCCCTGCTTGTGTTCCCTCTCTCGCTGTCTCTCTCTCTGTGTCAAATAAATAAATAAAATCTTAAAAAAAATCTTTAAAAAAAAAACATAAAACATTTTTTCCAATGAGCCTCAGTCAATAATATTTTATTCTTCCCTTTTGATTAGAGCACTTTATGAATAAAAAGAATATTAAAATAATATAGTATAAAAATATTATTCCAAATAAGTAATATTTATTTGACTAAGAATAATGTGCATTCTTAAGACCTTAGTTAATTTCTAACAGTATGACCAGCCCCAGTGTATAGACAGTAAGATGATTTGGGGGTATATTCCACAGCAAATCAATATTTATTGAATAGGGACTTTATTTCTGTAATATTTTAAGTGCACAAATATATTTAATAGTCATAATATAAAAATGGGTTCACCATGTAGCTAAACCCAAAGTATCTTAATTTTTATTTTTAAAGTTTACAGATTTTGTAATGTTGCAAAAACCAAACTTGAAAATATTTAAAAGCAAAGTATGACAATATAAACTGACATTTCCCCTGAATGATAAAAGTATAGGACAGTTTCTGCCATTGACTGCTTCCATAACCAAAATCATTCTAGGTCCAGAATGAATATCAGTCACATGGCTCCAAATTTCTCTCTTTTTAATCACAGACAGAATCCCCTTATTAGTAACTAAAAACATTTCTTGTTACTTCATACATGGATTACTCTAGTTATTTAACAGAATATTGAATGACTTCTGGACTTACACTTTTTGGACAAAGATACCTAAAAAGAAGTCAGTGGACCAGAAAACATATACAGTTATATAAATAAAATATTTCTGTCATTCAGTATTCAAAAGAAAGTTATGAATGTTTAATTTTTTTAAATGTTATTTCCCTCAGTATAAGTGGTGGTGCCTTTTAAATTTAGTATTCCTAAAAAAATATGTTTTGGTTAGGTATTAGAAAATATAGCACATCACCATAAGAACCTTGGCAAACTTATAGCACCTTTTTGCAAAAGAAAAATGAGGTATTTTTCCAATACTGGGTTTTACTAGGCATCATAAACTGTTCCCTGTAAACTGAGCCGCTGCCTTGCACAAGTCCTCAAATACTGTTCCTGGAGTTAAATTGGAAATGAATTTTTGTCAAGACAGGAAAGACGTTGATATTTTTTTCCTGAAAAGCAAATCTTTCGGGGCATTTGCCTCAATCACAATGATGGTCTGTATAGCTGAAATCACTCTTGAGTAGCTCCAGTGGCTCCTGAGGTAATGCTGTCAAATGAGAAGAATCTATCATCAGGGCTACCCCAGTCTATTTATGCCTTCCACTGGGATTTAATGTCCAAAATTCACTGAAGGAAACCATATTTCAGTAAGAATGCTTATTGAGGTGAGCTAAAGCTCTAGAACTCCCAGATGAGAATGCAAAAGCCAAGGTGGTAAACCAGCATTATTGAAGGCCCCATTCAACCCTTGAATAAGCTGTTTCCTCAAGAGCCAGTAGTGGACCCTCTCATCAGCTTATCAAATCTCCCCCCTTGTTAGGGTGCCCAAATCCACACTGGAATAGCACAGAGCCCTGGGCATAATGAGCCACCCATTCCTCCTAAATGCTCTACCTAGACAGAGGAGTAGCTGTAGGACAGAGTGAAAATGTTCAAGCTGTCCTACATTTCAGACAAGTAAAAGTTTGTCCTTCCCATTTACCCTAAATCTGAGGTTCCCACAGCAAATCCAGGGGTGAACATATTATTGGTTGTAGTAATCTTTGTATTGAACTTAAAAATTTATAAAATTCTTGAGCCTTCTCAAAATAATTCTGTTAAGCCTGTCTTCATATTTATATTCTATGTGAGAAAAGGAGAGTATAAAATCTCAATTATGAGCATATTTTTGGCTTACTGAATTTTAGAAGGCCAGAGTATTCCAGGTTTCTTAGAACACCGTGAAGTGCCGATGGGAAATTAAATAAAAGATACCTTATTTGAATAGCCACTTTCTTGAAAATGACACATATTTGGACAGTATCATTTTATTTGATTATGTGAGATGCCCAGAGTATTTCCTGTACTTACTTTTATGTCTTTGAGAAAAGTTTTACCTCTGTTCATAATTGAGAGTAAAACTTAATCATCCCATTTCATTCTTACCATTTTAGGAGTTTCCCTATAAAAAGAAATTTTTCATAAACTGGATATCATTTTGTTTATTAGCTAGAAGTGCTTATGGCAGCACAACCTAACCATCCGGCCAACTGACAGCAGATCCAGGAGGCCTCGTCTCTTCCAGAAAGCCTCACAGAGGACTGAATATATTAGATCAAATTTTGTTTGTACATCAGAGGCTCCCAGGCCAAAAACCGTTATACCTAAAGTGCCTAGCATCCAGGAGGCATTAAAAACCTCAATTAATATCTCAACGAATCCTTTATATCATAAGACACATTTTCACAATGATTGGCAAAGCCAGTCTTTTATTAAGATGAAACGGTGCACAACAGCCTTGGGAAACCCTTTGTTTCACACTGGTGGTCTGATGAGCCTTTATCACCCAAGTTGACTTCAGTGGGAGAGTGACTCAGAAGGTGGTTACACATGAATTTTCCCAGTAGTTTGGGAGAGTTGAGTGGTGAAAATAAAGAAACCCTGAGTGATGAGGGAACAATTCCAATTGTCAGGTTACTGAAAAGCAATGGCTTTGCTATCCTTTGAAAAGCTGGGATCCAGGAGGAGGGGTGAATAAAGAATGGTGTTGTGACAGCTTAGACCTAGCCACAAAACACCAGCATATTTTAAAGGGAAGGAGTGAACACATTTGGCAATAGAAGCTAAAAATTGAGAGACTACAAATTAAGGCTCTGCTTGCCCAGCCAATGTAATTCATTCTCCGTTTTGGCACTGGCTACTCCGTTATTTCCGCTTGCGCTGTTCCTATCTTCTGCCCCCAATTTAACCCCGGAAAAAAGGTGATGGCACTTTCAGCTGCAGTAAACACAACGCTGTTGAGCAAATACTTCACATAAGGGTCTTCACTGTGGCTTTCAATCTTCCAACTCTATTGTGGGACCTGCCCTTCTATTTCCGTGTCTACTTCAAGGTTATTAAGAGTCAGTCATCCCCCAGAAAACACCATGGTGTGAAAAAGAAACCTTAGAGACAGCAGGCTTGTTGGAGAACTTAACCCCTGATACTGGTACACGGGACTAGGTGACATGAACTGTGACTCGTCTGCTCAAAGGTTAAATTACCTGTATAAAAAAGTAAGCAACATCATAAGCTCCTTTTATACGTTCACATTAATTAGGCTCACTTCAATGATAGAAAACTAAGATTTTAATTAATAAGAATTTAAAAAGATGTACTGGATCCACTCCCAGCAAAGGTTAATAATGAATTCATGTGCAGTTTGAGAATGTGACAGTTTTCTGTAAAAATGCCGTTTTCAATAAGCAAGTTATCTGTAGAGATAATTTCTAAAGAGCGTACAAAAGTGACACTAATTTTAATTGGTCTTGTACTATTGATGAGAAAGGGTCTGGATCTTGCCAACTACTATATTCTTTCCATAACATCCATTTGTTGGTTTTCCTCTTTATGTCTTCCTTTTCACAGAACTTGGCAAGTTTAGAATTTTCAAGAATCTGGACGTGAATGCATTTTTTTCTTACAAGTGTCAAAAGTTTTCATTATACATTATTACTCTCTATCAACAGGTTGTTTCTCGAAAGGCTGCAACAAAGCAAATCAATCAGATGCAAAATAGGTCAATAGAAAAAAACATCCATAGTGAGAGAAGTGCTGAGTCCTGCTTAACGGGGAGAAAAGTGCAAAAAGAGGAGCAGCCAACTGGATTCCTTAACAGTGAGACAGCGCAGGTGAGAGGCTTTTCGTTGTTTCTTTTTTCCTTTTTTTTTAATTTTTATTTTTTATTTATTTTTATTTTATTTATTATTTATTTTTATATTATTTTTTATTTTATTTTATTTTTATTTATTTTTACTGTTATTGTTATGTTAATCACCATACATTACATCATTAGTTTTGGATGTAGTGTTCCATGATTCATTGTTTGTGCATAACACCCAGTGTTCCACGCAGAATGTGCCCTCTTTAATACCCATCACCAGGCTAACCCATCCCCCCACCCCCTCCCCTCTAGAACCCTCAGTTTGTTTCTCAGAGTCCATTGTCTCTCATGGTTCCTCTCCCCCTCCGATTTACTCCCCTTCATTCTTCCCCTCCTGCTATCTTCTTTTTTTCCTTCGTGTTGCATTAGAATATGCCCTTTGGGAATAAAGACATTTTAGTTTCTCCTGAGGGCCAAGGTTGTATGGTTTTGTTAAATGAGAAGGGGTAGAAAAATATCCTATCCAGTGTATAAAATCAAAGCAGCCGACACCAGTCATCATAGAAACAGAATGACAGTGAGCACATTTGCGTACAGATCTGATTTCTTGCTTTAGCCTAAGAATGTAATGAAGTGCACTTAAATTTTTTATGCCATCTATGATCCATTAGGGACTCTTAACATACTCCATACTCTTACATGTGTTCCTCCAGTCTCACCCTTATAATCAAATGTAAGTGAAGAGTTTCCCTGTCTATATGGTTGTATTTTAAAATGATGTATTTTTTAACGTTATTCGATCATTTGGTCAGATAGTGATTTACCTTTAGCAGAGGACTCATCCAAGCAATAGGAAAAGTCTTTGCTTATCTAACCTTTTTTTTGACAAGAAGGAGAAGCATACAATGTATTTATATCTTCAATGAAAAAAAATTTTTTTCCAAAATGACCAACATTTTTTATGATTTATACACCATCATTTTCCCCCAAATGATTTGAGGTAGTTTAAAATGTGAAACAGGGTATTTTAATGCCCCCATCCTCAATCTCCCAACCTCCCCCCCCCCGCCCCTCAAATTGGTATATCAGGCAGCTGGGATGTTAATCACTAAACTGAACACTGAATTTGGCTCTGAACTTCTTGGCAGCCAAGACAAAAATTAGACGCATACAAGTTGGGCAATTCTTATCCAACCAGCAAGCATGCACGTTTATCCAGAGAATGCTTTTTTAGAACTAATAATCTTTTGCAGTTATAGTTCCCATTTATAAAATTACAAATATTGCTTGGTGACAAAATTTTGAGATTCTTGAGTGTTCTTTTTCAACCCTAACTGTCCACCAGAATCACTTGTGTATGGAGGTAGGGAGACACTATAAAAAAAACTGATGCCCAGGTTCCAAGCAAAGACATTGATTCAATTGGGGTGGCATTGTGATACACACGTGCAGATTTTATCATTCCAGAAAGCTCTTTGTTTCCTTTCTCAGTCGGTCCCTTTCCCCCAGACAACCTCTGTTCTGATACTCTGATTTTCACCACCAGGCTAGTTCGGCTTCTTCTCAAAAGTCACATACCATGTAGTCACACTGTACGCACTCTTGGGTCTGGCTTCTTTCACTCAGCATGTTTTTTTTTTTTTTTTGAAGCTCATCCATATTGCCGCATATCTCAGTCATTTGTTCTTTCTCTTGTTGAGTAGTACTCCATTGTGGAACTGCATCATCATTCATATATCCATTCTCCCATTAATGGCACCTGGGCTGCCCCTGGCTCTAGCCACCATGAATAATAGTTGCTATGAACGTTGTGACACAAGACGTTTTGTTTGTCCTGAGAAGTGGAGCTGCTAGTTCGTTCACAAGGCAGATGTATGTTCAACTTTATAAAAAGCTGGCAAATTCTTCCATTTTATACTCCTGCCGGTAATCCCAGATACTCCCCAGCATTTGCTGTTGATCTTTTTAATTTTAGCCATTCCAACATATGTGTTCATATCTCTGTTGATTCCAGTTATCATGTACCTGATAATTAATAATTGTGGGCACTTTTTCATGTGCTGACTGCCCATTCATATATCTTCTTTTGTGAAATGTCTTGATCCATTTTTAGGTGGATGATTGTCTCTATTACTGAGTTGTAGGAATTCTCGGGATATCTGTATTGTGGATATGTTCTAGTGCAGCCTGCCTATTCATTTATTTAACAGTGTCTTCAGTGAGCAAAACTGTGTTATTTTTATTTGAAGTTCAATTTGTCATTCTGTAAAGAAACCTGAGAAAACTTTGCCTATCTCAGGGTCATGGTTTGCTATATATTTTTTTAAAAGGCTTACAGTTTTAGCTTTCATTTTGAGTCTATGAGCCATCTCAGATCATTCTTGTATATGGTGTAAGGGGTTAAGATTCCTTCTTTTACATTATAGAGAGCCAGTTGTCTCAACACCATGTGTAAAACGATTTTCCTTTTCCTAATTAAATTTCATTGGATTCTTTTTCAAAAGTCAGCTGACAGTATAAGTACGGGTCTGTTTCTGGACTCTCTCTTCTCTTCTGTCAATCTTTTGGTCCTTACACCAAAACCACACTGCATCATTACTGCAGCTTTACAAGTTCTGAAAATTAGAAGTCCTTCAACCCTTTTCTTCAAGAATGCACTGGCCATTTTAGGTTCTGTTCCTTTCCATAAAATCTAAGAACCAGTTAGCACAATGGGATTTTGATTGTGACTCCACTAAATCTAAAGATCAGTTTAGGGGCAACTGAGATCCCAACAACACACTTGAGTCCTCCAACGCATGAAATTGCTACTTCTCTCCATTTATGTAGATCTTTAATTTCTCTTAACAGTGTTTTGTAGTTTTCGGTGTAGGTATCTTATACATTTTCCATTAAATTATCTCTAAATATTTTTAATTCTATTGTAATATTGACCTTGTGTCCTGGGATCTTTCTAAATTCACTTTTTAATTCTAGTAGTTTTTTGATACATTCTTAGCATTTTCTACATAATCAATCATGTTTGTGAATGGAGTTTTACTTCCTCCTTCCCAACATGTATTCCTTTCTTATCTTTTTTTCATGCTTTATTACATCTGCCGAGACGTAGAATACTACACCGAGAGTGGGCATCCTTGCTTTGTTCCTGTTCTTTGGTGGAAAATATTCATTCTTCAACCATTAAATATGTTAGCTGTAGGCTTTTCCTAAATGCCCTTTATCGGGCTGAGGAAATTTCATTGTAGTTGGAAAGAAAACAAAATTTAAGTCATGAATGAATATTAAGCAATTTTTCGGGATCTGCTGATCATATGATTTTTCTCCTTTACTAGTATAATGAATTACACTTAGTTTTGAATATTAAATCAACCTTTTGTCTCTGGGATAAACCCCATTTAGTCATGATGTGTTGTCGTACTGGATTCATTTTGTTGTTATTCCATTAAGGGGTTTTCCTTGTATCTACATTAATGAGAGATCTTGATCTGTAATTTCTTTCCTTATCATATCCTTGTGTGGTTTTGTTTTCAGGTCATTGTATCAGTTGGAAGTGTCTGTTTTCAGGAAGTGTTTTACTAAGATTTGTCTTCCATAAATATTTAATAGAATTTAGCAAGAAAATCATCTGGGTCTAGAGTTTTGTTGTAGGAAAATTTTTAATTATGAATTTAACAGCTATAATGAAATTATTAGATTTTGTTTTTCTTCTTGTGCCAATTTTGGTAATATGTATCTTTCAAGGAGTTTGTCCATCTCATCTAAGTTGTCAAATTTCTCAGCACTACGTAGTTCATGACATTCTTATTATCCTTTTAACATCTTCAGTATCCATTTTGATGTCCCTTCTTTCATTGTTGATTATGGTAACTTTTTAGTTTTTTTTTTCTTTTTTTCTTTTTTTGATAGTCTAGCTAGATGCCCGTCATTTTTACTGATCTTTTCAAAGAACCTATTTTTGGATCTGTTGATTTATCTACTGATTTTTTTTTTTTCTATTTCGCTAATTTCCATTCTTTATCATTTCCTTCCTTCTACTTATTTTAGGTACTCTTTTCTTTCAAGCTTCATAAGATAAAAGCTAAAATTAATTTTAAGTCTCTTTTCTAAAATATATAGTGGGGCACCAGGGTGGCACAGTCGATTAAGCATCTCTTGGTTTTGGCTCAGGTAGTGGTCCTGGCTTCATGGGACTGAGACCCCTGTTGGGCTCTGCGCTCAGCATAGAGTCTGCTTGAGATTCTCTCTGCCCCTCCCCCATCCACACACACTCTCAAATCTATTTTATATATATATATAGCTATAAAAATTTTTAAGCAGTGCTTTGATGTAGTCCACGGATTTTGATATGTTGTGTTTCACTGTTCAATTAAATATATTTTCTAATTTCCCTTGACTTATTCTTTGACCCAATGAATTATTTAGAAGTATGCTTTTTAATTCCTAAATTTTTTGAGATTTTTCTTTGTATCTTTTTGTTGACTTCTAATTTAACTGTTATTATCAGAACATATCCTTTAAAATACACTGAAACTTGTTTTATGGCCAAGAAGAAGACCTAGTTTGGTGAATGTTCCTTATGTACTTGTAACAAATGTCTATTCTGAAGTTTGGAGTTTACTGTTCTATAAATGTTGATTAAATTGTTTGATAGTGTTGTTCAAACTTTCTGTATACTTACTGTTTTGCTTTGTTTTGTCCTCCTGTTTAATCATTTAATGACAGAGAAATGTTAAAATTTTCAACCATAATTGCACATTTGTCTACTCTTCCTTTAGTTCCATAAGTTTTTGCTTCATGGATTTTGATGCTCCCTTAATAGGTATATACAGGTTTTGAACTGTTACATCTTCCTGGTGAAATATCTGTTTATCACTATGAAACATCTTTCTTGTATCTGTCAGTATTCTTTATCTTGAATTCTACTTTGTCTGATTTGATTTTAATAATTCTAGCCTTCCTGTGATTAGTTCACATGATGTATCCTTTTCCATCCTTTTATGTTTAATGTTTTTGTTTTGTATTTTCTGTGTCTTTGTGTCTGTGAGTGCTTTTGTAAATAAGAGTCTGTCTTGCTTTTTTGTACAACCTCACAAAACTTCCTTTTAATCTATCCATTTACATTTAACGTAAACATTGTAGTTGAGTTAAATCTACAATCTCACTATTTGATTTCTTTTTGCCTTATTCTGTCACTTTTTACCTCCCTCCTGCTTTCTTTTGGAGTAATGGAGAATTTGTGTCTCATCTCTTCAATTTTTAAACTATACTTCTTGGTTTCTTGGTTTTTGTTGTGGTAGGTACTTTAGTTCAGCAAGCTATGGCCTGTGGGCCAAATTCAGCAAGCCACCTCTTTTTGTAAATAGTTATATTACAACCTAGCCATACTTATTCACTAAGTCTTTTACATGTTGTCTATGGCTACTTTCATGCTATAGTGGCAAAGCTAAGTAATTGTAACACAGACTGCATGCCCCCAAGGTCCTAAAATATTTACTATCTGCCCTTTAAAGGAAAAGTTTGCAAATCCCTGCTCTGAAACCACTCTAATAGAAATATAATATAAGCCACATATGTAATTTCAAAGAAACAGGTAAAGTTTACTTTAATAATATACTCTAATTAAACCATCCAAAACGTAATTGTAATAAAAATTGAGACATTTTGCATTCCTTTTTTCATAGTAAGTCTTCAAAATCTAGTGTGTTTTACACTAACAGCAGACTTTAATTCAGACTAGCCATATTCCAAGCGTTCAAGTCATATATGGTCAGTGGCTACTGTATTAGCATAGCTCTAGAAATTACAGTGTATATCTTGAAACTTATCATACCACAATCTACCTTGACTTAATATACCACTTAATATATAATGTAAGAACCTTGTGAAAACACATTTCCATTTATCCTCCCATCCTTTTTGCTATTGTTGTCATACATTCCATTTTTATGAAATTAATTAATATGTAATTAATTCCATAATGCAGTTACTATTGTGCTTTTAAAAAATCAGTTTTATTTCCAATTGAAGAAGAAAAAAGTCAAATATCCCCGTATTTACTGTTGTTGGAATTCTTCAGACCTTCCATAGATTTGAGTTTACAGTTGGTTCATTTCCTTTCCTCCTAAAAAAATTCCTTTAGGGGCGCTTGGGTGGCTCAGTCAGTTAAGTGTGCAGTTCTTGGTTTCAGCTCAGGTCATGATCTCCGGATCCTGAGATCAAGCCATGTGTCTGACTCCCCACTCACTGGAGACTCTGCTTGTCTCCCTCTCCCTCTGCCCCTCCTCCCACTTGTGCTCTTTCTTCCTTTCCCTCTAAAATAAATACATAAATCTTAAAAAAAAAAAATTCCATTAACATTTATTGTAGTGTAGGTTTCCTGGAGACTAATTCTCTCACTTCTTGTCTGTCTGAAAATACCTTTATTTCACCTTTACTTTTTTTTTTGGTGTGGGGAGAGCTGGAACTATATTTTACTTCTGGATTTATTAACTTTCTAAAGTAATTGCAACACTCAGAAATTGCAAAAATAATAGCTCCCATGTACCCTTCACCCAGCTTCCCCAGTGACCATCTTACAGCCATAGTATAATTTTCAAAACCAAGAACATTGGCGTATTACTATAAAATACCTTATTTGGTCATCAGTTCTTACATGCATTTGTTCATATGTTCCTATGAAATTGCATTACATGTATAGAGTAACTACCAAAATTACTCTGCAGAACTGTTCTAGAAAGAAACTCCCTCACAAAGAAATTTCTGTGTATTGCTTTATAGGGACACCTTCCCCCTTATCCTGATCCCTGGAAAGCACTGATTTGTTCTGCATTACTATAATTGATATCTTGAGCATGTTGTAAAAGTCAAATTATATACTATGTAACTTGTTGAGATGGGCTCTGTTTCATTCACCATAATGCCTTAAAGATCCATCTGAGTTTTGCATGTATCAGTAGTGTAGTTCATTCCTTTTTATTAGTAAGTAGTATTCTAAAGTATGGATATAGTGTTGAAGAACATGTGAGTTGTTTCCAGTTTTTCACCTTTCACCATTTAGTATGATGTTAGCTGTAGATTTTTGGTAGGTGTTCTTTATCAAGTTGATAAAGCTCACCTGCATTTCTAGTGTATTAAGAGCTATCATGAATGGGTATTGAATTTTATCAAATGGTTTTCTGTATCAATTAATAATATCATACGATCTTTCAGCTTTATAATAAACTGTCACCATGGTGGATGACATTGATCAGTGTTTGAATCAAGAAACTGAACTAGTCTTACAGTAAATATATAAACCCCACCCACCAGGTCATGATGTATTATTCTTTTCATATGTTGCTGGATTCAATATGCTTAGTATTTTGTTGAGGACTTTTGCATCAATGAGGACTATTGGTATGTAGTTTTCTTTTTATTCTATGTCTTTATCTGGTTTTGCTATCATGGCAGTGCTGACCTCATAAAATGAGAAGTCTTCCTTCTGATTTCTGGAATAGAATGAGTAGAATGTCTCTTTTTCTTTCTCCCTCTCTCTCTTTTTTTTGGGGGAGGGTGTTTTTTCTTTTTAAAATGTTTGAGAATCCTCCAGTGAAATCATCTAGGCCTAGAGATTTTTCCTTTTTAACTATGAATTCAATATCAAGAGTGGTCAAACTTCTCTGCAAAAAGCCAGATAGTTAAATATTTAGGTTTTACAGGTCACATGGTCTGTTACAACTATTCAACTGTGCATTGTAGCACAAAAGCATCATACACATTTTTACTTTGTGGGGGAAAAAATGAAGGGGGGGAAATTGGAGGGGGAGATGAACCATGAGACACTATGGACTCTGAGAAACAAACAGGGTTCTAGAGGGGAGGGGGGTAGGGGGATGGGTTAGCCTGGTGATGGGTATTAAAGAGGACACATTCTGCATGGAGCACTGAGTGTTATACGCAAACAATGAATCATGGAACAGGACATCAAAAACTAATGATGTACTGTATGGTGATTAACATAACAAAATAAACAAAAAAAACAAAAAAAACACCATCATACACAATATGTAAACAAATGAGTATAGCTGAGTACCAACAAAATTTTATGGCACTGAAGTTTGAATTCCATAAAATTTTCAAATGTCACAAAATATTTTTTCCAATCATTTAAATATGTAAAATTCATTCTTAGTTGATAGCTCTACAAAAACAGGTGTTAGGCTGGATTTGAACTGTGGACCACAGTTTACCATCCCTTAATCTATTTCATGTTGAATTTGTTTTGATTATTTGTGGTTTTCTAAGAATTGGTCCATTTCATCTAAGCGGTCATATTTTTATGTGTAAAAATGTTCATAGTATTCCCTTATTTAAATCCTGTAAATGGCTGTGTAGTCTGTAGAAATATTTCTTTCTGGTCTATGTCCACACCAGCCTGAATGCGCCCAATCTCATGGGATCTTGGAAGCTAAGCAGGGTCAGGCCTGGTTAGTACTTGGATGGGAGAAATATTTCTTTCTAGATATTGGGAGTTTATCAATTTTATTGGTCTTTTCAAAGAATGAGCTTTTTTCTTTTTTTCGGTTGTCAATTTCACTGATTTCTGCTCTTCTTTCTGCTATGGATTTCTTTTTTTTCTAGTTTCTTGAGATGGAAATTTAAGTCTAATTATTGAATTGAGACTTTTTTTCCAGGTATTTAATATCATAGATTTCACTAACACTGTGTTAGACATATTCCATATATTCTGATACATTTTCATTTACTTCAGTAAATGAAAATTTACTGTTTAAGTTTATCTTGGGTCTCTGACCTATTCAGAAGAATGTTTTATTTTTATTTTTTTAAGATTTTATTTATTTGAGAGTGAGAACAAGCGGGGAGAGGGGTAGGGAGAGGGAGAAGCAGGCTCCCTGCTGAGCAGAGTGCCTGATGTGGGGCTTGACCCACGGTCCTGGGATCATGACCTGAGCCGAAGGCAAATGCTTAACCAGCTGAGCCACCCAGGTGCCCTAGAAGAATGTTTTTAAATTTTCAAGTGTTTGTGGAGATTTTACTATTCTTTCAAGCCCTTTCATTTTTTCTGGTGTATTTAATGCTATAAATGTCCTGTTAAGTCCTGATTTAACTACATCCCATAAATCCTCATGTATTGTATTTTTGTTTAATTTTGTACTTTTTCATGAGACTTCTTTTGATGCATTGGCTATTAGAGGAGTGTGTTAACTTCTAAGTGTTTGAAGATTTTTCTTCCATTTTCTTTGTTATTGATTTCTAATTTTTATTATTGTCTGAGAATATACTTTGCATAATTTCATTTTAAATTTAAGGTTTATTTTATAATCCAGGGTATGGTCTATCTTGCTGAATGTTCCAATGGCAATTGAAAAGAAAATGCATTCTACTGTTTTGAGGTGGAGTGCTCTATAAATATCAGTTAGATCCCATTGGTTTCTGGTGTCAGTTTTTTTACTGTAGCTTAGCTAGTTATCTCTCGTAGTCTGTTAATTACCTAGAACAGGGTTTTCTACTTAAAAGGATGTGGGGTACTGCCTTTTCTTAATGCATGGTAAAGATGGGTCAGTAGAGCTCCTCTCCACAGTGTTTGAGGCCAATGAGAAATAGAGGGTTGCTGCTTTTTGCTGATGTTTGCTTAATGCAGGGTGGAGATGGTCCTTAGTGCTCAACTGACCATCCACAGTGCCAGCTGAGGAGGAAGAGAGGCACTGCTTTTGCCTGTGCTAGTGCAGGGAAGGACAGTCTAAAAGGCTCTGCCCTTTGGTCTCCAAAGTATCTGGTAGGGAAGGAGAAGTACCACCCCAATAGTTCAGGCTGGAAATGGTTGACAGGGCTCGGTCTCATAAATAACCCCAGTGGGATAGGGCACCGCTTTGTTAGTGTGGGGATGGTCTTGTTGACAGGGCTCCACTTTCGTCTCCTCAGTCTTTGGTGGGGAGGGGTAGATGTGCTCCCTGGTTAACACAAGGTGGTGATACCTGACAGGACTCCACCCCACAGTTTGCACACTGCCTCGTGGGAAGTGGGAAGGGTACAGCTTCTTTCATGGTGTTCATCTGAAGTACAGCAGGTCCAGTCAAAAGTGTTTCCACTGTATACTTGCCCTCCTGCTGAGTCATTGTTTAAACACAGCAGGCTTTTCTTGGGTCTTTTTGGTCTGTGCATATTGTTGTTTCAAATTGTAGACCACGTTGTAGCCCAGGCTGGGATAAATAGGCATTAAAAAGAAAGGGACTGGAGTGAGACTTGTGGCTGGGTCCTTCCTTGTGTCCTAAGTTCCTTATCCAGTCTGCCTTCTATTCTACAACTTTCAGAAAGCTCTGTTAGTTGCTTTTGTCCAAAAAACCTTAGTAGTAATTAGCCGAAGGAACAGAATTGAATGTACTTACTGTCTCGTCTGGAACCAGATGCCCCTCATCTTCACTGTGAAAGGTTAACTGGATATGGGATTTTTTCATTCTGAACTTAAAGATGCTGTTCCCTGTCTTCTTGTGTTTTTTTCTAATAAGTTAGCAGTTACTCTTATTGACATTCTTATATGTGTCTCTTCTGGCTGCTTTTAATATTTGCTTTTTTATCTTTGGTTTTCTAGAGATGGTTGTATCTTTATGTTCATTCTGCTTTGGGTTCATTGAGCTTTTTTTTAATCTGTGGGTTGATATCAAATTGGAAAAGTTTCCGCTACGATTTGTTTCATGCCTTAATCCCTCTTCTCCTTCTGAGATCCAAATACATGCAAGTTAAAATTCTTTACCTTTTCTCACAGGCCTTTTCTGAGGCTCTGTTCATTTTTCGAATTAGTCTTTTATCTTGCTGTGCTTCAGTTTGATCCTTTACCTGGCCTCTAGTTGACTATTAAACCTAACCAGTGGATTTTTAATTTTATGTATTGTATTTTTCCATTCTAGAAGCATTTTGTATTTTCCATTTCTCTGCTCAGTCTCCCAGTCTGTTCACTCATTATGTTTAACTTTTCATTTAAGTCCTTGAACATACTTATGTAGAGGTTTTATTGTCCTTGTTTGATAATTTTACCATCTGGGTCACATCTATTTCTCTTATTTTCACATTTTCCCATTCCTTGTGTGTAGTAAAGTTTTATTATATGCTGAATATTGTGGATGCTAGTCAGTTCTTGAAACTCCACATTTTATTGTATTCTTTTAGAGAATACTGACTTTTGTCCTGGGAGGTAGCTAATTTATTGGTGGTTCAACTTGATTAGTCATGTCCTGACTTCTGCTTAGGTCTTTTAGAGGCTGATCTAAGGTAAATATCATCTGAAATTGTAGGCTAAGATCTGGGTTGTTTTCCTTTCTTCAAGAATCACAGCCTTGTTTGTTTTCTATGCCTGGTAAGTTGCTTCATATACTTTGTCCAACTCTATTATACTGTATTCATTTCATGGGCTTTCACAGCAGGAGGGGAGGTCTGATGCCCATTATTCATGGCCAGAACTAAAAGGAGTGTTGCTATTTTTCGTAACTTTCTGATGCTGATATGCATTCAAGGCTAGTAACTTGCTCAGAATTCAAGGTTTCTTGAATTCTGTGGGTATATTGAGCTGGGGTAGGGAGCTGTCCTGTACACTGTAGGACATCTCTGGCCTTTATCCAGTAGATACCAATAGTACCTCCTCCCAGTCATATAACCCAAAATGTCTCCAGAAATTGCTAAATGTCCTGTGGGGCAAAATTGTGACAGGTTGAGAAACACTACACTACACTAGCAGAGTAGATTATTGCATACATTAAGCCCCGGCTACTAAAAGTGTGTTGTGCCAACCAGCTGCACTGGCATTACCTGGAGCTTCTTAGAAACATAAACTCTAAGGTCTCACGTCAAACCTTCTGAATGAGATCTGCATTTTAACAAGATCCCAAAATGATTTGTATGCTTCTTCTAATGTTTGAAAAACTATGCCATAGATCAGACAACTTTTCTTAAAGAGCCAGACAGTAAATATTTTAGGTTTACAGCCTACTCTTTGTCAGAACAATTCAACTCCACCATTGCAATATAAAAGCAGCCATAGACAATACGTAAACAAATAAGTATGGCTGTGTTCTAGTCTTTATTCACAAAACAGGCAGCTCGCAACATTTTTACAACCCATGCAACAGACTCTTTCCCAAGCAGATCACTCCGTAAGCTGAAGACAACTGGTGGTTAAATCCTTAGATGAGTGCTTTCCCATTTGCTATTAGTTGTTGTTGCTTACAGAGAGACTAGGTACATAGGTTATACAGTAGACGATTCTATCTTGAAATTTTAGTAGCTTGACTTCTGTTCTTACGTAGATGGGGTATCATCCATTTCCACATGTAAGTTATATATAAATGCTACTTAAGTTAGCTTACCAGTGGTCTCAGCCTTAAAAAATATGCAATTTGATGGCGTATTTCTTTCTTTATGGAAGAACAATGCTTTATGGCTCCACAGGAATAATTATTCACTTATTTTGCCTTTAGCAAATAAATCTGACAAAACTTTTTTTTTTTTTTTAAAGTAGGCTCCGTGCCCACGTGAGGCTTGAACTCATGATGCTGAGATCAAGATCACATGCTTTGCCCTGGGCCAGCCAGGTGCCTCTAAAGCTGACAAAAATTTAGTAAAATTGTGAGTGTGTTTTTATTAGCTCTCAGGCATATCCTTGCATACTGAGTCCAGGCAGTAAAGAGTAAAGTTAGAGTTGACTCTCAATAGTTTCTTCTGGGTAGAAGAGCTAAAGTGCTTTTAAGATATCAATTTTGTTTTATATACTTTATGTAGAAGTTACTTCTTACCTTCTAAAACTCTGTATCCTGAAAGTGAATTTTGTGGGGTTAAAAAGGACTCTGAAGAATGGTTGTTTAGAGGCCAGGAGAGTAGCTTTTGTGAAGAATGATGGTACTACATCAGATGAAGATTGAAATATTTTGCCTTGTTTATAAATTTCTTCTCTTCCAAGTTTCTTGATAAATGGTACAAGGAGAGGGCAGGCCATGGCACCAAAGTGAAGCAGAAACAGAACAACTTGTAACAAGCTAAAAACAGGAAACTGATTCTTGGAGCTTTGGCCAACAGGAATGTCATTAAAAAACATTTAAGAATTCTTATTCCTGGAACTTGCATGTATCAGTGTCTGTTCAGTCTATAGTGGTTGGTCTATTCCTGGAGCATTCAAAGAGACATGCCACAGTATCCACCCTGGGGCAGTTTCCTCTGGTTAGAAATAGCCTCTTCCCTTACCCAGTATATGGCATGTATATTGGGTAAAGGGTGCCATGTCATGATAAATGTTGGGAATCACTATATTATTTTTAAATCTTTTTTTTATTGTGGTAAAAAGTACGTAACATGAAACTTACCTCAACTGTATGGTTTAGTACCGCCAAGTATATTCACACTGTTGTAGAGCAGATCTCCAGAACTTTACATCTTGCAAAATTGAAACTCTAGACCCACTAAATACCAACTCCCCTACATTTTGCAATTACTTTAAATATTTTTATTAGTGGAATTATATTTTTTTGTGAGTGATTTATTTTGCTCTGCATAATGTCCTCAAGGTTCATCCATATTGTAGCATGTGGCAGGATTTCCTTTTTTAAGGCTGCGTAATATTCCATTATGTTTATACCACATTTTCTTTATTCATCCACCTACGGATATTTGGGTTGTTTCTCCCTCTTGGCTACTGTGAATAATGCTATGATGGGTGTACAAATATCTCTGCAAGAAACTTAATTGAATTCTTTTGAATATATACACCAAAGTAGGATTGCTGGATCATATGATAATTTGACTTTTCATGTTTTGAGGAACTTCTGTACTATTTCCCATAATGACTGCACCATTTTGCAGTTCTACCAAGAGTACACAAGGGTTCCAAGTTCTCTATCTTCACCATTGGTTATTTTCTGTTCTTTTGATAATGGCCATCCTAAAAGGGGTAAGATGTTATCTCACTCTGGTTTTGATTTGCATTTCTCTTTCAATCCGTGATGCTGAGCATCTTTTCATATGCTTTTAGAGAATTGTCGATTCAAGTTTTCTTTACATATTCTGGATACAAGTCCTTTATCAGATAAATGATTTGCAGAATTTTCTCCCAATCTGTGACTTTTTTAAATAATGTCCTTTGAATTACAAAAGGTTTTTGTGTGTGTGTGTGTGTGGGTTGTGAATTTGGTATGTGAGAACTCTTTACCTAACCCTAGGACACAAAGATTTTCTGTTTTTTCCTAAAATTTTTATATTCTAGCTATTATATTTAGGTCTACAGTTTTTGTATAAAATGAGGTAGGGGTCTATTTTTATCTTTTTTCAAGGATGTCCAGTTGTCTCCACACCTTTGTCGAAGATTATCTGTCCCCACTGAATTGTCGTGGTACATTTGTTGGAAACCAATTGCTCGTATATGTGAGTTTACTTCTGGACTTCCAATTCTATTCCACTGATCTGTATGCCTGTCCTTATGCCATGACCATACGGTCTTGATTTCTCTAGCTTTGTGGTCAGTTTTGAAATGGAAAAGTGTGTCTTTCAACTCTGTTCTTCATCAGGGTTGTTTTAGCTATTTTTGGTCCTTTGCATTTCCAAAGCCTGCTAGGATTTTGACTGAGACTGTGTTCAATCCTATAGATCAGTTTGGAGGAAAATTTTTTTTTTGCTAAATAGTAATTGCCCTATGCAATCACAGTTCCTGACCGGAGTTGCTAAGATCTGAGTTCACATATATCAGGTCCTCGCCACGGGTCAGGTGCTAATTCTTCCTAAGAAATAGTTGCCTTATGGAATTCTACAAATACTTGATTTTTTCTGAGTTTATTCATTATGAAGATACTCTCCTTCATATTTCCATAGGTAAACAGCTTGATCCTGCTTTCTATACAGTGTGTTCCAAGTCCCTACCAAAGTACAAGGTTAATGTTCATCTTCATGAATCTCCGGCAACATCTCTTGACAAATTTTGTTGTGGGCTTCTAGGCATTTCAGCTTAACATTGTAAAACTATAATTTGTAGAGCCTACTTGTTTCCTTTTTGGCCAGGAGACTAGAATGAGCATCTTTTCTTGGATCAAGTTTCAGGACAAATAAGGATTTTAACCAGCTGTCTTCTCAAGGTCTGTTATTGGAAGACATCATTCTTTGGATTCTGGGCAGCAGACTGCTGACTGAGACTGCTCTGAGGACATGCAGCACTGCTCCCACCATCTTGTTCTCTGCCTTGGCTCCCTTAGAATCACTAATTATTAATAACCAAAAAGCTTTCTAATTATGACTGTCTTGCCCATGTAAGATTAAGCCTAGTTTTTTCTTGCCAAGAAAATTTAGTTTTCATATTTCATTTTTAGAGGATAAATTACTTATGAGATAGCCTATTTATTTCCTGATTTAAAAGGACTAGATTTCGGTTGGTTAATGTGGTAGGTAAGTACCTTGTACCTTGTAAACTCTTACGATGTAGGATCCAGGACCTAAACGTCTCAGGAAAAATATACAAAAATTTGTTCTTTTTTTGTAACACATTTTATTTAGTATTCTTACAGACTACACAAAATAAATACTAGGATAATTCAAACATAACACAATATATATTTTTCTATAGGAAAGCACAAGGAGAAGACAAAAGTATTGTGAGTCTCAAGAAATTTTGAATGAAATAAAAAGTTCACAACAGTCCAGCTGTATATATTTCCCAAATTCATTTTATGAACCGTATCAAGATTCTACCAGTCCAGATATATTCAATAATTCAAGATCTTCATCTTGGGATACATCTACTTCTACAGCTGATATGGAGGTCACAGACTTTGAAGAGACAAAGGCAGACGTGTATTATTATGGCTTCATCATTCTTTTTCTTTTGACTTTAGTATGTCTTGCTTTATATTTTCTGTGAGGATATCAAATAAAATCCTTTTGATAATTTTTCAAGTTGCCAGTTCTTCACAGAAATGTTACGTTCTTATTTCAGGATTTCCTTCCAGACATTTTCAAGGTAATTGGCTTGTAAAAAAAGAATACATTTTAACAAAGTAAGTTAAGTTTGTGGACATTCTAAAATTAAGACTGCTTTATGCTAAAAAATGGGGTCATGATATAGTTTGACCAAAAAAAGTATTTTCCAAAGGAGCAATTTAAAAAACAATGTTACTGATAGGGACAATTTTAATACATAGAATAATAATAAAATAATGTTTTATTTAGATAGATAATGTATATATCAGCTTATCTTACAGAACATGTTACTAAGAGAAAGCGAGGCACATTTTATCAAATGTGATTCATGATTTTCTCACCTTGCTACAATATGGGCATTCACCAAATATGATGTTAAAACTTTGTCTACTAGTCAGTAGTCCTCTCAACCACTGAAGATTTTAAAAAGAGAAGATAAAGGGAGCAGTGTCAGCATGATTACAAATTACAGATTCTCCAAATATTTCCTTTGAGTACATATATTTTTATTCCCAAAGATTTACCTTCTTAATTTTCTTTTAACAAAAAGGGGAACATTTCCTGAGCCAATACCAGACTGGTAATATGCTGAATAACAAACAAGGGGAGACCAGCATGGATGTCGAGGTCTATACCACTGGTTTATGCCCCTTTATGCACCTTCTCAACCCCAAAAGACACAAAAATAATGCACACCACGTCCATGGGGTTCATAGACCCCACCTAAAATCATTAATTACAAATTAAGAACTCCTGCTGTAAAAGATCCAATAGGCTCTTGAATATCTAGGTCTTAATTCTGGTCTTAATCACCAATAGTGGGTTAATTCTCAATCCATTAATTAGAAGTATGAGGCAATCCATTTTTAAAAATTAAATGAATATTCATTACAAAAGAAAGCACATGTTCCCTTAAGAATATCTCTATAATTAGACCTGGTACTTTATGGTTTTATATAAGGTAAATTGACATCTCTAAGTTCTCCATTGTTAAAGTGCAGATAACACCAACTGCTATGTCTAAGCACAAAAACAGGAGGTGATATTAAGGAAGACGGAAAGCACTACAGAACTGGAAGGTGTTCTGTATATACATGCATATATAGTTAATCACGTCAACTATGCACTTCTGTAGACATCAAGTGACTACACAGTAATGAAAGCAGACTTCGCATATAGTAAATAAATAGTAAATAAAATGTCATTGAGAGTGCTATGACATACTTAATCATAAAACGCATTCTTCTCAATATCAGAAGTTTATTACATTTATTCTGTACTTAAGTCTACTCTGAAAAGTAACAGGTACCTCCATAGCGCTACCCTTCCACCTTACTGCCACCACTACCCCCACTTGGATGAGTCTACAGAGTTTGCATTGGGTTACAGGAGATATTAAAGAGTCCATGGTACCATCGATTTGATTTGTTAGCATCAATAAGCAGTCCATGAATATATTCTGGATACACTTTCTCCCTTCTTGGGATACTTTAGGACATTTCCTCACTTATTAGTAACCAGGATGAAGAAATGAAAGCACATGGGCATCTGGAAATGAACTGGTAAAGGGGCTAATGGCCAAAGAGATCACCATTCACCAAACAGATTTTAGATTCAAACATGCATACTTCCTAGGTCATGGTAGCCAAAAAAGTCTTGCCACAGTTATTTTTATTTTATTTCTACCTCATATAAGCATATTTGATGGAAAGGCTGTCCACAATGGGAATTATCACACACTTGATCAGGAATGGCGCCATCAAGTTGATAGGCATAACAAATCCCACAATCCATAGAAAAATCCTTCAAAAGAAAATATTTATAAGCATATGTGTTTAAAACACCACAAGGTAACATAAGAATGACTAATACGGTATAGATAATATTAACTTTTTATAAAGTTTTTATAAAGGTAGCTATATCACAATATTACAGAAAATACAGTTATATCACTAACACTTTAAAAAAAGCTATTTGTAAGAAGCTTCCTTTTTTTCATCCAGTAAGTAACACACACACATATAGTCAAAACAGATTCTATTTTGGGCTTAATTTTCCCATATTGTACATCAATATAATGCCACTGTAGTAGGTAAAGAGAAGAACTGACATTAGCTAGTGATTACTAAATTTCAAAATTCTGTAACTAAAGGAATAAGCCAAAAACATCCCCACCACTTTGACAGTCTACAACCTCGGCGGCTTAATCAAAAATCAATTCTAAGTTTATTATTTTTGCAACATAGTAATGTCTATTCATTTTTAAAACTGTACTGCCACTTTTCACAAATACATCAAGCTAATTAAAACTTTATTTCAATCATCCATAAGTAGATACTAATAGAATATCCAAACATCTCATTAGCTACTTTGGACCTTTCCCCCTATTTTTAATAATAAAGATATCTGTCATTAATCACTTTATTGCTACGAAGACCATGAAAAAAGTATACTTAAACCACTAATCAAAGGTTAACAAGTTCTTTGATGCTACTGTTGCTTGCAGTTCAGAAGTCTGTTATAATATTCTTCCAACTCCCTCCCTCTCAGCCTCATTTTTCTCTGGTGTCTAAAAGAGGAACATTTAATTTTCATTATGCTATGCTGTTTGGAATATCAAAGCACTGATAAAACTTACAGATTTTTCCAGGTTAGCACGAGCTGGAAAATCTATTTCTAAAACATCTTTCAAGTTTTGTAACAGGCTATTTTCTGGATCCCTGAAAGCATGAAAAAAAACTTTGTTGTTAAATTTGCAAAATAGAAAAATAACAATTGTGTTGCAAAGGTACCTACCACAAATGTATGTTTCTGCTCAGCTTAATTCCCAGAGGTTTTACCACTTCAGATATTAAAAAAAAAAAAAATTAATAATTTAGCATCTGCTGCTCTCACTTTGTAAAGATATTTAGCACAAATTTTTTTTTTTTACTGAGATATAACTGGCATATAACACTATTAGTTTTTGGTGCACAACATAATAATTTGGTATATGTTTTTATTGCAGTACACTCACTACAAAGGTTAGTTAACATCCATCACCACTTACAGTTACAAATGTTTTTCTGATGAGAACTTTTAAGATCTCTCTTAGCAACTTACAAATATAAATATTATTAAATACAGAATTTGCTAATTACTTGACTGGAAAATCTAAATCATATTTTTTTAAAAACCACAAAAGTACACAGTTCAGAATGATGAGATATTTTCATTTAAAATGATTACCAATATATTAATATTTCAGAATATTTTAACAGTGCAAGATAAGAATTTTATGAGTCTGTTAAAAACATTTAAATATGAGATCTCGTACCATGGTCTGCTCCAAGAAAGCAGCACTCAGGAAGCATAGTAGGATGCCTGGGGTCAACGTTTATATTTATTGAAGCATTATTTCCTAGAATAAAAGAATATTGAAGTTTACAGAAGTAGAAAAGTTCATCAAACGAAAAATAAAGGGGTATCTATCTGGGTACTTAGTGTACCAAAGGAAAGATTAGCCAATATTTTATAGTTTTTTAATAAGCATATTAGTATTTTATAGTCGAAAAGAAATAAATTTTGAAGTTATGATTATGACTAAAGATTTGGGAATCCATCCAAAGTTTCAAAATACATAGTCAATCCATTGAGTTACTATAATTAATTTATACTAGAATTCTGGTCAGAATTCTAAAAGAGTGATAAAGATCTTCAAAAGAAATCACAAAATTAAGAAATAGTTATCTAAATGACTCCCATGACCTCCTTGAAAAGCAGAACTGTGGTCAGAAATTAAAAGACAAGAAATACAATAAATGGTAAAAACAAACATGTTTATGATTTTTATGAAGTTTTATCAAAACATTTTCTATCAATAATCACTTTCAATGTTAATGGACTAAATTCTCCAATCCAAACGACATAGGGTGTCAGAATGGATAAAAAAAAAAAAAAAAGACCCATCTATATGCTGCCTACAAGAGACTCATTTTACACCTAATGGCACCTGCAGATTGAAAGGGAGGGGGTGAAGAAACAATCACACACATGGGTGTCAAAAGATGGAGTAGCCCTACTTATATCGGACAAACTAGACTTTATATTTTTTAGATTCAATTACTATATAGTGTATTACTAGTTTCAGAGGTAGAGTTTAATAATTCATCAGTTGCATATAACACCCAGTGCTCATTACACCAAGTGCTCTCCTTAATGCCCATCACCCAAATACCCCATCCCCTCACCCACCTCCCCTCCAGCAACCCTTAGTTTGTTTCCTATGATTAAGAGTCTCTTATGGTTTGTCTCCCTCTCTGATTTCATCTTATTTTATTTTTCTCTCCCTCTATGATCATATTTTGTTTCTTAAATTCCACATAGGAGTGAAATATAATTGTCTTTCTCTGATTTATTTCACTTAGCATAATACCCTCTAGTTCCATCCACATCGTTGCAAATGGTAAGATTTCATTTTCTGATGGCTGAGTAATATTCCACTGTATAGATACACACCACATCTTCTTATCCATCTGTTGATGAACACATCTGGGTTCTTTCCATATTTTGGTTATTGTGGACACTGCTGCTATAAACAATGGGGTGCAAGTGCCCCTTCAAATCAGTATGTTTGTATCCTTTGGATAAATACCCAGTAGTGCAATTCCTGGGTTATAGGATAGCTCTGTTTTTAACTATGGACAAACTAGACTTTAAACCAAAACTGTAACAGGAGATGAAAAAGGGCACAATCCAACAAGAAGAACATCTAGCAATTGCAAATACTTACGCACCCAACGTAGAAGCACCCAAATATATAAAACAATTAATAACAAGCATAAGAACTAATTGATAATAACACAATAATAGTAGGGGGCTTTAACACCCTATTATATCAATGATCATCTAAGCAGAAGATCAACAAGGAAACAATGGCTGTGAATGACACACTGGACCAGATGGACTTAACAGATATATTCAGAATATTCCATCCTAAAACAGCAGAATACACATTCTTTTCAAGTGTACATGGGACATTCTACAGAACAGATCACATCTTAGGTCACAAAACAGGCCTCAACAAATACAAACAAATTGAAATCATATCACTCTCCTTTTTTAGTCAATGTTATGAAACTTAAAATCAACCCACGAGAAAAAATTTGGAAAGACCACAAATAAATGGAGATTAAACAACATCCTACTAAACAATGAATGGGTCAACCAGGAAATAAAGGAAGAAATTTAAAAATACGTGGAAACACATGAAAATGAAAACACAACAGTCCAGAACCCTGGGGAATGTAGGAAAAGTGGTCCTAAGAGGGAAATATATAATAGCAATACAGGGCTACCTCAAGAAGCAAGACAAATCTAAAATCTCCAACAACCTAACCTTACACCTAAAGGAGCTAAAAAAATAATAAATGAAGCCTAAAGTCAGCAGAAGGAAGGAAATAATAAAGACTAAAACAGAAATAAATAATACAGTAACTAAAAAAAACCAACACAACAGATCAATGAAACCAGGTGCTGGTTCTTCGAAAAAATAAAATCAATAAACCTCTAGCCAGACTTATCAAAAAGAAAACAGAAAGGACCCAAACAAATAAAATCACAAAGAGGAGAAGTAACAACGAACACCAAAGAAATACAATTATAAGAGAACATTATGAAAAACTATAGGCCCAAAAGTGGAACAACCTGGAAGAAATGGATAAATTCCTAGAAATATATAAACTATCAAAGTGGATCAGGAAGAAATAGAAAACTTGGACAGACTGATAACAAGCAAAGAAACTGAATCAGTAATCCAAAAACCCAGGAAACAAAAGTCCACGGCTAGATGGCTTCACAGGTGAATTCTAGCCACAGTGATCACACAACGAAAAGAAATAAAAGGCCTCCAAATCAGCAAGGAAGAGGCCAAACTTTCACTCTCTGCAGATGACATGATACTCTATATAGAAAACCCAGAAGACTCCATCAAAAAACTGCTGGAACTGATAAATGAATTCAGTAAAGTTGCAGGATACAAAATCAATGTACAGAAATCTGCTGCATTTCTATATGCCAATAATGAATCAGCAGAAAGAGAAATTAAGGAATCAATCCCATTTACAATTGTACTAAAAACTGTAAGATACCTAGGAATAAACCTAACCAACTGAAAGCCTGTACTCTGAAAACTATAGTGATCAAAAAAACTGAAGATGACACAAAGAAATGGAAAGACGTTCCATGCTCATGGATTGGAAGAACAAATATTGTTAAAATGTCTATACTATCCAAAGCAATCTATACATTTAATGCAATCCCTATCAAAACACCAAAAGCATTTTTCACAGAACTAAAACAAACAATCCTAAAATTTGTATGGAATCACAAAAGACCCTGAATAGCCAAAGCAACCTTGAAAAAGAAAAGCAAAGCTGGAGGCATCACAATTCCAAACTTCAAATTATATTACAAAGCTGTGGTGATCAAAACAGTATCGTACTGGCACAAAAACAGACACACAGATCAATGGAACAGAATAGAACATCCAGAAATAAACCTACAACTATCTGGTCAACTAATCTTTGACAAAGCAGGAAAGAATATCCACTGGGAAAAGTACAGTCTTCAACAAATGGTGATGGGAAAACTGGACAGAAACATGCCAAAGAATGAAACTGAACCACTTTCTTACATCAAACACAAAAATAAATTTAAAATGGCTGAAAGACGACCTAAGCATGAGACCCTGAAACCATAAAAATCCTAGAAGAGAACACAGGCAGTACTCTCTTTGTGACACTGGTCGTAGCAACTTCCTTCTAGATATGTCTTCTGAGGCAAGGGAAACAAAAGCAAAATTTGAGACTGCATCAAAATAAAAAGCTTCTGCACAGAGAAAGAAACAATCAACAAGACTAAAAGGCAGCCTAAGAAATGGGAGAAGCTATTTGCAAATGACATCTCTGATAAAGGGCTAGTATCCAAAATGTATAAAGAACTTGTAAAACTTAACACCCAAAAAACATATAATCCAATTGAAAAATGGGCATTAGATATGAACACTTTTTTGCAAAGAAGACATACTGATGGCCAACAGACACAAAAAGATGCTCAACATCACTCTTCATCAGGGAAATAGAAATCAAAACTACAATGAGATACCACTTCACACCTGTCAAATGGCTAAAAACAATGTAACAACAGGTGTTGGTGAGGATGTGGAGAGAGGGGAACCCTCTTGCACTGTTGGTGGGAATTCAAACTAGTGCAGCCACTCTGGAAAACAGTATGGAGGTTCCTTAAAATGTAAAAAATAGAACTACCCTATGAACCAGCAATTGCACTACTAGGTAATTACCCAATGAACACAAAAATACTAATTCAAAGGGATACATGCACCCTGTTTATTTAAAGCAGCATTATCCACAATACCCAAATTATGGAAAGAGCCCAAGTATCCACTGACTGATGAATGGATAAAGAAGTAGTGGTATAGATATACAATGGAATATTACCCACCCATAAAAAAAGAATGAAATCTCGCCATTTGCAACTATGTGGCTGGAGCTAGAGAGTATTATGCTAAGTGAAATAAGTCAGAGAAAGATAAATACCATATGATTTCACTTATATTTGGAATTTAAGAAACAAAACAAATGAGCATGGGGGGAAAAAAAGAGAGAGAAACCGAGAAACTCATAACTATAGAGAGCAAAGTGATGGTTACCAGAGGGAAGGTAGGTGGTGGGATGGGTTAAATAGGTGAGGGGGATTAAGGAAGGCACTTGTCATGATGAGCACCCAGTGTTGTATGGACGTGTTCAATTCTATATGGTACGCCTGAAACTAACATCACACTGTATGTCACCTAGAATTTAAAAACTTAAAAAATACAGAAATAAAAAACATTTTCTGAGTTCTTTTGTTCCATTTTAAGTTAACAATGAATTCAATTCATATTAAATCAGAAACTCTTCACTCAATAACAAAAGCAACTAACCTAGTTTATAGAATCTAAGAAAATCTATTTCTATTTGGCACTAGATTCTGTTATAAATTCTACCTACTGGAATATTGTACTAATTTCAGAAATTTTACTATTTTTTGAAGGCATATTAGTATAACTGTAAGGTCTATTTGGATTGTATTTTTTATAGTAAAAATGGCTTGATAAATTTTTTTTAAAGATTTTATTTATTTATTTGAGAGAGAGAGAATGAGAGACAGAGAGCACAAGAGGGAAGAGGGTCAGAGGGAGAAGCAGACTCCCCGCTGAGCAGGGAGCCCGATGTGGGACTCGATCCCGGGACTCCAGGATCATGACCTGAGCCGAAGGCAGTCGCTTAGCCAACTGAGTCACCCAGGCGCCTGGCTTGATAAATTTTATACACTATAGCATGAGCTTTTGGCTAAGGTTGGCAACAATACGAACACAATTACAACAGATCTGACAAAAAGAGGTAATCAAGTAAAATAAAAAATGACTACAAATCATTGATGAGAAAAACAAAAATACAAAGGTTAACTTATAATCTCATTTGTTTATACATTCTTTACCATGAGCACAAATTCCGTATTAGCCTTTAGCAATGTCATGTACTAACGGCTCCAGAAAGTACTTTCACTTAACAGTGGATATATTATTCAATGTATTTCAATTAATTTGCTGAAAACTTGGTCTTAAAAAGACAAATCAATGCCTGAAGCAAAAAAAAAAAAAAAAAAGAGCTAAAGGTAAATATAGAGAGTGTGAGTAAAAACCAGGTTGTCTGTGCTGAATGAGAAATATAATAAAAGGTGTATTTAATCGTTACCTGATCAAAATAATTAAATGGAATCATGAAGAAAATTAGTTACTACACTCCTTTGAAGAAAATATTTTTATTCTTAATATCTATTCACAAATACACCATAATTTGTTAATTATTCCAAATTAAATGCCGTTAAAGACTTTTTAGACTGAGTAACAATACCACTTGTAGAACTGCTTGCACAATGATACTTTCCCTTTCTCATAATTACATGTTACTTCTTTTCTCCCAGATAATCTATTATGCCTGGGGAGAAACTACAAAAATTGCTAACGTGGATATGATTTACTACAGAATTTCATAATATCCTTTGGAATATATGCCTTTTAACAATATATTTATTTGGGCGAAGGAAAACAAGAAGGAAAGATATAAATAAGTATCTTATAATCACCTAACTACACTACTTACTGTGAACTCAAATATAGTTTAAAACATCTAAAATATTGAGAGGCTGAACTATAAAACTGACATATATTGCTTGTTCATAATGAAAATACATAAAGCAAAAATTTTATAATAAAGAGAATATGGTAATATTACAGGGATATTTACATCTATATCACATCTTATTCATTAATATATTTATAGTAAAGAAAATACCTAAAATATGTTTAATTATTATTCTGTGCTTTCTGATTACTCTTCAATGGCATGCATGGCTCACTTCAGCTTCCTTTATCCTCTAAATTTTGTCAGAAAATATTCCCAGATCTGTTCACATTAATCTTGTCTAGTCTCATGGATGAAGACTGCATTATTATAATTTTTTCCCTAAGTAATGTAAGTCTTGAAAAGCCTGTTCTACTATTTCTAATTAAAAGTTAATTAAACAGTGTCTCTGAATGATACTTCCATTGATCATCACCTTTTATAATGAAACACCTCAGTATTTGCCCTTTTCTCCTGAAATATTTATTCAAATACATAGTAATAAATCACAGTTCATCCCAAAGTTTTAATAGTTGACTTCAAGCAAAAAAAAAAAAAAAAAGGTCTCACCTGAGAGTCCAATGTCCTCTTTAGATTCATTTTCCTAATTAATACAAAGTACACACACACACACACACACACACACACACAGTCTCCTTAATCCTTTTTCTGTACCTAGTGCAATTCTGCGTGCTGTTGCACTCCGGGTAGGTTTTTCTGGCTCAAGTACCCAAGTCTTCTCATCGATTTCATCCATAACATCCCAGAATGCCTTCAGTGATTCTAAGGCTGCCAAAAACTGACCGTAAATGTTTATTAAGGAGCTCTGTGAAAGAAAGAAAAAGCTGCATAAGTTGCGAGACACTGTTATCAACAGCAGATAATCTTTCACTTAAAATACAATTTAGAAATTTTAAGCTGTTTCATTTCAGCTGAAAATACTCTAGTAAACAAGAGTCAACTCTCCCTGCTTCATCTCTCTTCACCTCCATTAGCATTGACAGAATTTTTTGATTGTCATTGGGACAGTGCATCTTACCAGAAATTGTTTTTTAAAGACCGTATTTATTTTTATTATGATGGATTCTGTACTATATTTACAGAATAGTAATTACTGATACAAGATGACATGTATGTACTTTATTAATGACTATACTATATATGTACTGAGCATAGTGTCTATATAATTTTAGTATGAAAGTTATCAAGTTATCTAGTATACAGTTATCAAGTTAAATGCAGCACTATTTGTAATTTAATTAAATTACTCTTAAACATTATTAACTTCACACTTATTTAGGCAAAGAGTATAAAAAGGTTCTACACATATTTTCCCACCAAGTTTTTATTTATTAAATTCAAATAATAATGGGAGTACATTTTCTGTAATATAGATCTATTAATAAGAATAATGCATCTTTTGATGGATGGGGAACGATGTTTAATTGGGGCTGAAAGTTAGTGTTCCCCTTTATCAAAATCAATTGCAAATGTTAATCTGTTAATGCCTGTAATGAAATTTTACATATATCAACCCTGAAAATGTCTTTTCACACACACAGGCACCATGTGGAATATGTAGTACTGACAAATACTGATACAAATCCAGAAGCACAGGATTTTAATAGAGACCATTCATTAATAGGAAGACATCTGTAGATTCTATGAGATTCTACTCTTTTTTTTTCTTGAGGGAAAATCGACATACATTGTATTAGTCTCAGGTGTACAACCTAATTTATTATTTGTATACACTGTGAAACAATCACAGTAAATCTAGTTATCTGTCACCAAATTTACAAAAAAAATGTTCTGCTGTTGTGATGAGAACATTTAAGATTTATTCTTCCCAACTTTCAAATATGTAATGTAACACTGACTAGGTTTTATACATTTCTAAGAATTCAAACAAATTACAAATAAGGTTTCTAATGTTAAACTTTTAGCCAATGTCTGAATTCAGTATTTCAGATATTAATCTTTTATGGGAATTAACAAATATATTTTCACTAATAAGAACTAAAGCCATTACTGATTTCTTTTTAAAGATTTTATTTATTTATTTGAGAGGAAGAGAGCGAGTAAGCACGAGCAGGGGGAGGGGCAAAGGTGATCCCAGGACCCCAGGATCATGACCTGAGCTAAAGGCAAACGCTTAACCAACTGAGCCACCCAGTCACCCCTACCATTACTGATTTTAAAAATCAATTTATAATTACTTTCAAAGTCAACAGTTTCCTATAAAGTAGTATATTTAAAGGTTACCACTATTTACTAAATATTTTTACATTAAAAGCAATCAAAACTAAAAGCTTAAAAGAAGAATTAAGGATCTTGTTGTTTCAAACAAGCAAAACATATTTTAAAAAACCACTGAAAATATCACAAATGTATTTATCCCAAATAACTGATACAAGCCAACAATGCAAGAATACAGTATACCCTGAGTAACATGAAAAGAAAATACTTCCTTAAAGCTATATTTTGTACTTATATGTGCTTAAGGAAAACCCATTTCATCTCATCACTTCAGTCGGGGTTTACACCTAGATGAAGTCATGGCTCAGTTTCACAAAGGCTGTGAAAAGTTCACTCTGCAAAAGTTCAACTCTGCAACCTTCAATAAAAGGCGGGGAGGTAAGAGTAGGAACAAAAGCTTGAAGGTAGAATACCTGTTCTCTATTGTTATGCCATACTTATCTATAAATTTAGATGCCAAAATCCAGAAATAAGAAACCAAACTCCCAAGTTTTGTTTTGTTTTTACTATGGGCTGCACTTTATTTCCTCTTTCATTAAATGTGCCACCATTCTTTAGATACCCACACAAGAAATCAGCTGTGATTTTTTTTTTTTTTTACACCTAATACATTCAATAACTAAAGACCCGTTTTTGTTTTTAACATATTTCTTGGTAACTCTATTTACCCTAGTATTATTATGTACTATTAAAATAACCCCCTTGTTCTTGCTTCCACATCCAGACATGCCATCACTGACTTACTGAAAAATACCCTATCTAAAATGTAAAACTGAACATCAGTCCGCCTCAGAAAACAATTCAAAAAACCTTCAACTGGATTTTTCCCCTCTAGTCATATTTCCCTGAAGCTCATTATTTATATTCCAGTTAGGGTGATATTTGTATTCTGCAAACCGGATACTATAACTTAACTTCCTGGTTTACAACAAAACAATGTACATGGCAGTTCTCAAAGTGGTATTTTTCCTTTGTAATACCAGCACTTAATGATACCAACACAAATTCCAAAATTTAAGTAAACTGAAGTCAACTACCTGATATAAAAGTAATCATTTATGACCTTCATCATTTTATTTATTAAGGCTACTGTTATTTATAGGTAGCTTGCAAATTATGTTTTATGTCAGTGATTAAAACCACAGTTCTTTATCATGGCTTGCAATTAACATTGTTTAATTTAGTTTTATATTAAATATGGGAAATATCCTATTTCCCAATAATCCATAGATATGTTTACACAGAGTATTTTTGTATTCTGCAAATCTGATACCATAATTTGTGTATAATAAGGCAATCAGTGATCATCAGATATATACACAATTGCTGGACAGTATGTTGATTTATTAATAGCTTTATTGAGATGTAAGTGATATACAAAGAGCTGTACATATTTAACGTGTACAAGTTGATGAATATGTCTATTTTTGCTTTGCTGCCTGTGCTTCTGGTGTCAATCGAGATCATTACCAAGACTAAGATCAGGAAGTATCCCCCTGTTTTGTAAGGAGATTTTTAGTTTCAGGTATTATATTTAAGTCATTAATTCATTTTGATTTTTGTGTACAATGCAAGGTAAGGGTCTAATTTCCTTTTTTGCATATGGATATCCTATTTCCCAATACCATTTGTTGAAGAGACTATACTTTTTCAAAATCAGCACAATAATGTCTCTTTCCTTTCTCTCCCCTTATAGCTGTATCTGTATTTAAAAATCTATAATTACTTATTTCATTGTTAATCCAAGGAAAAGCTAACCAAAAAAACCAAAAAAGTCATAAAATGTTTTCACAGTGGCATCTTTCATTTGAAATAAGTACACCAAAACACAATGTCCATTTATGGTGTGTCTGACTGTAAATGAAATCTTAAACATAGCTCTACTTAAAACTACTCTGCATTTTGAACAAAAAATAAAAGATATCTTTTTAATAAAGGAAATGATAGTTTAAAAAAATAAATAAATAAAACAACCCTGGAAGTAGAAGTCAGTTAGTAATTAACAGAAAAGGTAAATTTTAAATCCTAAAAATTATATTTTACTATGTAGTCATGTGAAGTAGATACATTAAATATTACTTTTATGTTCTAGATAAAGAAAAAGAGTCCAAAAGGTGAACAGTGAGACACAGAAACATTTCTCTTGTGAATTTCAATGAACTTAGGAGGTAGACATTAGAACTAATGTATCAGTAAGCTATGTGAAAAACAGATTTTTCTCCAACTGCTTATTTAATCCATTAAATCATTCACAAACTCTTATTCTGAACTGATTTTCCTACTGAAATTGGAAAACAAAAACCCATTTCTAAATGCAGTTTCGAACAATGCAATATCTTATGTACATCATCATAAATGCCAAGGGAGCACACACTATAATATGATCAAAGTTAAATATTTTGCAAGAAGAAAAATTTTCTAAAAAATTTCTTCAGGGGCACCTGGGTGGCTCAGTTGGTTGGGCGTCTGCCTTCAGCTCAGATCATGATCCCAGGGTCCTGGGATGCAGCCCCACATCAAGCTCTCTGCTTAGCAGGGAGTCTGCTTCTCCCTCTCTGCTTTCCCTCAAATTAAAAAAAAAAAAAAAATTAAAAAAAAATTTCTTCAAAACTAAAAAGTGCCAAGTTCCCATTTTTTTTTTTAAAGATTTTATTTATTTATTCATGAGAGACAGAGAGACAGAGGCAGAGGGAGAAGCAGGCTCCCAAGGAGCAGGGAGCCCGATGCGGGACTCAATCCCAGGACCCTGGGATCATGACCTGAGCCGAAGGCAGACGCTTAACCATCTGAGCCACCCAGGCGCCCTCCCATTTTTTAATATAAGGAGTTTCACATCTCACCAAAGCTACTTTTTTAAGATTATTTTGGGGGTGGGGGGGGGTGTAGGGGAGCAAATTTACAATGTGCAAAATGAGTTTAAAAATGAATCAAATAAAGCCAAACTCAGGAAAAAAGTTTACTGATATTAAGAAGTAATATTAAAATAAAATATTAAATGTTGGCAAAGATGTAAAACAATCTAAACTTCCATTTGCTCCTGGTAAGCATGTAAAATGGTACAACCGCTTTTGAAAAGATCTGACACCTTCTTTAAAGGTGTCAGATCTATCTTATGACCTAGCAGTTCCACTCCAACGGAGGTGAAGAGATGTGTCCATAAAGACTTATGTAAGAATGTTCATAGCAGGGCGCCTGGGTGGTTCAGTCGTTAAGTGTCTGCCTTCGGCTCAGGTCAGATCCCAAGGGTCCTGGGATGGAGCCCCGCATGGGGCTCTCTGCTCAGCAGAAAGCCTGCTTCTCCCTCTCCCACTCCCCCTGCTTGTGTTCCCTCTCTCACTGTGTCTCTCTGTCAAATAAATAAATAAAATCTTAAAAAAAACAAAATAGTTAAAAGAATGTTCATAGCAGTTTTATTCAAAGAGCCAAAAATTAGTATTAAGTCCAAATGTCTATTAATAAGAGCTAGAAATACACAAACTCAAGTATATTCATGTAACGGACTACCACTCAGGAATAAAAGAACCACTAATACATGTCACAACATGGAGAATTTCAAAAATATGCTGGATGAAATGAGGCTATCTCCAAAAGACGACATACTGTACACTTGTGTTTATATGAAGTCTGAAACAGGCAAAACTAAGGCATAGTTAAAAAATCAAACAATGGGGATTTACTAGGAGGAGATAAAAGACTGAGATAATGGTAATGCTCTGCATCTTGAAAATGGACTGCATGAGTATATTCATTTACAGAAACTTATATTACACACACTTGGAATTTATGCGTTTCATGGTTTCCAAATTTTACAAAGAACTGAACTTTAGTAAAGGTAAACATGCTGAAGTATTTTGAGGAAAGATCTCGGACACCTGCAGATTACTTTGAAAGGCACCAAAACGCAGATCAACTAATGGATGGAGAGATGCACAAATGGAAAGAACAAGAACAGTAAATGTCAACTCTAGAATCTAGGTGGTGGGTACATGAGTATTCATCATAAACTTTGTCAATGTTTCTGTAGGTTTGAAAAGTTATAATAAAATACTGGGGGGAGGGAAATTATAGAACTTGTGTGTGAGTTATTTATTCTGAAGTTAATTAAATTAATTGAATAGGGTTACAGACCAATCTTTCATTTTTTTCAAATATTCAATAACTGACCTTTAATTCTTTAGACCTATACATTTAAAATAATATATTCAAGACCCTCTCCAAAACAAAATATGAGTATGTCTTCCTAGAAAAAAAAGCTCACTGTAGAAGGCAAATTATAATCTTTGAAAAGTCCACGACAGATATTCTTAACCAGAGAATCAGAGTTTAGGTTTAAAAAAAATACATCTTTAGGGGCGCCTGGGTGGCTTAGTCATTAAGCGTCTGCCTTCAGCCCGGGTCATGATCCCGGGGTCCTGGAATCGAGCCCCACATCGGGCTCCCTGCTCCGCGGGAAGCCTGCTTCTCCCTCTCCCATTCCCCCTGCTTGTGTTCCCTCTCTTGCTGTCTCTCTGTCAAATGGATAGATAAAATCTTTAAAAAAAAGATACATCTTTATAGTCTCAAAGTAAAATTTAGCATTTCCTTCAACTACAGATATAGAGAACAACAGAAATAGTATCAATACCTGTAACTTTCTCTACAATAAAAATTATATTGCAGTGACCTAGGAAACTTAAACACTAATATCTAATGCCACTGTCAGCCATTCCTTTGTAATTAACCTTGGTTCAATGCAGCCTTGGCCTTGGGACTTCTAAAAGCTCCCCAAAGGATTCTAATGTGCAGAAAAAGTTAAGAATGACTAGTAGAACAATGAATAGCCACCCCTGTTATAGTCTAAAGGTTACAGGATCATATTTCTAAAAGATTTAAACAATTCACGTAGCAAGAGACAAAGATGAGCACTACATAATGACAAAGATAACAATCCAACTGTATATATTTATGTACCCAATATAGGAGCACCTAAAAACATTAAAGCAATTATTAACAGCCAAGAAAGGAAAAACTTTAATCCAAGTAGAGGACTGGAACACCTCACTTACAGCAAAGGATAGATCACTTGGAGAGAAAAACCAACAAGGAAACAATGGCTCTGAAAGACACATTTGACCAGATGGACCTAACAAATATATATACACAGAATACTGCATCCAGAAACAGCAAAATACTCATTCTTTTCATCTTTCTTAAAAGTAGTTTGCTCTATCTCTCAGAGCCAGTCAATGATGTACCTAGCTTCTTCAAACTCAATTCTACCTGAGTATAAAGTATATGAGCTACCTACCTGCTGACACTTGGCAGGAGCTGAAGAGATGCTGTCCTCCCAAGACTTTGGCTAAGCACATGGCAACTCCAAGACAAATAATGTGGGCAGGAAAAAAAAAAGGTACAGAAAACATAACACCCAGTCCTTAAAATAAAAATTGACCTAAATAATGCCTGGGGTATAATCTCTGGGAATATTAGTACGCTGATGTCTAAATGTCTCTCTCTCAATTTTATTATCACTAGACTTCAGCATAGGATGAGGAAGGACTTGGTTGTTGAGGGAAGGCTCCAAATATATTTGCTGCAGGTAATTGCTTATTTGCCTATTCTGATGAAATCAAGAATGGTAGGAGTGCAGAGGGCAAAAATCAGTGCCTATTCTGATGAAATCAAGAATGATAGGAGTGCAGAGTAGAGCCAATGTTGAAATGAAGTGAAAAGCAACATGTATGGGTGTTCATACAAAGTATTCTGGAGGAAAAGATTGGTGGGGGTGGGGAGGAAGTGGACAATTGAGGAAAGAACCAAACTTGAGAGGGTACTGGGGAAGAAAGGCAGACACAGGTAAGAGACACAAAGAGGCTTCCAACCATTCTGTGGCAGGGAAAGAATGCCAGCAAGGACCTCACCTCTTTCTCCAGAGCTGTTCATGGGTGGCTGCTGGCTCTGAGCAATCCGTGGGGGCTGCTGGGTGGCCTTAGCCTGCACTTTCCTGGCATTGATTTCATAACTCCCCACTATTATCTAGGCTGGGAGCACAAAAGCGGACCCTCTGCGAATTCAATACAGATAATATGACTGCATGTGGTAAAGGGTGGTGGCCAGGGGAAAGAGTACTGATACAGGGGCCAGCAGACTTGGTCCAAATCTCATCTCTAACACCCAAAGTTTAACTTCTCAGGACCTCACTTTCCCTGATCGTAACATGGGCATGTTGTGCCAGCTGTAAGGTTGGAGGAGTAAATGCGAGAAGGTACCTAAAACGGTCTCACACAAAGCCTGGCACATGGGACATTTCCATCCTTTCCCCCCTTGCCTGGAGCCTTTTAGTAAGAAGATAACAATTCTCCCTACCTTGGCTTTAAATTATGACTAATTGCTTAACCTCCTCCCATAGGGTTTACATAAAAAAAAGAGAGTCTTTTTCAAAATCTTTACAAGTGCACATAGAATATCCTCCAGAACAGATCACATGTTAGGCCACAAAACAAGTCTCAATAAGTTTAAGAAAAATGAAATCATATCAAGCATCTTTTCTAACCACTACAGTAGGAAACTAGAAATCAATTACAAGAAAAAGTCGTCTGGAAAGTAAACTATACATAGAGGCTAAATAACATGCTACTAAACAATGAATCAGTCAACCAAAAAATCAGAGAGGAAAACAAAAAAACATGGAGAAAAATGAAAATGAAAACACAAGGGTTCAAAATCTTTGGAATGCAGCAAAAGCTGTTCTAAGAGGGAAACTTACAGCAATATAGGCCTACATCAAAAACAAAAACCAAGAAAAATCTCAAACTTAACTGTACACCTAAAATGGCTAGTACACCTAAAATGGCTAGACACACACACACAAATATGATGCCCAAAGCTAGAGGAAGGGAAATGATAAATATTAGAGCAGAAATTAATGAAATCGAGATTAAAAAATAGAAAAGATCAATAAAACCAGGAACTAATTCCTTGAAAATATAAACAAAATTGATAAAGCCTTAGCCAGACTCATCAAGAGAGGACTCATATAATTAAAATCAGAAACAAAGAAAGAGAAAAAAAATGACCCTACAAAAATAGATAAGAGATTATGAAAAATTATATGCCAGCAAATTGGACAACCTAGAAGAAATGGATAAATTCCTAGAAACACATAATCTTCCAAAACTGAATCATGAAGAAATAGAAAATTTGAACAGACCAATTACTACTAATAAAATTGAATCAGTAATAAAAAAAACCTCACAAACAAAATTCAGGGCAAGATAGATTCACATGTAAATACTACCAAACATTTAAAGAAGAGTTAATACACATTCTTTCTAAACTATGTCAAAAAACAGAAAAGGAAGGAAAACTTCCAAATTCATTCCACAAAGCCAGCATTACCTGATACCAGAACCAAAGACACTACAAAGAGAGGAATCTACAGGCCAGTATCTCTGATGAACATGGATATAAAAATCTTCACAAAAAATTCAACAATACATTAAAAAAAAAATCATTCACCACAATCAAGTAGGATTTATTCAAGGGTGCAAAGGTGGTTAAGCACTCACAAATCAATGTGATATATCACATTAATAAGAGAAAAGATAAAAACCGTATGAGCACCGCAATAAGATGCACAAAAGCATTTGACAAAATACGACATCCTTTTATGATAAAATCTCTCAATGAAGTGGTTTTAAAGGAAACGTATCTCAAAATGATAAAGGCCAAATATGACAAACGGACAGCATAATACTCAGTGGTGAAAAATAGAGCTCTTCCCCTAAGATCAGAAACAAGATAAGGATGTCCATTCTTACCACTTTTATTCAACATAGTACTGGAAGTCTTACCTGCAGCAATCAGACAGGAAAAAGAAATAAAAGCCATCCAAATTGGTAAGGATGAAGTAAAACTGTCACTCTTTGCAGATGACATACTTTATATAAATAGAACACCCTAAAGACTCCACCAAAAAACTATTAGAACTGATCAATGAATTCAGGAAAATTGCAGGATACAAAATTAATATACAGAAATCTGTTGCATTTCTATATACTGAGTAGCAGAAAGAGAAATTAAGAAAACAACACCATTTACAATTACACCCCCCAAAATTAAAATACTTAGGAATAAACTTAAGAAGGTGAAAGACCTGTTATACTTTGAACTATAAAACACTGATAAAAGAAACTGAAGATAACAAAAACAAACAGAAAGATGTACCATGCTCATGGACTGGAAGAATTACTATTGTTGAAATGTCCATACTGCCCAAAACAATCTACAGATTCAATGCAATTCCTATCAAAATACCAACAGCATTTTTTATAGAACTAGAAGAAATACTAAAATTTGTGAGGAAGCACAAAAGACCTCGAATAGCCAAAGAAATCTTGAGAAAAAAAAGAACAAAGCAGGAGGTATCATAATCCAGATTTCAAGATACACTACAAAGCTGCAGTAATCAAAACAGTATGGTACTGGCACAAAAACAGACACACAGATCAATGGAAGAGAATAAAGCATCCAGAAATAAACCCATGCTTATAAGGTCAATTAATCTACGATGAAGGAGGCAGGAGTATACAATGGGAAAAAAACAGTATTTTCAATAAATGGTGCTGGGAAAAACGGACAGCTACATGCAAACAAAGGAAACTGGACAACTTTCTTACACCATACACAAAAATAAATTCAAATTGGATTAAAGACCTAAATGAGACCTGAAACCATAAAAATCCTGGAAGAAACAATAGGTAGTAATCAGTCTTAGCAACATACTTCTAAATGTGTCACCTCAGGCAAGAGAAACAAAAGCAAAGATAAACTACTGAGACTACACCAAAGAAAAAGCTTTTGCAGTGAAGGAAACCATCAACAAAATGAAAAAGAAACCTAGTGAATGGGAGAAGATACTGGTAAATGATATATTCGATAAGAAGTTAATATCCAAAATATATAAAGAACTTACACAATTGAACACTAACAAACAAACAAAAATCCAATTATAAAATGGGCAGAGGGGAGCACCTGGGTGGCTCAGTCATGTAAGCATCCAACTCTTGATTTCAGCTCAGGTTATGATCTCAGGGTTGTGAGATCAAGCCCCATGTCAGGCTCTGTGCTAGGCACAAAGCCTGCTTAAGATTCTCTCTCTCCCCTTCCCTCTGCCCTCCCCCACCACTTTCTTTAAAAAAAAAAAAAAGAAAGAAAGAAAAGGCAGAGGACCTGAATAGACATTTTTCTCAAGAAGACAAACAGATGGCCAACAAACACATGAAAAGATTCTCAACATCACTAATCATCTGGAAAATGCAAATCAAAACAACAACGAGATATCAGCCTACACCTGCCAGAATGACCAAAATCAAAAAGCAAGAAATAACAAATGTTGGCAAGGATGTAGGGAAAAAAAGGAACCCTTGTGCACTGTTGGTTACAATGTAAACTGGGGTGGCCACTGTGGAAAACTGTGGCAGCTCCTCAAAAAATTAAAAATAAAAATATCATATGACTCAGTAATTCCACTCCTGGGTATTTACAAAAGGATATAAAAACACTAATTTGAAAAGGTGCACTCTGTTTCTTGCACTTTTATGTACAGAAGCCAAGATATGAAAGCAACCCTAAGTGTCCACTGATGAATGAATAAAGAAGATGTGTGTACATATATACACAATGGAATACTACATAGCCATAAAAAGGATGAAACCTTGACATTTGTGACAATATGGATGGACTCAGAGGGTTTAAGCTAAGTGAAATGAATCAGACAGAGAAAGACAAGTAACTTATGATGTCAATTTATGTGGAATCTAAAAAAACTGGTGGTTGTGGGGTTGGGGGAGGTGAAATAAAGAGGATTAAGAAGCTGAAACTTCAGTTATAAAATATGTCATGGAGATGAAAAGTACAGCATACAGATTATAGTCAATAGTACTGTAATAATAGGGGCGTCTGGGTGACTCCCAGTCAATAAGTGTCTGCCTTCGGCTCAGGTCATGGTCCCGGGGTCGTGGGATCGGGCCCCACGTCGGGCTCCCTACAGGGAGCCTGCTTCTCCCTCTCCCACTCCCCCTGCTAGTGTTCCTGCTCTCGCTGTGTCTCTCTCTGTCAAATAAATAAATAAAATCTTAAAAAAAAAAAAAAATTGAGAGCCATTATTAAAAGTCATATGGTCCTTGACCTGGAGAAGTTCACAACCCGTGAACAAAAACAGCAAATTGAAAAATATCTGCATCATATCAGACAAAGTGTCAATACTCTTAATATAAAAGGGCTATTGAAAAATCAGTCAAAAAAAAGTACATAGGATTTAAAAGGGGGGGGGGGGTGAAGAGATAATTCCCCAAAGAAAAAACACACATAATCAAATGAAAAATACTCAACCTCATAAGTTTAGACATTACTTCTCTAATTGCAAAACTTTAGGGTAAGAGAAAGAGAAGAGAGGAGCAAAGCCTCACCTCAAGAATTAAAGGATGGTAAGAAAAATGAGGTATACTGGATGGGGGTCTGCTCTCACCAGAGCAGCTTTTTCCTTCAAAGCTGAGGTATCTCAGTTCCACAGCTTGGCTTCTCTAACACTCACATTATTAGTTACTGGTTGATTTTAGAACCTCACTGAAGAGGTGAGCATTCTGTAGGTCATATGAGACCATGATGTATGCCCTTAATCCATTCCAGAATAATGCAGAGTGGTTTTGTTCTGATGTGGCTCCAATGACTTTGTTCCAGTGTTTCAATGGTCCCTAGTTAGTGTGGCTTTAACCCTTTTTATGTCCTTCTTTGTATTTTTCCATATTACCTACAATAATATGTATTATTTTTTTTTAAAGATTATTTATTTGACAGAGACAACGAGAGCAGGAACACAAGCAGGGGGAGTGGGAGAGGGAGCAGCAGCCCGATGCAGGGCTCAATTCCAGTACCCTGGGATCATGACCTGAGCCGAAGGCAGCCACTTAACTGACTGAGCCACCCAGGCGCCCCTATGTATTTTTCTAATCAAAAAAATCGTAATTGTTCTAATCATAATCGTTTTATTTCATATGTAAAAATAAATGGTCTTTGAGCCATCCTTTCACTTCATGATGTGCACAGATTAGTGAAGAACACACTAGCCTAACTAATATTTGAACTATGTGTCAGATCTATGTCAGGATCTCTACTACAAAGGTAAGAGCATCCAGTACACAAGGAGGTCACAGCTCCAATCTTGATGGTAATGAAGTATTTGATCAAGACCTACTCAGCCTCTTAAAGACTTAACATTGCATCAATAAATATGGGTGTGTGGTAGACAACTTCAAAGGTGACTTCCAACTCTAAAAGTCAAGAATTCTAAATAAAACTATTTGAAAATCCATAAAGCAGACAGTTCTGTCCACTTAAAAGTACCTATCTTTACTCCCATTTAGTTTCAATTCGTGTTTATAAATAGATTTTCTCATTCAAATAAGTATCTATCCATTAAATATGAACAATTTATATGATTCAACATAGTCATTTCTTCTTTAATCATACCAGCATCAAACTATTTGGACATTATATCTTCTATCTCCATGTATGCAAGGACAGAAATCAATGATGCAATAAAAAACTACCATTATTTTCTAAAATAAAGGGAAAAAAATCAGTCTTCCAAAACTCCTGAGTTTTTGGAATAGGTTAGGAACTGCAAATTTCTAGCAGGAATAGCAAGCAATTATATAGCTATAACATGGCAAAGATCCAAAAATTACACCCAGAACACTGCAGGTATTAATTTACTAATCAAAGAGAAAAATGCCAGTTTTTTTTCTTTTTGCAACATATACATAATACCATGATGGAAGGAAATGAAATAGAGGAAGGAAGACATAAGACAGGGGAAAAAAACTAAAGAAGACAAAAATAAGCAGCAAAAAAAAAAAGCAAAAGCAAAAACAAAAACAAAAAAAACCCTTAAGGCACACACACAATAGGCTTAGGATTCCAAAAGCAATAAGCTGTCTTACAGGGAAGAAATGTATCCCAGTAACCAAGATAATGATGCAGAAGCCTACCCCTAAGCCTTCCTGTGGTGAAAGGAGAAGAGAGGATGCTAAGCAACCACTTGTCCTTAAAAGATTAAAAAATAAAAGTGAAAGGGACACCCACGTGGCCCAGTTGGTTAAGCATCTGCCTTCCATCAGGTCATGATCTCAGGGTCCTGGGATCGAGCCCGGCATCGGGCTCCCTACCCAGCCGGGAGCCTGCTTCTCTGTCTCCCTCTGTCACTTCCCCCTGCTCCTGCTCTCTCTCTCTAAGTAAATAAAATCTTTTAAAAATAAAATAAAATAAAAGTGGAAGGAAGAGAAATACTGAAATATCTAGAAAATATAAAACAAGGTGAGGAAAGGACATTCTACTCTACCTGCTCCAAAGATATGCAGCAAGGGCCCATGTTGAGGCATACCAACTACACTATCTTTCAGTTTGTGCATTTCCATGTGGGGCAGAACTATAACAGAAAAAAAAGGTACAGACCAAACACCAGGAATTGGAAAACTACCTCTGTAATGTTACCTGCAAGGGAACACAAGCTAACAGGGGAGATATTCTTGGGTATGGAGTCCAATCCTCCTGTGTGAAAAGCAAAGGTCAGAAGAATAACAAGAATTTATTAATCTTGAGGAAAAAAATAGGGAAAAAATAGACCTCTCAACATAATTTGAAAAGAGCAAGCATAAAGATATTAAGAGATCAATCTAATATTAGGTTCACCTAAGACACTTAATGAAATTCTCTGCACTAAAATCAGAATACCTGGACTATTCTGTATATGGGCTTCTCAATGGAAAGATCTATTATGTGGGATCCATGCACTGATTCACTGAAAATTTCTGAACAAACACAACTGAAAAAATTTCTAAGCAAGCAGTCTGATCAGTGTGATGGATTTGGTATTTAAACCTTGAGATCATGAAAGTCTGTCTGGTCAAAGGTCTACGTGCCTTACAAAAAACGAAAAAGGCTTATTCTATTTTCTGACTAGTTTTATAATGTTAAAACACAGCCTATTTTGGCAAGACTTGCCCACTTTTATCACTGGAGGATGTACCCTGACATTTGAGCACAGAAAGGTCAAGTTGGTTATTACAGTTCATGTTTAATAAATAAAATAAACCATCAGAAAAGTAGGTTATACCATTAATCTAAAAACCTTAAATGGTGTCTTATTTCCTTATGAAGGACAGCCAATGAACAGGGAGGTAGATAAAGTTGTTCTTATTAGCTCCATGACTAGACAATGCACCTTCAGAGAAAGAAATGACTGATCTGGTTTCCACAGTGTTATTGTCCACTGATGAACTGTCTGTATGCTTAAGTCTAAACTCTATTCAAAACATGCTAGTACCAAAGAAAGGGAAACCCTCTTACGCTGTTGGTGGAAATACAAGCTGGTACACAGCCGCTCTGGAAAACAGTATGGAGGTTCCTCAAAAAAATGAAAACAGAGCTACCCTACAACCTAGAAATTGCATTACTAGGTATTCACCTCAAAGAAACAAATGTACTGATCCGAAAGGGCATTTGCACCCCAATGTTTATAGCAGCAATGTCTACAATAGCCAAACTATGGGAAGAACCCAGATGTCCATCAACAGATGAATGGATGAAGAAGAGGTGGTATTTATATACAATGGAATACTACTCAGCCATCAAAAAGAATAAAATCTTGCCATTTGCAATGATGTGGATTAAACTAGAGGGTATTATGCTAAATGAAATAAGTCAATCAGAGAAAGACAATTATCATATGATTTCACTCATGTAGAATTTTTTTTAAAGATTTTATTTATTTATTTGACAGAGAAACAGCGAGGGAGTGAACACAAGCAGGGGGAGTGGGAGAAGCAGGCTCCCCGCTGATCAGGGAGCCCGATGCGGGGCTCGATCCCAGGACGCTGGGATCACGACCTGAGCCAAAAGCAGACGCTTAACCGACTGAGCCACCCAGGCGTCCCATCACTCAGGTAGAATTTAAGAAACGAAACAGAGAAGCACAGGGGAAGGGAAGGAAAAATTAAGACAAAATCAGAAAGGGAAACAAACCATAAGAGACTCTTAATCATAGGAAACAAACAGAATTGCTGGAGGGAAGGGGGTGGGGGAACGGGATAACTGGGTGATATAATGAGCACTGGGTATTATATGAAACTGACAGATCATGAACTCTACCTCTGAAACTAGTAATATACTTTGTTAATTGAATTTAAATTAAAAAATAGTAAAAAAAAAAAAAAAACAATGCTAATTCCATAGGGAATGCTAGATCTTTAAATGCATTTAATTGAAGTCTACACTCTATACAGTAGAAAATGTTAATAAAATCTTTGTTCTATAAAAAAATGTAATGGCCTATCACAAAGCCTCAAATTCTGCCATTAATATTTTGATCTTATTTTTCTAGGATTTCTTATGAACCTACATGGGAAATGTTGAGATTTTTATTAAAAAAAGAAAGCAGGGGCACCTGGGTGGCTCAGTCATTAAGCGTCAGCCTTCAGCTCAGGTCATGATCCCAGGGTCCTGGGATCAAGCCCCATGTTGTGATCCCTGCTCAGCGGGGAGTCTGCTTCTCCCTCTCCCTCTTCTGCTCCCCCATCCCTCTCTCGCCGCCACTCATGTTCTCCCTCAAATAAATAAAATCTTAAAAAAAAAAAAAACCCTTAAAGGACCCAGTTCCGTTCCTTGCTGCTGTGGACTCTAGGCCGCCGGGGTCGGTGAAGGATCTCAAGATGGCTGCGCAAAAACTTGCTCTAAAAACCATCGACTGGGTAGCTTTTGGGGAGATCATACCCCGAAACCAGAAGGCCATTGCTAACTCCCTGAAATCCTGGAATGAGACACTTACCTCCAGATTGGCTACTCTCCCTGAGAAACCACCTGCTATTGACTGGGCTTACTACAAGGCCAATGTGGCAAAGGCTGGTTTGGTAGATGACTTTGAGAAGAAGTTTAATGCCCTGAAGGTTCCTGTGCCAGAGGATAAATATACTGTTCAGGTGGATGCTGAAGAAAAAGAAGATGTGAAAAGTTGTGCCAAGTTTTTGTCTCTCTCAAAGGCCAGGATTGAGGAATATGAAAAAGAGCTGGAGAAGATAAGGAACATAATTCCATTTGATCAGATGACCACTGAGGACCTGAATGAAGTCTTCCCAGAAACCAGATTAGACAAGAAGTATCCCTATTGGCCTCACAAGCCAATTGAGAATTTATAAAACTTGAGTTGGGGAGAAAGCTCTGGCCCTTGTGTTGTAAATGCTGGACATTAAAAATGATATGGTAAAAAAAAAAAAAAAAACCTTAAAAAAACAAACATGCTAGTACCTATTACTGAAATTCTGAGAAACAATTTTTTTTTTTTTTTATAGTCTACAAAGAAACTACATATAAGCACAAGCGAAGAAGTTAGTGCCTATGGCCCACTGCTATACAGAAGTAACAAAATTTTTCTAATGGTGGTGACAATATAAGGAAGCTGATAGCTTCTGTGAAGATGACAATTTTCTAGAGGCAAGGAAATCACCTGAGAGAAGACTAGTGTAGTCTTTGACTTATAAATTGATTTTAAAGAAGTCCTGTCAAGTTATATTGCTTAGAAAGTCCTATATAGTTGTGTATGTTTTGTTCAATCTTTAAAAAAAAAAAAATAGGCGAAAAGCAAATGATTTTTTTTTTTTTTTTTTTTAAGGAGGTAAATTTCTGGGCCATAGGTATGACTGGTGTATCTGGACCCTTGTCCCACATCGTCTTTATCTAACAGTAAGTGATACACGCAATGATAATTTGAGCTTGGGGTCTCTCCCAGAAAGCACTCTAAGTCAGCACTTATGTGCAGATAGTCGCTAAGATTACTGACAATAACCTGAGAGGTAGTGGGTACTGGGAAGAGTGAAATAAGAGGACAAAAAGCCAAAATAAGGGTGTGCTGTCAAGCGGGTCACTGTGGTCAATGGTGGCTCTGTGAGAAGTTGTAGAGAAAGCTCAGAACTGCGGCCTAAAAAGAGAGAATCTCAAAACATTTATTCACTGCTTCTGTTCCCGACTTGTCAAGCTGTCCTAAAAAGATGATTAATTCTCACATTTCCAGATCTGCATATATACCAGGGGCATACAGACACGCCTGGTCCTAGCATTAGAAAAACTCTGGGACAAAGAAAAAATAAGCAGTGGTTGAGCTGAGGTGAGGTGTTTCATTAAGAAGCACCACTCTGAGGCTGACTGAAGCAGTATGGCTAGGTAAAAAGTAAATGCAAAGGAAGTGAAGTAGGGAGTCAGAATTACCTGATTCCTAGCCATTTGCCAACAAGGGAAACATATGTTCAATTCTCTAAAAGGTAAATATATTTTGAAAAAGTTTTCCTCATGAAATCAATTTAAATAAAGCTTTAATGGTAACAAAAGGGTTCTCTGAAGTAGCCAAAATATTATGTCTATAGAAAGGTCTGCCCATTTTAGGTTGTTGTCTTCTTATTGAGCCTTGAATGCCCATTATGTAAACTAAATACAAGTCCATTATCAGATATGTAATTTGCAAATATTTTCTCTTAGTCTGTGGCTTGTCTTCATTCTCAACAGTATTTTTCAAGAACAGAAATTTTTTATTTTGATTAAGTCCAACTTACCAATTTGTTCTTATACGGATCTTGCTTGGGGTGTTATATTAAGAAAACCCGAAGTCCCAAAGCTTTTTTTCTTCCAGAAGTTTGTCTTAGGTTTTACATTAAGTTCATAATCCAATTGGAGTTAATTTCTGTATATGGATTGAAGTTCATCTTCTTTGGTATACAGCAAACTGTTTCAGCCCAATTTAATGAAAAGACTGTCTTTCCTCCACTGAATTATCTTTGCACCTTTGTATATACATACAACTACTTTCAGCAGTTTGTATGGGTATACATACAATCCCCAACTTACAGTGGCCTGATTTAATGATAAAGCGACTTTACAATGGTGTGAAAAATGATAGGCGTTCAGTCGAATCCGTACTTCAAATTTTGAATTTTGATCTTTCCAGGCTAGTAATATGCAGTATGATATTCTTGTGATGCTGGGCAGAGAGCCATGCTACCACAAGGCTAAACAATCAATACACTTATAAACCATTCTGTGCCCATACAACCATTCTGCTTCTTGTTTTCAGTATAGTATTCAATAAATTACATGAGATATTCAAGACATTATTATAAAATAGGCTTTGTGTTAGATGACTTTGCCCAACTGTTGGCTAATATAAGTGTTCTGAGCATGTTTAAAGTAGGCTAGGCTAAGCTGTGATGTCCGGTAGGTTACATGTATTAATTGCATTTTCAACTTACAGTATTTTTAACTTATGATGGGTTTATCAGGATGTAACCCCATCTTAAATCAAGGAGTATTTCTATAATGCCACATTGTCTTGATAAGGGTAGATTTATATCTTGAAATCAAGTCATATTAAGTCCTCTAACTTTGTTTTTTTTTTCCAGTTTCCTATTCTAGGTCATTTGCATTTTCCTTATGTATTTTAGAATTATATCATCAGTTTCTAAAATCAATCTGTTGGGATTTTGACTGGGATTGCATTGAATCTGTACATCTATTTGAAGAGAACTGCCATTTTAACAATATTGAAAAGTCTAATGCATTAATGTGGCCTCTCTCTCCATTTATTTAAGTCTTTAGGCAAAAAATTTGCAGATATTTCACCAAAAAAGATATATGGATGACAAATAAGCACATAAAAATAAGCTTAAAATCACTGGTCATTAAGGGAATGCAATTAAAACCACAATGAGTTACCACTACACACTATGAGGATGGCTAAAATGAGAAAGATGGGGTGGTTCAGTCAGTGAAGTGTCCAACTCTTGACCTCTGCTCTTGATCTCAGAGTCATGAGTTTGGGTCCCATGGTGGGCTCCATGCTGGGCGTGGAGCCTACTTAAAAAAAAAAAAAAAAAAAAAGAGAGAGAGAGAGAGAGAGAGAGACTGGCCATACCAAATGTGAGCAAGAATGAAGGCTGTAGAGAAACAGGACCACTCAGACACTATTGTTTGGAATGTAAAACGTTAACAACCACTTTTATAAGCAACTTTTTTTTTTTAATGTGAGCAGTTTCTTAAAAAATTAAACATACACCTCCTATATGATTCAGCATTCCACTCCTAGGTATTTGCTGAAGAGAAATGAAAGCGTATGTTCATATAATGACATTACATAATGTTCACAGCAGCTCTATTTGTAACAGCCAAATCTTGAAAACAATTCATATGTCCATGTAGTAAATCCATACAATGGAGTACTACTCATCATAAAAAGAATGAACTATTATTATATGCCACAAGAGAAGAATCCCTATGCTGGGGAAAGAAATCTGACAGAGAAGAATACATAGAATTATACAAAACTCTAGAAAGTAGATCAGTAGTTGCCTGGGGACCAGTGGGAGGACCAAGTGGGACAGAGAAATTACAAAGGGGAGTGGGGAAACTTGGGTCTAATGGAAATGTTTATTATCTTGATTGTGAGGTTGATTTCACAGGTATAAACATTGGTCAAAACTCAAATTGTACACTTTACATATGTTCAGTTTATTACATATCAATTATACCTTAATAATGCTGTTAAAAAAAACTAATTTCTGGGTAAAAAGGGGATCTACATAGCAGTATCTTTTTTGCAGTAGATTAATAATTAGGAGCTAAAAAATTACAAAGTAGCAATATTTCTAACACTGAGGACAAAGGCAGAAAAGCTACTGTTCATAAACCCACCACTTAGAGAATGAAATTGTATCACTTTTTTATATATAAATATATAAAATGTGTATATACTGAAGAAGGAAGGAAAAAAGATATATATGAGAACTCAGATGTTAGCTATTCTCCCATAACTGTTATTAAATTATGTTAAACTAGGAAAGCACTTAAGCAGAAAAGTGTGAACACTGCCAATCTCAAAATGTAACGCTTATTATCTTTAAAAGCATTTTGTTACTTTTATAATACCTGAAGTGATATAATAATGTCAGTCACTTAACCAGATCTTAGAGTATAATATCTTCATCTTAAGTACTATTATTTCCAGTATTTTAATAATTTTCTCACAGTCCTGGAATGTGATCTTTTGTGCTCCGATGACACTTAAATTAATAGCATAATTTTCTGGTACTTGCAACAGTTGCTTTCTCTTCTGATTTTTTTTTTTAATACTTTCCTATAATATGTGCAGATAAATCCTCTAATAATCATTTTTGTCTTTATCTCTGGGGGATTCAAAAAGCTTCAGTAGAATAAGGAAATAAAGAGATTAAACTTTTTAAGAAATTTAATTTTAATAATAATTGCAATATTTCTAATCAGATATCTTTAAAGAGATAGCAAATCTCTTAAATTTTTAGTTCATTTGATCTTATTTGCAAGCTTCATTGATGTTCTCCACACCTTCTGTAGGTAGCTCTATAACTACATCTATTTAATCAAATGCTATTCTCTGTCAAGTAATCCACAGAGAATATATCAACTCTTCCTATACTTAAGTTTATTTTGACTACAACTGACCAGTGGTGAGGATGATTTAAAAGATTTGTTACTATTTTTAGGTCATGTGAACAAGGTATCTACCCACAAAGTCAAATGAAACAGACTCACTTCATATGTTCCTATGTAGCCATTACAGAATGACTATAGCAACTACCTTTAAAAAAAAAAAAAATTAAAGAAAGAAACATCTGTCAAGTGCATGTTGAAATGTAGTAGGCACTCTCATATGTGGTCCTTAGCTATCCTGTATTATAGACCATTAATAAAAAAAAAATCAACACCAAGCCAATTAGGAGAGGATTCTGAGTAGATGGCTAAGCAGAAAGCACCAGGAATCTGTCTTCCCACCTAGACATTTACACTGATAGAACCTGTCTGATATATTTTGGAACTCTGGAGTCTATTGAAGGCTTGCAAATTCTATCAATTTCAGCTCTTAGCTTGACAGAGGCTACCCATCACCCAGCCCCATGACAGGCAGCCCTGCAGGTACTCCAGGAGCAACTTACACACAGCTTACAGGAGGTATGGTAGGTAAAGGGATCTGTCTTCCAAGCGACAGGGATCTGTGTTAGGACCCGACTGCGGCTTCTAATGCGGCTTCTAATCTCAGAGGGTAGATAGACAAAGAGGCAGTAGGACACTGCTAATGCACCTCCTCCCATTGTTGCAAGCCCCTCCTCCTCCTGAAGTGACTTACAGAATATTTAAAGAGCCAGTGCCCTCCCCCCCTCCACTTCATTTTTCTTTTTTTCCCTTTTTGGGAATCAGACATTAGAGACACAAACATTTCAAAGTAACTGCATAGACAAGGGAAATGTGGAAGTCACTGGGAAAGCCCAGGGAAAGATGCAGGCTCAAAAATGACCAGGAAACACACTAATCTTATACCACAGGCTGATCCTTAGAACAGAGACAGCCTGTAACAATCAAAAAAATAAAAATAAAAAATGGGAGATTTTAATCTTTCTTCTCTAGGGAGAAAGGGAAATACAATTTCTAGAGTTACCTCACTATTAAAGTATCCAGTTTTCAACAACAAAATTACAAGGCATAAAAGAACAGTAAAGTGTGGCCCTGATTCAAGGGAAAAAACATTAACAGCAACTTGCCCTAAAAAAGATCTGAGAGTAGATTATACAAAAATTTGAAAGAGACAGTCTTAAGTAGGCTTTAAAAATTAGATGTGGAGAAAGTCAAGAAAATGATGAACAAAATGGAAACATCAATAAATAGAAAGAAAACCTAAAAAGAAACCAAAAAGAAATTGTGGAGCTGAAAGTACAATGACTGAAATGAAAAATTCACAAAAGGACCCTAAAGGTAGATTTGAGCATACAAAAGAATCTGAGACCTTAAAGACGAGATGTCAACTATCAAATCTGAGCAACAGAAAGAAAAAAGAATGCAGAAAAGTGAGCAGAACCTAAGGGAACTGTGGGACAACAAGCCGACCAATGTATGCACCGTGGGGACCCAAAAGAAGAGAGGAAAGTGGCATAGAGAGAATATCTGACTAATGTCTTAAAACTCCAAATTTTGATGAAAGACATGAATATAAACGAGATCAACAAAGTCCAAGCAAGATGAAATCAAAGAGACCCACACCAAGACACATTATATTCATGCTTTCAAAGCCAGAGTCAGAGAGTCTTGGAAAAAGCAAGAAGTGACTCATCATATATTAGGGACCCTCAAAAACAATCAGATTTCTCATCAGAAATTTTGAAAGGCAGAAAAGGCAGTAGGCTGATATATTCAAAGTGCTTAAACAAAAACAAAACTGTCAACCAAGAATTCTGTATCTAGTAAAACTGTCCTTCATCAGTGAGGAAGAAATTAAGACATTCCCAGATAAACAAAAGCTGAAGGAGTTCTTTATTAGAATCACACTGCAAAAAGTGCTAACGGGAGTCTCACGGGTTGAAATGAAAGGACACTAGACAGTAACATGAGTCCTTTGAAGAAATAAAAATCTCAGTAAAGGTAATTACATGGGCAATTATAAAAACTAGTATTATTGTAACAATGGCTTAAGTCCACTCTGTTTTCTATAGGATTTAAGAGATTAATACATTTTTATAACAATTATTAGACTAAAAGCTAGACTTATTTGTAACTTTGGTCTGTAACTCCGCATTTTGTTTTTGACATAATTTATGAGACAAATGCATTTAAAAAATTATCAGTTTAGTTTGGGGCACACATGTATAAAAATGTAACCTTGTGACATCAACAACCAAAAAGCACTGATACAAAGCTGCCAAGGACCAAAGGTCAGGTTACTGAAGTTAAACTGGTACAAATCCAAATTAGAGTTTCAACTTCAAGATATTAAATGTAATCCCCATGGTAACCACAGAGAAAATAACTACAGAATATACACAAAAAGAAATGAGAAATTTAAATGTTTAACTACAAAAAAAAAATCAACTAACTCTAAATAAGTAATGCAAAAAAATGAGACAAAATAACTACATAACATGAAAAAACAGCAGCAAAATGACAGAAATATGTCCCTCCTTATCATTACTTTAAATGTAAATGGATTAAACTCTCCAATCAAAAGACAGATTTTACTAAGAACCAAATGTGACCTTGTATATATTTTGGCAGCTAAAACTCTTCAGGGCTACTGATGGGTGACACCCCATTTGGGGGGGTCTTATCTTTGCTGCATGCAGAGAAAGATTTCTCCTTTCATGTCTTCTTTTGGCGGGGGGGGGAGGGTTATTGCAAAAATACTCATTTTGACATTACAGGGACTCTTGTTAGAGCTCCTCTCCAACAGACATTAACATCTGAGCAATAGCCACATGTGGTGATTGTATCCACTTCATTGACAATGGCATTGAACGTAGCTAGCTTACTTCTATCACTATGGTTTTTTGAGCCTGCTCTTATGTTTTAAGAGGTGCAAGGAGTATATTTTTGCACTAAAATCTAAAGATACTTTAAAAAACACTTCACAAAAACAGTCCTTTGTCATTATTTACCCATGTGTTTGTACATTTTTGTATGCTATTTTATGAATGATTTCTTTCAATAAAACATATGCAATCAAAAATAAAAAACAAAAAACACAGATTGGCTAATGGATAAAAACACATGAGCCAACTATATGCTGTGTATGAGTCTCATTTTAGAGACAAAGAGGTTGAAAGTGAAAGGATGAAAAAAGATTATTCCATGCCAAAAGACAGCAGGGATGGCAATACTAATTATCAGCCAAGATAGACTTTAAATTAAAATAGGTTACAAGAGACAAAGAAGGACATTACAGGCCCATCTTCGATATACTGTGGATTTGGTTCCTGATCACAGCAATAAAGCCAATGTCACAATTAAGCAAATTTGCATTAAAACAAATCAAATGAATTTTTTGGTTTCCCAGAGATTATAAAAGTTATGTTTACAGGGTATTATAGCCTATTAAGTATGTAATAACATATGTCTAAAAAAATGTAAACACTTTCATTAAAAAATACATTATTGCTAAAAGGTGCTAACTATCCTCTGAGTTTTCAGAGTTATAATTTTTCTGCCGGAAGAGGGTCTTGCCTCGATGTTGATGGCAGTGGACTGATCAGGGTAGTGACTGCTGAAGTTTGATGTGGCTATGACAATTATTTAAAATAAGACAAAAATGAAGTCTGAAGCATTAAGGGACTCTTCCCTTCACAAACAATTTCTCTGTAGAATGCAATGCTGTTTGATAGCATTTTACCCACAGCAGAACCTTCAACATGGGAGTCAATCCTCTCAAACCCTACCATTGCTTTATCAACTAAGTTTATGCAATATCCTAATCCCCTGCTGTCATTTCAATAATCTTCACAACATCTTCACCTGGTATAGACTCCATCTCAAAAAACCACTTTCTTTGCTCACTCCTAAGAAAAACTCCAATCCACTAAAATTTGATTATGAGATTGAAGCAACTCAGTCCCAACTTCAGGCTCCACTTCCAAGTCTAGTTCTCTTACTATTTCCATCACATCTACAGTTCCCTCCTCCATTGAAGTCTTGAAACTCCTTAAATTCTTCCAAGAGGGTTGGAATCCACTTCTTCCAGACTCCCGTTCATGTTGATATTTTGACCTGTCCCATGAATCACAAATGTTCTTATGGCATCTAGAATGACTATTCCTTTCCAGAAAGTTTTCAATTTACTTTGCCTAGATCTCAGAAGAATGACTACCTATGGCAGCTATAGCCTTAAAAAGTCTTTCTTAAATAATAAGACTTGAAAGTCGAAATGACCCCTTAATCCACAGGCCGAATGGATGTTGTGTTAACAGGCATGAAAACATGAATATCATTGTACATCTCCACCAGAGCTGTTGGGTTACCAGGTACATTGCCTATGAATAGTAATATTTTAAAAGAAATTCATTTTTCTTTCTTTATCTCTTTCTTTCTTTCTTTTTTCTTACCATGTTGTAAACAGATGTGCTGTCACCCATGCTTTGTTGTTCCATTTATAGAGCATGGGTAGAGTAGATTTAGCATCATTTTAAGAGCTCTAGGATTTTCAGAATGGCAAATGAGCACTGGCTTCAACATAAAGTCACCACTTGCATTAGCCCCTAACAAGAGTTAAACTTATCATTTGAAGCTTTGAGGCCAGACACTGACTTCTCTCTCACTATGCAAGTCATAGATGGCATCTTCTCCCAATAGAAGGCTGTTTTGTCTACACTGAAAATCTATTATTTAGTGTAGCCACCTTCATTCACTATCAGCTAGATCTGGATAACTTGCTGCTTCACCTTGCCCTTTTATGCTAGGCAGAGGACTTCTTTCCTTAACCTCATGAACCAACCTCTGTAGCCTCAAACTTTCTCACCTCTTCTTTGTTCTCATCAAATTGAAGAATTAAGGCTTTGCTCTGGATTAGGTTTTGGCTTAAGAGAATACTGTGGCTGGTTTGATTTTCTATCCAGACCACTTAAACTTTCTCTGTATCAGCAATAAGACAGTTTTGCTTTGTTTGTTCACTGCAGTAGCACTTTGAATTTCCTTCCAGAACTTTTCCTTTGCATTCACAAGCTGGCTAAGTGTTGGCTCAAGAGGCCTAGCTTTTGGCCTATCCTGGTTTTTGCCATGCCTTCCTCACTAAATTTAATCATTTCTAGCTTCTGATTTAAAGTGAGAGACATGTGACTCTTCCTCTCACTTAGAGGCCATTTAGGCTCATTAAGTGGCTTAATTTCAAAATTTTTGTGTCTTGGGGAATAGGACAGTCAAAGGAGAGGGAGAGATGGGGGGAATGTGCAGTATGTGCAGCAGTCAGAACACATACATTAAGTTCGCCATCTTACATGGGTGCAATTCCTAGTGACTCAAAACAATTACAATAGTCAGAAAGATCACATCACAGATCATAACAAATAATGAAAAAGCTTGAAATACTACAAGAATTACCACAATGGACAGAGACACAAAGTGAGCAAATGGTATTGGAAAATGGCACCAACAGACTTCAAGACAAGATTGCCACAAAACTTCAAGTTCTTAAAAAACTCATTATCTGTGAAGCACAGTAAAGCAAAGTACAGTAACACAAAGTATGCCCGTACACTAGACCCTGCCTAACTCTAGCAAAAGCTCCAGTCGTATCTCTAACTCTGACCACAGGGTACCAAATGCTGTGTAATTCATGCATTATCTCCTATAATTTCATGTCTTTGTTCTTTGGCTAATGTAGTTCTCCCCTGAAGTATTATCTCTCCTCCCAAACCTAACTTCTCATTCCTCAAGACAACTGAGCTCAAGTAACATCTTATCCAGAAAACTTGCTTGACCAGATCAGGTTAGACTACGTGCTTCTACTCCACCTTATCAGAATGGTTCATCGTTAACAACACATTTTATTGAAATTATCTTTTTAAATTCTTCTTTCCTCATCAGACTGGAAGTTAATCCTGAAAGCCTATCCTAGGTATTAGAATCCAATTCACTTTAACATCCTCAGAATCCAGCTCAGTGTTCCACATATAGTGGATAATAAATGTATGTTACATTTAAATTGTTTCCTACTGAAAAATGTTGCTCCTTGCTTTTCTGTTTATGTACTTTTTCAAGGTAACAATTAAGGAAGACTTGACCATGACAGCTACACAATTTCATCTAATAAAGCATTAAAAATAGGACAGAACTTCCCTAGTAGACTTTTGTAAGTTAGTTCTTCTTTATCTTACCTAAGTTCTATAAAGGTCCAAAGAAACCTGAACGTTCCACACTAATCCCCTCCATATTACCCAAGTGGGTGGGAAAATATGAGGATTTATTTCTTTTGTCACTTGCCTATAGTTGGAAATGTGGAACCCTATTCATATTTAGCATATTTAGAAATTTCAGTATTTTTCTTTAGCAGCCCAGTGATGAAAGCAATGAAAAAATTTTAACATTCCTTGTTCACAACTAGTTTATACATCAGAATTCAAACAAACAAAGTAGTAACTATACATTTAATATTCTATAAAAAGAGGGTAAAAGCTATTAGGTAAGGAAGGTGGATTAAATACACACATCTAATTTCAGTCCCTCCCCAAAACTCATTAAAACTATATTGTTGCTGTTTCTCCTTTAAGGCACAATCTCACAAAACACAGGGAGAACTGGAGAGGCAACAAGAACAAAATTTTGGAAGCAGAAAAACAAAGGGATTGCTCATATAAGCAGAGGTGCAAATTCCTAAAAAAGTTAAGAAATGCAATCCGGCAATAAACAATAGACACTGGAGATCACATGTGTGTGAGCAATAGATAAATATAAAATACACCATAACCTGAGTGTATTTCAAGAACAAAGGACTAGCTTAACATTAGGAAATCAAACAATCAATTCACCACATTAACAGACTAAAGGAGGAAACAATTATGACTTTCTTAATATATAGAAAGAATATATTTGACAAAATTCACCTTTTGTTCATAACAAAACTCTTAGCAAACTAGAAATAGAAATAAATTCCATTAATAATTGTTAAAGGACTTTAGTACAAGAAATACATAGACAAAAATCTACTTAATAAAAACTTTGAAGTTGTTTTTTTTTTTTGAGATCTGGAACAAGACAAGAATGTTAGTGTTTACCATTTATATTTCACATTGTATTAGAAAGCCTACCCAGAGCAATAAGGTTGGGGGGAGGTATAAAGATGGGAATGGAGGAAATGAAACTGTCATTACAAAAGATAGGATTATGTTCACAGAAAAAATCCAAACGAATTTACTGATAAATCATTAGCTAAGAGTTTAACAGGGCTACTAGACAGAAAATCATTTAAAAAAATAGATTTGTAGGGGCGCCTGGGTGGCTCAGTTGTTAAGCGTCTGCCTTCGGCTCAGGTCATGATCCTGGGGTCCTGGGATAGAGCCCCACATTGGGGTCCCTGCCTGCTCTGCAGGAAGCCTGATTCTCCCTCTCCCACTCCCCTGCTTGTGTTCCCTCTCTCCCTGTGTCTCTCTCTGTCAAATAAATAAAACCTTCAAAAAAAAAAAAAAAAAAAAACAGATTTATATACATCAGCCAAACAAAACTGAAGGGGGAAAAAATGACCAGTATACACCGCTAAGAATGGCCAAAATTAAAAAGTCTGAAAAAAACAAGTGATTAACTAGGATATCATTTTTTGCCTCTTAGCTCCAAATCCACTGTCATTACCTCTTCTGTGATAATGGAGGTTTACCCTGTATGCATGTCTCTTTAACAGCTACATGAAAACAAAAGCTTAGTAAGCTTACCACAGTAAGGCTGCGGTTTCCTGTCCACCAGCCTTGGTCAACTTAATATCTCAGAGGAATGTTTTCTGCTTGCTCAGAAACAGAATGTTGGAAGAGTCTTCTCCAAGAAATCTGACCAACCAATCATTCCAAAAGACCTAAAGGTATTGACATTAGGCATTCCTAATTATGATATCTAGTCAAATGACTCTACAATAAAGTTCACAGTTGACAAGTCCCACGCATGCACTCAGAGCTTCCAAACAGCTTTTTATTTTTTTTTAATTTTTTTTCCAAAGTGCTTTTTATATCTGACTTAGTCATGAGCAGATGACCAAAGATTATAAGCACATAAAAAGAGCAACTCAAAGAAACAAACTACTTAGAGGAGAAAAATAATATCTCTAGGGAAAAAAAGAATATACCCCCATGAAGTAAACTCTCAGAAATTAACATGACAAAAGTAAAAAAAAAAATTTCAACAGGAAGGTTATTAGGTAAATCTCATGAAATTCCCTGGAAATAAAGTCAACAAAAACCTAATATAGATGGCTAAGAAGAGATATAGACAAGTGATAGAAAACTGGGGGTTGAATGAGTTTTAAGTAGAGAAAAAACTACAGAAATGAAAAAGTAAGATAATTGTTAACTCTAGGAATAACAAGAACCAGGTAACAAAGGAAAAATAATAGTTAGCCACATGGCTTATCTCTGCATAGCATATACACAGTGCATAATGTGAACACTGAGTACTGATATAATCAAAATTAAAGGATAACTATTTGGGTGCTCGCTACAGCAGCACATATATTAAAACTGGAACAAGACAGAAGATTAGCATGGCCCCTGTGCAAGGATGACACACAAATTCATGAAGTATTCCATATTAAAAAAAACTAAAAATAAAATAAAAATAGAAGAAACTATTTGGGGAAAAACAGGAAGAAGTATGTATGTGTGTGGAGTGGGAGTAGACAGAAGAAACAGCAAACCCATCTACAGGCGAAAGTTAACAGATAATGCCTAAACCAAGCAAACAAAAGGCAGTATAATTACAAGAACATGTAATAATGTAAATAATATTAGAGCACCAAAAGGATCAGCTAACAATCAAAAGTCGTTGACCCTGCAGAAGGAGAAAAAGGCGGGAAGGAGGCTAGGAAATGCTCTTTGGTCTAAAAAGAAAACAGCACCAACAAAAAAACCCTGTAACCTAACTCTTTAATCTATGTTCTTATGTAACTTTAATAAAAGTAAAACTTTAAAAAGAAAAAGAAAATGAAAATAGCTTGCCCATATTCTCATGGTAAACTAGAAAATATCATTTTTTTAAAAAAGCATTCACAGTAGCAAAAAAAAATTTTTTTAAATACTTAGGAATAAATTCAACAAAAATATGCAAAATGTAGATTAAGAAACCAGTGCTACTTAACGGAGGGACCTAAATAAATGTAGACATAACCAGTTCCCAGATTGTGAACACAATAGTTCTTAATTTGATGGATAAATGTAAATCTAATTATAACTAAAAACTAAATGATTCTAATACCTGGAATAAATGCACATTACCAATGATGTTTTAAAAACTGAAATATTTGAAGTGACAAGCCTAGTTTCAAAGCTATTATCCAGCGAGAATACCATTCTAAATGAAGGCATTAAAGGTGATTTTATATTTTCTTAATTTTGCTCATTTGTATTTACTCTCTCTCTTTTTTTTTAAAGAATCAGTGCAGGGTACTTTTAAAATAAGTTATTGGGGAAAAAAAAAAGAAAGGTAGTTAATAGGTTACTGAGTCCAACAGATCACATTGATACTTCTTCTACCGTATCACATGATTTCAATAATGAATTAAGTTTCTTTGTTTTGGTCCTTTTGACGTCTCTTTAAACATACCACTAGGGCAACAATAAAACTGCCAGGAAGGCAAAAGCGTATTTACTTGACCAATTTAAGAGTGAACAGAAATCCAGTATTAGGAGTTCTCCAACAAAGACAGCAAAGAGAAAAATGGAAAGAAACAATCTAGTAATGGATCAAAAAAGAAAGTTCCACAGGATCCTTAGAGTGGATTGTGAGGGTTCTTCCCCCAACACTTTTATTTTATTTTATTTTTTTTTTAATTTTTTTATTGTTATGTTAATCACCATATATTACATCATTAGTTTTTGGTGCAGCAACACTTTTATTTTAAATCGAATTTCTTTTTCTTAGAATCTCTGTGAAAAAGTTCATTATTTCCATATACATATGAACTGAGGCAAAGGGCAGTCACATGACTTGTTTGAAATTAAACAAATCAATGACTGAACTGTAAACAGAACCTAGGATACCCAACTGCTAGTCTGCCGCTCTAACTAATGGACTATGCTCCCTGCTATGTAATAGGACTGTTTCCTTGAATGACAAATTCTTCATTCACCATCAGTTTATCAGCCAGAGGCTTCATCATTAGTTTTGCTATTCTTGCATTCATGGCATTATTCTAAGAATATGAGATTTCCATGATAAAAAAATATAAAGACCACTGCTTATTATACCATACCAAATCTGAAAATTCCAACTGCCCTGGCAAGGACACTTCACCAAGCCTGCATTTAATGGCACATTTATAGGTAGAACTGCCTTTTTTTTTTAAAGATTTATTTATTCATTTATTTGAGAGAGAGAGAGAATGCAAGCAAGGTGGGGAGGGGCAGAGCGAGTCCTAAGCAGACTGCGAGCTGGGCGCAGAGCCCGACATGGGGCTCGATCCCAAGACCCTGAGATCATGAGCTGAGCCGAAGCCAAGAGTCAGACACTTAACCGACTGCACCACCCAGGCACCCCAATTAACATCTATTTTGGGTTGGTCAGTGAGCTAGAGAAAATGAGTTTTGTTCTTACAGACCCCAATATCAGCGCACTTAAAATCTTACATTAGAGCATTCTATGGTGTCATTAGTCAACAAAATTCACATACATGCCCTGCATGTAAAAGTCCAAGAGGCAGCAGGTTGTTAAAGACACATGGAGCATCTGTGATGCTAGAAAGTAGACTAAGCTAAAAATGACATGCTCTTATATTCTATGCTAAATCTATAAAAGAAAATTTACCGGGTAAGTAAAGTAAATATCTGAAAAGAGGTATGCAGTTGCTTGTCTTTGAGAAGCACTTTGTGTTTCTTTGGCACAGATCACGGTGGCAGTAGTAGCAGCAGCCCTGCCCTTGGTGCTGATTTCTTACCACTCTGAACGCCTCCTCTGAGCCAGAATACACTGGCTGTTGCTGATCATGCTGTGAGACACCTGCACTGGCTACTAGGCTTGTCATGACGCACAAAACCCTACCATCTTCAGCTTGACATTGTGCAAGTTATAATTACTCATCCAAATGAACATGTCAGAGCAGCAGCAGCAGACCTCTCATCAGAGCAAAAGAAAAATACATCAAAACATTATCAACACAGCAGGAAGACAGGGACCATAAGGAAAATTACCCATTTTTAATATGGATGCCACAAAGCCATGCCTATTATTTCACAAAAAGAAAGGAAAATAAAGATCTTCCAAGTCTGAAGTCCAGAAACACTGACTCCAAAGAGAAAATGTACAAAACAAAAACAGACAAGGATTATTTTTTTTAATCACTTATCTGGAACCTATGTATGTACAATCTCTTAAATATAAGTTTGCTGTTAGACTACATTTATTTTGCTTAAGAACCACAACTGTTTAAAAATTAAGAAAAAATAACTCTCACAAGCAGAATTATTTCCAACAAATCAATGAAAAAAGATCATAGACAGCAAAATAGTCTGATATTGCTTACTTTTAAAACATAAACTAATATTGCCAATACTCTTACCACGTCTAAAAGACTCGAGAGCTCAAACCACTGGTATTATCACCAAAATGCTTATGATGTACTGCTAGACTCTAAAATAATAATAATATATTTTGAAAAATTTCTAAATTTTAATAGCAAATATAAAAGAAAAACTGAAATTACCCCCAGATCTAAACAAATGAAGACACATCCAAATTCTACGAGCATATATAAAATATGCAAGTGTAAATAAGATTCCTATCTCCTACTTAAATATGAAGAAAAACCATACTAACTTTTAGGATGATAGGAAACTATCTTTTCAGAAAAAGATATGAAAGATTTTCCCATGCAAGACACAAAAAGCAGAAATCACAAGGACAAGATTGATAAATAGGACAACACTGAAAGTTAAACTTCTGACTGACAAAATAGGTTACATACAAAGGTTAAAAGTACACCACAGAGAGAAGATACATCCCATATAACCAACCACTGGTATCCAAATTAAAAAGGAATGCTTACAATAAAAGAAAAAATTTTAAATAAGCAAAGATTATAAACAATAAAAATGATTTCAATTCTTGTTAAGAATTAAGGTCAGGCTAAGTAAGACCTGGGAAGGATTTGGAGAAGTAGATATTACATGCATTGCTGGGTAGGGGTATAAATTTATACAACCAATATGAGAAGGCAATTTGGCAATATTTAGTAATCTCAAAGAGGTACATTCCCTTCAATCCAACATTTTCTCTCAGCATAAGCCACACTAAGAGTCTCATATGTGTACAAGGAAATGTAAGGATGTTCACTAGAACACAACTTAAGAAATTGTGAACAACCTTATCAGTAGTGCAACGAATAAATTAACTGATGGATTCATATAATGGAACTACTTAAAGCATTTAATGTACTATAAACATGCAAAGATCATGGGTAAATCTCAGAAACAATGCTGTATAAAAAAATTCAGACAGCCAATACTATAGAATATGGCATGAACAAATGTAGCAAGAAATATGCATGGATAGCACATGCATCAATTTCAGGGAGGTGGTTACCTCCAGAAAGGGAGAGAAGGAAAGAAAGGGAAAAGAGGAATAAGGTCTTAGTTGTTCCTAGAACATTTTATTCCTGAGAGAGAGACATAAATAAGAGCTAGAAATGAAACGAATGTGACAAAAAATTAACATCTGTCAAATCTGAGTTGTGGATAAAAAGGTATCCAAATTTTTATCTGTGCTTTTATTAAGGATCTTAGTATATTCTTTAATTAAAAAAAGATTATAACATTCTAGTTACTACTAATTCGTTCTGTTTTCTTGGAGCTAGTACAAAACAGAAAACTTGCTGTATGACCTAACTAAATCTAAAACTCATCCCATGCTTAAATGTGCAAGGCATTGAGCTGGTGTTAAATAGGGATAGAAAATTTGAAAGAAATTACCCGCAAAGATTTTCCAGTGTGTTGAAATCACAAAATAATTTTGCTAAATGATAGGATAAGGTAAGTGCTAAACAGTCTTTTTGTGAAGATGCAAACTTTTTCACAGATTTAAGACTGGGAAAAACTTGTATGGTTATCTACATTAAAAACACTACAAATTCATCAAAAATATAGTCTTCAACTTGGGATTTTGATACATATTAAAATGTAATCTAGGGACACATATCTGGAAAGAATACAATCCAGGTACAGTGTTATCTCATAATCTCAGATAAAATATAAAGTTTACAGAGCCAAGTAGGAAATTTATATTTAAAAAAGAGGAAAATATTTTAAAAAGAGGAAAGCCAAAGAGAAAATGTATATTTTAAAAAGAGGAAAAGTTTCTTTTTTAAAATAAAAAATGAACACAGTGTTTCTTAGGTATTTATAACCTATATCAGAATACCAAAAGCAAATTACAGGGTTCTTCCTCTATTTATTTTGCTGTGTTTTCTCAGTTTCCATTGAAAGGAGGGACTGTTGTTTTTAAAGGAAAAAAATACGAAAAATAATTTTTAATATATATGCACAATTAAAATGACATCTGAATCTACACAACACTATTTAAATCCTATTAGGTGTTTTTAAAAACTAACTTCATATACAATTACTGTGTGTATATACTTAAAAAATTAGGCATAAATTTTCCCTTGACCCCATCAAAATTTCATAACAAAAATATAGGTAGTCTCTAGAGAGTATCTGTAAAATGTCAGTAGGAATTATTTTCCCCCCTCTTTGGATGAGAACAGAAATGTTCTCTCCATTTTGCTACCAACTGCCACAATTTACTTGGTGAAAGAAGGACCATGCCGGTCATCCTTAGATTGTTCTCGGAATCTAACCACCACTCTGTCAGATCTTCAAAAAAATCACACATACGTAATGTTGATGTTCGTACTATTGATAACCTTACATCTACATAATGTTACCATTTACAGTGTACTTCTAATTTCACCTTCTTGTTAGACATCAACTTTTGAGAAATTAAAATGACAGAGGCAGGAGAAAGAATCTCTTATATTCTTTACACAAGTACGAATGTCCCAAAGCCCATACAAAAATGTAGTCTATGCTGAAGGATGAATTATGGACAAACACTTTAAAACAATAAAAACTGAGAGGAAATGATTTGTATTTTCAGCCATCACTCATTCTTCTCTGAAAAACATTCTCTGATATTATATCAATATTAACCTTTAGCAATCTAAAAAATTCACCCAACTTTCCACTTACTGTTCACTGCTTTATAGAGTTCTTTACTATTTAAATTCAAAGGAAAATTTCTGTCAATAGACCTTCATATTTATCTAATATGAGGCATAAACATCTAAAGACTGGATGGTGTGCTTATGTGGGAGGGGAGGGAGAAAGTGGAGATTAACTACTAGGAAATATGGAGAAAAAAAAGCACTCTGAAATTTCTGTTTATAAATAAATGCTTACAACAATAACAACAACAAAATCGCTTTAAACCTATAATGGCTATATTGGCTATAATCTATAACCTATTCTCATAATAGAACATGCTTTATAGCTACTTAAAATAAATTTAACTTACCTGTGGTGTCCAGGAAACAGAAAATGAAACAGGAAAATCCACAAAACAATCTGGTGATTCTGCAGGGTACTATGAAAAAGCATAAAATTAGGTCATTTTTGCTTCTGTGTGACAATTTCACATGAAGTCTTTTAGAAAACTGAATAGGAAAAGTTTTATTATAAATGCACATGTATTATATATAAATATTTTGATTCTACTATTATAGAAAATGTCAGCTAAATAATAATCAACTTATGCTCAAGAGGTACAAAGTTTGGTGATTTGGGGTGCCAAAGCAATAGGTTTTGAGTAAAGAATAATGAATTAATTCAGTCAGTGTCAGGTTAGCTGCTAATTGTAAATTGAGGGGTGAACCACACAGGATCTCAGTTTCTTTATCTTTAAAATGAGAGATCAAACTGATATTTAATTGATATTTAATTTCCTTTCAACCTAAAACTTAATCTCCATCTCCATCACTATTTAAAAAGGCAGTATCTGTTAAAAGAACCAAGAAGTGTACAAAAAAGTATAAATCAATTAAAAGAAGTATTTTCCACAATAAAGCAATTACACTTAGCAAGAATATAATAAATAAAAAGAAACAATGAAATGCCTTCTGGTTATTAAGGAAAAATAAAAGTAATAGTTTTAAGAAAAACCTTTTCATTGTCGATAAAAAGAAAATTAATTCAATAGCTTCATACAAAAAGTGACAGTCACTAAGGACAAATTAGGTGTCTAAGTTAAGAAAGACAAAAGGCAGTTTTTCTTAAAATCAATTTTGTTATTAGAGAATTATACCACATGACTTCTGTAAAATCCAATTCTGGATTCTTGAAAGTCAGATGTAATTAAAGAATACTCATTTATTTTCATTAAAAAGCAAAATTTACTAAAAGAAAATTAGTTTTGGGAAAACTCCTAGCTCTCATTTGACAAAATGTTTAAAATAAGTTTTAAACTTTCTTCAGCCTCTTCTTTTTCACTACTTTGCTGAATAAGCAAATGGGTTCCAAAAATTATCACTATAGTATTTAGCAAACATCAGCCCATCTGAAGTCAATGTTTTGAAAAGAATTAACATTTAGTTACAGTAAGTGGTCCGCTAAAAAGAAATTTTTCAACCTATACTCTGATGGTTATCTGGCTACGCAGAACTTGTAACACAAAGGCAAATATACAGGAAATTATATAAAAATATAATAAGGCTCTAATTTGAAGAAAAAGAAAAAAGAAAAAGATCAGGCTGAGATTTAGGAGGAAGCTCTATTACAATTCAAAATATCAGATGATGTACTTCAGAGACTTCTTCAGCCAAAGCTGAAGAAGTCCTGGTCTACTTCTCTTTTAAAGAAAAGATTATCTCAAAATAAGTGCAGACAGAGACCTTAACCTTCTCTGGTTTCCAGTTCTGTTAACTTGTGTGATCTTGGACAAGTCATTTCATTTCACTGGCTGTTTGATATATAAAATTGATGGAACTCAATTAAAAGTGTTACCAAGTCTTTCCCCTCTAACATGCTAAGATTCTATAAAAATTATAATGCACACCTGAAACCTCCGTGGTCAAAAGTGGAATATTTACTTCATTTTGAGTTGTCTTTTTTAATCTCCTACTCATGTTGACAATGAACAATATCAACTTAAATTATCAATCTAGGTAAGAATATGAAGTTAATAAGATGTTTACTGTATTTAGATGAACCAAAGTAAAATACCTGTGACTTTGGAAGTCATTTAGTACATACAGCACATTATTTTAAAAGAGAATATGATCTCCTACATTAAAATGGGGCTCAATATAATGAATAGTACATATATACTGTTAGAGAGACCTACAAAGAGTTAAACAAAAAAGCAGATTATAACAAACTTTATATGATTCCATTTATATGAGTCACATAATTTGAGATGATGACATCTTCAAATATATTTTCTGTGTAATTATACAGACATACAAGTGTATATATATATAATAAATTAGATTGATCTATATAGGTGGCTTCACTGTATATCTATTGTGAGTTAAATGCAAATATATATGTTAATTATATTCATGTTCAAGGTCAATCTTGTTTATACCATAAACTTAACATAACTGTATAGATCCTAAAAAACAAACTGATATACTTCTGGATGATTTAACATGAATTATGAAGGAGCACCCTAGATATTTCAGAATCGTTTGTATTGTAAAACTACAACATAGATAACTAAATGAAATACTGTAAAATAACTATCAAAATTCAGGTGGTTTTCAAGAGTAAGTTGTATAGGTATATAAAAACCAGAGACTAATTGCCAAGTTTTACTTAGGCAGTCTAGTTGACAACAATGAAAGCTCCACATAAAGGAATATTAATTGAAAAATAAGTAATGCTTATTTTTAATGAACATAAAGTTTTTTTCAAATCTCACTGGAAAGAACCCATCAAATCAATAACTATAAAAGAATACTATTATATATTAAGTAAATATTTTCATCATATATATACATACACACACATATATATATATGGTATTTTTTAGATTGTATAGCATATTGTTCTAAAGAAAATTTTAACCCAATCTCTTCTGGGATTGGACCATCTAAGCAGTAATGCTTTCTTGAAGTAAACACATACAAACTGTAGCAAATCACAAAAATGGCCAGCAGACACAGAGTGCCCAGCTTCTGAAACACATCTGCATTTTTCAAATAGTTCTGATCTTGGCCAAAGTTGAAGAAGCCCTGGTCTACTTCTTTTTTAAAGAAAAGGTAATAGTTCCATCCCATAGTTCAGCATGTATTGTAAATATTACATAGAAATACACCTATAAAAATGACAAAATTCAACTATTTCCCTTATATTTCTTTTTGACTTATATATTCACTTTTAATAAAGTGTTTAATTAAAATTGGTATTTTTTTCTTTGAGCGCTGAACACAGTGAGGGGGAACGGCAGAACTGAGAGAACAGGTGTTCAAGGGGAAAAAAATGAAACAAATGTGTTCCTTTACTATGTATCAAAAAATATCAAAGAAATAAAGGTTTGTATATTTATAAAAATAAGTCTGCATTAAGGTTTAAAAAAAATCAGCTTGACCTCTAAAATTGTTTTGTGATTTTGCACTATATATTCTTAACATATAGCTTCAGCTATCACTGTTTTTAACTGACAATCCTAGACCCAAATATTCCTAAAGAAATAAATTACCACATCTAAAATACAACTTTGGTCTATGAAAACTGAACTAAATGGACAATTAAAGACTCTTAATAAATGATACCAACAGAAGATTCATTCATTTCCACTCTTTTCTTTTTTGATACACACTTTTTTTCTTAATTCCTTCCAAATTTAAATAAAGGCTTCTCTTCTCTCTTGCCAGGGAATCCATAATAGCGCTTCACAGCTATCAATGCTACAAACACTTGAAAACATTCTTCACAGAAATATTAAGTGTCACTTTATCTACCCTGAAAAGGTATAAGAAAAAGTAAAAAGGATGGGCCATACTAGCAGCTACATCCTTCCTCCTGATACTACCACTAATGTCATTAACTAGAATTAATAATAAAATCTTGTAGTTCTTGACAGAATCTCCTTAGTAAAAGCTTGTTAAGTATAAGGCTATTAAAAAAACCACCACCACCACCCAGAGTCAGGACAGGATGCATTTAAAATTTTTCATTTTGGTCTTCACAACAGCAAAGCAATTTCTATCAATGTACAAAGTACAAAATACAAGCAATTAAAACTTTGAAGTAACTGACAGAACCCTTGTGATCTTTGGAAGAATAAAGGAAGATTTCTCCCTGATCTTAAGGGAAGGAAAAAAGGCTCACCTTTAAAATTTAAAAAATAAAAATTTTTTCATTTTGACAAAAATCTCCATGTAACTTCTTTTACAAATAAGATTTCTATCCCACTAATATTTTCAACACTTATCACACATGAATCTTAAAACTATACCTGAATATTCTGTGAGAAAAAACAGAATGAGTCATTTCTCAACTTGTCTGATAAAGAGGCACTATAAGATACCAACTTTTCTGTGTCACCCAGTTCAGCTTTATATATTAATTTTCTCTCATGGAAAGCTTAAATGCCAGACACATTTTTAAAACGGACAAACACAACTGATCTCTTCAACACTACAATCTTCTGAAACAGAGTTGATTGATGACTCCTAGGAACAATAAAAAAAAGTTAAATGTCCTAGTTTTCTCAAGTTCTAATGTGTCCCTAGTGATTACTAAATAAGTGATTAATATGCTGAACTTGCTTATTCTACTTATTTCTCAAAATTCACAATCTAGAACTAAAACATAAAGACGAAACAGCTATGTTTTGTGCCAATAAAATTAGTAATTATAGATCACTAGCCTGTGAAGAGTTTATAAATGGAGGCATAACCTTTGCAAATTCTTAAAATACAGAAGTAAAATTTCAGCCAAAACAAGGAATAAAAAGGTATACATATGGATGTGTTTGGCGAGTGGGTTGGTGCTCAGAAATAAAAAACTACAAATGTAACTCATTGTAAGAGTTGAAGACAAGAGACTTAAGTGAAACTGTACTTGGGATAGCGGAAACTTTCAAATTTTTTCTTTGTTCAAGGTACTTTGAGACTGCCCAATCTTATTTGTAATGTTTCTTTATTATGAAGTCTGTATTTTGAGCAAATTTGCAGAAGAGCAACACAAAATTATGTTTAGGCTTTTGGAAACCTAGTGGGTAAATTTTTTGAGCTTTCCAAAATAAATTTTTTAAAGTACCAGATATCTTTTTAGAAGCTACTACCCTACATTGAAAACATTCAGAGTTCATTTCACAAAGTATTTCCTGACCATAATAACAGTTTAATGAAGCACATACCTTTGCCTTCAACTTGAGGGTAATTAGATGCTTTCTACCAGAAGCATCTTCAGCTTTTAACTTGATGGTACTGAGACAAGTATCCACATATACAAGTCTGGTGAATAGAAGGAAATAAATGATCATACTAGGGAGGGCAAAGGTGGGGGGAGGGGAAGTTGGAGGATAGTAGGATTCAAAATGAAAATATTTGCTGTATTCCTATGAATCCATTACAAAAATTAATCAGAGGAATTTCTGCATGCCAGCCCTTTATGCAGCTACAGATTTACTGCCGTTAATACACCAGCCTGGTGCTTAATGCAGTCATAGATCTCTGGATTATTTACAATGTGTGTCAAGGCTCATGCTGTGGTCAGTGAGCACTATGTTTCGGTTTTCCATCACTGGAACCTTTGGCACACACAGCATGTTGCTGTCAGCCTCTACTTATGTACACATTAAACTTCCTGTCAAACTCTTTGATCCATTTCTGTAGTTTCATACAGTATGAGACTTTTATGCTTCCTTTATTTGTTTTTCTCTTCAATGAACTTCTCCTTTATTGTCAATAATGTTAGTGTACAAAAGTCTGGCTGATATTAATTCATATACTCAATTGATCCTCCAAAGAAAATGTTATATAAGCACAGGTACAGTCTAATCTGCTAACAATAAATTTTCTTTCCATGCAATATATAGCTTCTGACATTTAACCTGGACACGTATTCAAGATGACTAATATTTTAAACCTATAGCACAGCACAACTGTTTTTGGCTTTAAGTTGCTCTAAATGCATGAATTTTCTACAATGGAAACCAATACCCTTTGAAATATATCATTTTGTAAAAATATGGTCCCCTGAGTAGTATAAGCTACTGCCAAAAAGGTTCAAATTTAGCAGTATATTTACTAGCAAACTGGGCATGTGGATATTTTTTGACATTTTTACAATACTATTCTCTTGTAAAGATAAAAAGTAGCCTATGAGTATTGCACAACTTATCACCCAGACTGACGGTGAGACCCATTAGAGTTCAGAACTAACATTAGCTTCCTAACCTAGAAAACATTTCTTTTAACATTACTATATGCCATTTAGTCACTAGCCAGATATAATGGTAAAATGGGTCAATTTCAAGAAATGCTGGGCAATAGCTATGGAACACTGCTGTAATGAAAAACAGATCTAAATCTGAAGAAGATATAGATCTTCAATAGTAGAATCAAAAAGTAAAACAAAACAATCTTTTTTTTTTTAAGATTTATTTATTTATTTGAGAGCAAGAGACAGAGTACAAGCAGGGGGAGAGGCAGAGGCAGAGGGAGAGGGAGAAGCAGGCTCCCCGCTAAGCTGGAAGCCCGATGAGGGGCTCGATCCCAGGACCTGGAGATCATGACCTGAGCCAGAGGCAGACGCTTAACCATCTGAGCCACCCAGGTGCCCAAAACAAAACAATCTTTATCAACAGAAGAAATTTGTATCAGAAACTATGAAAAACCTAGAGTCTTAGAAAACAAATGAAAGTAAAATATTCTAGAAAAAAACATTTACATTAAAATATCAATGACTTTATATATATAATTATTTTCTTACAGCTATATGTGTAAACATCTCAAATCCCTCTTCCCCCAAAAATTTAAAACATGAGACTTTATCACATGTGTCATCAATAGGACTCTAAGGTTCATATTTATGGGCATCTGACTCTGAAAACATTGACAGTTCAGATTCAAGATGTTGAGATGAGCCCATGCATTTATATCCTCAAATCACCAAAACAAAAACAAAGCAATTTTTTTAAAGTTATAAATAAACCCACAGCTAACAAAAAGAACAAGGAATTAACATCAACAAAAGAAATTTCCAACAGATAATATAAAAATGAAAAGTGGTTAGAAAAGCACTGGCTGACAAAACAGATGAGAAGAGGAAGAAGGAAAGCTCCAGGAGGAAGACACTGGCCAAAAAAGAAAAGTATGTAGAATGTGTAGACTAGAGGGTATGACCTATATACAAGACACAATTAAGAAAAAAAAGAAAAGAAAGACACCAAAAGGGATGAAGGAATTTTAAACTAAGTTATAAACAATAAAGCTATGACGAAAACTGTAATTGCTCTACCATTAGCTTTTCAGTGAAAAGTATTTATGTAGTCATTAAAAATTTAACGGCTTACTAATTACAATTTTTAGAATCCAGCAATAGACAAAAGCTAAAAGACTTAATTATAGCTACAGAAACTAATGTAAATATATTTGACCATGGCAATTTAAAAAGTAGAGATGACAAAAATTGAGAGAAGGGAAAAGATATGAGGAAGGAAGATTAGGAACACTAAAATATGTAATTGCTAATTTGAGAGTAAGAGGTAACATCTTTAATTGAAGGGACATGAAGGAAGTTTACGAAATTTTAAAGCAAATAGAAGAATAGTGAAGAAGGGAGAGAAAAGGTGGCATATGAGCCAAATCCGTTTTTATTATAGTAGCTAATCAGTATGGAATTTCTAAAACTGATAAATCAAGTTACATTGAAAAAGGAGTATTATTTAGAAATATGGAAGTGATAAACATGAACATTTCAGAGTGTCTGTCTAAAAGAGTCAGAGCAGGGATACGAAATGGTGTGAAAAAAGACTGCTGCTCTTCACTGTTTGCCCTAAGTAGTTCACAATCATGATAAATATGCACACAGAAAGCGAGAAGGGGCGGTGAGAGAGAAGGAACGACTACATCACCACCTAATACTTTTCATACTTCACACTGCTGCTCAGCATCAAAATTATTAGAAATTATTGGACATCTATAAAATAAGATAGAAATAAACAAAAGTTCTAGTCTTTCTTTACACAATCACAGAAACAAAAAAATCATCTTCCCACGAAGTTTAAGACAGAGATAATACCTCAGAGATAGACAATGTCATGCACAAAATATGGCCTTGCAGTCAAAATTATCATAATGTTAATTTTGCTGAACTTTAAGAATTCAAATAAAGTAGCAAAAAATTTTTAATTATAGGTTAATCTCAACATAGTCGTTTAAAATTAAACATTTTACCCATGATGACTCCCTGTCTACTTTATAGGACAGGAAGAGGCGACAGGAAGAAACCTTATTGTATTTTCGGTACATCTGACCTAGACTGTAAAACATCCTCTGCTATCTACTCTCACCTCCTTCCTTTTGGTAATAGGATCCCTGCCTCCACATTACCCCTAACTAAACCAAATTTCAGGGTACATTCCACTCAGATAACAATCCTTCCAGGGTGTCAGGATATCACTAAATCTTGGTCAATGAACTGTAAGCAGTTCAGGTATGTGCATCTCTTGAATCATGTATAACAAACCTGTGCTTTCTTCCCGTACCCCTCTCATTTTCCCCACCTACAGACTAGAACTTGGGCCATTATGAGCTAGCAAAAACCATGCAGACAGGCACAATACTCTTAGAGCAGCTCTGACCAACAGAACCTTCTGCAATGATGGAGGTGGTTTCTACCTGCACTGGTCCAAAACAGTAACCACAGCCACTTGTGGCTATTAAGAATTTAAAATACAGCCGGTATGGACACTGAATTTTTAATGCAATTTAAATATAAATATAGATGTCAATAGCCACATATGGCTAATAACTATGTATTTAACAATGAACCCGGGGTAGATGGTTGAGAAACAAAAGAAACTTGGGTTCTTAGAGGACCTTGTGGAACAGAGCTACCACTCACTCTTGGCCATCTCCCTACCTCTCAACTGTTAAATGAGGGATGAATAAAATTCTATCTTATTTGGAACACTGAGAATTTAGGGTTCTCTTTGTTAATGGCAGCTTAGCTTGTACCCTTATTAATACAATGTATTTCTATCCACAATAGGAAAGACTATCTTGGTGTTTGGTCTATGGAAGAGATGATTAAAGGAGAGGAAAAAGTGATAAAATCTTACACGTAATATCAAAATCAATTTTTCTGAAAAAAAAGTATATTTCAAATGTTCTGCTTTATTGTAAAGTTGGGGATCTCAATTCAGACAATATGGAATAAACAGTTTCGCTCATTTAAATAAAATATACGTTCATATAAATAATAAATTTAGGAAAATCACTGAAAAGCTCATATTTTTGAAAAGTTATGAAATCACATTTAAAATTTATACTTAGAAGTTTTGGTGTTATTACTTTGGCACATTCTAAAATTGACTAAGAAAATATAAAAACAAAAAATTTAAAGAATATATATTTTTGGCACTTTGTATTTATCATTTGCTGCATTTCTTTGTAAGTTACTGCTTACAATAAAATGGCACCACGCTTGAGTTAAATTTTTTAAAACATTTGAAAAAGGATACTAATACTTAAGCTTCATAGAGGTTTCCGCTGTTTTTGTTAAAACCTGAATGGTATCAGTAGAGAGACCAAACAAATTTGCTTTCTCTTGAAATACAGTACTTATTTTGACCAACAGCTTAAGTTACAGAGTTTTTCTTTAAACACCTAGATGCATACATGTAGCAATAACCTCAAAAGGCAGACTAAAGACCTTCATGGTTTTTTGTTTTTTTAAAGATTTTTATTTATTTATTTGACAGAGAGAGACACAGGAAGAGAGGGAACACAAGCAATAGGGGTGGGAGAGGGAGAAGCAGGCTTCCCGCTGAACAGGGAGCCCAATGCGGGACTCGATCCCAGGACCCAGGGACCATGACCTGAGCCCAAGGCAGACGCCTAACGACTGAGCCACCCAGGTGCTCTAAGACCTTCATGTTTTAATAAAAGCATCAATTCCATCTTTACCACCACCCTCAGGTTTAAGCAGTAACTACTTCAAAAAAAAAAAAAAAAAACTCCCTAATTGGTGTCCTTTCATGACTAAATTAATCTTCCTAAGTACTTTTTATTTTTTTAAATATTTATTTATTTGAGAGAGAGAGAGAGAACATGAGTGGGAGGGGCAAGAGGGAGAGGGAGAGTGTCCCAGACTCCCTGCTGAGCACGGAGCCCAATGCCCATGCAGGGCTTGATCTCAAGACTCTGAGATCACAGCCTAAGCCGTAACCAAGCGTCGGGTGCTTAAACGACTGCGCCACGCAGGCAACCCAATCTTCCTAAGTACTTTTCAAATCATAACCCCTTGCTCAAAAATAGTCAATGAGTCCCCATCACTTGCATATAGAGAATCCTTAGTCTAGGAGTCAAGACCTCTCAGTCTGGCCCTGATATTAATCCTCTTATGTGAGCAACCGATACTCCAAAGTCCAAAGATGAACTGCACATTTCCATCACTACAAACTTCCCTCCACCACTGCCTCCCTTTTAAGGCTCTCTACATTCCTTCCAAGCTTATCCCAATACCCACCTCCTTTAGGAAGAACCTTCCTAAATCATCTGCAGCCCAAAAGGACTTCATCTTTCTAAGGGTGCCTGGGTGGCTCAGTTGGTTGAGCGTCCAACTCTTGGTTTCAGCTCAGGTCATGATCTTACAGGTTGTGAGATCAAGCTCGGAGTCTGCTTGAGATTCTCTCTGCCCTCTCTCTGCACCCCCCCACTTGCGCATGTATGCACAACTGCACGCACTCTCTCTCAAATAAGTAAATCTTCAAAAGGACTTCACCTTTCACACTGTTCCTTTTCATGTAAATTTTTGCTTCCTAATCAAATAAACTTTTTTTATAAGGAATATGAAAGTTTTAAACTTCTATGCATTGTATCAATGCTCTATGTATCAATGCTCTATATGACCATGGAGAAGCTGCTATCAAGACTGGTTCATATTTATTGATTCATATGCAAGTTTTAAACAACTGAATACAAATTGTTTAAATTACATACTATAAACATATTACCAATTTAGAAAAACATTTTTTCACTATAAGATAATTTGCACTTATTCAGTGATTTGAATATATATGAGGAAAAAGCACTCTACGATAAAGGTAATTTAGGATGAAAACCATACTTATTAATATCTATGTTCTTATGCATTCTGCAATGAAAATTATCATTACTGGTTATAATTAAATCATAACACTAATTAAGAGCTGTCTGACATTTTTAGGTGAACTGGTGGCTCAACTTTATACCTACTTTACACAAGGCATTATTTGAATCAAATAACAAGTGTTTCTTTTTAACCCTTATTAAGTATTATTAGTTTCATTTGAAAAATAAAGAAAATGTGGCTCAGAGAGGTTACATTACTTGCCCAAGGTCACACAGCTGATAAACCAGAATTAAAGCTCTTGTCTAGTTACTAGAATTAATTTCCTCTTAACAAGTATCTCCATTTCTCCCAATATGGTATACAGATCTTTAAAATACATTGAGCATTACAGAAAATATCAACATCAATGGATTAGTAAATCCATTACCAAAATAAGGTACTTAATTAAAAATCCAACTTAATACATATTTACAATCTTTCAAAAGCACAACAAACTTAATAAAACTCAGCTCTTTCCCTAGTCAAATTTAAAAGGCCAAATAGTTGAATTCTACTCACTCTAACTGATAAATACGCTGCCTAAAAAAAGAATAAAACCATCAGATCACACTTCCCCTGTTAGAACTATTTAATCTCTGAATTACCTAGGGCCATGTGATTACTAAAATAAACATAAGGTATCTTATAGCTAAGATGACTTTGCATTTTTTCCAAATTGAGACACTTTTGAGAATGAAAGAGGCCAGGATAAAAGGCATATATTAGGATTATCCTAGGTAAAGTGGGATGTAGATCAACCTACTTATAACGAAAAGTATTCAGTGCTTTCAACTCCAGGACATTCTTAATGTCCTTAACGTCTTAATGTTTCTTAACAGAAAATCCTGTTAAACCCCAAGGACTCTAATTCCTATCCCTTTAATGAGCCATTCTGCAAAACAACACAAGCAGAAGTGAACAGAAACCTATCAAGACAGCTTTCTGCATCACTTACATTTGTGAACTGTTTAACACCCAAAATCACCTACTTACTATCATCTTTTTACCCTCCAGACAACTAGCTGTTTTTAGTGTGTTTTTATACAAGTTGAAACAAGTACAGAAATTACAACAGCAGCAATCAAACTTAAGGTCAGTTACTAATTCTCAATGTCATTTCTATTAAAAAATGTATGTGAATAAAGGAGAAAAAGATTTCAATCATATTTTAAATATTTCTATTTTTTTCCCTAATTTTTTTTTTTTTTTAGACTTTATTTGACAGAGAGAGAGATCACAAGTGGGAGGGGGGCAGAGGGAGAGGGCGAAGCAGGCTTCTGGCCAAGCAGGGAGCCAGATGTGGGGCTTGATTCCAGGACTCTGGGATCATGACCTGAGCCTAAGGCAGACGCTTAACTAACTGAGCCACCCAGGCGCCCCTTCCTAATTTTTTATAATGCCTCATCCTATGGAATTGATTAGATATGTCAGTTATGTAATTTAAAAACATAGCAAGGTCTTCATTATCTTAAAGATTTTTCTTTCATTATCAGATTTTACCATTACACTAAAAAATCTACAAGATTATTTAGAGTATAAGGAAAATACAGACATACCAACATGGCCTACAAATCATTAAGATTCTGACAATCCATTCAAATCAATTTGTCATGCAAATTATTGTCTGTGTCATTTTAAGAGATATTTTAAATTAAGAAGCTGGCCAGCTGTTTAGGCAGGACCTCAAAAGGTAGCAATTCTAGTATGTGGATAGCATAATTCAAGTCTCAGTGTTAGCTCTGATGGTCTGAAACCCAATGCCAACAATACCAGACCTGATTTAAGAATTAAATCACAAAAATTAAATTGATAGAATTTCTTACTCCAGAAAGCACTGAATAAATACTGAGAAAATCTTATTCTCTGGCTTCTGACAATCCACGCAAACAACTTCTCTTTTGCAAACACATTCCTCATTTGTAAAGACTATGAAACAAATAATTCAGTAACAGCAGCTATATTCTAGTTCAATCATGCATACTAGTCACTATAATTAAACTTTGATCTTTCACAAATCTTAAGCAACAGATTTCATAACTATCTCTCAGGATGGGTTAATTTTGCATGTGGCCAATTTTATCTATGATGAGACCATCACACACTGAGGGTGAAACAAATAAAAACTATCTCCCAAGTATTTGAGGGAACTTTATTAAAGGCTCCATACCAGGGTACTCCATAGCACAGTTCCAGGCAGCATCATTCACAGAGAATGCCTAAGGACTGTTATGCAGCCAGTCTTGGCTACATACACATTTGTTATATAAAGTTGAACATAAAAATATGTATCTTGAAATTTATTCTGAGAATTAACTAGGAATTATATAAAGTGGCTATTATCAGTCAACGGCATACAACAGAAACTCCATAAATAGAAGTTCCTTTTTATAATAATCTTAGTCTAAGAAAGAGACAAGCATTCATATTGTGATCAGTGCTATGATGGAGGCATTCACATGAAAAGATGTTCAACATCACTCATCGTCAGGGAAATACAAATCAAAACTACAGTGAGGTATCACCTCACACCTGTCAGAAGGCTAAAATCAACAACACAGGAAACAACAGGTGTTGGTGAGGATATATAAAGAAAGGGGAACCCTCTTGCACTGCTGGTGGGATACAAGCTGGTGCAGCCCCTCTGGAAAACAGTATAGAGGTTCCTCAAAAAGTTAAAAATAGAATACCCTATGATCCAGCAATTGCACTACTAAGTCTTTACCCAAAATACAAAAATACTAAATCAAAGGGATATACGCACTCCAATGTTTATAGCAGCATTATCCACAAGAGCCAGATTATGGAAACAGTCCAAGTGTCCATCGACTGATGAATGGATGAGGAAGATGTGGTATATATACATACAATGCAATATTATTCGGCCGTAAAAAAGAATGAAATCTTGCCATTTGCAATGACATGGATGGAGCTAGAAAGTGAAATAAGAGAGTCAGAGAAAGAAATACTATATGCATTCACTCATACGTGGAATTTAAGAAACAAAACAAAACAAAGGGGGAAAAAAAAGAGAGGGACAAACCAAGAAACAAGACTTAACTATAGAGAACTGATGGTTATTGGAGGGGAAGGGGTCGGGGGAAGGGTTAAATAGGTGATGCTATAAGGAGTACACTTGCTGTGATGAGCACACAGTGCTGTATGGAAGTGCTGAATCACTGTACTGTATACCTGAAACCAATATTACACTGTATGTTAACTACCTGGAATTTTTTTTAAAGATTTATTTGAAAGAGAGAGAGCAGGTGCACATGTGTGGGGGTTGGGGTGGCAGGAGAGGGAGAGACAGTCTTAAGCAGACTCTCTGTGCTGAGCATGGACCTCAGAAAGGGGCTCCATCTCATGACCCTGAGATCCCAACCTGAGCCAAAACCAGGAGTCAGACCCTTAACTGACTGCACCACCCAGGTGCCCCTTAACTAACTGGAATTTAAATAAAAACTTAAGAAAAAAAAAAGTAGTAGGCCCTGGTATTTACCAATGTGGATAAACATAAACACACACACACACACACCTGAACACAGATATTTATAGCAGCTTTATTCATAACTGCCAAAACTTAGAAGCTAACCAAGATGTCCTTCAGTAAGGGAATGAATAAACTGGTACATTCAGACAACGGAACTATATTCAGTACTAAAAACAAATGAGCTAACAAGCCATGAAAAGACTAAGGATTTTAAAAACATATTACTAAGTAAAAGAAGCCAATCTGAAAAGGCTACAAAATGTATGATTCCAACTATATGACATTCTGGAAAATCCAACACTGTGGAGACAATAAAAAGATCAGTGGCTGCCGGAGGCTAGGGGAGTGGAAGGGAGAGGAAGGAAGGGAGAGGAAGGGAGAAAAACAGACAGACAATTTGGGGGGGGGGAAAAAAAAGTACTGGGAATGCCAAGATACGGCAACAGATATGATTGAAACCCACAAAAAGAAAATTAAAAACAGACTCCAGGGGACCTAGATTATGGGAATTAGTAGAAAATATTTTTAAACAATTATAAAAGAAAATACGGGAAAAGGCAGAGAATTAAAAAAAAAACATTGAAATCTAGTGTAGTTATACTAATATCTAACAAAGTAGACATTAAGGCAAGAAGTATTACCAGTGATTAAAAGAAACATTTAAGGGGAGCCTGGGTGGCTCAGTTGGTTAAGCGACTGCCTTCGGCTCAGGTCATGATCCTGGAGTCCCGGGATCGAGTTCCACATCGGGCTCCCTGCTCGGCGGGGGGTCTGCTTCTCCCTCTGACCCTCTTCCCTCTCGTGCTGTCTCTCATTCTCTCTCAAATAAACAAATAAAATCTTTAAAAATAATAAAAGAAAATAAATAAAAGAAACATTTAAGGATAAGAGGAAAAATCCACAGAAGATACAGCAATTATAAATCAGTACACACTCCAATATTAAAACTGGAACTGCCATTTGATCCAGCAATTCCACTTCTGGGTATATATCCAAAGAAAACAAAATCAAAATGTTGAAGAGGTATCTGCAACCCCAAATTCACTGTAGCAATATCTACCATAGCCAAAACATGGAAACAACCTAAAAATCCACTAACAGATGAATGCAGAAAGAAAACTGTGTGTGTGTGCGCACACACACACACACACACACACACACACCAAATATACAATGAGATACTATTCAGCCATAAAAAAGGACATCCTGCTATTACGACAATATGGATGGACCTTGAGAGCATTACACTACGTAAAACAAGTCAGAGAAAAACAAACGCTATATGATCTCATTTATATGTCGAATCTAAGAAAAAAAAGTGAACTCATAGATACAGAGAACATATTGGTGGTTGCCAGAGGCAGAGGCGAAATGAATGAAGGTACAAACTTTCACTTATGTAAGGTACAAACTTTCACAGCAGCGTGACTATAATTAATAATACTGTTTTATTTGGAAGTCGCTGAAAGAGTAAATCTTTAAAGCTCTCACCACAAGAAAAAGAATGTGTAAGTATGTGTGATGATGGAGGTTAGCTAGACTAACTGTTGTAATTTCATAATATATACATATATCATTATGTTGTACACCTAAAACTAGTATTATATGTTGATTATATATCAAAAAATATTAAAAGAAATTATTTAGTGAGGAAAAAAAAGATTCCAGACAGAAAGACAGAATGCAGGAAGGAATGAAGAACACTGGGAGAGGGGAACCCGGGTGGCTCAGTCAGTTAAGCATCTGCCTTCAGCTCAGGTCATGATCCCAGGGTCCTGGGATCAGGAGCCCCACATCAGGCTCCCTGCTCAGTGGGGAGTCTCCTTCTTCCTCTCCCTCTGCTCCTCCCCAATTTATGGACTCTCTCCCTCTCTCTCTCAAATAAACAAAAATCTTTAAAAAAAATTAAAATATTAAAAAAAAAAAAAATAACGGGCGCCTGGGTGACTCAGATGGTTAAGCATTGCTGTCGGCTCAGATCACGATCTCCAGTTCCTGGGAATGAGGCCTGCATCAAGTGGGGCTCCCAGCTCAGCAGGGAGTCTGCTTCTCCCTCTCCCTCTCCCCCTGCTGGTGTTCTCTCTCACTCTAAAATGAATAAAAATCTTTTTAAAAAATAAAAATAAAAAAATAAGAAAAGAACACTGGGAGAAATACACATATTACATACAAATTATACATACATACTGCATAACATATAAATATATAATTGTGTATATATATATAAACATATACACATACATTGACTTTAAAAACAATGTTTGCCAATTTTAAATATAGAATTAAAATGCATGATAACAATAACACAACAGGTAGAGAAGTGAAAAAACACATTGAGTTTCAGATCCTCCCATTATAAGAAAATTGGTGAAAGTAAAAATGTGTATTTTGCTATACATATGTTGAAATCTCCAAGATAATTCTAAAAGAGTAATAAAAGAGTGCATAACAACTTAATTCTTGATTAATCCAAATAAAGGCAAATGAAAGCAGATAAAGAGAAAAAAACACAAAATGCATAAGACAAACAGAAAACATATAGCAAGATGTCAGTGAAAATGACAGTAAATATACTGAGTGATGTCAGTGAAAATGGCAATCAAAAGTTCCTAAAAGTCTCCATTCTATAACAGTCACAAGAACAATGACCCAAAAAACATCTGGGAAAAAAAGCAATTATGTGAGGTGACAGATATGTTAATGAGTTTATGTGACTCCTACCACAATGTACATGTAAATCAAATCATCACATTGTACACATTAAAAATATTACAATCTTATTTGTCAATTATACCTCAATAAAACTAAAATAACGTTTATGTTCAGTAAAAATATGGTAACATCTTACTTGATACATAAAAATGTTCTTTTTCAAAATTTTATTATTTTACTTTGTAGATCAGTTTGTTAATCATGATATCTCTTTAATTCATACCCACAATAAGGATCAGGTATCAATTATAATCAAGTAAGTTCTAATTATAATGAAACGCTGACTAAAAACAGGTAAAAAATAAATTGCTAAAACTGCAAATAAATTGCAATGTGTAAAAAGAAAAAAGAAAAAAAAAAGACATTTCTGAAACATTTTAAAATAGACATACTTATCCCAACCAAGAGTTCCTATCTCTTCAATAAGGCTTGCGTAGAACTGGGGAGGAGGAGGTGGCGCATACAACTCTTGCTTATTCTTTAAAGCAACCTCCTGTTTAAAAGAAAAAAAACAATCTGCTGTGGATTGCTAGACAGTAAATTGTTACTATCGGATTACAAAACAACTTCATAATCTCCTCTGTGCCTCACTAAAGTGTCCAGTATTCTTATAGAAATTCCAGCTGAATCATTCCCCTTCTCATATAAAGACAGGAAAAAGTTAAAAGACAGCACTGAAGGTTATTATGTGAAAATGTCAATTTTCACATTTAAAAACTTTAGATTTTAATATTTTCCTAGACAATTATGCCTATCAGAGATGACAAGAGTTTAAAAATACCCTCAAGGCGTCACTATTTTTCTATGCCTGCGGATATAACTTTGATATAAAGAAACATGTACCTTTAAGAAAAGCCTGAACTCTTTAAGGACATTGTTTAGACAGATATATTTGTATACATTTATGAGTCACACCCTTACAAACAAAAACCCTTTATTACCACAGTAAATAATCACCTGCTACTTTCTTTCACTGACTTACATTCTTTATTACTCCCAGACCAGGTTAAGTGTTTTTCCATCTGTGTGGAATCACAGTTCCTTTCCCTGCTAGGCTCACCTATGTTATCTTCAAGATGGTTTATGTATCCCACCCCCCCCCCAAAAAAAATTTTTTTTTTTTTTGCAAGCAATACAAACATTACTAGAATTGCTGAGGCTGAATATTATCAATTACTTCAAAGGTGCTAACCTAGACAAACATCTTATTTGGAAAGTAAAAATAAATGTATCTGCAAATTACAGAGGTTCATATGATCTGTTTTATCAAAAGGGATAAAAAATAAGAAATAAAAAAGTCAGATATAGTAAATAAAACCAGATGAGAACAAGTATAAAAATTATAAATGTTTCTGTTAACTGTAACCCTAATAAAAGGTATAATTCTTTTTTCTTTAAGTATATATTTAATCTATTAGTCCTTACACTTTGTTTTTAAACAAGGGTAGGATACTATTAAATTGAGATAATACTAGAAAGATTTTACAAAACAGTATTTCAAAATCAGGACTATTAACTGAAACTACTTTCTAAATCTGCTTTAGGATAAAAACAACAAAACTGTGAAAGCAGGTTTGTAAAGCCCAAAATGTCAGTTTGGATTTAATTAGAAGGTAAGCTCCTAGAAGACAAGGAGTATACTGCTTTTTTAATAAACTAAATACCTAATGTTATCTATAAATTGCCTGATAGTCCATAAAAAATTTTTACTATTAAAAGATTATCCTATTACTAAAAAAAGCAAGTCCGTATAGTTCCTATACTTACATAGAAAACAGCTTCAGCAATTCTCCTGAAATTTTTTTTAATCCAGAAATATTAAATACTGCTATCCACATACATGGATGGTAAATTTGGATAATAAAAATGTATTTTAATCCAAGGTTTATGACATTCATAAACTCTACCTTCTACCTTAGGTCAGACAAGTTACTCCTTCCTATTCCAGAACCATAATAGGAAAAAGGGCAAAGGCAGAGAATCAAAGCATTCTTTGTGGAGAAGAGGCAAGGTATGTATTAGAAAGATCACAGGCTTTACAAAGGTTTTAAATCCTAACTTTACCATTTCCTAGTTTTAAGGCCTTAGCTACACAGCTACTAAGCCCTAAAACAGGAAAAAAAAAAAAACAAAAAACACCTAGCCACATCAGAGTTCTTTCAAAATACAGGTAATTGTGGGGCACCTGGGTGGCTCAGTTGGTTAAGCATCTGACTCTTGACTTCAGCTAAGGTCATGATCTCAGGGTCCTGGGATCAAGCCTCAAAGCAGACTCTGTACTCAGCACTCAGCTCAGAATCTGCTTGGATTCTCTCTCTCCCTCTCCCTATTTGCATGCACGTTGTGCTCTCTCTCTCAAATAAATAAGTCTTTAAAAATAAATAAAATACAGGTAATTGTTCATTTGTTAAATATATACTGAACTCCTACCATATGTCTAGTTATTACTAGGAAACTCGGCCAATAACTACTAATTTCATTTGGACATCATCCTTAATACTTTCATTGGTGATTACATTATAGGAAGCTCTGTTACTGACAACACAGCCCAACAAATAAACTAAAAAATACTTATTTTTTTAGGTATACTGTTCATAAATGTGCAATAGTTATCACCAATTCTGTCAATTTAGAAAGCTAAAATATAGCATGTCATTTTATTCAGAAATGCAGCAACAAATGTACTAAATAGAATACTGTTAGAAATCAATGTCAATATTTTAAACTAATGAGTGTTTCTTCAAAATTAAATGACCAATAGATCTGTTCTTACAACCTCATAAAGTAAGCCAGTAATAAGAGCTTAATGGGACAGTATATATAGTTTTATTTGTATAGCTTATGAAAAGTATGATAAAAAGATAAGAAAACTTTTTTTTTAAAGATTTTATTTATTTGACAGAGAGAGAGCAAGAGAGCACAAGCAGGGGGAGCAGGAGAGGGAGAGGGAGAAGCAGGCTCCCCGCTGAGCAGGGAGGCCGATGTGGGATTCAATCCCAGGACTGAAGTGGGATTCAATCCCAGGACCAGGAATCATGACTTGAGCCAAAGACAGATGCTTAACCGACTGACCCACCTAGGTGCCCCAATAAAAAACTTTTTCAAACTTTTTTGCAATGTCAAAGGTAAACCAAAGTATGCTTTACTTCTTCATCTTACCTTTTTTAAGCTTATCATGAAATCTGGCCTTTGATGAAATTCATAATCAATTTTGGTAATTCTTATCACTTAGGGTTTACAGATTTGTAAGTCAAAAATCAAACTTTAGAAATTGACTTTAAACTCTTTCTTCTGATCCCAAACATTTTACCAAAGCCCTATCTCAGAGGGTTGTTATGAGGATTAAAAAAAAAAAGACTCTGAACAACTTGAGCAACTAAGCTCTTAGTATGTGGCAGCTGCTGCCAACAATAAAAAACTCAAAAAGAATTATAAAAAATAAACTGCTTTCAATTGTTAGTAGCAATATATTGGTACTATAATTTTGTAAAACAAATATAAAAGAGATACAGGAAAAGCATAAGTAAAATATAACAAGTAAAACATAATACAAAATTGTTAGTATTAGAAACCAAGATTTTCAGAGTAAAATATAAGCATTAAAATAAAATTTAAAATGTTATAATGCCAAATTTGAATTGGAAATATCAATATGAACTCATAAAGAATTATTCTTTCTAAACAGTATTTTTTCCTAGCTCTGTCCACTGAAAAGGCCTGCCAGTAATAGCAACACTCCAGTTTCCAGATCTGTGGCATCAAAACACTGTTTCCTACAAAAAACCATGGCTCTTTGGAGAAGTAACTGATTATAATTCTGAAAAAAGGATGAGTACATTAAACTGGGGTAACTGGTGTCAGAAAGCAAAGTCCAGGCAGTGTTAAAAGAACTAAGGAGCCAAGAGGAAGGGGCATACACTAACCAAAAATGATACAATTTATGCATCAAAAGGGATAGTGATTACAATGATTAAAATCAATATAAAAACTCATGAGTTCATAACGATACTAAAAAAAAAAGTCATTATTTCCCTTTGACAATTGCTAGGCACTACCTTATCACTCTAAAAACTGATCTTTGTAAAAAAAAAAAAAAAAAAAAGGAAAAGAAACAAGCAATGAACCTATTTCTCCAGTATGAGCTATACCTCAAATTAACCAAATAACTGATGAAGGGAAGTTCTTTCTACAGAAGACCTCCAGATAATAAATGTAGATGATGGAATTTTAAAAAGTCACCACTTGCAACCCCTAATGAAACAGTGGATGTAGGCAATGATTATCACTGGATGCTAAAATCATTAGGTGATAAGCTGATAAGTAACTTTATATTTGATGGATCTAAACCAACTGATCAATCTTTACTAAGAGAGGAACTATCAAATACCATGTGCCTCCTCTTGCAATGTAAGTACACAGCACAAAGTATTCTTACCAGAACAAATGAGACTAGATCACAAAAAAGGTAGAATATGTTAGAAAATACTATGAATATCTAATAAACCAAATCAAGAATGCAAGAAATGTTAGAGGACACATAATCTAGTTTATTTAACTTGTAGATTCAAAAAAAAGGAGTAGGGGAAAGATGAAGCACTGCTAAAAATTAAAAGACTTAGACATATCAAGATGCAATGTGTGGACCCTGTTTGCATACAGACACAAACAAGCAGCTATAAAAAATTACCACTAAGTTTGTCGGGGTTATAACAGCGTATTTAAAGACAAAACATAACAAAGAAACACTTAGCTGTTAGACGTATATACCAATATGTTCATGGAAGGATGGATAAAATGTTCAGAATTTCCTTAAAAACACTCTAGTCACAGGGCACCTGGGTGGCTCAGTCGGGTCAGTGTCCAACTCTTGGTTTCAGTTCAGGTCATGATTTCAGGGTCCTGGGACTGAGCCCTGCGGCTAGCTCCACACTCAGCAGGAATCCACTTGAGGATTCTCTCTCCCTCTGCCTCTCTCAGCCCTACTTTGCACGCACTCTCTCTCTCTCTCTCTCTCTCAAACAAATAAATCTAAAAAATACTCTAGTCCCTTCTCCTTAAGGAGTAGGGGAAGAAAAACAGCAAAACACTGAAGTTAGGTCATGGGTCCATGGGTATTCACTATACAGTCTTCCCTCTTCTGTTTATGTTGAAAACTTGCAAAATAAAAATTTTCTTAAATAATACAATGTCTATAGATAAACTAAAAACTCAAGTATTTTATGCATAACTGATTAACTGAATACTCAATTACTGTACATAACTATATGTATGTAATGAAGCCTAACAAGTTCTTCAGAAATCTGCAGCTATGTACAAAATTATTTATATACTGTATTATATTAGATCTTTAAGTGTAGCTACCTAATCTCTCCATATGTGTTAAATTCTGACAGACCAGGAGTACATTTTATATCACCACCTGTCCAAGACTAGCGTCAAGTGTACTCAGTTTGACACAATCAATCTGGTTCCTCTAACAGTTCTGTTCCTCATGTAATTAAAAAAAAAAAAGCATCATCCACATTTACACACACAGTAAAATAAAACATTAAGTGACTGGGAGTTAAGTTTTAAATTCTAATCATGTTAGTTTTTACAGGAATTTTTAAAAAATCAGGACTTATAGAATATGGTATTAGAAAACAAATTCTTACCAAAATCATCTTCAACTCCATCATAAAGCTCATTAGATCAGGAGAGTGCTGCATTCTCTAGATCAAAACATTTCTAATTAATTTCATTTGTACAATGAATATTCCATACACTGAAAGTGAACTAAAATACACGTCCATGTGAACATGAAAAAAATATCATATATGTCTACATCTTAAAAGTTTAAGAACTAAAGTACTTGTCACCATCCCTACTGTACCTACCAATTTCATTTTGAAAGAGTAATTAATGCCCTTAAATCTATTTTGGTGAGCTATACTGAATTGTACTTAAAAATCTCTTAAAATCTCACACACTCCTTTGTTCCTTCAGCACTGACAACTGATCAAGTTTAGCAAATCTACCAAACCACATCATTATTAAAAAAAAAAAAAAAGTGGTATAGGGGTGGAGAGAACATAAAATATAAAAATCAGGCAAATCTATGCAATTAAAAAATCTAATTAGAGTGAATTATCAATACCATATTTTCATGTTTCCCCTTGACCTTAAAAACTATGTACAATTGTTAATTTTGTCTTTTAATAGTTGTCTTTTCACAACTAACCCATATTAATTCAAAAGGAGTCAATTTTTAAACTAAAACCACTGTAATAAAAAGGCAAAAAGGAAATAACTTCTAAAGATGAATATTTAAGAGTTATAATTCCATTTCCTAGAAATCTTTGATTCCTAAAATAACTATAGAATAAAGGAAAGCAAAGCAAATTCTCAAGTGTAACATTTTTTATTAGATGAAACTCCACATATCACTTCCCTGCTTGAAGTCAAAATACTGTATTTTTGTTACTTTTTGTGATACCCGCACTACCACCACAGAGTTCTGAACAAAGCCAATCTGTGAATTTGTTCCCTCTTTTAGAGGAGAAAAATAATAATTTAAAGATATTTCAACAATGCATGAGACATATGAATCACATCTTAACATAGCTTTGGATGGGCAAGTCTGTAAAACAAATCTCTGACTTTCCTATCTTCTATATAATATTTTCCCCCTTAGCTTACTAGTATATCAGATTTTTGCAAACTACAGCCTAGGGGCTAAATCCAGCCCAATACCAGTTTCTGTAAATAAAGCTGTATTGAAATGCAGCCACGCCCACTCATTTACCTCTTTATGGCTGCTTTGGTTCTACCAGTGAAGTAGTTGTGACAGAGATTTTAGGGACCACCAAGGCCTGAAAAATTTACTAGCTGGCTATTCACAGAAAATGACTGCTGATTCCCCTGACCCATATTTACTAAAGTTAAAATCGATACAAGGAAAGAACAGTAATATTAGAATAAACCAAAGACAAACTAACTCTGGGTTCTATATGAGCAACTGGAGGGCAGGAAAGAGATTAATAAGTAATTGGGACTTTTTCTAGGACACCTCTTGGTGAACTGGTAGAGAAAAACAGTTACAGATATTATTATACTTAGTCTTTATTAACAAGTTTTTTCCAGGCTATTTAAATATCTCAATACATTCATTTTTTAAACTCTAGTATACAATATAAACAGTCACACTGGATGAGGAGGCAGCAGTGGAGAGAAAACAGAGAAATAATTTAAACATCCCCCTAAAAATCTGCAGTAATTATGCTGCCAGCAATGACAGCCTACATTCTACAAATCAAATAGTTTATCTCCTATATTTCTTTGTGGTTCAGTAATGCTTTATGTGAGTGACTGTCATTATCAGTTATCATAGATAATAACCTGCTTTTAAGATAGAAAAAATATAGGAAACCGGGAAAAACATACAAATGAATAAAGCATCAAAAGAAATGCAGTTCTACTTACATTTATTTTTCTACAAGAGGCAGTGCATTACTTTTGTTTCTTTAGTAATAGTGATTTTTTTTTAAGTTTTCCTAATTTTTAAAGGAATTTTCAGGTAGAAGAACCTAAACTTTAAGAATAACTACATTGGAGCTGAGCGTAAAATGGGTGGTGATCAATAATACAAACTTTCAGGGGCACCTGGGTGGTTCAGCCGGTTAAACAGTTAAGCGTTTGCCTTTGGCTCAGGTCATGATCTCAGGGTCCTGGGATCAAGCCCCACGTCAGGCTCCCTGCTGAGCAGGGAGTCTGCTTCTCCCTCCCCCGTTCTCTCTCTCTCAAATAAATAAAATCTTTTAAAATAATAATACAAACTTCCAGTTATAAAAAAAAGATTAATCCTGCCTATTATCTCACCTGTGCTGTATTTACATCTATGTTCATTAAGTACATATAGATGATCCTAAGTGATCTCCACCACATCTCTTCTGTTACTAATCTAAAACTACCTTCCCATTTTTGCCACAGATACTCTACAACTCCAAAATGGGTCCTGGATTTCTTCTTACTACCACTATTCAGCCTCAGCAAAAAAAAAAAAAAAAAAAAAAATCGCTCAAAAAGTGATAGATATAGATAAGGGTAAATACATTTGAAGACCCTAAAGTCTCCAGGATGGAAATCAGTTTCAGAAGAAATGCTGCCCAGAAATGTGCTGAGGATTCCAAGACAGAAAACATTTCATATAATGCATGGATACTTAAAATATTTAAGAGAGATGAAACCTATAGAATTCAGCAACTACTAAACCAGTCTGTTACAACATTCTGCAAGTAGTCCTCTAAAAAAGAGTTAATTTAGTAATTTCTTATCCTTGCTTAAAACAAACCTTTTAAAGGACTTACCTGTTGTACTATTTGATGGTATCCATTAAGTATTGCTCTCAGTTGCCAACTACATAATAATCTAAAATTTTAATGGAACAAAATGGTTTGTTCATTGTTCAGAATTAAAAGGAAAAAATTTATTTGTATGCTAACACAAACATGCATGTACAAAGAAAAGAATGACATAAATATAATTCTGACAAGTTAATAAAATTTTTACCACTAATACTGTTGAAAGTCTTGTCTTCAAATTGTCGGTACTAATTTTATTTCAAAATATAAATAACTGCAATCAGTAAATGACATGCAAACAGTAAATCTTTTTTTTAGCATATCCAAAGCAGAATTTTCTACTGAACTAGATTCTTCTCTAAGGTAGGTTAAATAAACCAACAGTTTTGATCATAATATACAGAACTTGTATTTGAGAAAGCATATCTAGCACTATAATCTCCAAATTCAAGATTAATGTAAAAGATACTTTTAATTGTGTGAGTAGTAGTTAGTGTTCATCTATCCACTGGCTCACCCCAGCTGTGCTCTCAATATTGCTTAAGTAAGTATAACTCTTCTAAGAATTGCTTTTCCCTACCTGGAAGTAGGAAGCCCCTCTGATTCCCCAATTATAGCCCTTTCAGACCACCATGACTCTCTTCCATTTTTGCTATGCTAACCCCCATTTCCACCCCTATTTTCTCTCTTAATGGCAAAGTAGTTCATTTAACTGCCCATGGGTAAACTCCCTCTCCAAATGTACTTTCCTTCCCTTGCCACCAACTTGGTCATATCAACTCATTAATCATCACTTTATTGTGATATTCTTATTTTCTGCTAGTTTTTTCAACAGAATATATTAACTTGCTCAAGCAAATCTCAAAAAAACAAGATCATTATAACTCTTCCTTGACTGCATACCCTTCTCTACCACTCCTTTTCTTCAAAATACAGTTGATCCTTGAACAACACTGGTTGAACTGCACAGATCCACATACACACAGATTATTTCAATAAAGATACATACAGTACTGCAAATGCGTTTCCTCCTATGATTTTAATAACATTTTCTCTAGCTTGCTTTAAGAATAGTCTACAATACAACATACAGCATGCAAGTGTTAAACAGTTTGTTCATGTTATCAGTAAGGCTTCTGGTCAACAGCACGCTATTAAATTTTTGCCATCAAAAGTTACATGCAAATTTTCAAGTGCATGAAGGGTTGGTGCTCTTGACCCCCTAGGCTCTTCAAGGGTCAACTGTAGTTTATACTGTTTACGTTTCCTTTCTACTCACCCACTCCAAAACCCAATACAATCTAGCTTCTGCCACTACGTGAAACCTAATTTAACCTGATCCCTCTGCAATACTCAGCACTAGGAACCATTTCCTCATTAAGCCTCTATTTGGCTTCAGCAACAACTGTCCAGACTTTCCTCTTACTTCTTTGGTCAATCCTTAGTCTTCCAAGTTCCTCTTTATTTATCAGCTCTTTACATGTTGGTATACTCTCAAGTCCTTTAAATGTTGGCTTTCTCTTTTCACCCCACACTTGCAGGCACTGGAAAGTATCCACACTCATACTCACAGCCCCAAATCCCATACCTACTGTGATTCCATGTCTCACACTTGAGTTCCACACCAATACATTAAACATCTCCTCTTGGTGTTTCACACCTAATATGTCTTAAAATGGTGGCTGTTCCACTTCTCCACGGTGACCTGTGCTCTAGCTTAGTGATCTGAGCCAGGAACTTACTTTTAATCGGTCACAAAATCCTGTCAATTCTACTAATAAACGTCTCTGGATTCTTCCTCCACTCTTCTCTCAGATGTTTAAGAGCAGAAAAGAATTTCTAGGTGCTACCTAACTTCCAGGCTCATCTCTTGACATTCCTTAATGGGTTATCTGTACCAACATATATCTTACACAATTGCTACTTATTTAAGCTTTAAAAAGAAAAATAAATTAGAAAATTAATGTGTTACCTTTGGAAAGTACTTCAGCACAATGGAAAACTTACAAATGTACACTGATTTGGAAAAACTGGAAATGTTTGTGGTTGACTAATAAGCACTTTAGGCAAAACTCTTAATGGTTAGAATAAGCTTTTACCAAATTAGCTGACTGCCCATCCCACCGAGATGCATGTATATAACAAAACACTACATCACCTTGCATTCTTCATTTGTAAATCTTCAGGCAACACTATTCTAAGGTGAAAATCACGTCCCTGTGGAAAATATTGAAAAAGTTCATTCAAATTTTCATCTTTCACAATGTTAAGAAAAAGTTAAACAAAAATCACATAGAAAAGGAAATATTTTCCTTTATTTTCTAAAAGGTATCAACTTTATCCAAATCTTTACATTTGTTAAAATATATGCAATAGAATATTGCATTTGAAGGAAAATAATGTAAAAATGTCAAAAACTTTGTAATCATTGGGAAACCAAAACAAAGATAAGACTTCATTTTTAAAGAGAATCAATTCACAGAACACAAATATTAAGAAACTGTTAGTGCAAACATAAATTTAAATATTTCTTACAAAGTAAACTTGTGAAAAAAAGAAATTCTTAATAGCTTTGTCTATGGGAGAAAAAAAATCAGTGTAAAATAAGAATATGTAATACATTACAGACTTCATATTTTCAATTTCCTCATTTTAATAAAATGAAAAATATATTTAGTTCCATAATCTGAACACAGACATGAAAGAAATATTTTCAAAAAACAGAATATTTAATTCTCCCACATTCATGGGCCTTTAATAAATAAAATTACTAATACTTATTTTAATTTAAATATTTGCTAGCTATACATTTGAATATACCAAATTTTACTCAAGAGTCCTTCTAAGGAGAGAACTGTTCTCTGAGAAATACATTCAGTTTCACTTTATTGAGAAAGTGAATGGGTAAGCAGCTTAAACTTTATATCTTAAATAGGATAATACACATGATCTGAGCAAAGATAAACAGAAAAAGACAAACAGAAATATAATCTTTTACTCCAACAATATAAAATGAAAAAGAGTAATAAAATTCTCGAAAAATAATCACCATGAGAATTTTAGCACAGGCTCCCTCAAAGCAGATTCAAAACTAAAGGAACACAATTAAATGTACCCCATAACCTTTACTTTCATGATAATATTACAGTTCTGACTTTCATTACATTTAAATGTCCTTTAAAAAAATGAAACAAAATGTACTACTGACCTTTTCAAAAGGTCAAGTAACAATAATTCACTATTTCATTAAAGCACTAGAAGGTATTATGTAGTAACTTTAACCTAACTTTATAGGCATCCCACACATAGGTGTAAGAACAATCTGGAATTCAGAATTTACATGAAAAATAGTAAAACTACTCTACTGATCTGTTATCTGAAAGGATAAAATTCCAAAGACCCTTATTTGCAAAATCCAGCCATTTTAAAAGGTCAAATGCTATGTTACATGCCATAATATTTTTGATTCAAGAAAATGTCCAAAATTAGTTTTAATTAAAGCATATAAAAAATGTTAATTGCTCTTAAGAAGCAAGTCTTCCAGGTTGTAGGGAACAAAGTACTGACAATTGCCTAAATCAGACTCTCTCCATACCTCCTCCCAAATAGATCAACATTTAAGAACATCTAAAACAGGAGGGGCTCAGTTGGTTAAGCATCCAACTCTTGGTTTGAGCTCAGGTCATTACCTCAGGGTCATGAGATCAAGCCCCACGTTGGGCTCCATGCTCAGCACAGAGTCTCCTTCAGATTCTCTCCTCTCCCTTTGCCCCTCCCCCTACTCTCTCTACAATAAGTCTTAAAAAAAACTAAAACCACAAAATACCCATGTCTCTGGCAAAATCAGAAAATAGAGAACACTATAAACTTCAAACAACCTGTAGGAAGAAAAACATAAACCACTTTCCAGTGGTTTTCACTCGGGGGCTCCCATATCAAGTCCTTTTAAGGAACTATGGGGTTCAGAAAAAACGTGCATGGAAGAGAGAAGAGGGGACTGAACTACGTGTTAAGATAATAAAGAGTCTGGTAGGTCAGAGCACTGACTACAGTGAGGGGGCTTAATATAAACACAAAGCTCAAGAAGCTCACCTTGGAAAAGAAATACACAAGTAGAAGCAGATAAAAAGGCAGGTAGAGACATCCTTTGGAAACTGGGTGTTAGGAAAAAGAGTGGGAAACTGAGGATCTCATATAACAAAATAAAACCACTCAACTCCTCCCTCAGCACTACTTAAAAAATTATCCATTAGATAAACTGCACTTTACTTCACCTACAGCATACAGAAGAAAGTATTCTTAAACTAGTAATTTTATAAACTACTGCCAATAACCAAATTCACAAAGATACTGTTTTCATCAATGCCAAGCTACTATGAGTCAAAATCAGAATAAAAGAAAACATTTCAAGTGATGATGATGCCCCATGCAAACAAACAAACAAAAAAAACCACAAGGCATAAACAAATTACAATACTGAATTATATTACTAGTAAGCATTTGTACCCAGACTCAGAAATTAAAAAAAACTATGAACAGAAATTATAAGGAAAAAAATTTAGTTCAGAAAAAAGGATATTAGAATAGAAGAATAAATAAGTGCTCAAGGAAGAACAGGGTAAAATAAAAATTTCTGATGAGGCAGTGTGCCTGGATAGCTCAGGTGGTAGAGCATGCACCTCTTGATCTCAGGGCTGTGAGTTCGAGCCCAAGTTGGGGGCAGACAATATTTAAAATAAAATGGTTAAAAGTGGCAAATGTCATGTGTACTTTACCCCAGTAAAAATTTTTAAGATTTATTTTAGAAAGAGAAAGGAGGGGCAGACGGAGAGAGAGAAAGTCCTAAGCAGATTCTGTGCTAAGTGCAGAACCCAATGCAGGGCTTGATCCCATGACCCTGAAATCATGACCTGAGCCAAAACCAAGAGTTGGACACTTAACAGATTGTGACCGCCAAATGCCACCCCCAATAAAAGATTTTTTTAAATTTCATAAGGGCAAAGAAAAAGCTAGAAAATTACAAAATGAGGGGGGAAAAAAAATCAGAGAAAAGCAGTTGAAGTAGAAACAGGTAAAGAAAATCCAATAAACAAAGAATTGGAGACCTTGAAATGGAAAACAAAAGAGAAGACTATTTGAAATTATAATCTAAGAATACTTTCTGGAAATTCACATAATGAAAAGAACTGAACACGTGAGAAATGAATCCTAATGATCCACTCTGAAATGTATGTTAATATGCAGACTTTAAAGAAAAAGTCCATAGCTTATGAGACCAAATAATATACGGGAAATAGAATAAAAGTAGCATCACACTTCTCAAAGCAAGATTGTAAAAAAGCAACAATAGAACTTTTAAGAGGATTTCTGCTTCTAGCTCTGATGGAATAACAGTTGGCAGAATTTACCTCCCCACATTAACTGGACAAAATATATGAAACAATGATGTTCAGACATCAAATAGGCAGCAAAAAACAGACTACCTGAAAGAAAGGAAACAAATGAGAAAATCTTTATAATTTTCCTGTCTTACTACCTGGAGAATTTTCAGGCTTCAGAGCAAGGATGGAGAACCAAATGGAGCCTGACAATTCTCCCTGATTTGAGAAAAGAGGGTAAGTTGGGGAGGCAAAGACATGTATAATTCACAATGTACAGTACCAAAAAGGGAAGACCATACATGAAGAAAAGACAACTATACAGAGAATAAACCTAGACAATATCAGTGTATTGCTGCCAAGAGTCATCAGCTAAGTATGACTGCTGCATGTACGTGAGAAAACCACCCAAAGCCGGGAATTATGAGAATGGAACATGCAAAACAATCTCAAAGCTCACACAAGGCTGGGAGTAGTCAAGTTTCCTCTCAGCAAGAGTAGAAAATCTTGTACTATAAAAGTTATCATTAAAGAGAATACTCAGAGCACCTAGGTGGCTCAGTTGGTTAAGCATCTGCCTTCAGCTAGGGTCATAATCCCAAGGTTCTGGAATTGAGCCCCGGATCTGGCTCCCTGCTCAGTGGGGAGCCTCCTTCTCTCTCTCCTTCTGCTGTTCCCCCTGCTTGTGCATTCACACTCTCTGTCAAATAAATGAATAAAATCTTTAAAAAAAAAAAAAAATACTGAAGAATACTGCCTAAGTGGTAGAGCTAAATTAACCTAGGCTAAAATCTGTTTTGATTCTGCCTAACAAAGCTTAGAAGCAAACTATGAAAAGCTTAAACTGTTTCCAAATAATTTAACTACAGCTTAGAATAAATCAAGAATATTTAAGAGAATAAAATTATCTAGCACATGATAGTTGGAATGCAGTGTCTGGCATCCAATCAAAATATGCCAGGCATGCAAAGAAACAGGAAAATAAGATTCATAATGAAGAGAGAAAAAAAAATCAAGAGAAATACAAAAATGGCAGATGATAGAACTAGTTAAAAAAATTTCAACAATGATAACTACATACGTTCAAGAAGGTAGAGAAAAGCATGAGTATGCTAAATAGAACAGGAAAGATAAAGACAGACCCAAATCAAAAAGATGAAAAATACGTCTGAGATGCTATAGAGTATTAACAGCAGATTAAGTCTTGCAAAAGAAGATATTAGGGTACCTGAAGGCACAGAACATTCAAAATAAAACAGAGAAAGACACTCAAACAATGAAAAAGAACAGAACCATTAGTGAATTATGGAACAATTTTAAAATGGCCTAATATACATGTATTTTGAGGCCCAACACAAAGGAAGGAGAAGGAACAAAAAAATTTTTGAAGAAATAATGGCTGAAGTTTTTCCCAAATTAAGTGAAAATATATACTCACAAATCCAAAATGCTCCATAAACCCTATGGAGGAAAATCATGAAGAAAATTACAGCAAGGTACATCATAATCTAATTGACAAAAACCAATGATAAAAAGAAGAATCTTAAAAGCTGTCAAAGAAAAACACAACACTTACAGAGGAACAAAAATAAACACTAGAGACTTTTCATAGGAAATAATGCAAGAGAATTGAGCAACATCTGTAAAGCACTAAAAGGAGGGAAAAAGCAATCTAGAGTTTTATACCTAGTAAAAGTATCTTTCAAAAGGCCAAATATGTCAGACATAAAACCACTGAAAAAATTTATCAGTACAAGACATGCACTACCAGAAATGTTAAAGGAATAACTTGAGGAAGAAAGTAAATGAAACAAAAGAGAAATGTGGCTATACAACAAAAAGTACCAGAAACAGTAAATATACAGGTAAATATGAAAGACCTTTTTTCTTATTTTCTAAAATGTCTTTAAAAGGTTAATTGTGCCCAAACTGGACAATCTGGATAAATACTCGATTACAACCCAAAGTATAAGATAAATATCTATGAGTCCTGATATAAATGACTGATTTAATAAATGAGGGAGTTAAGGAATAAACCTAACCAAAGAAGTGAAAGACCCATATTCTGAAAACTATGTAGTAATAAAAGAAATTGAAGATGAGACGAAAGAAAGAAAGAAAGAAAAGAAAAGAAAAGAAAAGAAAAGGAAAGAGAAAGAAAGAAAGAAAGAAAGAAAGAAAGAAAGAAAGAAAGAAAGAAAGAAAGAAAGAAAGAGGAAGGAAGGAAGGAAGGAAGGAAGGAAGGAAGGAAGGAAGGAAGGAAGGAAGGAAGAAAAGACATTCCATCCTCAAGGACTGGAAAAACATATTGTTAAAATGTCTATATAAAGAATATGCAATGGGAAAAAAGACCGACTCTTCAACAAATGGTACTGGGAAAACTGGACAGCTACATTCAAAAAGAACAAAACTGGACCACTTTCATACACCATACACAAAAATAAACTCAAAATGGATTAAAGACCTAAATGTGAAATAAAACCATTAAAAAGAGAACACAGGCAGTAATTTCTCTGACATCACCCATAGCAACATTTTTCTAAATAGGTTTCCTGACTCAAGGGAAACAAAAGCAAAAATAAACTATTGGAACTACATCAAAATAAAGACTGTACACAGCTAAGGAAGCAATCAACAAAACTAAAAGGCAATCTACTAAATGGGAGAAGATAGTTATTTGCAAATGACATACCTAATAAAGGGTTCGTATCCAAAACATATAAAGAACTTATACAACTGAACACACACAAAAACCCCAAATAATCCAATTAAAAAATGGGCATAAGACATGAACAGACATTTCTCCAAGACATACAGATGGCTAAAACACATGAAAAGATAGATGCTCAACATCACTAATCATCAGGGAAATACAAACCAAAACTACAATGAGATTATCACTTCATACCTGTCAGAGTGGCTATAATCAACAACACAAGAAACGAGTTTTGGCGAGGATGTGGAGAAAAAGGAACACTCTTGCACTGTGGGTGGAAATGCAAACTGATACAACCCCATTCTGGAAGACACTATGGGGGTTCCTCAGAAAGTTAAAAATAGAACTACCCTATGATCCAGTAATCACACTAGGTATATACCTAAAAATTACAAAAAAACTAATTCAAAGAGATACATGCACCCCTATGTTTACTATAGCATTATTTACAACAGCCAAATTTCAGAAGCAGCCCGTGTCCACCGATGAATGGATAAAAAAGATGTGGTACATATATACAATGGAATATTACCCAGCCATAAAAAAGAAATGAAATCTTGGCATTTGCAGCAACCTGGTTGGAACCAGTGAGTACAATGCTAAGTGAATTAAGTCAGTCAAGAAAGACAAATACCAATGATTTCACTTATATGTGTAATTTAAGAAATCAAAACAAATGAGCAAAGAAAAAAAATGGAGATGAACCAAGAAACAGACTCTTAACTACAGATAACAAAATGATGGTTACCAGAGGGGAAGTGGTGGGGGGAGGAGGGATGGGTGAAATAGGTGATAGGGATTAAAGAGTACACTTATCATGATGAGAACTGAGTAATGTATAGAATTGCTGAATCACTATATTGTACACCTGAAACTAATAAAATATTGTATATTATCCATATTGGAATTAAATTTAAAAACTTATATAAGGGAGTTATAAATTAACCTTCCTTACAGAAGAATTCCAGATAAATTAGATACTCTAAAAGAGGGGAAGCATAACCCCTCACTCCTTAAGTTGGAGCAACTCATAGAGATTTCCTTCCAAAGAGTAAGTATGGAAAGGGGAGAAAAGTTAACTCTGCAGTAGAGAAATCTGACAAATGCTACTTTAGCTAAGGTCAACATCAACAGTGGTAAATCATATTGATAGTTTGCTCCCTTTATATCATGTGATGAAATAATACTTAAAACTCTGTAACGTAGGGATAGAAAACCCAGAAATAAACCCACTCTAAAACTGTCCTTAAAAAATAAAAGTCTCTTAATAAAGGAAGATAATTGTTTAAAAGAAAATAAAAGTGTATTGGGAGGATAAATAGAAATAAAATATATGACAACAATAGCACAAAAGCCAGGGGATGGGAAATGGTACATTTTAAGATTCTTATACTATAAGTGGTATACTTGAACGTAGATTGTGGTAAATTAAAGTTGCATATTGTAAACCATAGAAAAAACACCAAAAGAGACAAAAATGATACAGCTGATAAACCAATATTGCATATAAAATATAACCCTACTCTTACTCATGTGGATCACAACAAGTTTAAGATATATGTTAAGAACCCTAAAGCAACTAATTAAGGGGGAAAATAGCTAATAAGCTGACAGAGGAGATAAAATGCAATTATACTACATAATGTATAATGAAAATGCAGAAAAATAGGAAAAAGATAAAAAAAGAAACAAATAGGACAAATAGAAAACAAGCAGCAAGATATTAGCTTTAAACCCAACAATATCAATCATCACATTAAATGTAAATGGTCTAAACACCTCCAAGAAAAAAGCAGTGATTGTTAGAACAGATAAAAAAGCAAGGTCCAGAAGAAATCCCCTTTAAATATAAAGACACAAATAGGTACAAAATAAAGAATGGAAAAATGATTAAGCCATGCCAACACTAAAAAAAAAAAAGCTAGAATCACTATACTAACATCAGAAAATAGAGATTCTAGGACAAAGATTACCAGAGATAAAAAGGGTCATTTCACAGTCATTTAAAAAGGGAAAAAAAAAAAATCAGTTCAAGGGTGCTCAACAATCCTAAAAGTTTATGTACCTAATAAAAGAACTTCAAAATATATGAAGCAAAAACTGACAGAAATGAAAGTAGAAATTGAATAATTATAGTTGGAGATTTTCAATACCTCCTTTCACTAATAAAACAAGTAGAGAGAAAATCAGTGAGCATATAAAAAACTCAAATAGAGCCTTTTGGCTCCTTGAGCAGCGCCATGGCAGTTGGCAAGAACAAGCACCTTACAAAAGGCAGCAAAAAGGGAGCCAAGAAGAAAGTGGTTGATCCATTTTCTAAGAAAGATTGGTATGATGTGAAAGTACCAGCTATGTTCAATATAAGAAATATTGGAAGAACATTAATCACAAGAACTCAAGGAACCAAAATCACATCTGATGGTCTCAAGGGTCGTGTTTTGAAGTGAGCCTTGCTGATCTGCAGAATGACGAAGCTGCGTTTAGAAAATTCAAGCTAATTACTGAGGATGTTCAGGGCAAAAACTGCCTAATTTCCATGGCATGGATCTTACCGGTGACAAAATGTGCTCCATGGTAAAAAAAATGGCAGACCATGATTGAATCTCATGTTGATGTCAAGACTACCAATGGTTATTGGCTTCGTCTATTTTGTGTTGGTTTTACTAAAAAACGCAATAATCAGATTCAGAAGACTTCTTATGCTCAGCACCAACAGGTCTGTCAAATTTGGAAAAAGATGATGGAAATCATGACCCGAGAGGTGCAAACAAATGACTTGAAAGAAGTGGTCAATAAATTGATTCCAGACAGCAACGGAAAAGATACAGAAAAGGCTTGTCAGTCTATTTATCCACTCCATGATGTTTTGTTAGAAAAGTAAAAATGCTGGAAAAGCCCAAGTTTGAATTGGGAAAGCTCATGGAGCTTCATGGTGAAGGTCGTATTTCTGGAAAAGCTACTGGGGATGAGACTGGTGCTAAAGTTGAACGAGCTGATGGATATGAACCACCAGTCCAAGAATGTGTTTAAAAGTCAGACATTTAATGGTGACAAATAAAAAATCATATCTGTGATGTTTAAAAAAAAAAAAAACTCAAATAGCATTATGAACCAACCTGACCTGACATTATATAACAATCACCCAACAGCAGCAGAATGCACATTTTTTTCAAACACAGACGTAACATTGACCAAGAGAGGCCCTATTCTATGCCATAAAATAAGTCCCAATATATTTAAAAGAATTTAAATCAAACAAATTATGTTATAACCAATATGAAACTAAATTATAAATCAGTATCAAAAAGATATCCAGAAAATCCTAAAATATTTAGAAAGATATATTGTTGTTCTAAATAACCCATGGGTCAAAGAAATTAACAAGTATTTTGAACTGAAAAAAAAAAATGAAAATATAACATACCAAAATATGTGATACAGCCAAAGTACTGTCCGAAGAAAAATTTACAGCACTAAACATCTATATTATAAAACAAGTTCTCATTATCAATGAGCTAACCTTCCACCTGAAGAAACTAGGAAACTTAAGATCAGAAAACAAAGAAATACATACACACACACACAGCAAAGAAAGACACAGAAAAATAAGAAAAATCAATAAAATCCAAAGTAGGTTCTCTAAAGAGATCAATAAACTGTATAAGCCTCTATCCAGTTGCAACAGGAAAAAGACACAAAATACCATCAGGAATGGGGACAAGAGGTATCTATAAAATACGTCCATAATGTCTTTGATATTTCTACCTTTAAGAGTTGGTGCCTCATTTTTCTCCTTCTGAATATGGACTAGATTTGAGGCTTGCTATAAAAAGCAGAATAAAGCAGAAGTAAATACGTGTAACTTCAGAGACTAGTACCTTTTCTCCAAAGCTACTGTGCAGCTTTATCTCTGTTGTGTCACTCAGGGGAAGCTAGGTGCCATGTTGTGAGGACCCTATGGAGGTCTATGTAGTAAGGAACTGAGGCCTCCAAGTCAAGAGAAGTAGAAAACAGAGGGCTCCAGCCAACAGCCATGTGAATGAGCTATCCTGGAAGCAACTCCTTCTGCTCTAGTCAAGCCTTTAGAGAACTGACATACAGGCTAACATCTTCATTACAAGATCATGAGAAACACTGATCCAGAACCATCCACCTAAGTAGTTTTCAAACTCCTGATCCATAGCAAAGGTGAGATAATAAATGTTTGTTGTTCTAAGCCACGAAGATTTGGAATAGTAGTTATGCAACAAAAGATAACTAATATAGGGAACATCATTACAGATCCTAAATACATTCATTAAAAGGATAAGGGAATATTATGAAGTAACATTTAAGCCAATAAATTCAAAAATCTAGATGAACAAATTCCTTGAAGGAAACAAACTGCCAAGCTCACTCAAAAGAAGAGGAATTGAGAAACCAAACTGAGAAAATATCTTCTTTAAATCACAGGGATCATTCTCTCTCTCTCTCTCTCACTGACACACACACACAAAGAATCAATAATTTTCACAGACTATAATTTTTAGAAACAGTATTATCTAATCACAAAACTAGAAATAACAAAATTAATAACCAAAAAAATACTTTCATGGGGTGCCTGGGTGGCTCAGATGGTTAAGCGTCTGCCTTCCACTCAGGTCATGAACTCCAGGTTCTGGGATTGAGCCCTATGTCAGGCTCCCAGCTCAGCGGGGAGTCTGCTTCTCCTTCTCCCTCTCCCTCCCCCTCCCTCTGCCTCTCCCCCTGCTTGTGCTCTCTCTCTCTAATGAATAAATAAAATCTTAAAAAAAAAAAAAAACTTTCATGAGAAAAATTTTTAAATCTTCTATTAAGTTAACTCCTGGGTGCAAGGGATCTATGAAGTAAAATTATGTAAGTACTAAAAAATGATTGATAGAACACTACATGTCAGCATATACAGCGTACTTTAAAAAAAGTGGTAAGGGGAAAATGCAGAGCCTTAAAAAACTTGTATCAATAAAAATGTGTTCTCACAACCAAATCTGGGACAATTTAAGCATCAAAATAAATAAATAATGATTACAATCCATTAAATTATTTTTAAAACCTATGATTCCCTTCTGATACAAGTAAGTGGGGAAAAAGAGAAGGTTACTCCTTATAATAAAATGACAATAAATAAAGAATAATGGAGTTAGAAAAATCATCATTTGGCAACACCACAGTATTAACTAGCTCAATCAAGATGCTAAAACTGGTGTGTGTACCTGAAAGTTTGATGCCTCAGAGTAGCTCTCTCAAAGTGCTTATGAATTACAAAAGGAAAATCTGGCACATGCCATCTTAAAGAGGTGATGAGAGGTAACCTCATCAATGCAAACCACTGACTTCATGTGCCCTATAAAGGGCACAACATTCTTTCTGTGTCAACTCTGCCGAAATTACATAACCTGAATTTAATGATGAGGAAGTATCAAACCCAAACTGAAGGACATTCTTAACATCCAAACCATATTCTTAAAAAATGTCAAGTTCAAAAAAAGCAAAGAGCCTAAGGAACTACTCCACATTAAAGAGCTAGGACAACTAAATGCAATGTGATACCTTACAACTAAATACAATGTGGTATCTTATCTTACATCAGATGACAGGAGCCTGGAAAGGGGTACAACTGTTAACTGCAACATTAACAAAATTTGGGAAATTGGCCTCCAGATAATGGCATTATACCATGATTAAATTTCCTGATTTAGATAACTGTACTGCGGATATAAAGGAGTGTGTCCTTGTTCTCATGACATATATGCTGAAGTATTTAAGAAGAGGCACTATGCCTGCAACCTAATCTCAAAACTGTTCAGAAAAATAATGTATATATACCCACCTACATATATACACACAGAATAAAATCAAATGTGGCAAATGTAAAATGGTGAATCTGGGTAATCTTCATACATATTTGCTATTTTCTGTAAGTCTGAAATTATATACAAGACAAACATTTTTAAAGAAAATCAGTTCCATCAAACAAAACAATGTTAAATAATGTGTTTAGGTTAAGAAATCAGAATTGTAGCTACAGCAAGAGTCACAAGAACATTTCATCTAATCTCAATTCTGACGTTTACAGGTTTTCTAAGAGGCTTTAGCAGATAGACACATATAAGACAAAGTACTTTACTTAAAATGCCTAAAATTAGGTATAACATGGCTCCTGATAAAAACGTAACTTAATAGCTCTTTAATTTTTCTAAATGCTATCTGAAAATGAATCATGTTTTCAACTAGATAATTCAAGACTGATACTTCCAATTCAGGAAATAAAGTGGATTACCTTTACTCCAGAAATAATAATGAGATTTAGCCTCCACTTTCTGTAATGGTCACAATGAATTTAAAGAAAAATGAATAAATCCATATGCACCCTCTATAACCTTTCCTTATTCACAGTGCATTCTGATTAGTTCTACACTTAATATTCTGAGGGATGCGTAAAAGTTTCATTTAGCAAGTAAATTTGATAATTCACTCAGTATTTTTTTTTTAAAGATTTTATTTATTTGACAGAGAGAGCGAGAGAGGGAACACAAGCAGGGGGAGTGGGAGAGGGGGAAATGCTTTCCGCCCAGCAGGGACCCTGATGCGGGGCTCAATCCCAGGACGCGAGGATCATAACATGGGACGAAGGCAGACGTTTAACGACTGAGCCACCCAGGTGCCCCTTCACTCAGTATTTTTGAGAGATTACTATAGATTTTGAGTAAACTTCAAAACATATGGTAATTCCTAGGATATGGCCCCTATCCTCAAAAAGTAGTGTGCTGGTGGAGTAGAGGGTGAAAGAGGTAAAGTTTGTGCTATTGTAGGCACAAACTCCCAGTCATAAAATAAATTATAGGGATGTAAAGTAGCACATGGCAACTATAGTTAATACCGTATTGTATATCTGAAAGCTGCTAAGAGACTTATCTTAAAAACTGTCATCCTAAGAAGGGTGCCTGGGTGGCTCAGTCAGTTAGGTGGCGTACCCTAGATTTTGGCTCAGGTCAGGATCTCAGGGCCCTGGGATCAGGCTCTAGTCCCGCTTGGCACTCAGCAGGGAGTCCGCTTGAGGATTCATTCTCTCCTCTCCACTCCTCCCTGCACTTCCGCACACGCACCCACATGCTCTCTCTCAAATAATCTTAAGAAAAAAAAGTTCTCATCATAAGAAAAATTCTATAACTACATATGGTGAATTCAATGAACAACTAGACTTACTGTGATCCTTTCACGATATATACATACATCAAATCATGTTGTACACCCGAAACTAATGTTGCATGTCAGTTATACTTTAAAAAAAAAAAAAAGGGCATGAAACAGTCTTCTCTTTAAAGTTAAATTAAGTATCAAGTTTTCAAATATCCAATACTCAAACACTTAAATATTTCTGAAAGTTGAAACCATTCTCTTAATCACTATAATTAAGAGTTAAATTTTACCTCCATCCCACTCTTTTAATGCTGACAATGTTTTGATGAGGATTGCTGAATGGAGTGAGTGTTAATCAAGGTAAGGTGGAGCAATGCAATTATTCATTTTCCTTTTAGAAAATAAAAATAATTCTGGGAATAGAAATTTTTACTCATCACCATATTTTTTCAAATTATCTGGTTAATTACTAAATTTTATATTTATTATGACAAAATTACATTTGTTTCTATATAACTGAGTTCAAATAATTGAAAATGTGCATATCTATTAAAGATTCATACATATATTTCCAGAAAATACAGTTCTGTTTCAATGTTAAGTTGTATAAAAATGACCACTTTGTTTCTTTCCTCTTCTGAAACTTCTCCGTACTTCACCCAGCAAATCAAATCCCCAGGTTAGTCAGCCACGTGTTACATTTTATAGCTAAAAGGTACTGCTGGTAATCTAACCTATTCATGACCCCTATCACAAGTTGCAAGTGGTTAATTTGTGTGTAGTTTCACTAGCTTTTCCTCAAGCAGAATCTGTTCATTTTAAAAGACCAAAAAAAAAAAAAAAAAAGAAAGAAAAAAAGTATTGTGCTGGTGAGGGAGGTGGCACGATGTTGAGTATAAAGGTCTGGGAGCAAAAATCTATACTCAAAATTCTAACCTAAGGTATCTTGGTGCAATGTAGACAGAGAAGCAAAATGCAGGAGTGAAATCTGATAGCCTCGCTTTCAGGGACTCTGGCGATCAGGAACGAGTAACTCAACCTGTCCACTTTCCCACGCCCTGATTTACTTAACTATGAAGACAGAATGATTTCTTTTAATTCTGCCTCAAAGGGCGGAGGATTAGTGAGAGAACGTGCTTGGAAAGCGCTTTGTAAACTTCAAACCGGTACACGTGTGTTACTATGTGTAATAAACTCCACCAGGGAAGCCTCCTGGACTCAGGAAAGGTAATTAATTCTGCTGTCAAGATTCCGTACAAAATACCGCTACTGGATGTGCTCAGGTACACACGACTTAATTGAGAGCCAAAAGGAGGTTTTCCTCCAAAATATATTTTTACAGGAAAAACGAATATAATTTGCACGGATTCCCTGGTGAACGGCCGGCCACCAACCTTCGTAGGGCTTTGGGGAGGGAGGATGTTACAAACAAGGTAAAAATTTGCAAAACAAACAAAAAAAACAGTTAAAGGTCGGGCAGACGCTGAATCAAAAGGGAAGTCAAACTAGGAAGCGGGTGCGAGGGGGGCGTGGCCGTCCGCCCTGCCCCCAGCTCCCGTCCCGCGCTGGGCTCCTCTCGCTGAGTCCCTGGCCGCGACCCTGCCCCAGGCTCGCGCGTGGTAGCGAGTGACGGCTTGCGAACAACCGCAACCGTCTAAGTCCTCAAACCTCTAGTCTCCGAGAAGCCGTTACGCGCCTCCCCTCTCAATTCCCACACGGTTAAGGGCCCCTAACCGCTCCCGTAACTGACTTCCAGGGGCGGAGCTGCGCCGCGAGAGGGAGGCCCTCCTAGCAATCGAGCAACAAGCGGGCGGGTACCTGAGCCGAAATGAATCCTTCGTACACTGTTTTCGCTCGGTTCTGAGGCAGAAGCAGCGGGCACTGGCGCAACAGGCTCGCTTCCATCTCCGCCATGGTTCGTAGTCTGTGGAGCCGCAGGGGGTTTATCCGCTGGCCGGGCCCCGCACATGCGCAGTCCCGCCTGCGCCCGGGCCTCCGAGGGGCGGAAACCTGGCCTTTGGCGGGAAAAAGCCTCGAAGACGCCGGGGAGTGAAATTAAGGTCTGGTGCTAGTCCCGCGCCTGGACTCAGGCCCAGCCAGAGTAGATGTGGCTCGGCAGGAGGCAGCATTGGAGAGAAGATTGTTCTCAGGTTCATAGATCTACCTGAACAAGATCATTCCAGCCTTGATTGTCCCAAGAACCCTTTTGGTAATTTTGTTCGATTTTACTAAAAGGCTGCTACAATTTTTGTGCAGTTGCATTTCTTCCCGCATAAAATGGGACTGCTGCAAGTTTGAGATTGCATTTCTTCCAGCATAAAATGGTTTGTAGAGTCTGGGTGTTGTAGTATCTCTTTTACCCTGACCCTGCCTCAACTCCCCTTCTTCACTGTAATCAGTCTGTCTCCTCCTATTGGCCTATTCTACAGAATCTCCTGTATGCCCTGAGCATACAGAATAATGTATTATTCTGTATATATTATTATATAATATACTGTAATCTATTCAATATATGCAACATAATCCTATGGTTTACCAAGTTTAGCCAGATACTATTGTATATGAGAGATGCACAAATGTGTGTGTGTGTATACATATATACACACACGTATCTTCAGACTCAAGTCAACACTATACTCAGTTTTGGTGCACTGCACTCACAAATATCTAAAGGCAAAACATGAGGGAAGATTGCCGATTAACTTGATGAGCCAAAGTTAATTTTTCTTTGACAACCCTTTCTATACATTTTTTTTAACTCAGGAATGGTAATTATCCATTTCCTTTTACTAAGGGTTGATTAAGTAACATTACTATTTGCCACAAAATCATTTGATATCCCAATCAGTATTCAAATGCATTACAATTTTGAGCCCTGGTATTTGCAGAACATCATTGTAATATGCCAAGACTATGTAAAGATAATAAGATGTACTCCCATCTTTATTGCACTCAAAATGGAATTTGACTTCTTGAAGATTAAAGTTGCACAACAATTGCTACAGTATTCTGGATACTTAGGGGAAAGCATGGATACTACAGCAGTGGTTAGATAAAAATTACACTAAAGCAGTGGTTCTTAAAATATGATCCTAGAACCAGTGGCATCAGTAACACCTGGGAACTTTGTAGAAATGCAAATTTTCACTCTTCTATCTCAGATCTAGGGAATCCCAAACCCTGGGAGTGAGGCCTAACCATCCGTGTTTTAACAAGCCCTCCAGGTGATGGTGATGCACACTGAAGTTTGAGAATCTCCTCAGGGATATGACCTACACACACTCAATTATGCAACTCATTCCTTAAGGGTGATACTGTGTTCAACCATCACACTCATGTTAAACTATTTACATAGATGCCCAGGCTAGATCCCTGACTAGTGGTTCTCAAAGTGTGGTCCTTGGACCAACATCATCAGTATCACCTGAAACCATGTCATTCCAGACCAGCTGAATCTCTTAGTTCTAGGAGACAAGCTCAGCAATCTATGTTTTAACAAGCATATGTTTAACACCTCTGTGTTTTAACCAGGGATTCTGATGTAAACTTTGAAAACCATTACCCTAAACTTAGTGAAGTTTTGTTTTCACACCTAATTCTGTTGTGCAGCTAGTTGAAAGTCATTGTGCTTGTCAAGTGAATAACTGTCAAAGGTTTTACAGTTCCGAGCTAAGAGTTACCTAGCCACATTGTAAAAGTTTAGAAGATATTAGTACATGAATAAACAGAGTTTATTAGCATCAGATCATTATTTAAGAGACCTTCTTAATATAGAGATCATTTTAATTATAACAAGAGAAACTTAAAAAAAAAGCTGAAAGATTAGTCCCAATTTGGGTCTGATATCAGAGAGCTGAAATTCTCTTGGCTGTTCCATGATGGTCTCATGACCACTACTGGAGTCCTAACCATTTGAATAGATGGAAGAGCAATGATAGCTTTCCCAGAGGTCCTTTTGAGCAAGTCTTATGTCACATTGGCCATCCCATATACAAAGGGTCTAGGAAACACAGTTTTACAGCTAAATATATTGCTTAGAATTCCGTTAGTAAGAATTCCGTTAGTAAGAATAAAGGAGAGAATGGTTGAGATGGGCTGCTTCCACTTCTACAACACTGCAAACTCCACCTGCCCCCCCCAAGAAAAAAAAGATTTTAAGTTTATTGGTATTGCATTATTAATGAAATGCATACTTTATATGACAAATTTTCGTGTATGTGTACTTCTAAAGGTATGGTAGTGTATTTTCCTTTTTTCAAGATGATTTTTCCTTCGAAGAATACTAAAATTAATTTCTATTTTGTTGACTAACTGAAGTGAACATCATCTAAAAAAGTATTAAGGATTAGAAATCAGATGAATAAGTAATATTATAAAAAGCAATGAAGAATCAATTTTACATTTTGGAAACTTAGTGTAATCTTGTAAAAATTACAAGTATATTTTCATCTGAAAATGTCCTTCAACTATGAAAGATAAATAAGATATGGTTGTAGTTTGTGACATTCCTTTGAAGAATCCTTTGTTGATGGGGATAGGATTTGCTAAAATAGCAATCTTGTTTCTATTTAGTAAAAGAGAGCAAGTAAAGTAACAATGAATTATCCATGAAGTAGAAGTAGCTGATTTTATAAAATTTTGAGAAATAACTAAATTAACAAAAATAAATTAAAATTTACTTTAGGGTTGACTGGGTGGCTCTTGATTTCAGCTTGGGTCATGATCTCAGTGTCCTGGGATGGAGCCCTCTGTGGGGCTCCGCACTCATTGGGGAGTCTGCTTAAGGATTCTCTCCCTTCCCTTCTGCACCTTCTCCCACTCCCTCTCTTTCTCTCTCAAATAAATAAATCTTTAAAAAATAAAATAAAATGAAATTCACTCTAAAATTCAGAAGTTTAGAAGTAATTTTATACATATATAATCATTTCAAAATAACAAAAACATTTTAAGTAGTACCCTTCTTATTCTTTAATATCTTACCTATTTAAAGTTAATATTAGCAGGTCTATGGGGAAACAGATATAACCATACATTGCCGATTATTATGCATAATTCACAAAATGTTCCTAAAAAGCAATCTATTTATGTAAAACAGAAAACATAAAAATTATTTTCTTTTGAACAAATACCACTTACGAGAGTATATCCCAAGAAGATAATCCAAAAATGTTTAAATAGGAGACAACTTAATGTCCAATAAGTTAGAAATGGTCAAGTTATATAACAGGATAGAATGTCTAAAAGCCATTAAAATGACATATGTGAACATGCAATATTGGTACATAAAAAGTGTATATGAAATCTCAGTATGTGAAAAGAGCAAAACAATGTCAAGAGAAAGAGAAAGAAATTACATACTTTGCTGATATTTTAAAGATAAAAGATCTTTCATTTTTCCATGTAAAGCAAATTACTTAACAGTACGATGAATTTTTAAAAGAAGGCATTAGCAAAGATTTTTATAAATGTAAATGCTGTCCAACTTAAAATCATCTGTTGAGTTAGAGGAGGCACAGTATAATGAAAAGAGAGTCAAGAAATTTCAAATGCTTGACTTTGTATAAATCACGTTATGATCTATAGGGTCCTTTTCAATTCTAAAAATGTATTTGTAAGAAAATCAAAAACAATAATTATGGTTAAATACGAATTATCTGAATAACAAATCTGAAAAAAAAATTAACTTTGAAAATTTCATTCACATTGTCATTCCACTTAATGAGAATGTGTTTGTGAAATCTAAGGTGGAATATTGACATTGGATACTTTTACAATTTTGTCAACAATTGTAACAAGAAGATAATTTAGTCTTATTCACTTTTGGTTGGACAATAAATGCTTTCAGGAAATGATGGAAGAAAGTTACAGAACCAATTATTGCAGCAGGAGATGAAGTTCATGTTCAGTACAGAATGAAGAGCAATAAAGAATTGAAGGAAACATCTTTACATAAGGTTTTATTATTTTGTTAGATGAATCAAAAGGATTCATCCTTTGGATGTTCATGTTCAAATTATGAACTAAACACCTTACAAATTCACATGTACATAATCTCCCTTCTGTAGGTACTTATCATTCAGAAATTATTACGTATCATCAGTTCAAAATTCAAAGCAATTTCATATACACCTATAGTCATTTCAAAATGACAAAAACATTTTAAGTTTATAAAAAATTAGCAGGACTTTTAAAATATCCTTCAAAATCTTAAGTATATAAAATTGCTTTTTATAAAATAGTTACATTCTTCAAATAGTCTGTCTGAGGAGGATTCATTTTAATCTCATTTTCCTTTATAGCCTAAAATAAGTACAAAGGAAAAGATGTTGTAAAAGGAAAAAGGCACAAAGGAACAGAAAGTCACATGTCAAAATTGGCTGGTCCAAGTTCTATAGCTGGAACTCCATATAAAAACCTGACCAACAAAGATAAAAGATGAAATCACACAAATTTTTAAGACTCTTCAGAGCAGCAGTATTTATCCACAAGACTCTCATATATTAATATAAATATAACATTGATAGTTTTGTACTATCATATTTCATATAAATTATAATAGTATAAAAGTTATTTTCTATATTTAAAATTTATCCAACTTTCTGAAAAAGAGTATCTTACCTAACTTGAGTGCACGGTTTGGTAGAAGTCACAACCTAAATTATGTCCTCTTCCTCAATTGTCCAGAGACTCTAAAAGACAAATGTAAATTCAGAAGAAAATTGAATAGACTTGTTGGATAAACACTTTCATTCAACAAAGGTAAAGCCTCAGAGGAAATCTGTTCCCAGGAATAGTCTTGGCCTATGCTTTATTTAGTTGATTTTCAACAAACCTAATTTGACTCAAATGCAACTTTATGTACTGTAAAGGACTTCCCAATGAGCAGAATGAAAACTGAATCAAGAAATATTTTCTGCTGCTAGGGCAAAGGGGCTCCTTATAGTCCCTAGCCTGCAGAATTTCCTAACCTCTACTGACAAGTAACTGCTTTGTATCTTCTACTATTCTTTCCAAATGGGTAAGGTCATTGTATTTATCCAGTCCCTGGTCCACCACTGTATTTTGCACCTGTATGTTTGTGTATGGTGGGGAGGTGGTGGCAGTGACCAGAAGATACAAAATCCAGATTCTAACAGTGACAGATGAAATGTTGGGCTGTCTAATTTGGGAATGGGGTGGGGGAGTATGTTTTATGTGTGAGAAGAGGAAGGGTATTTGGTAATCAGAAGACTAAACTATAGTGGAAACAGTTATGTGCTCATCTAACCCATTTCCTCTGTCTCCTGGGCCTAAAACTAAATTACATTTCTATCCTCTCTTGCAAGTTGATGCGACCAGGTGACTGAATTGTAGCCAATGGAAAGTGGATGGCTCATAAAACTTTTCTATGCCTGATTCAACATTCTCTTTCCTTGTTCACTGGCTTGAATCAAAGTATTCTAAAGCCCTTAGGAATGGTAGAGGCATGAGGCGGAAAGAAGCTGTGTCTGAAATGTCTTCCAATTGACATGTGTGAGGGAAAAATAAACTTTATTATAATAAGGCACTGAAATTGGGGGTTTCATTTGTTATACTAGCATATAGCATGCATGACTCTAATATGGTGGGTATCAAGTTGCTTTGGTATTTAGATTCCGTTTGAACATTTAAAAGAGTGAAATAACAGCTTTATTATAAAAAATCAAATATTTACAATATGCCAAAATTAAATCCTTTGGGTCTATTTAAACTCATAATAAACAATTTTAGATGTCAACAGAAATATATGTAATTAGAAATTTAATCTGGGGGATATGTGAGTGAAAATGTGTAAAGACCACTGCTGTGAGGTTTCACTATTACTGTACTTATTATTATTCCACTATAATTTTTCCATTAATTTATATGATAAAGCCCAGGTGATATTATGCAGAGTAACAATCCACATTTAAACACATTCAACAAATCTGAAACAACTACCATGGGATAAACATTTTATCTATTTATCAGAGTTTTTTGTTTTGTTTTTGTTTGGTTTTTTTGTTTTTTGTTTTTTGCTGAACTTCTGTTTGAAACCCTTTATTAGCCTCCTTTCACTTAGGAGTATAAGAAAACTGAATACCTTTAAGAATTTCTGGCACTATAGACTAATAACAAATTCATACTGAATTTCAGTAACATTTGATTGTATGTTAATTTGCTCTTACCTTTTCTTATCTCATCAGCTTAACTGAGCCTTTTGGTTTGGTACATCTATTGTCCTGGAAAGGGTATATGTAAATTAGATATTTTTTCAGGGTCACAAAGTGATAACTACTCCATTTTTGATGGTATTGATATCCAAGGATAGTAGATCTAGGATCACAAGAAGCAGACTCTGAACTAACTGTGCTTCTGGAATTGCCACAGGGAGGTGTTTTGAGCCCCGTGGCCTTGGAAGAGCCAAGACATAAAAACTGTGACTCTGGGAACCCATCAAAGACACACCAGCAGAACTAAGTTCTGACAGAGTAACATTTCTCTCTCAAAGATCTATAGCAGCTTGAGTAGAGGGGAACATCAAAAGCAGAGGTGTATTGCCTAAAGCAGTGGTTTTCCATTATGGTCAATGTTGACCCCCAGTGGGTATTTGGCAATATCTGGAGACATTTTAGTTGTCACAACTTGGGTGGGGGGTACTACTGGCATTTAGTAGTTAGAAGTCGGGACTGTTGCTAAACATCCTACAATACATAGGACGGCCTCCTCCAACAAAGATTTTTCCAGACCAAAATGTCAAACATGCCAAGGTTGAGAATCTCTCCTTCATAGAGATATGCAGCAAGACTTCAGCAGCCAGGCTTGGTTACCAGCTTTGCTTACTAGAATCGTCAGACTTTATATTCTTCCTGCTTAGTGTATATATCAGCCTACACTGGCTACATTGTTCGATGCTAACAATTCCAAAATCTCAGGGGCTGAATACACAAAAAAGCTTATTTCTTGTTCATGCTACATTCTAACACAGATTGAAATGCTTATCACACGGGGACCCAGACTGATAAAGCTGATAAAGACTCCATTTCAACATATGCTTCCCCAACCACTACAACAGAGGGAAGGAAAGAACAAATCAAATACTGGGCCTTTAAGTCTTCTGCAAGGAGGGGAAACGTGTCATTTCTACTTACATTTCATTGTCCAAGCAAAAAACATGGCTACTTCTTTCTTCAAGGGAGCAGAAAAGTATGCATTCACTATATGTTTAGAAGAAGAACCAGGATATTTTTTTAACAGCTCTAATGACTATCACAGCATATCTTCCTGATTACCCTTTTTTAGACTGTGTAAGCCTCTAGAACTGGAAAAACTGAGGGAGGGAACAAAGAGGGAAGTGCTTTTTTTTCCTAGTGTGGCATTTCAGGTATACTCTAGGTAATCCAATGGAAAGAAAATAAATGATCATATTTGTACTCAGTTTGTAGAGCAGTGCATTAAGGTCACAATTGAGGTGCACACACACACACACACACACACACACACACACACACACACACACACCACAAAATAATGGTGGTCAATTCCACCTTGCTGAGGTCAGGAAAGGTTTCATAGTTGCCTTTAGCTTAGTTCTAAAACGTGAATTAGGTGAAACAACTGAAACAAATTCTCCCACAAAGAAGTCAAATAAAAGTTACAGAAACATTAACAGTTTACAATGTTTCAAGAAACTGCCTAGCAGTGCTTACAGGTAAAGGATGGGGAATGGCAAGAGGTGATCTAAGCAAGCAGGAAAGATACACGTCAGGAGTCTCTTGTGGTGAAAGTAGCCATTTGGGCTTTATCCTAAAGGCAATAGAGAATTTTAGAGGGTTTTATCTGGAAACTAATAAAGCTGATAGATTTGACTTTTAGAATAATTTCTCTGAAAGCCCTGTGGAGCATGAATTAGAAAAGGCAAAACTAGAGGCAGTAAGATCAAGTAGATGACATAGTCCATAGTCCACAGCAGATACCGAGGAAAAAGCCATGAGAAATTATATGAATGCCGTAGATCCTGCCTCTCAGCCCTCTCTTGGTTCCTCCTCTTCATCCAGTTATAACAGTTGGGGTGCCTGATTGCTCACTACTGGACCCTCTTCTCCATCTACTCTCTCCCTTTAAAGATCTCAACCAGCCTCTGAATAGTAAATGTCAGCCATATACTGATGACTTCTAAATTTATCTTTCTCACACCAACCTTCAGACTAGGTATACTTAACTGCTGCAAGACATACCCACTTTAGGTATGTAATTGCCATCTCAAATTGTATCAAAAATGGACCTCCAGAAAATGACCATTTATAACTCCTAAATAAATAGTTGACTTAGGCAATAAGCATCAATAGGTGCTTAAACCATTATGTGAAAAGTTATGGTGAAATGGATAATCACATGAGGCAAAATTATCAACTTTGTAATGGCGGAGTTGCGAGGTTACAAAGATAGCCCTTCATAAAGGGCTATCACCACCTGATAACTCTTTAGCCAGAAGCTGGACAGCCTTAATTTTGTGCCAACTGATAAATTATGATATGAATTACAGCACCAAAAATGTTTGATATGAATCTAATCAAGCTTTAGGATGTAACTTCTAGTTTACTGGTAAAACAGGGATGGACAAACAAGCTAAATGAGGTCAAGCTAGAACAATCAGGCAAATTCAGAATGTCAAGTATACCATAGAACAACTGAATCAGTTTCCTTAGCCAGTAGCATGGGAAAAAAAGGGGGGGATGGGCTTGACAGGAGGGGAAAGAACTGTTCAAGGGAAAAAGAGACTTAGGAATCATAACATTTAAGAGCAATATGAAACTTTGAATTTTGAATACTAGGTCTCTGGATTAATGAGGTCTTGATAATGGTACAAACATCCAAGACTAGGAGCAATGAAGAGAAAATTATTACTCAGTATATAAAATGTTAAAATGCAAGTTCTTGTGAAACCTTTAATGTGAAGATGACCATAGGCCAGTCAGTGGTTCTCGACTAAGGGCAATTTTGACCCCCAGGTGACATCTGGCAATATCCAGAGGGGAAGGAGTGGGATGCTTCTGGAATCTGGTATGCAGAGGCTAAGAATTCTCCTCAACCCCCTACAAAGCACCAGACAGCCATCCTCAACAAGGAATGATCCATCCCAAAATGTTAGTGCCAAGGTTAAGAACCCTGGGGCTCCTGGGCGGCTCAGTTGGTAAAGCATCTGCCTTCAGCTCAGGTCATGATCCCGGGGTCCCGGGATGGAGCCCTGCATCCGGCTCCTTGCTCAGCGGGGAGCCTGCTTCTCCCTCTGCCTTGACACTCACTCTCTCTCTCTCTCCCTCAAATAAATAAAACCTTAAAAAAAAAAGAAGACAAAGAAACCCCACAGTAGGCAATCAAATGTCTACACAAAGAAAGCAGAGCCCAGGGTTAATATGTTTACTTTGATCTTTGCACAGTTGCTGGCACATAGTAAACAAAAATATTTGATAATCTCCTTTACATTGAATAAGCCTTCATATTCTTAGGAAACTGGTGGGGAGAGGCAAAGAGAGAAATATAGTTTGGGGGGCTGAAGCTTAGAAGACAGATCTTAGAAGAATTTATAAATGTACCTCATTAGCATAAACGTGGTGATAGAAACCTTGGGAGTGAATGAGAACTTCTGCAGCAGTGGTCCTCAAACCTCACCATGGATGGCAGTCACTTGGGCAGTTTTGAGAAAATGCAGATGCTTGGTCTAAGCCCAGAGTTTCTGCTTTAAATGTCTGGCAGTGGAGGGTATAATAACCATCATATTTTTTAAAGACTCCTCATATTGTTTTAATGTGTAGCCAGTATTGGAAAGCTAAGATTTTTTTTTTCTGAACACAAATGAACTGTATTCATTATGATGGGTTTATACATAAAACATACTGCGTTCAGTGTGGTAGCTCAAAAAGTTTTAGCAGTTTTTGTGGGTTTGGCACAGCAAACAGGAACTCACTGTTGGTTGCTTTTGGTAAAAGAAAGGCTAGAAAGTCCTTGGCACAACATAGAGGAAAGAATTTGAAGATTTTGTGAGGTAAGAAAGTAGATTAAATGGATCATGTGTCTTATTCCTATATTCTGCCAGGGCCATGAAGATTCCTTTCCCCTGCCAATAAAACAGAGCAAAAAAGGAAATACCCAAATATTTAAAAGTGCTTTGCTGGCTTTATTTTTTATTTTTATTTTTTTCTGAGCTGTGAATCCTTGTGGAAAGAGCTGCAATAAAAATGGTATTCCTGATCTCAGTGGATCTCAGTGAGGAGCCAGCTGAGGCCTGGCCCAGGTGATGACTGTTAACAGTCTGAAGCAAAGTGGGTATTGTTTTAATAGCCAGATGCTACACTCGGGGATCAGGGAATGGCTTCAGTAGCAGAAATCTCTGGCTATGGTTAATTAATCATGGGGTCCCCAGGAATGAAATAGAAAGACAGCCAATTAAGGTGTGTCTTGATTTATTTAACCAAAGTTATTCTAGGTCTGGTGAACAGAGGCCTCACTGGAACCAGTGTGCTAGAGACTTTTGGGTTCACAGACCAGCATCACCCAAGGAAGGGGAGGCTAGGACCTACGAGGAAAGATCCTGCTGTAACCTTCTGCCTTATCTTCCCTACTGGGGCTGGCCGTTGTTAACCTGAATACTTGTGCATTGAGGAAAGGGAAATACCTAAGCTCAGGAAATATTGGATATTGGCTCCAAATTTATCACTGATTCCTGGGGACCTATAATTCCACTATAGTTAGTTGGTTAGGGTTTGGAATCATTATGGAGCCCAGGTGATAAGTGGAGTTCTGACCTGAATTTTTTTCATGGTATTGTGTGGGATTCCCAAAAATATCTTGGGATCATTTTCTCAGATGCTAAGGGAATTGTTGGAATGGATATTTTAGGAATTTAGATAATTTAGGATATTTTAGTTCCTCACTCACACCTATTAAAAAAAAGGCTATCATTTTGGGAGGGGCCCAGTGGAGGCCATTTGGCACTCTCTTTCCCTGCCAAAACAGAGAATGAACAGGAGCTTGCTTCCTGAAAGTCAAGATTTGGTGATTAATTTAATTAGGCTGGATTGGCTTTTGCTCTCCCATAAGTCATGGGGAATGACAGTAGATTATTGAAAACAAAATCAGCTGAGGCTCCAGTTGTGGCTGCTATTGCGATTTTTTTTCTCCTTACCAGAATAAATTAGTGTATCTTCTAGCACTAAGTGTGCAGTTATGAATCTTGCCAAAACATTTTTTATCCATTTTGGTTTATAGGTATTATCAGAAATTTGCCTTCATTGACATAAACACCAATAAATCTTTATTGTTATGCCTCAGGAATACATCAGCTTTCCAGTTCTATGCTACAGTCCAGTTTCTGGGAATGTCACCTCTTTGATCCAAGTGGTACATCACTTTGATCCAATACCCACAAAACATTATGTTGATAGCACACGAAGACAGAACGTGGAAATGCTCCTGGTTGCTCTTATAAGTCATATATGTAAAATTCTATAAAAATAAAAGTAAAAATTCTGGTATGACACTAAAGGCCCTGGGAGCTTGAGGATCTATGGCATTCCAAGATACTCCTTTCAAAAACGGTTATCTAAATTTTGGATGCAGCATATTTGTATGTCTTACTCTGACCATTAACAAGATGACCCAAAATTTATCCATCTTTAATTGGGGTCCATAATAAAAGAAAGCTGAGCACCTGGTTCAGGGTTTCAGTGCAAGTAATTGTCAACTGGTCATTATGACCCAGAATCCTTTATCGTGCTTGAATTGTTTGTAGCTGACTGAGGTACTGAATGGACTTGCTAACTCCAGGTAGGAGATACTCAAAGAAGGATCCTCAAGTTTGGACAAAGTCCATGCCCCCTTCAGTAACTTTTTGTTAAAAAAAGTCTTGCCTTGATATTAGCTCTGGAGGGAACTGACTCCGGGGTTCCATTTGGTTCATGCTGTCAATAATGAACTATGTGCTATTCAATGAACCCAGCCATAAAGTTTGTGGTATCAAATAATTTAATAACGGAACAGGTCCTACATCCCTATGCCTTCTGCAAACTGCCACACTTGCTTAAACTCACATCTATGGCCTAGAGGGAGTTTCCTATGAGCAATTGACAGATGATATAAAAGTCAATTGTACATCCCAGTTTAGGTACTAGAGGGAGTGGAGCATCCTGGTTTAAATGTGGCTCCACACAGTATGCCTATACCAGATTAAAGAAGATTGCTGGCTCGTAGGACAATGGAGAATAAAAATCACATTAGTAGGAAGAACTTGGGCTTTACATGTTAGACACTTTTCATGGAAGAAGATCTGGCCTGAGGTCAAGATATATACTGATTCCTAGCAAGGGGCTAATGGTGTATTCCTTAGGATTTGGAAGGAACAAGATCAAAAGTTTGGTAAAAAGCAAGCTTATGGAATGGGTAAAACTATGGGGTGGATCACTTAAAATAGTCTGAGAGCCCGGAAATATATGTGCTTCGAGCAAATACTCAGCAGAAGGCCCGTAATGGAGAAGAGCCTCCCTAATAATCAAGTGGACAGGATGACTTTCTGGCTTGGTGTCTGATCAGTGATCTTATCAACAGAGCCATATTGGGCTAGGAGACCTAAGGAAGACAATCAGAAGGGAGTAACAGGAAAATGGGAGAGGACATTGCAAAAGACAAGAGGCATAAAATTTTTGCCAAATGGTTCTGGAAGCCTAGATGAAGCCAGAGACGATGGATATGTAGCTGCAACATGAACAGGTACAAGTTTTTCTTTACCATCCTAGATTTAAGAACAGCAAGGCTAAATTGACCCAAGTTTGGGGGTTTACTGGTAGGTATATCAAGAAGTACAGCTTGATGGGCGCCTGGGTGGCTCAGTTGGTTAAGCGACTGCCTTCGGCTCAGGTCATGATCCTGGAGTCCCGGGATCGAGTCCCGCATCGGGCTCCCTGCTCAACAGGGAGTCTGCTTCTCCCTCTGACCCTCCCCTCTCTCATGTTCTCTCTCTCTCTCTCATTCTCTCTCTCAAATAAATAAATAAAATCTTAAAAAAAAAAAAAAGAAGTACAGCTTGAAGGGCAAGTTGGATAGGAAGTAGGGGAATTGTTGCTTTCCCCAAGGAGAGTCTCCTCCTTCCAACAGTGGCAACTTCTCCAAAAAACGTTTTACAGAAGAAATAGTTTGACATGAAAGGTGTTAAGATTATGGTGAAAAGGCACAAGAGGACACAGGGTGAGAGCAGGACTGGGAGACATGACAGAAAGATAATGCACAGTGGACCACCTGTGTTCAGTTCACTAGCAACCAGTGCACAGGCCTGCCTACAAAGCTCATTCCTTTATTTCTGAAAGCAGCCATGCCTGCGCGGTAGCAGAACTAGACGTCTGAGGCACTGAGCATTCTAGTCATGGCATGGTTGCACTTATATACCACGGGTTCCATGCTAAGTAGGCAAACAAGTGATAAGTGATAGGCTGAAAGAAAGAGAATTAAAAGATTAAAGAAGCATGTGGGTCAAAAGCAATGTATTTTTGCAACCCACCTCTGCTCTGCCATCAGTATTTTCTTGACCATACTACAATTGTTTTTTTCCATGTATTTGTTCTACTCTTCTCACTGGAAAACCTGCTCCCATCTGCCAATTCATACAACTTTTTCAAAACCTTGCTCAGAACTCATCTCCAAAAACTATTTTTTTAATCACCCTAATTATGGCTTAATTTTAATCCACCCTTAATCTACATCTTGATTTTGTGCTATTTGAAGATGGTGCATTATAGTAATTTGCACCTGTTGATGCTTCTCTGAAAGTGTTTTCACTTATTACGTGTGCATCTGTTATATTTCCCTACCCAAACTAAAAAATTTGCTAGCAAGTACCCGATCTTTTCTTTTATCCTTGGACATGGTGGATCTACCAGTGAGCTTATTGATACAAAAGAGATGTTCAAAATGTTTACTTTGATTTGGCTCATATAGATGGGCTCTGAAGTGTTAAATCCAAGATTTTACTAATAAATCTAAATTTTATATTTTTATCGGGGATGAAAAGTACAAACTTGAATTTTAACTTTGTGTTTCTGGTTTTTTTTTTTTTTTGGTTTTTTGTTTTTAAAGATTTTATTTATTTATTTATTTATTTACTTATTTATTTATTTATTTATTTGAGATAGAAAGAGAGAACACACGAGCAGGGGGTAGAGGCAGAGGGAGAAGCAGGCTCCCTGATGAGCAGGGAGCCCAACACAGAGCTAGATCCCAGGACCCTGGGATCATGACCTGAGCTGAAGGCAGACACTTAACCAACCGAGCCACTCAGGTGATCCTGTGTTTCTGTTTTTTGAAAACATAAACTGAATCCTACTGCAAAGGCATTTTTGCCAGGAGCAAAACCAGTGAACTTTAAAACCCAGAAGTGTAGAAACCAGTAAAACACACCTTTAGAGTGCTTTACTTCAACTAGCAATTCAGTAAGGGAGCGTGAAAAATATACAATTAAGATCATACCTTTCAATAAAAAAAAATTCAATAAAAGTAAAATAAATTCAATGAAAAATAAAATAAAAAGATAATAGTAATAGTAATCATTTTTTTAGAGGAGTTTTCATTCATAATAAAAATTATATGGAAAAATACTGAAATTGTTACTAAAAAGGAGAATATAAATTAATCTATGATGTTAGTGAGATAGTTCGCACACCAGAAATTATTTTATATTTTAATACCAACAGTGTTAGTTAATACAGTACTAGCATTTTTCATGGGGTCCTTTTACAAATTAAATCCTTGAATTCAAATAGGTTTCATTTTGACAAATGCTGCTTTATAATGTTACAGAAAATATTTCCCCTGGAAAAAAAATACTTTGTTTACTCCGTTCACAAAAGATATTGCCAGTGTTTGATAAACGCTCTTTTTTTTTTTTTAAGACAACCCTCAAAATAACATGTAGGCTTATATATCTTATGGGATATGTCAAAGATTCTGAGCCTTACATTTTAAAAGATTTGTTCATTGACAATACATATGGATCTAAAAATGATATGACATCTAAGAAACTGGTCCATTTTAACTAGTTCCAAATATGATCATTTAAGTCTGATCTAGAATAATGTGGGGTTTTTTAAGATTACTGAATATAATTTAAATGGCTACTTACAGATTGTGGATGGGTTGTTTAATTGTGCTGGGTTATGCTGAGGAAAGTCTCCAGTAAGGGGAAGATTTGACAAGATAGACAATTCTTCTGATTCCTTTGTTTTGGGGTCTATAAATGAGTGAGAAAAAGCTCCAGGAGACGAGTCATGAGACCCAGGTTAAGCTATGACCTTTCATATGTAAATATATATATATATGTAAATATATATATATATATTTATATATATATATAGTGTGTATATACATATATATATATATAGTGTGTGTATATATAGTGTGTGTATACATATATAGTGTGTGTATACATATACACAAATATGTGTGGAACATGCATTCATTTGTATGACATGGTTTGGTGCTTATTATGAAATTTTCTATCATATCAAATTCTAAAATGAGATTACAAAGCACTGTAATCACAGGCCACTGACCAAAGCTTAGAAACATTTTCATTATTTGGCTTCTATTAAAATTGACATTTATATCAAATTTTAGCTATTTTAGGGTTTTTAGGACTTAAGTTTTAAGTCCAGAAATTCAGAATGAATTGCTTCAGTTTGCTACTTTAAGTTGTTAGTATAGATTTTGTTTGGTTTTTATTTAACTTTTAAAAAAAATCTCAAAGAACGTTTTTAATCTCACCTACTAGCATTAGACACTCTTTAACTGCTGTGTCTTTTATTTTGCAAGAGCAATCTCATATCTATCCCAAAGGTCAATTTCTGTTGCTACATGTAATGATTAGGCTAGAAGTCTGGTGAAATTATTTGTTGAAACAGCATATGATTGCCATAAATTTTATTTTATTTTATTTTATTTTATTTTAATTTTTAAAGATTTTATTTATTTATTTGACAGAGAGAGAGACAGCGAGAGCAGGAACATAAGCAGGGGGCATGGGAGAGGGAGAAGCAGGCTTCCCGCCGAGCAGGGAGCCCGATGTGGGACTCGATCCCAGGATCCTGGGATCATGACCTGAGCTGAAGGCAGACGCTTAACGACTGAGCCACCCAGGCACCCACCGTAAATTTTAAAATATAAAATTTTAGGGAACCAGGCTCTATCATATCATAAATACATGGTAAGTTATTCTAGTGTAGGTAATAAGTCCGATTCCCCCTATAAAAATTGTCCTTATTCCATTATAATCATACTCGTGTAATTAATTATATTACAAATAAGTTGCTTAAGGCTGGAAACATGTATATTTCTTTCTATCCCTTAAATCAACTGATTAACTCTGCTATGCAATAATAGGAATTAAGGAAATAATTATGTAATGAATGTATGAAGGAATATCACAGGTTCCCAAATTATCTGAATAGCACGAGAAGAGAAAGTGCTTCTCCCTGTACTCTACAAAACATGGCTAGCTACTTGTTCACCCAGCAGTATCCTGTGTCTATCTGCCAGGGAACTGCCGTTAATATTTCTCAGGTTCCACAAGCAAACTCTACTACTTTTAGGGAGGAAAGAAGAGTTATGTTGAGCCTATTTAATTTATTTTTAATGTTTCTCCACCAGGTCCATGGCTGTATGAAAAATAAGACTTAAAATTCATAACATTATTTAGAATTTATTTAGAATTTTCACTGGAGACAGGGAATGGCCTAGTCAGAAATTTAGTAAAAATTGTTCTCTAACTAGTCTCCTAACAGATTCCTTCCTCTGCCTTGGGTCCTCTATTCCCAACACAGAAGCTTCTGAGATCCTCTTTAAATGGAAATCACATTGTCACCATGCCGCGCAAATACCTCCAATAGTTCCCCATTTCAGTCAAGTAAAAACCAAAATCCTCAAAATCGTTTACAGGGTCTCTCCTGCCACCTCCTCTCCCTTTCTAAATCCCGTCCTCTGCTATCCTCCTTGTATGCTGCTCAGCCCACGTTAGTCTTCTTGCCGTTCCTTGACCCTGCCAGCCATGCTCCTGTCCCAGGGCTTCATACAGGTTATTCCCCACTGCCCGGAATGTTTGCTTCCCCACATGGCTTCTCCCTCCCTCCCCATCTTCATTCAAGTCTTCGCCCAAACGTCAGCAAGACCTCACGGTCGACCTATTTAAAAGTGTAGCCCACCACTACATCCTATGTCCCTTAGCCTGATTTCTTTCCCTTAGACTATCTCCTAACAACTGTAAATTTAACTTGTTTATTTCACTTATAGTCTGTCTCCCCCCCCACCCAAGAATGTGTATAGACTGCGTAAACAGGATATTGTATCTGTTTTATTTTCTGTCATTTCTACAGCATTTAGACTAGTCCCTGGAATATAATAGAAACTCAAATAAATATTTGTTGGATGAACAAACAGATACACAAATTTTGCCTTAATTTTATCAGTTTTCAGTTATGTTAGAGTCATAAAGTTACTAATGAAAAGATGAATAAATAAGCTACATAATCTGAAATCTGACTGATACAAATAAGTACCACATTTTATAAATGAAATACAATCACAAAAATGAATAGCACATTTTCTTTTTCTTTGTTTAAATTTATTCATTTGTCAGAGAGGGAGAGAGCACAGGCAGGGGGAGCAGCAGGCAGAGGGAGAAGCAGGCTCCCCGCTGAGCAAGGAGCCGGATGTGGGGCTCGATCCCAGGACCCTGAGATCATGACATGAGTTGAAGGCAGATGCTTAATCGACTGAGCCACCTAGGCATCCCAAATATCACATTTTCTCATAATTTATAATATATTGAGACCTTGAGCATATTTGAGGAATATATTCAACAGAATGGATCACCCATTCTGAGCAGGACTTATCACCCTGTGGTCATACGAGAAAGTCAGATCCATCCCCATACTGCTTCAAACTGCAGCTGAAGTGGAAATTGTTCTGACTGTAAGATGAACGACCTCCAGATCCAGACTAATGTGAATTAAAAAATAAAAACAAAAACAAAATTTAAATTAGTCATGAACGATTCCCTCAGTTGGGCCTATTGTACTAACTTGGTAAAGTACTAACTAACCATACTACCTGACAAAGTTATTCAACACTTTAGAGTCTGCCATTGCATGGACTTATAAACAGGTCCTGGCCACATGAACTTCTATTTACATCAGAAACCAGAATCCAGTGAAGCCTTTAGCTTTAGGTGAAGCTTACATGGAGAGCAATGCGGGAGGAGAAGGACATTTGGCCACATCAGTCAAATCAAGTTTGGTGATCAGTAGGCTGATAGAGATCAAAGCAATCTCATCCTGCCAGTTCTTCTGCATCCCCAGCACCTGGCATACTCTACTTATTCATTCCTTCAATACTTTATTTCTTTGTTCAGAAATGTTTATCGAGAACCTACTTGTATTAAAAACGTACTGCTGGAGGGATGCCTGGGTGGCTCAGTCAGTTAAATGTCTACCTTTGGCTCAGGTCATGATCCCAGGGTCCTGGGATGGAGCCCTTCATCCGGCTCCCGGCTCAGCGGGGAGTCTGCTTCTCCCTCTGCCAGCCACTTCCCCTGCTTGTTCTCTCTCTCTCTGTCAAATAAATAAATAAAATCTTAAAAAAAAAAAAAAGGACCTCTGGAGCTAAAGTAGCGAACAAGAACCAACACAGTCCTTGACAGGATGGAGCTTACATCTAACAGATGTAGCATAACACAATTATGGTATCTATTACAAAGGAGAAGCAGACCTTGATAAGAAAGCATACAACCTAGATCTGACCTAGTTTGAGATGCAAGATACAAAGTCTCATAGGAAGTGATTAAGAGCCTAAGGATAGATATGAGTTAATAAGGCAAAAGAGAGGAAGACAATGTATACAGGGGTGGCAGTCTGAGGTAGGAAGGTAAGTGGCACTTTTAAGAAATTAAAGTGTAAAGAATAGGAATGTAGGGAGGAATAAAATGACTCTAATGTGTGAGGCAGGAGATAGTTCTTAGAATGCCTTGAAGTCAGTGTAAGGAATTTTAATTTAATCAAAGAGTTTGGAAGAGTCTGTGGGATTTTAAGCAGGAGATTGACATGATAAGACATGATTAGAACCTGGTTTTCAGAAAAATAAATCCACCCCAAGTATAGAATATAACATAGCTTGGTATATAAAATCTCAGCAGCTGCCATGTTGATAACAGAAGGGGCAGGGTAAAGTCAGGATTTGTTAAAAGGATAGTTAGATAACTTCTTTTGTTAACTTCTAACAAGGTCTTTGGATGTCTCTAGTGATAATCTGAAATGAGCTTTCCTAGGGCTATTTTTTAAGTTGTGCTTTTCATACATTAGAGTAGAGAGGGAAAGACCCCAATTGAGAGGCTATTGAAGTAACCTGTATAAACTACGAGGATGCTTGGACTCGGGGGGGGAATGGTGATGGAGATGAAAAGATTCTGAAGACAGAAAATAGAATCAGTAAGCCTTGCTGATTAATTGGTTATGAGGTAGGCTGGGTATAAATGGAAGCATAGTTGGTTATTTACTAGGCTCATGAACAGAGAAATAACTGGAAAATTGTGAGTTTGGTATCGAACATAGAGAGAGAGAGATGCCTGGGCGACATCCAAGTGATAATGCAAAATGGTACTGGGTAAATGGGTTTAAAGCATGGAGGAAAGATCTGGGCTAGAGATAGAAATGTGAGTGGTTTGCACATAGATGGTAACTGAAGCCATTTGAATGGATAAAGATGGAGTCTAAACAATATAATGAGAAACGAGTTTGCCTTAAGGAACTCACATGTTTCAGGGTTGGATATAGGAAAAATGGTCATCAAAAGATACTGAAAATAAGTTACCAGAGAGATAGGATGAAAACCAGTCAGCATCAGCCTGCATGTTTATGGAATGAATGTGTATAGGAGAGATCTGGGAACATACTTTTGGATTCCTCCCTTACCAGCAAAACAAAATGTTTCCTCATAGTGCACTTGCATATCACACATGATATACAGTTACCTATGCCTGCTGGGAGCATCCATTCCTGGCTGTAGAAAGTGTATTATCCCTACCCCCAGATATATGCCCTCATTGCCCTGGTGCTTGGTCTTGGGTGTGGCTGGCCCACCCTGGTCTCATATCTAGGGGATAGGCATCGAGAGTGACAAGTTGGCCTTAGTTGGCACACCATCATCACCACCTAGTCAGACCACATGCTTTATGCATTCCAGCCAGCTTCTCAGGAAGAGACCTAAGTCATGGGAAATGACATCCTAGGTTAGGTACCATGCTGACACGGCAGGAAAGCCTATCCTTTCCTTTCCTCCCTTAGACATACGTTCTTCACTAATGGGTGGGGGTTGTAGGAGGGTAGGGGGCAAAAAAGGAGTAGTCATATACCTAGAGTGCTTAGAGGTAAATGCCGTAAAGAGTACTTCTCAACTTTTCATGTGCACAAGAATTACCTGGGGTTCTGGTTAAGATGAAGATTCTGATCAGTTCATCTCATTTGCTGCCTGAGATTCTATATTTTCAACAAGCTCGCAGGCTATGGGAATGCTGCTACCGACACTTTCAGTAGCAGGGTTTAACTTATATTTGTAGGCTAGCAAGCCGGAAGAGAAATTAACCACCTAAGCAGCTAAAGCAGAAACTGATCAAGAGAGACATGGCATGCTATGTGATGCCCAGATCTGACCTCTAGGTTCAGGAACAAGTCCTCCACAAGGTGTATGGATGGTGGTGCCCAATTAATGTGCATCAAAATTGGATACTTAAATAAAGGGCTCTACCATTATGGGCTTCGTGCTCATTAGGTGCATGGATCCAGGAGAGTTTGAAGCATGATGTATTTATAACACAGATATAAGGTAAAATTTTCCTGGGTCAGCAGCATCTTCAGCTATGATTTTGCTTGGGAATGTAAAGAAGATTCCTGGTGGTAAAAACAATGAAGAAATATTTCTGGTAAGAAAACTGAGTCTAAAGGGGTGCATGGGTAACACAGTCGGTTTAGTGTCCAACTCTTGATTTCGGCTCAGGTCGTGATCTCAGGGTTGTGAGATTGAGCCCCACATCAGGCTCTGTGCTGAGCACAGAGTCTGCCTGAGGTTCTCTCTCTCCCTTTCCCTCTCCCTCTGCTCCCCTACTCCTGCTCTCTCTTTCTCTCTCTCAAAAATAAATAAATAAATAAATAAATAAATAAATAAATAAAAATAAATTGTAAAAAAAAAAGGGAAAATTGAGCCCACTTAATTTTTGAAAGTGCAAATTGATAAGATATATATTATGCTTTTTGTGCATGAGGGAGCCTAGAAGAGTTATATTTGGATCAGCAGTTAAATTCCAAAATAAAGTAATACTTCTATACCTGTACAACTTTTCCTTCTTAAAGTATGCTCAGAGTAAAAGAAACAACTGAAAAAAATATGATGTTAAGAGAGACAGAGTAAAAGGAACTAGAGAATATATAATATAAAGAGAAGCAGATAAGGAAAATTAAAGGAGGATTTTTACAGGGGAAAAACAATTTCATTTTATTGTAAAACCTAAATGAATAAAAGAAGACTTTGAATGTGAAGATGATTAAAAAGACAAAATCATTAGCTAAAGATATTTACAAGTTTAGACTCTTTCATTTTGATTGTAATTTTAATTAGCTGGACACTGGGGGGGAAGAAAATGAAAGCCTACATCATCTACTTACTCTTTAAATTGCATTCCACCTTAATTTTCTGCTCTTCAGTTCTTAATTTTCCCTATTTTTGTTCTAAGTAATCCGGTTATCAGGCTAAAGTGATTTTCCCTCAGCCAGGTTTAGCATTCAGTATTTGCTTTGCGTCTGTAAACCAAAAGTTCACCCCATTGCTTTAGTTTTTATTCTTTCAATAGCAAAAACTCCCTACAGGTAATTTTTTCCCCAGTCCTTTGTCTATACACCAGGGTGCTTTGTATACCCATGACAGTTAGATGACTAATAACAAAGACTTCTATTTTTAAAATAATTATGCTCTATTTACACAGCTTTCCACAAAATTTACTCATAAAGTTTAGATGGCAGCAAAGCTTTAAAAAATCTGTAGTTTTACTATTCATTAAAACCATTTTTTTCTGTGTGCAGGCAAGTTGCTTGTTTCCATTTCTCTGATAAAGTAGAAGCCAAAAAATCAGTATTAGTTAATCAAGTCTAGGATTTATATCTGTGTGAATAAAATTTTTAAAAATAACATTGATATAAAACAAAACACATCTGTTTAGAATAACCTACTTTAGGAAGGGTTTATCTTCAAGATATTATCTGGCTTTTTGGTAGGCTATTTATTTTGCATTGGTTAAAGAAAACAAAATTAGCATAGCTAACCATGTATTATGTGTCTCTCAGTTTGCCCTGTCTTCCAAAAGAAATTCTCTTGAATAATGCAAAGTAACAATGTTGGAGTGCCCTGAGGTCTGTGAATGAAAGGCACTATTTAAGTGGTGACAATTATTATTATTATTATGCCATGGATAAAGAGTAACAATTGGCTTTAAAAACCCATTGTGGATAATTTCATTTTGCTCCCCCATACCTCAGATACAATCAGAGCACAGAGTTCTCAGCATATGATATACACTCAAACCAGGACAGCATATATACAGTGATAAGGAGTATAAATGTAATTATCCTAGTAATTAAACACCTAAAAAATAGCACTGGCTGCCAGTCAATAGCCATTCGGGATGGTATAATTTAAGGAACAGCAAAAAAAACCCCAAAAAACCAAAAACAAAAACAAAAAAAAAACCCAGCCATACATCACCAGTTGTCTCAAAATGCCATAATTTAATTTGCATTTTTAAAGGCTTTCCTTACTTTAAAATACAAATACGCCTTGAGATGAATGATTCTTTGAACCTTATTCATTGTCGCATTGTTGTAATGAGTTCCACATACTTTCCAGATGCAGTGTGGAAGAAAAGGGGTGGAATAAGAGAGGGGAACTAAGAAGTAGAAAGAAGAAATTATAGGAGCTGTTGAGGGTGAAAAATGCAGAAAATGAACTATAAGAGCAAGAGAGCTCAAGTTCTTAATTTTGCCCAAGAATGTGATGATAATTAGCATTAAAATCATTAGAAAGTGTTGTAAGGGATTGCTACAGAATCCTCTTACCTGGAAGTCTTTTAAAATTGGATACTTGGGTCTTTCTGGCATGGTACTACTAGTAGAGGGTGGTGACATTGATTAATTGTCCTGTCTAGGATAAACCTCTTTGAAATGTACTATACCTGAAAGGTCTTTTTCTTTAATGCACTAATGGAATGATGTACCAATTTGTTTATAATTTGGATATGCTGCACTGAGATTTTATTCCAGTATTTCTTGTCTCTCCCATTTGCTAAAGACTGATTGCAAAGTGTCTTCTAGACTCTTGTATAGAAATCAACTGGAGTGCTTTTTAAGTATTTGGATCCCTGAGGCCCTGTCCTTCTTTGGGATCAAATAAGCCCAATTTGTGAATCTGTAGACACCTCCCAAGATGAGGGAGGAATGTTTTAGGAGTTAGAAAGTGGCGAAGCATGGTATTCTCCAATAACATGATATTACTGACACCTGCTGGGGCTCCCCATCAGGGGCATTCCCCAAACTGGGTTGGGTATACATCCTCTGGCCCCATGACACCCCCACAACCCCTACCATAACACTTAATAGCACTGCCTTGTAATGCTTGCTTAGTTGGGAAGCCCCTCCTTGACTCTTAAGGCTGAAAATAGGGCCAAATGTTTCTCACGTACTCCTAAGTCTCTGGGATCTAGTATGGTTCCTGGAACATGACAAGTGCTCAGATAATATTCTTTGAATAAAAGAATAAAGTAAAGAATAAACTTGGGGCACCCGGGTGGCTCAGTCTTTAAGCGTCTGCCTTCAGCTCAGGTCATGATCCCAGGGTCCTGGGATCGAGCCCCACATCTGGCTCCCTGCTCCACAGGAAGCCTGCTTCTCCCTCTCCCACTCCCCCTGCTTGTGTTCCTGCTCTTACTATCTCTCTCTCTGTCAAATAAATAAATAAAAATCTTAAAAAAAAAAAAAAGAATAAACTTCTTAAAGGAGAGATGCTTGGGTAAATGAGATAAAATTTTTAAAAAGAAAAGGAACTTGTTCACGACACTGGAATTAAAATTTAAAATTTCTTAAAAAGGAATGTACCTTCCAGCAAAATAAAATAGAGAAATAACAAAAATAACATTAGGAACTAAACATGTTTAAATTCTTACCATGTCAGAAAGTTCTAAGTGCTTTAAATGAAGTTTTTAATTCATACAACCTTACATATGAGATAATACTACTGCTATTATTTTATTTTAGAATAAAGGAAGGGCTAGTAGCTCTTGCCCAAAGTCACATATCTAGCAAGAACCAGGACTGAAATCAGCCGGATGCCGGAACCCCAGCTTGAAGCTATTACTCTGCGGAGTGTAGGCAATGAGGAAGGTGCTACCCCAGGAGCCTTGGAGGACGCTAAGAACAGGCTCTTGCTTTCAGGGAGGCTTACAATAATTAACAATACATGTTTAACTTGCTCACTTTTTTTCTTTGAAATTTAAGAGAAGATGAGAGGGGATTGGGGGAGAGAGAGAGAGAGGGAGGGAGAGGACCAGGGAGAGAAGGAGGAAGGAAAGAGGAGGTGGGAGGGAAGCAGCCTTGGTTCTTAACCAGCAAGTTTGTGACCCATTTTATACATGTTTGATTCTATTCCCAACTAGCAGCAATGAATGAAAAACTCTCAAACCATCAACCAGCACTTAACCCATAAATTTTTTTCACCATTCTTTGAATATTTATTAAAATGTCTGAGAATTATTCTTTACTAGAAAAAGAAATCTTTTCTTTGAAAATAACTTGAAATTTTTTCTGCTGTCCAAATAACCAACACATCCTTTATATGTCTCTCTCTATATATATATAAATACATATATATAAAATTTTTCCTAGGCCTTTAATCTCACACTACCATTTCAATACTACCACCATAGTGTTTATGTATAGTCTAAAACTATCCAATGATGTGGCATAAAATAGCCAATTCATTTTTATGGATGATCATAAAACCTTAGAAGAATTTAAGGTTATCAAGTCTTTAAACAAAAATAGCAACAATAATATAAGGTAAAAAGAGAGATATAACTTTTGACTTGTTAGAGTAAAGGGTTCAGGTGCAGGATGAAGCATATATATCAAAGACATAGGAAATGTCATTACTTTGAAAAGAAATAAAAGAATAACAAGTTTAGAAAATTAACTATCAAATTACAATTTTTTTAAGAGGGGCAGTTAAAATGTTGATGAACAAATATAAGATGATGACTCAGGGGCACTAAAAATACGAAATGTGTGGGTTCTTCTAGATAATACAATAAGTACCGGGAGTTTCACTTTATAGCCCATTGTGATTAAACAGCATATTGCTGAAAATGCAGATGTGATACTGCCATAGTAAAACCAGCCTTTTAAAAGATGTTTCTAATTAAATCATGAAAAATCAAAAAGAAAATGTTGAGAGAAGGCATTTTGAAGATTTTATTAATGATGCATTCATGGAGAGGGCTTTGATTTGAACTAGCAAATGCTTAATGCTACTGCACAAAATGATAGATAAGCATTTTTCCCTGAAAAAGTTTTCTTTCAGAGCAAAAACTTTCTTGTAATACAAACACCTTTTGATTCAGTTAAAATCTAGTAATAAGAAACTTTGATGTTTAACAATGTTTTAATTAATCTGTATCTGCCTATGACTTAGATGTATTGATTTCTATCTTTTCTCACAGAGCTTTCTACTTCTAAACAAGATTCCTTTTAACATTCAACAATTTTTCTCAGGAGGTATAGACAGCATTGACTTTACTGGAAATTGATATCAAAGCATCAAGTGTAAATTGTTCTGCTGCAGAAGCTCTTGTGAAATGTTTTCTGAAGAAACCCAGGGAAGATCCAATTTAGGATTAATCTATGAAATGTATTAATAATTTCAGAAGGTGACAAATAAATGCCTTGTTATTTTAAACACTATTACCTCCTCATGCACGGGCTAATGGCTCACTATCCTTTGAAACTCAGCTCAAGATTCACCATAACTGGGAAACTTCCTAATTCCTTTCTTCCTTTTTTGACTCCTATGTGATCTCCTATCAAACTGTGGACAGCCCACTCTTTATAAAACTCTAATCCCTTGGGGAGCCTAGGTGGCTCAGTCAGTTAAGCGACCTATTCCAGATTTCAGCTCAGGTCATAATCTCAGGGTCCTGGGATCAAGCCCTGCACTCTTTATAAAACTCTAATCCCTTGGGGAGCCTAGGTGGCTCAGTCAGTTAAGCGACCTATTCCAGATTTCAGCTCAGGTCATAATCTCAGGGTCCTGGGATCAAGCCCTGCTTTGGGCTCCACACTCAGCCGGGAGTCTGTTTGAGATTCTCTCTCCCTCTCCCTCTGCCCTTCCCCCTGCTCACACTCTCTCTTTCCCTCTAAAATAAATAAATAATTCTTAAAACAATAACCCTATAATCCCTTATCTATAATTCTGAAATCTAAAAATCTATGAAAAAGAAGCTTTCATGCTTGGTGCAAGTTTATTTGAAGTCAGGACCTGTAAGATTCTCTGCAGAAATAGTAATGTGCCTGTTGATCGTAGGAGCACTTCCCCAGAGCATACTAGGGCGTTGGCAGAATATATGGCAAATGCACAATAATAGTCTTCTAAAAATCTGAGGAATTTTGAAACACATCTGGCCCCAGGAGGTTTAAGTTAGCAATTGTGGACCTATATTACTATATCATATTGTAATTATTGGTTAATTGTCTGGGAAGTCCTGTGACCAAGTACTGATTTTTATTGACCTTTGTAGGGTGATCTTGATTTGCCCAGAACTAAGGGATTTTCTGGGATACAGGACTTTCAGTGCTAAAACCGGATAGGTCCCGGGCAAATAGGGATATTTGATTTTCAGCCTCTAGCACAGTATAAAGTTCATACTAGATATTCGAAATATACTTGCTGGATGAATGAATGAATGGTCTTCAAATATTCTCTGGTCAGTAGTAAAAAAGCCTGAAAACATTCCCAGTGAAAAATTCACCCAAATCAATTCAGACTGCTCCCTACCAGAATGAGGCCATTAGAGTGTTAACTTTCAAATGTTTTAACAGGCACTTTTTAATTCATTCTTATAATCTTCCCAGCTATCCATTTGGTTAAATCCAAAATCAGATGGCCCAAAGTGAGTCAAAATCCTCGTTGGTGTGTTCTGGAAATTACTCATATTTTACTTTGATATTTACAGTAACTCTAACACCTATGATGGAAATAGGTGAATATTAAAATGAATTTGTCAGTAAGCTTTTATTTATTTATTTTGGTCTGGGGTAAATAATAAAGGGATAACATATTTCATGAACATCAGAAAGGTGTTTCTATATCGTAAAATGAATATCATGAAATTTTATTCTCTATTTAATACTAGATTTTCCTTCTTACTATAACCTGAAAGTGGTATGTTTTAATCTCAGGATGGGGTAGTCATATAAAGTACTTCTATACTTATAATTGATGGTAGGCTTTAAAAACCTCTATAAATTATTTTTCTTTATCATAATACTAATACAAATGCATTGTAGGTAAAGGCCCACTCTTACTGTAGCTGCTCTTTGATTTGATAAAAATCCCTTGACTAATCAATTTCTCCCTAATCTATTAGCCCCACTCTGAGCCGGCCTAGACGACACGGATCATCCCCGGACCTATTTTCTCTCCAGGATCGTCAGCCATGACCCTCGTAGCTCATCCCCTTTACAACATTGCACCCTGGCTGATCTGACGGACCACTTTCTCGCTACACTTGCGAGGCTGAGGACAGTCACAAGGAGAAACCTCTGGAGCATGCAGATTGGCACTGTTACACATTTATCATTTCCCACCGTGGGGCCTCAGCGCCATCCCACGATCCTTAGATTGCACCCCGTCAGTTCCCTTTCCCATTTGGACACAGCGACTCTTTAGCCTTACCATATTTTACCATATTTTTCAATTTCCTTACCCAAAGGAGCTTGCCTCATATTTCACATAAAAATTGAGCCTATGAGGTTTGAGACCTCCTCTTATACTCCCTCCACTATCCCCACCCCCACCATTTACCTACACCTACGTTCATATTGACTTGCCTTTCTCAAGTCTCAAAGGGTGAAGTCTACTTCTTTTTGTTTCTCTGCTTCAGGTCTCAGTTCTTGCTGTCTACTCCAAGAACCTACTGTCCTTGGTTATTTTCCTGTTTTATTTTCTCTCATTTTCTTTTTTTCCTATAAATATGTTCAAGTGTCTCCCAAGTCTTAAATGAACAAAGCACTTACAATAGCCACCCCCCCACACACACCCCCTCTACTCTCCCCTGCCTGCCTCCACCACTCCTTTATTGCTTAATAAGCTGCTTTTAAAGAGGAGGTGACTCTTGCTTCCGGTAACTGTCCAACACTCAAATTTCCTGCAGTTGGGTTCTGCAGAGACTAGTGCTGGGGGGAAAAATTACTAATAACTTTCAGGCAAACAAGTTATGTATTGGTTCTCCTCTTAATATCTTAATGAACTCCCCTACTCCATTTACCACTTTGATAATTTTTTTCGAAACTCTACTCCATTGGTTGACATCTTACTGTTACTTCATTTTCAGCGCTCACCTCTGTCCATTCCTTCTTCATTTCCTTGTGGGTTCTTTTTCCTTGCCTGCCACTTTTCGTATGGTGCCCCAGTAAGTTCCACTTTTTACTCACTGTTATTTCTTTTCTTTTACATACTCTCTTTTTTTTTATTTTTATTTTTTTTAAAGATTTTATTTATTTATTTAACTGACAGAGAGAGACAGGAAGAGAGGGAACACAAGCAGGGGGAGTGAGAGAGGGAGAAGCAGACTTCCCGCTGAGCAGGGAGCCCGATGCGGGGCTCGATCCCAGGACCCCGGGATCATGACCTGAGCCGAAGGCAGTCGCCTAACCAACTGAGCCACCCAGGCGCCCCCTTTTACATACTCTCTTGTGTAAAGTGTATAGCAATCTGGTTTTCACGGTTTCACAACACCCACTTAGGATGCTAATGACTTCAAAAAAATGTGTCTTCAGCCCTAGCCTGTTCCCTTCCCTTTATATTTAAATATCCAACTCCCTTTAGGTGTTTTATAACAACCATATATGTGCCATCTCCTAAACTGAACTCATCATCTCCCATCCCCCCCATCATCCCATCTATTCCTACTATATCTATAGTGTGCTATAAATCTATTGTGATTTATAATAAGAAATGTATATTCTGTCTCCAACATCTTCCTGGCACAGGCACAGAACTTCTAAAACCATTGGAGGTTCCTAAGTGATAAGCGTGACAAAGATGAAAGGAGCAAGGAGAGTCTTCAGTTATTCACAGAAAGTCTCTTTCAACCACATCTGAGTTCAGGTGAATGAGGTAACTTTTGGAAAGTCCCTAAGGCTGGGGACTGGTTGCCAGGGGAACCAATCCAATGATCAGAGGTTTGGAACTTCAGCTTCACCTCCTGACCTCAGGGAGAGGAGAGAGGCTGAATGGTTGAGTTAATCACAACGGCCAACGATTCAATCAGTCATGCCCACGTGATAAAATTTTCATAAAGAAACTCTAACCAAAGAAGTTCAGAGACCTTCCTGGTAGAACACATGGAGATGCTGGGAGGGTGGCATACCTGCAAGAGAGCAAGGAAGTCTCATGCCCCTTCCTACATACCTATGCATCTCTCTCATCTGCCTGTTCCTGAGTTGTATCCTTTTGCAAGAATGGCTCATAGAACTCAAGAAAACCATTTACTGTTCTACGAACCATTCTTGCAAACTATCAGATCTGAAGAGAAAATCATGGGAACCCCCGATTCATAGCCTGAAGGTCAAAAGCACAGGTGACAACCTGAACTTGCAAATTGGTGAGTAAAGGTGGTGGTGGAGGGGAGGCATCCTTGTGGGATTGAGCCCTTAACATGTGGGATCTGACAGTATCTCCAGGTAAATAGTGTCAAAATTGAGCTAAATTGTAGTACACCCAGTTGATGTCCACTGGAGAGCCAAATTGCTAGGTGTGGGAAAATCCCCACACATTTCATAACCAGAAGTATATGAATGTAGAGAAAGGAAATACTTTTCCCTTTCATGTGGCAATGGTGATGTATCAAAACACAATCTGAAATTGTCACTCCTCTACTTAAACCTTTTTATGGCTTGTTATTATCTAATGTCAAAACTTCCTAGCTTGGTATATCATAAGACCCTCCTTGACCTGGCACTCCTCTACCTATCTGCCTGACCTCATCTCCAACTTCTCCCAGGTTAATGGTTTAAGTGTTAGGAACTCCAAGCCACCTATAGTTTTTCATACATTTTATACAATTTTACACTATGCACACTTGCTCATGCTTGTCTGTGGTGAGAACTTCTAACTTTTCTTACTCTGTTTAGCCTTTATTCATCTTTCAAAAGCCATCCCAGGCATTATTTCTTCTAAGAGCAACTTTTATTGACCAAATTTATCTCATAGTAATTGTGAAAAGAAATGACGAAACAATTCCTTTCCAGGCGTAGGTTTTGCAAGGATGGTATTGGGGGCGATCTTAAACATTCTCAGTGATCCTTTGTGGATATTTCAGAAGTGCATGCTGAATAGTGAGGGTTCATTTAAGAACAGCTATTCCAAGAGCAATGTTTTACTCTTCTAAACACCATTGTGATGATATATTTGGGCACCTCTTTCTATATTTTGTTTTAATTTCCTTATATCTTCCACCTAGATGAAAACAAACAAAATTACTAGGCCAAAAGTCCCTTTTCATGTACATATTGCCAAGCTATTTTCAGAGAGTTGTACAAATACATAATACCACAAGCAGAGTTTTACTGCATCCTCCCCAGCATTATTCTTATTAAAATTTTCTTTTACTTTTGTGAATAGGGAACAAAACAAGCATTTTGTGCTAATTTGCTGAATTTACATACTTGCTATGCTGTTTTTCCATATATTTGTTTGCTAGTGGTAGATCTTTGTTTAGCCATCCTATTTTAATTTCCATGAGTTTTGGGTGCCTGGGTGGCTCAGTTGGTTAAGCGATTGCCTTCGGCTCAGGTCATGATCCTGGAGTCCCGGGATCGAGTCCCACATCGGGCTCCCTGCTCAGCAGGGAGTCTGCTTCTCCCTCTGACCCTCTTCCCTCTCATGCTATCTCTCATTCTCTCTCTCTCAAATAAATAAATAAAATCTTTAAAAAAAATACTGTATTTGAAAAAAAAAATTTCCATGAGTTTTTCCCTGTTCTCTGATTGACCCTGCTCTTTTAATAGCATCCTGTTCATATTTTATAAATACAGTATTTTCTGAAATATTCATGAGGTGTTATTGGATTTTTTTTTAAACTTATTTCCTTTAGCCTGAATTCTGTCTTTCTTTGATGGTTATTTCTGCTCATACTTTGTGATCATTCTCTTTCATACTATAGGCTTCGCTCAATGCCAGGTGATTTTTTTTAAATCTGTTTGTGTTTAAAAATGTGACAGTAAAACTAAATGACTATGTGCTTTGTGTGCATGAGCACAGTTTATCCACTGGCATGCTTTGCTTTAGGGTGAGTAGAGTGGAAGCCAGCCACCATGCTGGGAAGCCCTAAAGCAGGGAAAGAAGGCTTTGCTATGAAGCAGTGTTATCACACTCCTGAATTCTCCCCAGAGAAGTGGTTCATTTTCTTTGGAAAAGGAGACTCTGATTTTCTTTTCTTTTTTAAGTTGGGCAATAAATGCTTGACTTCTGGGATTGTGCATGTGTGTGCATGTGCATGAAGGAGGGAGTGGGATGGGTGGAGAGAAACAGCAGTAACTGAATTCTGTGTACACCGTGCCTATGAGCCCTTTCTTTCCAGCCCCAGGCCTCACTCCCTGATGTTTCAGGGTCCATCTGTGGGGCTCAGGAGGGCAGAACCATCAGCCCCACCCCCCCATGTTCTAGGCTTCACTCCCTCCTCACCCTGTGCCTAGTCACCACTCCACCAACCACCTGCCATTCTGCAAGTATCAGTTGGAAAATCTTAACCACAATCTCTTTATTGTCGTGGTATTTATCAGGATTTTCCCTCTGGACATGGCTGTCCAAATCATGTTTTTTTCTAAAATCAAGATCTTTGTCTTTTAATTCATTTCATAAAGGCTTTTGAAGATTAAGAAACTAATACATTAAAATTCACATATGATACAAGTATTTCCTTACTGCTTTTTTACTTTGTTTTGACATAGAGAAAGTTTTAAATTTTTATCTAATCATCTCAGTCTTTCCTGTATCTCATTCCATTGCATCTGTATTTGGAAAATTCTACTTATTTCAGGTACTTACTACTAGTGAATTCTGTACTCCCTTGGACTGTCAGTATTTATTTTCAATAATAAACATTTCATCCCTCTGAATATAGTTGGTATATGGCAAATTTTAAATAAGGTGAAAAATTCTTTCTTCTAACAAAATCTTTCATGGAAACTTCATTTGTAAAATTGAGGAAGTGGATGGGTTTAGGTGAATGGATGTTGGGGTTGGGGGTTGTTAATCACTCCGTCCTATCTCTCTCTTCTGCTTTCTTTCATCTCTAGTCCTATATTTGAGAGTGTCCTGAGTTTTTGAGAAGTAGATTAAAAAACACTGAGATATGATGTAAAGTAAAAGTCAAAATTGATCCTATTCCTAAGTTGCCAACCACTTATCCAAAAACTAGTCACCAGTAACCCTTTTCTTCCCCCACTGAACTGTGAAACCACTGTGATACATTAAATAATTACACACAACACACTCTAGTTGGAGGCTCTCTTTCTGTTCTGTTAACCTGTTTTTACACCAGAACTCTTACTGTTTTACTTAGTATAGAATTGTTTCCATGTACAGTAAGGCTGGTACCCATTCATTACCCCTTTTTCCCCAAAATTAAAAAAAAAAATGCTCTTGCCTATGCATTATTCCAGAGGGTCCTGAGAAAAGTTATATTACTTTTGGGTGGAATAATTTTCAAAATGTTAGAATTCCAACCTGTTAATTTTTGTTTGATTCTCTGAGATCTTATTTATGTTCGTCAAGTTGCCTTATCCTACACTGATAGCTCTATGTTAAAATATCTTAGCAAACTTGTGTTTCTGTTCATCTCTTCTTGGTTCTGTAGTAGATTTTTTTCCTTAGGTATTTTATTATTCTGACTCTGTTATTTGGCACTCAGTATCAGTTCTTATGAGATGACTAGCTGGGGTGGGCTAAAATCCATCTGTGCAGCCCGTCCACAGGATGCTCAGAAAGAATGCAATCAGAGGTTGAAGACCAGCAAGAAGATCTTTTGATGAGGATGAAATGACACTGCCAAAAGCTTTAATAGATGCCAAGGCTGTTAGAACAAAAAAGGCCTCAGTGCCAGAGAGTCACAGAGGAAGCCAGGGATAAAGTAGGGCATGGGGTGGGTTAAGTGGTGGGTACAAAAGAATAAATAGCTTGGAATGAGAGCTGGCTATGTGTTACAAGAGAAAATATGAGAATAGGAAGTTTGAGTAGCTTCAGAAGTACGAGGTGCTATCAAGAAGATATTAGAAAGATACAAGAGAAAAGTAACCCTGGGCTTGCTCTGCCAAGAAGCAGAATCCTGTTGGGAAAGGAGGTTCCTACTATACTCTCAGTTAAATTTGGATTTTTTTATTTCTCTGTCACAGGAAAAAAATGGGAAAAAATGGTATGTCCACTTTTAAGTGAATCTTGTTATAAATTCTTCTTCATTTGAAATTAACACCACCACCTTCATTTCCATTTGCTTGAGTTTGTTTCATCTAAGTCCCTTTTACTTTGTACTTTGCCTGTCTGTATTAAACCCTATCTTTTGTAATCAGAAAATAGTTGGATTTTGAAAAAAGAATCCAACTTGGGAATCTTTGGTTTTTAGTTAGAAGAAACTACTTACACAGATGGCTGTGCTAGAGATGGTGGGCTGACCACTGAAGATGTGTGCTCCTCTCCCATAATGTAGAGAAAGATTTAGCCAGGGGTGAATCTCAGGGTGTCATAGTGTGAGCAAAGTGGGTGTGTCCTCTCCACCCTCACTCTTCTCCCATATTCTGGCTGGATGTCAATGCCCAGGGTGACATCTGAAACTGGAGATGTCAGAGCCTCTCAGCTAATTCCCTGGAAGACCCAGTACAGCAACCCCTACATCCTTTATTGCTAATATGCACATTAGGTTGTTTGGTGAGCAAAAGCCAGACTTTTATTGTGTAAAAGCACTGAAATCTTAGAAATTATTTATTATAGCAGCTAGAGTTACACAAACTTACATGATTGTTTGGCTTTTTCTATTTTTATGTTTCTTTGCTGTTTATTTTTCAATTGTTGTTTATTGGCAAAGTCTCCGTTGTGATACATGCTGCATTCTGTATTCTGTTATATATGTCAATGTTTTGTGAAACAAGTATCTTGTTTCAAAATACTATTTGCCTTAAAACTAAACCTATAGTTATCTTATTAGCAAAAGTGAAATAATGAATTATGACTTTGGGGGGGGAGAGAAGGAACTTCATGTTTCATACTCCACTCAGACTCATTTCTCTTTTATTAATTTTTGCTAGTTTCATCTGGAATCACAAGTTCCATCATTAAAAACTATGTTATTTTTCTCATTTTTTCTTCTGTTTTTGTAACCACTGTGACAATACAAACCATTTCCTGATTACTTTTCTTTTCTCCATTTATTGTTATTTCCTCGGCTGATTTTTGTTCTCAGTTCTCATCCCTATCTGACACAATATACCACTGATTCGCTTTTCAGTGAGAAGAGCATCTTTTAGTAACCTTTCCGAAATTATACCTGACTGATATATTTTCTATGGCTTTTGGCATCTGAGAATGTCTTCTTGTCACCTTTGCACTTGAACAACAACTTAATTATAAAATTATTGGAACATTGCCTTTTCCTCTTTTTCTCTGGAAGTTCTATAGAAACTTTCCCAATTGTCTTTTGTTATTTATTTTTGCAGAGGCCAATCTAATTTTAATTATTTCCAAAAGCAAAAGTGTCTGTGTGCACACATGTGTATCTGTGTGTGCGTGTGCATGTGTGTGTTTGTACTGATTGCTTACAAGTTCCAGCATACAGCAAGAAATTAAAGCTTTACCAGGCTCTAGGTATTAATCTCTGTTCCTAATTTTTGTCTGCTACATATTTAGCCTTGTTAATATCTTTGTTCTTTATTAGATCTTGCAAATTTTTTATATCTTTGTTTATTATTTCTAATCTTTTTGTTCTGTTCTTTATAACTATTTAGATTTTAATTCATATTTTCTCTTTTTATATCATCATTTAGACGTCTGGGGACATTTCTCAAATTTAGCCTCTATATCACTGATTGGGATCTTTGTAGTCTTAATCTTTATTTTTTCTGTTTCTAAGAAAGTTAATATTATTTTGTTTTGTGTTTTTCATTTTATTCTACTTTCTGCTCCTCTTGTCCTGCTAATCTCAGGAGGGTGGCTTGGGGTGCCTTGGGGAGCCTGGCAAGGGTATAGGTTGACTCTCCACTTGGCCTTTGCTAGAAGGGATGAGGGATGAGGAGCTGTAGTTTTTTCTGTGGTGTTTGCTGGGTACAGCAGTTATTGTCTAAACATTTCTATCCTGCTAGGCTATCTCTTTCTGTTTTGATTTGTTTTGTTTTGTTTTGGCAAGACAGAACAGGTTTTTATTGGGCCTCTGTGGTCTGTACCCACTGGTGTTTTCTGACATTCTCCACTGCCTAGTCTGGAATATATGAGGCACAAAGAAAAACCAGGTCACTCACCACTGTGTCCTTCCTTTGGTCCCCAGATCTCTAGCCAATCTGCCTTCTTCTTGCCATCTTTTTGTCTTCTTATGTTTGTTTGATATTTTTTAAAAGAATTTATTTGAGAGAGAGTGAGCGAGAGAGAGAGTACGAGCAGGGGGAAAAGCAGACTCCCCGCTGAGCGGGGAGCCCAGTGCGGGACTTGATCCGATCCCAGGTCTCCAGGATCATGACCTGAGCCAAAGGCAGACACTTAAACGACTGAGCCACCCAGGCACCTCTTATGTTTGTTTTGTGTATAAGGCTCACAGTTTTCAATTGTACTCAGTGGAAGGAATAGGGAAAAGGGCATCTACTCCGTACTCAGGAAGCAGGTGTCTTTAGCTGAAAATTTAAAGATAAATTGGAAACATGGGAGGCAGTGAAATCCTGCCCTTATTCCTATTCTCCGGTCAGATCATCATAATTTCCATTGTCAAAGAATGGCGCAAATTTCCTGGTTTGCTCTACCTACTAGTTAGAAGCACAAAGAAAGTCAGGTCACCTCTGCAAAATGTGGTCAAGCCATACAATCCTAGAAGAGTTGATATTTTAATTCTATAGTTAATTTCAGAATCATTTTTACTGCTTTCCCTACATTACAGCATTTGACTCATTTGTCTTCCAAAGGACTAGTAAACCTTGATTTGCTTTAGCAGCTTTGAATGGATTTTTATTGTTTCTTACCACTGCCTTTCAACTCATGTAATTTGAAAACTAAATGCAAACTGTAAAACTCAGTCAATCTGGTAGTATTCTTTTAATATCAATTTTTATATAATTAGCCCCCAAACTGTGTTCAATTACCGACAATTAATCTTATGCACTTTGAGGGACAACACTAATTTCACACTTAGCAGCATTTAAAAGGAAGGTGGTGCAAGTTCTATAGGGAAAAAGTACCTCCCTAAGGAGTTATGCTTTATTATCACTGCCTGGAGAATAAAAGTGCTTTCCCATTGTACTCCACTATAGGGGCCCACATTTTCTGTAACTCTAGACCAGTAGAATTGTGTAACAAACACACAAGCAGAATCACATGTACTTTAATTACAGTTTTCAGTGAGACTGCCAGTTTTTTTTTAAAAGATCCTCAATTTTCCGTGTTCTTTTGACAATTTTCTTGAGTTAGTATTCTTAATGCTATATGGTTAATTGCTCCATTGAAACTGATTGTGAGAAGCCAAACAATGGAACCACGATAGGACAAGGAATGAGAATGACAGCTGGCGGAAAGGTAGAAAATTGTGGAAAACTCCTTATTACAGAAGAAATGTGCATAAGAATCAAGAATCTCCAAAATGAGAATGTATTTAGTCAGTACGTAATACATGTTATAATGTACCTGACTCTTTTTATATATTCTGGCTCTTAAAAAAATTTTACCAATTTTCAATTGACAAATTATATCTTATTACTGACTTGGATGTACATGAGTACTTTCCCCTAATAGTCGGTGTCTAAAGATGATTTCATCAAGTCCGAATTGTATTAAAATAATTTTTAAATACCATTTTAATGTCTCCTAATAATTCAAAGTCAACTATTATGAAAAAGCCAAAGTTTGAACCATCTTCTAATGTCAAAAAAAATCACGAATACATGTCGTATTGTATGCATGGCGTTTAGCAAAATGTGCACACGTATGTTTACTTTGGTCTTTCATAACTTTGACCTTTTAGGCGCTTCTTGTTAGTAATTGGGTGATGAGGAGTTGTAGCCAATTTTAATGTTTGTAATTCATACTCAGATATGCAAATTGATGAACACATTATAAATTTTTAAAATTATAGGGATGATTTATAGTGCAAAATGCCATTGATCCAGGGACTGAGCAGTGGCCTGGGAACTCAGAGCTGTGCATTTTAATTTCCATTAACTCTCAGTGTGATCACAGGTACATTACCTTAATCTGCCTGTACCTTGGAATGTTCATCTATAATTTATATGTAACAATTTCTTTCCTGTAGTTGAGGTGAGGACTAACCATAAAGCAGAGTGGCTTAAAACAAAAGAGCACTATATATACATACCACATAAAAGACCAATATGAGGCTAAAGATTATACGGGCTTAGTAAACATTACATTGTGTCATTTACACAAAAATAAGACAAATGGCCCATTGTCATGAGAAGTACAGAAGTCACCATAACTCAACTTACAAATTTTATTAAAGTTCATGTAACATAAGAAATAAACATTTTGTAATAGCCATCAGACACTTATGTGGACATTGATTACTAAATGAGCTTTATTCTTTATGCTGTGTTTTCTTCAATACTATATACATCTTTCAAATGTATAACAATGCCTTTAAAAATGCTTTCTTAGGTATAGCCTTTAAAGGAAGACTTTTTCCCCTCTCCCTAACAATGACTAGGTTTCCATTAAGCATTTAAACTTTATACCGAGAAAACAAAAAAATCATACAAAGGCATTCAACTTAAAAGTAGGACATTACAAAATCACACTCCAATTCATGGTAATTCACAGCAAAGAGTAAGTCTGTATTTTTAAACTTATCTAGTTGTCCTACCTGCTAAATGATATAGTGTATCCTGGGAGCCACAGAATACATAAGTGCAACTGGTGAGTTGATGATGGAATTTGAGCCTCTTTACTTTTCCATATATTGAAATATCCATCTTTTTAGCTTAATAAATAGCTCTGCAATGTTGGATTTCAGCAGGGAGGCCATTCTCCAATTGTGGCGCAATACAATTTTGAGTCCTAGTCTCTTCCTGAGGCTCCCTTGCATTGTGAAGCTGATATTTAGAAAGCTCTAGCAAACTAACACCTGCTAAACATAAATCACTGCGGAAATCTACAACTGGACAAGCTCAGGAAGATATAATAGATCAAATCCATGAAGAACCTCACAATGAATTAAGAAAACCTTAAACTTAATCCTATAACCTGACAGGCAGTCAGCAGACTGACTTATGGAGAACTGTAATGTGGGAATTAGACTGAATGCCAGATGGCTTCTAGAAGTCAAATTAAAAAAAAGAAAAAAAAAAGAAAAAGAATAAACTGCAGTCAATGATAAGCACAGGTAGGAAGCCTGACAAAGAAAACACGGTAACTACATTCTGAAATAACAGACACTAATATTTTACACTACAGTCTCTTTCTTTTGTTTCTCGCAGCCAGCTTGACAGAAAGTAGTAATGTTTGACTAGTTACACACCTAATATCAGATGCCAGTTTGAACAGGTGCAAAAACAAAGAATAGAACATTTCCATTTGGAACATCATCAGCCTTCCTCTTTATATGTAGTCCCTGAAATGCTTTGCAGGAGCTCACTTACTAGGTTTCTTATTGTTATTCCCCAGCTTGGGAGAAGTTCTATTTGCCAAATGCATGACATGTTTCCTTAGCCAATGGAAAGAGTTAAATTGAGGAATGATCAGCTAATTTATCTGGGACCTGGTCTAGTTCCAACAGTTCACTGTGAGAGGATGCAGTGCTGGAATTTTGAGATCATCCCGAGTGAAAATGTGCCTGTTAACCTGTTCCCATTCACCACATAATTGTCAAAGGCCACGACATACTTCTACCAGTGAAAGACAGTGGAAATTGGCACTGCCAATTATCAATGTTAAATGTATGGTCAGTCAGTACTAGTGTCTCAAACAAACAGGCAACTTGTTCCATACAGTCAGTTGGTAAATTGGATGCAGGCAGACAGAGGAACACAATATCCCTTCTCTGTAGGTGGTCCCTGTTTCATTAGGTTTCCAACTGATGTTGCTGCACAGTAATCCAAAAATGTGTGATGGGAACATCACTCTCATTTTTCATTAACACTCCTTCGCAAATGTATTGGAGGCAGGTACAAAACAGATTTTGCCAGGCTTACTTTTATCCTTTTGGAGACTACTGTGTATCCAACAACACTGTGGGGTGCTTAGTTTCTACTTTTTAGAGTCACTGTTTGATATGATCAATTTCCCTAAAGATGTTGCGGGAATAGTGGAAGAGATGCTGATCGTTAAGAGACAAGTGAGTTAGGAAAATCAGCTTATATATAATAATGAGTAGTAATATGACTACTGAAGTTCGGTGGGACAAGAGAAAACAGAGATGGTGCTTATTGTCTCAGGAAAGCTATCAGAAATATGTAAACCATGGAATTTTTTGAGAGATCTTAGAGATCATCCTGTCAGTTTTCTTCATTTTCATTTCTTAAGCGAGGGAATTGAAGTTTACACTGGTTTTGGCTTTCCCAAAGCAATGCAATTATTGGCAACAGCTAAGACTGGAATGGAGGGCTTCTAACTTGTGTTCTAGTCAATATTCCATGTTCAGCCTATAATATGTGGGTGCGGGTAACTACCAAGAACTACATGATTCATACCCCCTGCTTCCATAAGCCTCCATCATAGCTTCTATTCGAAAAGTTATATCAACACATGATCTAAAATGTTCCCCAAGTTGTAGCTTTAGGAGAAATCATTCAGCATGATGGTATCAGTAGCAGTGCTCATTTCCTGGTGTAAAGGGCAAAGTGTTACACATTTCTGGTAGATTTCCTGAGACAATAGGTATCATTTCTGTTTTTCCTTGTGTCCCCTTACTCCAGTACCCACAGTACCCACAGATTATGATATTGAAAGCCTGGCCTGGATCCCCACCAGTGATGCCTTGACTGAATCCAGAAGCCTCATTCCCAAGATGAGGGTGAACACTTCTCACATGGCCAACCCCTTTTGTTTGACTCCAGAAAAATAGCTGCTTCCTGCATTCCTGGCAACTGTGCTCTGTCTACGTGACAGGACTCTGGTTGAAGTGTGTTTTGGATTAATGAAGGAGACTCAGTGCACAGGACTTACCCCACCTGGTGCGGTCTCAGAGCCAGCTCTGACTAGATGGGTCCCATGTTTTTCTCTTCTGCTTTCATTGAACCATATCTTTATTACCTGTGCTCCTGGGAATTTCTTGCTTCAGTAAATGGGGAATCACTATCCCTCAGTCATAGGTTTTGACGTATACCCAGAATATTGAATCACAGCCTTTTTTTTTCTCTTAGGATTATTCATCTAGCTAGTTTAAAGACAATGTAATCATTCCAGAATATGAATATCAAGGAAAAGAATGACTGTATTCAAACTGTTTAAAATGTTTGAGAATATACACATAAACACAGAATACTTTATATATATCACAGACTTTGCTCAAGTTTTCCACCATGTGTTGTATTCATCTCTTTGCCACAAATGTTAGGAGTGAATTGTTACTACCTACTGTGGTTCATCTTTGTTCTGTTGTAAGAGCATCCAATCCTCATCACCAAAAAGAGTGTTATATAGGTAACAGTAGCAGATAAAATAAAAATAGATGGCAGATAAATAAATAAAATCATTTTAAAAATAGATGACAGATATTAGTTGCATTATTTTATTGTAGTTAAAAATCATGTAATTAACTATATCCTGTTTCTTACAGTATAAGTAAGAAGAACATGCTAATCACCTAATCCAAAACAAATGGTAAGTATACTAAGTGCATCACAGTGCCTCCAGACATACATTAATTTCATTTGTAAAATTCAGCTGTCTCTTGCAGATTTATCAGCAAAAGTAAACAAACAAAAATGATTAGTAAGCTGAGAAACTTAAAAATATATGTAATAGGGCGCCTGGGTGGCTCAGTTGGTTAAGCGACTGCCTTCGGCTCAGGTCATGATCCTGGAGTCCCGGGATCGAGTCCCACATCGGGCTCCCTGCTCGGCAGGGAGTCTGCCTCTCCCTCTGACCCTCTTCCCTCTCGTGCTCTCTATCGCTCTCATTCTCTCTCTCTCAAATAAATAAATAAATCTTTAAAAAAAAATATATGTAATAGTCACTCAGGTTCTTTGGAAAATTGTTTCCCTGATTCATATCAATACAAATACTATTTTTATGATATGATTAAATGAAATTATTTAATCACAGATATTTATTATTATGCCACATTGTTTAACGTCATATATGTATATTTTAAAATTCACCTTAATGAGACCATATTAACATCACTGTTTCAAGATAACATTCAAGTAATTTTACTTTGCTCATATGCCTTGCTTGAATAAAAGGATCTTTTAAGTTTCAACAGAGTGTACATGGTGTGGACGAAACCTTCTGCTCTCATTAGTAGGTTTCTCTATCAAGACAGTATCTTTCATGAAACCTTTACATCCCCAGGTTCAGAGTCACTTGGGAGGTAGTCAGACCTAAAACAGATGTTTTTATAATTTGGTTTCCAGATGGATTATGATGTCAGAAATAGTGAAAACTCCATTGAGAAAATGAATTAGGAATTTAAATATCCAAATAGAATTTGGGGTATGGCTACATTGTCACAAGAAAACCATATAATTAGCCCCAAATGATCTATGTCCCTTTGGGCAATGACAAAATGGCCAAGAAATATACTAAAAAATGGGAAGTTGGAGTATCAGCACCTATAATGCTGCAAATAACAGAAAACCTAACTCAAGACAGCCTAAATGATAGAGAAGATTGATTGCTCAAGCAAGGGAAATAAAGAGGTAGGGTAGACTATAGAGGTGCTTGATCCAGAGACCTCAACGTGCTGTCAAGGGCCTAGTGTCCTTCTGCCTCTCTAGTCAGTCTTTGTGGGTGACAGTGAGGGCCTCCTCCCAAGGCTGCCTCCCCTGTGGTGAGAGATGGTGTGCAGCCTCAGGGGAGTTCCGTACTTCCTCTTTATTGGACAGAAAGTTGTCAAGCAAGCCAATGAGATTCTCCTAGAGCTGGGAGGCTGGGAGTAGGGTTAACTTTCCCTAAAAATATGGATTATGTAGAGAAGGAGTAAATACATACTCCCACCTACCCCAATTCTGGTTTCTGGAAAGGATGGGGGATGTGGGTAACCAATATTTGTGTATTATAAAGTTAGAATTTTCAAATTAGACTTGACATGTGCCAGTGAAATGTATTAATCCAGTGCCCATCATTTTATTTCGGGAACTTATGAGGAAATTTAAAACCTCAAATCTTAGCATATGCAAGGGCCTCTATTATAAAAATATGTAAGTTGAGCCTTACAAAACATGAGGTTTTAGGGAAATGTAGAGTCACACTTTTATTAACCATAATATTAAGGAAAGATATATGAAATTTTTTAAATTTTGTTTATTTTTTGCTGGGATCACTTTTAATTTTCACATCCAATAACCTTTACTGCTTTTTTGGTCATGAAAAATATGGAAAATCTCTCAAGGACTAACAATCAGAGCTACTTGATTGATAAGGGAGCTTTTGGTTGCAAGAAGACCTGAAACAAGGATTCTAAATCAAAGATTCAGGGGCAATTTGAGTTTGCATTTAAGATCCTCTGCCTATAGCAGTAGCTTAAGTGTTATGTTCAACTGATGTATAAGCACCATGCAGAAATACTCTATTACACCCCCTGATGACATTAGCATTGTGTACCTTATCATATACTTGTAGGTAGAAATTTGGTCTACTTAATTCAAATTATGACTCTTCCCCAAAAGCAGAATTTGAAAATTAAATTTATCTACATAATTGATCAACTTAAGTCTTTGTTGAATACCTATTCCATATTGTGCAGTGAGCAAGGTGTTATAAAATAAAACATGAAAAACTAAGTCCCTTTTCACAGGCTAAGTATTTCCCATTTCAAGTAAGAAATTTGATACGCTGCTCTGAATAGTTGTTCACTTATATGGCAAATACCATTACTTTGGCTGGATGATTTTATCAATATAGTTGGAAGCAGTGAGGAATTGTCATGAAAAGAAAGGAAAGAGAAAGAAAGAAAGAAAAGAAAGAAAGAAAGAAAGAAAGAAAGAAAGAAAGAAAGAAAGAAAGAAAAAGAGAAAGAAAGACACACCGACCACAACTCTCCCATCTCAAAATAAGAGAATTGATTTGATTAATCTGAAGAAAATTAAATCCTTTGGAGTCTGTATTTCTGAGGAGTTGCAGTTGGCTTTGCATGTAGTGCTTATTCTCCTTTACAAAATGAGCTTGTATGTTCAAATCAGTGATGAGGGAAAAGCAAATTTCTCCTTCAGTCAAACCAAAGTTCACAGATAGGAAAGAAAGTTGAAGGAATCTGTAAGTCCTTTCCTTTTTGTACTTAGGGAATGCATGTGCATTGCTGTAGTAAAGGAAAAAATGAAAGGAGAACATTCTCATCAAGAATCTCTCTTTGAATTCCCTATGTAGACTTAGAAAACAGTACCACTAGCATTGTTAACTCTGAATAATACTTTTCAGTCACATGTAAGCTATTTTATTTGGGGAATACATTTATTTACCCAATAAGTATATTTTGGTAATTTAGGTAAAAATTTAAAAAGAAAAAAGAAAAGTGACTCATGGACTTCTGAACATATTTGTTATTGCTCATATGGTCAAATATTAGATAGAATTTTCCCTAATTTTCATTTTTTTCCTTTGTAAATATCTTTACAAAACCAGTACAGTTTGTGAAAAACTCTTTCCTTTATCAATTTCACTAGACAACTCAAGTTCTAATCTGTGTCTAACACCTCAGCATTTTAATTTCTATTCATTTCCTTTTTGATACGTGGGCATTCTTGTTTAATTAGTGGAATGAGTGGGAGAATCTGAGGTCTCAAATTATTTGCCAAAGTCACTGGGTTATCTCCTTAAAGCTGATCAGATGGGCTTTCTTTCTACCATCCTATTATAGGAGGTTTTTGTAAACTAGTGTTATAAACGATTATTTTTAGTTAAGAGAAGCCCCAGGAAAGATTAAAAAAATGGATATAAAGACATTCCAGTTCTTGATCTTATCTTTTTCTCATCTCAACCTTTAGAGAGTCTTGCTGGAAGAACACAAGGAAAGGCAGGAAGGCTTCTTACAGATCTTTGAGACCTCCTTCCACTCAAATCCCAGGGGAGCTAGAACGCTATACCTCTGTGGTTCAAAAAGTCTTTGGACCAGAAAAGGGGCCTTTATCTGCCAACATTTCAAACATATTCAATCAAATATTGATCTAGAAAATCAGCTACTTTTTCCTCTAGCAAAGAAATTAAATTAGTACTACCTACTGAAGGCCTCTACATGGTCCTCGGGAAGATAATGATGGTACCCTAGGCTATTCCTAGGATCAAAAGTTTATGTGGACACCAAACTGATTTAACATTTTCTGTCATGCATGGAGACAAAAGGGTGAAAGATCTGCTTGCCAATAGTAATGTGCTGGAGATTATCTCATGTGGCGAGTCCTTGCATCAAGAAGCCAGGTTATGGTTTTCAAATCCATCTCATCTCTGAAAATAAAAGAAATGGAATGTGGCCTGTTTCAGCTCACTGAAAGGTTTTCATCACCAGAAATATCTGATGGTTCTTATTCATGTTGGCAGTGGCACATGTTTCTCTGACTCATAAACAGTCTCTCTCTCTCTCTCTCTCTCTCTCTCTCTCGCTCTATTGTGTCGTGTTTCCAAGAAGTACCTGATGTTATGCTATTAAAGAACAGGAGATTTGTCTGACTATTCTTCCATAAATACGAGGATATCAAAAAATGACAAAAAGCTTCCCAAATTCTAAAATCCCTTGGAATTGTGAGCTTCATTTATGAAACAATGTGTTCAAGTTGATGTGTGATATAAAAGATAATCTTTAGCCACCACAAACTATAAAACTGTGACAGCCCAGTTTTAGTTAGAAATTTTAGGTTGCAGAGAAGCTTGTCTTTTCCAATAGTACCTATGATTTATTTTCAAGTTACATTTATACTTTTTAAAAAGGTATTTTCTTGGGCCATGTCTTTGAATTTACCTTTCAATTTAATCAAGGAAACAAGAATGGATTACATACCTCACAAATTATACTTGCTCAAATCAATATTTTCATGAGTTAATAAAACTAGGAAAATAAAACATCACCCTTTCTCCTTTGAACCTCACATGTGGTAGCAGTGGCCATCAGAATTGTGACCCTATGAATTAGAAGGCAACGTTATAGAGACGAAGTATGAGAACAGCCACTTAGCAAAAATAATGCCTCTCAGGCTATGGGATTGCTATTGTTTGACAGAAAGGTTAGGCATCTTAGGCAAGATGGGGCATGATTTGGAAATCTAGCACTGACTTTGGGTTTTTAATGGCACTGACCTCAGACCCTTTGTTAGGAAGATTGTTTCAAACATTGTCACCATGGGTCACTTGGTTAACTGTTCGGACTGAGTTGACTGATGATACAACTTCGCTATTTCTCTCAATTGACTTGTTTCCAGCATTATGGCAATGCAGTCAAAGAATTATGGGAAGAAATCATGTTCTTGAGCAACTACTGTATGTCAGCCACTTTGCTCAGTGAAAAGATTTAATTGCAAGTTTAAGAACTAAGGAGATCTGACTTAACAGGATTCATACAGAAAAAAATGTATATAAGAAGAGTTCAGCTTATGCAAACTTAGTAAGAGACTATGATATGATGTGACTTTCAAAATAACTCAAAGAGTTTTAGAATGATTAACAGAAGACCAGGTTATAGATTATGGAAGGAAAAGATATTTGTATATTTGACACCAGTCCCATATTTTAGGCTTCTTCTCTGGGAACTACAAGTTAAAATGGATATTGAAAATCTGGTGGTATCCCAAGGAGTTGAACCCATATGGTGAAAGATCCAGAAATCATGTCTATGAGAAATATTTAAATAAAGTGGAATTCTTAGCAAAGAGAAGACAAGGGAGATTGTAATAGTGTCTTTAAATAATTAATATGCTGTCATGGAAGATGAATTAGATAATGTTGTGTAGCCATATGTGACAGACCTTAGGCAAACCAAAGGGTGGAAGTTATGAGGTTATCTGGTTTAACATTAATGATGAAACTCTCAACAATAAAACCTAGTTGAAAATGTAACAACAAGCCCCTTTCTGAGGTAAGGATTCTGCAGCATTAGAAATGTTCAAATAGTGACTTGAATAAAGCATTTTTTCAGGAAAGCTATGGAAAGATTTCTTACATAATTTGAGACATTAGACCAAAATTTTCAGGTCTCTCAAGTCTGAATTTCTATGATTTCTTATTATAATTGCTAGAAAAGCCCATCTTCTAGAATGCCCAAATGTAAAATTTTTATCCTTTTTGCAGAAATGTAGTGAAGGTCTATCACCATGGAGACTAAGAATAAATGCCATTGTCTCTGATCTCAAGGTGCTGCAGTCTACAAGAGATCTAGCAAGCATTGGAAAACAGAAATGACTCAGATGAAATCAGTACTGTGATCCAGTTATATGCAAAGTTCTCTGAGAAAACATGATAGTATTTAATCCTGATGGAGGTGGTAGTAAGGGAGAAGTAGAAAAGCTTAACAGAGAAACCAGCAGAGAATTCTGTTTTTGCTTTCTTTTGGGATATGGATAAAAAGTAAAATGTGTCAATAGCCCAAAGCAAAGAGCCCATTTTATTATCTTCCACCAAAGTATTTCAGTTTACTGTGAGAAACACTCATAGAAGATTAATAAAGTATGGTTCTGCACACAATATTGAGTCCTATATCCAATGCAGAGGATAAAGAGGTGGGGCATAGGTTCTGCTATAAAGTTTCACGTAAGAGCTACAAGACTTACATACCTATGTTGTGCATAATATGCTTTATAAATATATAAACAAAATTGCATAGATCCTAACACTTACATAAGTTTTGCACCCAGAGTATTTTATTTGCTTTTATTAAATATTTATACCTGGAGATGTACGATTTCCTTTCCTTATCACAGCTTTAATTTAAAAAAAAACTTTACTGAAATTTAATTAACATACCATACAGTTTGCACATTTCAAGTGCATAATTCAACTGTTTTTAGAATATTCACAATATGCACAACTACTACCATAGTTAATTTTAGAACATTTTCATCACCTCAAACTCCATTCATTCCTTTAGGTACAATCCTCCATCCTCCCATCCACCACAGCCCTAAGTGACCGCTAATCTACTTTATACATTTGTCTATTCTGGATTTTCATGTAAGTGGAATCATGTAATATGCTGTATTTTATGACTGACTTTTTTCACTTAGCATAAAGTTTTCAAGGTTCATTCATATTGTCACATGCATCATTACTTCTTTCCTTTTTATGGCCGAATAATATTCTGTTGTATCAATATACCACATTTTTTATCCATTCACCAGTTGATGGGCACTTGGGCTCTTATTGAATCCTATGACAATTAAATGTTTAACTGAGAAACTGCCAGACTGTTTTTCAAAGTGACTGCACTGTTTTCGAATGCTTGCTATCTCTAGTAGACTGCAGCACCTTGAGATCAGAGACGATGTATGGTATTTATTTATTCTTATTCTTATACTGCACAGTGATAGACTTTCACTAGTAGTGTATGAGGGTACCAATTTCTCCACATCTTCATCAATAGTTGTTACTATCTGACTTTTTACTTCTAGCTATCTTAGTGAGTGTAATGTATCTTGTAGCAATTGTGATTTGCACTTCCCTAATGGCAAATGATAATCAAACATATTTTCATGTAATTATTGGCCATTTGCTTATCTTTGCAGAAATGTCTACCTAGACATTTTGCCCATTTTAAAAATTTAGTTATTTGTTTTTATATTATTGGTTGTAAGAGTTCTTTATATATTTTAGATAAAAGTCTCTTATCAGATACATGATTTGTAAGTATTTTCTCCCATTCTGTGGCTTGTTTTTCACTTTCTTTCCAGGGTCCTTTGAAGGACACACATTTTTAATTTTGATGAAGTCCCATCTATCTATTTTGTCTTTTGTTGCTTGTACTTTTGCGTCATATCTGAGAATCTATTGCCAGATCTGACGTCATTAAGGTATATCCTATGCTTTTTTCTAAGAATTTTATAGTTTTAGCTCTTATCCTTAGGTCTTTGATCTATTTTGCATTAATGCTTATATATAGTGTGAGGTAAAGATCCTAGTTCATTCTTTTGCGTGTGGCTATCCAGTTGTCCCAGCACCATTTTTTGAAAAGCCATTCTTTTCCCATTAAATGATCTTGGGACCACTTTCAAAATAAGTTGACCAAAGTCACATGAACCTACTTTTGGACACTCAATTCTATTCCATTGATCTATGTGTTTACTGTTGTGCCAACACCACTCTCTCGATTACTATTGCTTTGTAATGAGTTTTGAAATTTGCAAATGTATGTCCTCCACCTTTGTTCTTTTTTAAGACTTTAAAGCTACTCTGAGTTCCATGCAATTCCCTAAGAATTTTAGAATCAGCTTGTTAATTTCTACAAAGAAACCCACTGAGACTCTGATAGGAATTCTATTGAATCCATAGATTGATCTTAACAATATTGTCATCGTATTGTCATCTTAACAATATTAAGTCATCCAATCCATGAATATGAGATGTTTTATTTAGGTCTTTAGTTTCCTTCAACAATGCTTTGAGTTTTTAGAGTGTAAGTTCTGCATATATTTTGTTAAATTTATTTGCAAGTGTCTTATTCTTTTTTATGCCCTCTTAAATGGAATTGTTTTCTTAATTTCATTTTCAGATCATTTATTGCAGGTGAGTAGAAATACAATTGATTTTTGTATATTAATCTTTTAGCCTGCAACCTTTTTGATCTATTAGTTCTAACAATTTTTTATTTTATTTTTTTATAGATTTTTATTTATTTATTTGAGAGAGAGAACACAGAGGGAGAGTGAGGGAGAAGCAGACTCCCCACTGAGCAGAGAGCTCGATGCGGGACTTGATCCCAGGATCCTGAGATCATGACCAGAACCGAAAGCCCCCACTTAACCGACTGAGCCACCCATGCACCCTAACCCTAGTTCTAACAATTTTTTAGTAAGTTCCGTAAGATTTCCTGTGTACAAGATCACGTCATCTACAAATAGAAATAGTTTTATTTTCCTCTTTCTGATGTGGATACCTCTATTGTGGTTTTTTAAAAACAGTCTACAATAGAGAGGAAAAAGGAGAGGTGCCATGCTGAAACATGTCTAAGTGGCAAAGCTGGAATTAAGGAGTTCATGATCACCACTAACAGTTGGAAGATACTGCACAACTTACAAAGGATTTTCAAATAATTCATATTTCAATTAATCCTCAACATAACTAAACAGGAAACGTTCCCATTTTACAAATGACAAAACTGAGTCTCAGAGAAATTAAATGATTTGGAAAAGGTCTAGAATTAATCAGGAAAAACCAGAATTTAAGTTCAATTCTGACTTCTGACAGGCTTTATTTATTACATCATAGGTACATATCTGAAAGTCTTTTCTACATATTAGAAATGGAGAATTTAAAATGAAGGGGGCAGAAATCAGAGGGGGAGGCAAACTATGAGAGACTATGGACTCCGGGAAACAAAACTCAGGGTTCTAGAGGGGAGGGGTGTGGGGGGATGGGTTAGCCCGGTGATGAGTATTAAGGAGGGCATGTATTGCAATGAGCACTGGGTGTTATACACCACTGATGAATTACTGAACTCTACATCAAAAATTTATGAAGTACTGTATGGTGACTCACATAACATTAAAAAAAAAAAGAAATGGAGAATTTTCTGGAGCAGCCCAATAGCTTGTATACAGGGTAGAAAATATTGCTGAACAGGGTAGAAAATACTGCTAACTATTTCAGTCAGAGTTCTTTGGATGCATAGAACAGAAAGCTTTTCTGGCTAGTCTAAGCAATAAAGAAAAAAAGGGAATTTACCGGAAGTGTTTAGGGTAGCTCATAAAACTAGATGAAAAGCATGACTCTCAAGCCTTGGAAAGTCTGATCTCTGGATAGGCATTTGGATCTGGTTCACAGGAACTAATGAACAATTTTTCCATGACTCTGTGATCAAGAGGAGTCAGATCTAGGGATCTTCTATTCTGGTGATACTCTGTTCAAGACTCTAACTCCAAGAGTCTAATTTGATTGACTTACTTGTTCTGTGGGCATACTCATTGGCTTCCAAGTCCCATGAAGATTAAGTGCTATGGAAGGTAGCCAAGAATTGGGGTGTTATTATCAAGATGAGGTACTGGACATTGTACCAGCCTAGCTCTTCTATTTATTATGTGAATGTGTGAGAACCACTTTTCCTATCTCTATCATAGGTCACAAATCTCTAAGGTAGGAAAAGTAAAAAGTAATCAGTAGGCATGTTTTAGAAATTAACCTTTTAAAGGATTCCTTGAGATTTATGTAGGGGATGTATTCCATGAATACAGTCTCTCCCAAGGTGTGTGTGTGTGTGTGTGTGTGTGTGTGTGTATTAAAGTATATATGTAATAAAGTATATCATATTATATAATAAAGTATATCACATATACATATAAAATATATGCATATATATGTTACATGCATATATATGTAAGACATATATACATAATAAAAAATGATAATTTATTGTGCATCTACAAAGGAGTACATGAATTTTTCCACTTTTCATTGGAAAAAGAAAGACCCATTACCAATTTACTTTGATTTTTATTTTTCTCTCTTATCCTCACCTCAGGACACAGAATAGAGTTATATTACAGGGAAGCCATTATGAGTGCACTTTAGTTCAATAGTTTATCAGCATAAAAACGTGCCTTAGTACAGCAAAAGCTTTTCCTATAGATATGACCAATATTGTAAATTGCGTTTATTGCTTCATGCAGAAATGTGCCATGGACTGCTTAATTATAATTTTTCCCCATTAGTTTTGTTTTTCTTCATTATCTTACCCTCACGGTAAGATTCTATAATGCAACTCACCAAAGAAAAGCCACAAAATGCTGGGGATAAAATGAGAAAAATCAAGAGGTGGTAGAAAGACAGGTAAATGAAATTATTAATATGAATGGTGCATTGCACGATTTCTGGACTGTACTTTTACATATAAAGTCACTGAGCAATTTTTAAAGGTGCATTTTAAATGTGATGAAAGAGCAGGTTAATTGGTTATAAGTAAGTGTACATTACACAGTGCAGTTGGGTTGCTCCTAGTGAAATCAATTTGTATTCCAGAATTTCTTAAGAAAGACCTTTGTTTTTCTGGATGGGCACTTCTATTGGTTTATCAGTGAGGATATTTGTGAATTTGGCTGCAGAAGGTGTAGACTGCCTAGTGAGCAAGGTGCAAAGAATGTGGGCTTTAATAAATAGGAATTCCAAAGGATTTTGCAGGTTTAGTTGAGTGGTGACATCTGCTCTCCTCCCTGCTGCCACAGCATGGAATATGATTTTTGCACTGCCATGTCACATTGGCTCATGATAAACAAAGCTATTTATTTTATAAGAAACAATAGCAACATGATGTGACAACTTGAGCTGGCCCAGTGCAATTCAATTGTGTTATTTTCTGATAACAGGAGTATAGCTTGTGTCATCACTGTATATCACTTTCTCCGTGTAAATTTGGTGGGGTTTTTTTCAAGTCTAAAAGACAAATTCAGCTTTTATTATCTTTGATAAGTTACACACAAAAGCTTCTGCTCCTTACGTTAAACTTACATTAAAAATTATATAAAGAGACTTGAATTAAGAATGAGTATGATTGCAGTCTATAATAAACAATTAGGCTGCTTTCAGATAATAAAATTGTCTACCACTTGACTTCTTTTCTTTTTTAGGGAGGAGAGAGGAGACATGTCTATATCCAAAGAAACAGTAGTTCCCAGCTCTATTCTATCTTGCAAATCTCCTATCATTGAGATGCTTCTGTTTTAGGTAATCTAGAATAGTAATTTACCTTTGTAAAAAGTACAGAAAGCTTTTGTTTTGTCATGAAAATCATAAATGAGCACACCTAGATATTCAAATGAAAAAAGAGGCATTTAAATTTCACACATTTAGAAAATTATTTTACTGTGAAGTTTCCATGGTAGAAGAGTAGACTTTATCAGAAAAGGACTTACTGTGTTTTAATCTTTTTTGCCACCTGCAGGAAAGTACAACAAATGTGTATACTAGACTTTGAAAACATTATAGCCTGCTTTCATTTTCAAATTCTGCTATAAATTCTCCATGCCCTTGTACTGAGAAACACCAGGTGCCCATAAAAGCCAGAGAATATCTATGTCTTTGATATTAGTATTAACAGACATTGTATGTTAAGTGCACAAAACAGGTACAGAAATTTGAAGAGCAGAAATAAAAGACACAAAGTAAATCCATGTTGTTGCTGATTGTTTAACAATTAACAATCCTTTACAATCATCTAACCTTGTCATGGGTGGTAATGAACTTTGTAACTTGACCACAACATGGCCTTTCATTTTGTCCTTTTAGTAATATACATTTACCCTTTGGAACTTTAATTTTAGGTATTCTTTTCTTTCTGATATTACTTCTATCCACTCACAATTACTTCCACTGATTTATGCTACATTGAAACTTTTTACTCTGGCTGCCACACCCTGTCTGCCTGGACTATGGTTGTAGTGACAGTGGGTCAGGAAACATAAAAGGAGAAGCAAAATCTAAAACAAAACAAGAATGACAATAAAACCAGTCACTAAGGCAACACGTTTATTCTGGGAGGGGTGCTTGACTATATATATATATAGAGTCACACACTATATACACACACACACACATACATTTTCAAAGCTTTTATTTTTAAGTAATCTCTACATCCAACATGGAGCTCAAACTCACAAGAGTCACATGCTTCCCCAACCGAGCCAGCCAAGCACCCTGGTTGCTTGAATATATTTAAGTCAGGGAGGTGATAGGGCTAAAGGTGAAGGTGGTTCCCATTGTCCATCCTTTGATACAGGTCAACTGGAGATGATTATCAGAACCTGGCTGATGTGTTGGTTCACATTCACCTTCCAGGCTCACAAATGACAGGTTACCCTGTCCTTTGGTCTACACTCAAATCAGAATGAACTTAATAGTTCATTCAGGGTGTGGGAGGTTTGGGCTACAAAAATTTGCCACCTATGACTCTTCTCCTAGCAGGGCTGCAGAATGTGTGAGGGCAGGAAAGAGGATGTGGGCTCAAAGAGAGAGAGAGAGAGAGAGTCCTTCTAAACATCCCAGTGCAAGGGCGGAGGATGCCACATTCTGAGGCATTTATAGCCTTGAGAAGTTCCTTTCACTTGCCCCTCTAGCTTCAGTGAGACAAAAGAGTACCTGTTTGCAACTGTGAAGAAGTAACACTGGTGACAAAGAGACCAGTTGCTCAAATTAAATGAGATGATGTAGATGGTGTTTATCTTATGGTAGGAAAATAAATCATCACCCTCACTATAAGGAGGCAGATTACATGATATCTGAGGTTCTTTCTAGCTGTGTGTCTTAGTTTTATGACTTAGTTCAGTGTGTGTGTGTGTGTGTGTGTGCTTCAGATATACAAGGCTTAAAAAGAACATCATGAAAATCAGAAAAAGGTGGAGTAGATGCTGTTATTTCTAGGCACTAATGTTCTACTTCCATTTTTGTTACTACCCAGCTTTATGACCCTTAACCTTTCTATGCCTATTTCTTCACCTTTCAAATATCAAATGAAAATAATATCTGTTCTGCTCTTGTCACTGGTTACCATAAGGCTCAAAATAAAAATAAAGAGTGCTTGAAAGCACTATCTTATATAAACCCCTGGATTTGCTTTCAAGCAAATCCTCCTCTTACCGCACATCCTACTTTCCCTTAGCATGGCATCTGTTACCAGAACTTCTTTTCCCAATGGCATGGGCTAAAATAGTGCTGGTGAACTTCCTTCATTCATTTATGCCCTCATTCACTCAACAACTGCTTATTGAGAAACAACTTTTTTTTTTTTTTTGCAAGGCACTGTATATAACAGGTGATGGGGATACAGAGAAGAAAAAAATCAGATGCCTGCCCTCAGAAATTTATATCAAAATGAGGCAAAATGTGAAGCTTGACAAAATGAGAGCATGGGAAAGTTACCAGAAGGAAGGAAGGAAGGAAGGTGGGTACCAGCTGCAATGAGAGCCACGGGAAAGAAGTGCCCAGTATGGATAAAGAAATCTGGGAAATCTTCACAGAGGAGGAAGCAACTGAGCTGGCCCCTAAGGAAGGCAGAAAGGTGTGCCTGTGGTGAGAGGTGGAGCGGAAATCCAAGGGAGTGGAACAACCATGTGCAAAGACTTGGAGGTGTGAAAAGTCACAGTCCATTCAAGGAATAGCCCATATGTACTATGGCTAAGAAAGCGGAGGGCATGATGGGTCTATGTTATTAGGCAACACTAGAAAGTTAGCCAAAATCTTTGTCCAGGAATACCTTCCCTGGATAGGAATTTGAACTTTATCTACTAGGTGATAGATTGCAATTGTTGAATGGTAGGTAGTTATATGATTGCATTTGCATTTTGGAAAACTAACTTTAAGGATGTAACTACTAGAAATAATAAGGGTGAATGACAATATCTCTGCATAAAGGTATTCAAGGAATATAGGCATGTGTTTTTATTAGGGTATAAAAGGGAGTAATATCATCCTAAGGTAGTTGTTTAGATGGTGTTTAAAGGTTGTTTCAGAATGAGAACGAGGGCAGTTAAGGACAAAAACCTGAATGGATCTAGATGGTTGTAAAGGGTTTGTGGAGAAGAAAGAAAGAAAAAGAAAGGAGAGGGAAAGAATGTTATCTCATAGGGTCAAGCTAGCTGAGATTGAATGGATTTATTATAAGTTTTAAAATGAGCTTTAATATCAATAATGTACTAATGCAATACTGGAGATCCCCCCCCCTTAATAGGACATAGTTTCTTAGATAATTTGTCTTCTCCTAGTAAGAGATTGTAAAAAATTTTTTCCTTACCCTTTGAGTAATCTTTGTAGTGTGGGGGCCAAGGGCAGGATGATCCAAGATGGACCACATTGGCATAAACATTATTTTGAGTTAAAAGTAATCAAAACCCTGCAGATGCAGGAAGAGTGCTCTTCCTGGTCCTCAACTGCCTAAATTTATGTTGGAAAGGAAAGCCTGTGGAAGAGAGCTATTAACAGAGACTCCCCTTTACCTATGAGACTTCTCTGCATAATAGGGCGAACTTTGTTTTTCAAAACATCTCTTTTCACCTTCCTGTTAATGGCCTACCTCCCCTTTTTATCCTCACAACCCTGTTCCTCTGCTTAGCTCATGTAAGCATCATGCTGCCTCATTGTCTTTGGAATTTCATGTCTTTGTGGATTCCCCTTATGTATATGCCTATTAAATTTGATTTTCTCCTGTGAATCTGTCTCCTGTCAATTTGATTCTAAGTTCAACTGGAAGGACCTTGTAGGGCAGAGGAAGGTCTTCCTCCCCAACAGTAGAAAACAAAAAATTTGTATCTTTATATTGTGCTTTATGTTGTCATTATAATGTCCTTGATTGTGTCAGGGAGCAAGAATTCCTGTCCCCTCAAAGGTCCTTCTAGCTGGACTAAGAATCAAATTGACAGAGACAGAGCCACAGGAAAAATTCAAATTTAATAGTGTACGTACAGGGAATCCATACAGACATGGGAATTCCAAAGACAGACACGCAAAATGAGGTATAAATGTCATCCTGAACTAAGGAGAAGGGGTAAGGGTCTGCAATTTCAGAGGAACAAAATGCATTTCATATGATGATAAGATGAGCAGATGTTTGGTAATTAGATGTTTGCCCTTCCATACAGATGGGTCACTCAGATAAAATTTATCTCTGGGAATCACCCTTATTCTGGGAAAGACCCCCAGTTTAGATTCTTCCGGGTGGTAAGGGAGAGACAAAAGTTTCTCTTGAGCCCACATGGTCTCAAGTACCTTTAGCTCAAAATAATCCATATGCCAAAGTCGCACATTCTGGGAGGGCTGTTCTTCAATTATGTGAGAGAACAAAATCTCAGTGCTAAACTAGCTAGGTTTTGTTTTGTTTTTGATTTTTACGGTCATGTTACCTCCTAAATTTATTTTTAAAGTCTTTTATTGTCAGTTTGGTTGAATATTAAGTATTGTTTCATAGTGGTCTCTGATCCTATTTAATTCAAACTTTGTCATTTTTGACAACTTTTGCTATTTTATCTTCCCTAAATAAAATCCTAAATAAAATCCTGATCTTTAACTGTCTTTGAGATTTCCCATAGAGTACCTGGAATATCTCAAAGGATTTGTTCTTTCACTTTATAAAAAGAGATATTTTTAAAAATAGGTTTATTTTAGGGGCACCTGGGTGGCTCAGTCAGTTAAGCGTCTGCATTTGGCTCAAGTCAGGATCTCAGAGTCCTGGGCTTGAGCCCCCTGTCAGGCTCCCCGGAAGCCTTCTTCTCCCTCTCCCTCTGCCACTCCCCCTGCTTGTGCTCTCTCTCTCTCAAATAAATAGATGAAATCTTTGAGAAAAAAATATAGGCTTGGGCGCCTGGGTGGCTCAGTCGTTAAGCATCTGCCTTCGGCTCAGGTCATGACCCCAGGAGTCCTGGGATCGAGTCCCACATCGGGCTCCCTGCTCCGCGGGAAGCCTGCTTCTCCCTCTCCCACTCCCCCTGCTTGTGTTCCCTCTCTCTCTCTGTCTCTCCCTCTCTCTGTTAAAAAATAAATAAAATCTTTTAAAAAATAGGCTTATTTGATATGTTTAAGTACATAAACATTATCATATAAGAAGGATACTTAACCTTCTCTGGATTGTATTAGTATGGTTATATGTTGTTAATATATTTCAAAGCTATATAAAATTCATAGAAATTTGTCAGCTGTCCATGATATCTTGATATGATGTTATCAATCATAACTCCAGTTATTACCTTAAAATGTTGTATGCTACAGAAACAACATTTCTTTGTCAATTGCATTATTTTTATAATAATGAACTTTCATCAAATTGTTAATGGCAGCAATTTTAAATCTTTTGCTGTTCACAAATAGTTATTGTTTTACTCTAGTGCTTTCCTGAAAGCTCTTGCAATCAGCATCAAACCAGAATACTTTGTCCGCAAAAGAGATGTCACAGAGATCCATGGAAAAGACTATGATAGGCACTTTGTCGTATAGGGTTCTGATGGCATTGCTTAAATAACTTTTAAGGTCTTACCATGGGACTGAATAAGAATTTCCAGAACACTAGTGGAGATGCTCATGGATTCATAAAACTGCTAAACCAAGAATAAGCAGAACAAGAATTAATTACATGGGACTGAACAAACTGAAAATGAATGATTATAATTTTTACGGCCTTTTGCTTGAAACATTGCTAGTTCTTTACTGTTCTATTTTCTGGATTTAAGGAATCCCTTTCTCTTATCTATAACTCCCAACAATTTAGTAGATTAGTAGATATGTTTTTAGTAAAAAAAAAAAGTTTATATTTTTCTCCCCACCATATTCTTCCAGAATTCAGAAACTCTTATTGAACATTCTTATTTTCATGGCAATATAGTTATTTGCATAAGTTCAATAAGAATCTATTCTCCCTGTAATAGGTCATAGTTGGGAAAATCGGTTATATCACTAAGGTTTTGACTAGAATGTCATATTTGAGAATGATGTGCATAGAATCAGATATGAGCAAACAGTTTTAAGGAACAAAGGTTGGCTTTAGGGAACCAATGTTTACAAAGCCCTCTTGGAAAAATCAACCTGTTACCTTACTTACAAGTTTCCCTGTATTATAAATGAGTAAGGAAGGTCACTTCCTGGCAGACCCAGGAAACTTAAGCTATTTTGGGGACCCTGAGAAGAGAGGAATTCACCCAAATCTGTAGGTACTGCAGGTGAAATTTGATGGCAAGTTCTTAGTTTGACACACTAGTCTTGAGGGACTTTTAAAAAAAGTCTATTATAAAAGTTTCAGCAAAGCAAACTAAAAGGCCCATGTGGTCAATTATCATTCCTGCTGCACTTATGTAAATGTTCAGGCCAAATTTAATGAGACTAGACTTATTTTGTAAACAAGAATTATTTTAGTCTGATTATCTTTGATCAAAATGGGGGTGATTGTAGAGAGAAAGTTTGTGTTTCAATGGAAAACTATAACCCTTTCTTCTGAGTTGTCAGATTCTAGTCTTGTTCATTGTCTTTGAGCTATTTTTCACCTCTGGAAACTGGATCCTGCCATCTTGCACATTTTGTCAGTAATGAATGCTTCTGATTTTTTTCCCACTCTCATGACTTGGCATCACTGAGACCCACCATTGCCTTTTTCCTGAATCCCGGTAAACTGAAGTTGGATGACTTGATATAACTTCAAAGGTTTCATCACCACAACAGTGTGGGCTGCTCAGAAAGTTCACCCAACACTTGCATCTTCTAATCTCTGCTCCAGGAAATGACCGTTATTGTGACATTACCATAGCTACTCTCACTAAAGATGCTTCAGTCCCAATGTCTAGAAATCTTGACTAGCTGCCCTCTGGACATAAATACTGAGTTTATAGTCTGCTCCAAGCATTAATGTTGTTTTCCTCTCCCTTTGCAGACTCCTACCTCACAACTTGTATCTCTCTCCACAGCAATCAACCAAACTTCTTTATCTGTCAAACTGATAGTAAAATTTTTGATAGGGGAAATGTGGAAAACCACTTGGACCCCCAGAGTTGGCATAAAGATTACTTTAAAGGGAAAACATTTGTACTAAAAAGATGCAGAAAGGAGTCTTATCTGAACTTCTCTTTGACTAAAGCAGAGTCTCCAGAAAAATAAAGCTGCCAATAACCCCCACTCTGATGGAGCTTCCTGTGAATTCAGCAGGCAAGGAGACAGACTGGCCATTTCCATTAGCATCAAAAAGCCCAACAGAACCTTCCATACCTTCTCACTGAAACATCTCCCTCATACCCACCCCCGCTTTGTCAAGTTTGGAATATAAACCTTTTATTTCTGTTGAGTGAAATATTCATTGCTAAGCACTCCAGCACGTATGCACGGCACACATAAAGAAACCCTCTTTTCTCTCCTGTTAATCTGTCTATTGTCAGTTAATTTGCAGGCCTCCAATCACTGAACTTGGGTTGGAAGAGGAAAAGTTTTCCTCCCAACAGTGACACAGTGGATGGTGGAATGTGGGTAAAAGTATGACACAGGGCGGGCAGAACATTTAAAATGTATATAGCTTCAAATGAAAATATATACAATCCACAATGTGGCGGAAGAGAAACAAGGCATGAAGGTCAGCTGATATCCAGAAATGGTTTCTCATGGGAGCTTTTCATGATTCATTCTTCACAACTCAGGATTGCTTTTCAGTTTCAGAAGCCCCCATGTTTAGAGGGGACCCAGTTCTCACAGGTGAACTTAACCTTAAGTAAACTCACTCGACTAATTTATAAAACCTGAGGGTCATGATTAATTTATTATAAGAACCAGATACCTTAGGAATCTGCAATCCAAAGACTCAAGAGAGATGAAAACATATATCCACAAAAAAGTTTGCACATCCTGTTCCTAACAGATTTAATCCTAAAAGCAAAAAAAATAAAAAAACCCCACATGTTCAGCGGTAAAGACATACAACAGAATACTATTTAACAATACAAAGAATGAACTACTGATAAGGAAAACATGGGCAATTTCAAAAACACGCTAAGCAAAAGAAGTCAGACAAAAGAATTCACACTGTATGTTTGCTTTTACATGAAGTACTGGATCAGGAAAAACTAATCTATTGTGATAGAAATTTAAAAATGCCTGCTTTGAAGGAAGTGTAAGCAATTGCCTGGAAAGGTGCTTGTGACAACTCTCTGGAATGATGAAAATGTTCTGTATTTTGATTGGAGAGGTGATCAAGGTATCTGCAGCTCATGGAACTATAAATTTAAAATCTGGGGCTTCTCTAAAATGTAGATTTTACTTCAATAAAACGATTACTACAAACAAAGAAATACACATGAAGGGAGGAGACACCACAATGGAATGAATGTAAGAAAGCTGATGAGTAGGAAAGTTGATTTGCAACTGAATTCCAAGTTTCAAAGAACAAAACAAAGGGACTGACAAGAGAAAAAGTAGGCAGAGTAGGAAAACAAGACAAAGAAAAGGAAGCACAGATCCAATACTGAAGAATCCGGTGACTAGAAGAGTTTGCGTATGGTTTATTGCCCTAAAATTATAAGCATGAGAGACAGAATTAACTGGCCTTCTAGGGTGCCAGAAATGGCTGAGGATTCGTGGCAGGGTCCATTTGGGGTCCTTGCTGATTTGCCTTTAGTGTGCTGCAGGCCACGTGCAAAATGCCAGTGGCTGTTTGGAGTTATAGTCCATTCTGTCTGGAATGTGGTGTCCCAGGAACCCTTGCCGCCTGGCTCCCGGGTGGAGGTGTTGCGAGGGCGAGCACAGCTGACTCAGCCCTGGTGATGCTGTAACATGTCACTCTTAAAGTCACGGCAAATTTGGCCTGAAGATTCTGGAGATTTAAGGGCATTGGAAAAAACATAATTCACATTCTTATCCAAAATCTGATCGGAACACTCCAAGCACTTTATGTCTACAATACTCAGTCGGGAATCCCTTGGGCTCTTCTCTATTTCGAGATCCCAATTAAACTGAAATAAGAACAGTTTTTTTTGCAGAGTATTTGGGCATATTCACTCAACCCGGGGAAGGCAGAGATTAATGAAAATGGAAACTAACAAAGGAATCAAACTGCCTTCTCATGAAAAAAAAAAGTGGGAAATTTGTTATTGCTCTACTGGGTAAATGTTTGTGTGGTTCTGATTTCTCTAAATGGATGGTATGATTTTGCTTTCATTTTCATGCTGAAACAGCTCCCATCCTAGATAACCCCTCTATGTACAGCACATGAATCCATATGATTTAATTCTGACATTTCCTGTCATCTCACTCTGAAATCTTAAGTCATTACTTTTTAAAAAGATCTACTTGACATAGCATTTCTTTTCAAATTCCCTGTAAATCTCATAAAGAACTGTATTATTGCCTACTTCAATTTATTAAATGAATTTCATGTTAGCTAGGTTTTCCCTAATATATTTTCACATATATAACTACATATATAATATATATTTTCATAGATTCACATATCATGTCAGAATTTATGATTTGAGTCATTGTACCCCTAAAATTTGTGATGCTCGAAAAACACTTTTGATAAACAAAATTCATACTGGTGTTGACACATATTGAACATGAATTTCAGCTTAAAAAAATCTAATGGTTAAAATTTACAACCTATACAATTCTTAACAGTTTTTATACCTGTACTTCCCTAACTTTCATTAACATTTAATTTCAATTTATTTCACATATGGGCATTTTTTTATTTGACTTAAATTATATATTTTGTATGCTTTGTATTATTTGCAGTGTGATCTAGCTTTCACATTACTCATTTTCACCACTTTAAAATATATGTTATATTTTCTGATGTCATTACAGGATTGTATATCACATACTTATCTGAAATTTTAACATTACATCTATAGTTCTAAAGGCACATTGCTGAGTTACTCTAATGCAGTCAAATAATCCATGTAAGATTTAGTTTTTAATGGACTTCCAATATACAATATATTCATTTTAATTCTTCTTGAATATGTACACATTAAAAATATTTTGTATTTGTAATGTATAAACTAAGTGTAATGGGTAATTATAAATTACACAGATAACTGCCCTTTGAAAAATGCTGAGATACATGTCTGAGGTTTTTGTCACTTATTTGTCATTATTCACATTAAGTAATCATCCTCATCAGGGATGTCTGGTTGTTTTTTTCCCTTTATCTATAGAAGGGAGTTTCTTACTTGTGACCACATTATGTTTAAGTTTTTATTTACAAATTGGCTATTATAAACTTTGAAATCATTAGGAAACCCAATAAAATGAAGTTTTAAATACGGGTCAGATTTATTCAAGGATACTTGCCAGCCATAGCCTGTTCTCTGAGAACTGTCCGTTACCATACAGGTGATGATGTTTCAGTATGGCCACCACCCTATGGCAATAGTGGTTGAACAAAGGTAGGGATGTCTGGTTAGAGTGAAACCAATCCAGAGGTTCAGCTTGGCCAGACCTATCCTCTTTCTGAGGAATTTAGGATTAAGGGTTGAGACATGGGCAGAATAGGTCCATTATAACAGAGTATTTGCCTGGAAAGTCACGTTAAACCGGCGCTGGTAGGTTGGCAGGGATGGGACAATGCATCTTTTGGCCTTGTGCATGAGGAGTAGAGAAAAGCTGGTCTACACAGAAAGAGTGATAAATTAGAGAAGCCAATGGTGCGGCAGAGACTCCTATGCCATGGCACATATAAGTTCCTGATAGATTTCTATCTATCTATCATCTATCTGTCTATCTATCTATCATCTATCTGTCTGTCTGTCTATCTATCTATCTATCTATCTATCATCTAACTCCTCTTTGGTTAAGCAGTACTCTCTACCTTTCTGTTCCATGAGATTCCCCAATTTGTTCTTTAATAAATTTGTATTTTTATTTTAGTTTAAGTGGATTCTTTTCCTTGTCATCATGAGATTCTACCTAAGTCACCTGGCTGAATATGGCTCTATTAAACAGAAGGTAGCTGAATGACCAATACTGCTCACCAATATTTGGGGTCCTGGGAATAGAAGTATGTGTGAAATAGGAAGAAAGAGGAGGAAGAGAGTTTCAACTTTCTTATGAGTTTCAGGCCAGCTTTAGACAAAACTTCAAAATAGGCAAAACAAGAAGATGATCCCTTGCTCCCCCTTTTTTGAGCTCCGATTTCTCAATGTTCTATTTAATACCTTAAGTCCTCTACCACAATATTCCTATTTTGGAGAGGATAGAAGAATAAATCTATTTAGTTTCCCAAAGTATTTCAATACCCCAAATCTATTTACTATTTCTATTCAACAAAATTGGCATAGTATTAAATGGAAGGCATATGATCCTTAGAATGTGAAATTGCAGCTATGTCACATATCTGTATCTTACCCTATGGTTGTTGGTCAAGTTCCTTAACTTTTTGAACCTCAGTTGCCATATCTCTAAATCAGGAATCTAACCAATTCACATGTATCATTGTGATTTCAGTTATCAGGAACCAAAAACTCTGACTCAATCACTTTAAACAATAAGGTTAGATGAGGTCATTCAGATAACCCAAAATCCTAAGGGTGTGAAGCTACTGATATATTTAAAGTGGCAGCTAAATAACATGACTAAGGACTCTAGAACTTTCCATCTTTCTGTCAGCCATTTTCAGCAGGGTGACTTAGGAACCTCCTGCTTGTAAGATGGCTTCCTCAGTTCCGGTTTTCTTTTCTCCTGAAGTGTGTCTCACATGTAAATCTAACAACATATATTGATTGTTATATGACTCCATATGTGATGAAAGAAAGTAGACTTATCTCTTTCTGTGCATCCTTTATCTTTTTTTCCCTGTAGATCAAAGGAACCTTTTCTGAAGGCCTTTAACAAGTCCTCTCCCATATCTCATTGGCCAGAAATGAATTATATACTCACCCCAAACTAATCACTGGTAAGGCGAGTGATAAACCATGATTGATTTAGACATTTCTTGCTAAATCGCTGAGGTACAATGAGGTGTGAGGCATACCCCAAATCAGGATTTTACATGCAAGCAACTGCTAATAGTCAACCAATAATGTCTTTTATCACATGATATTTATGAGCATCAAACTATCTAATGCATGTGACAATTCTTTTTAACTTTTAAGGTTCTGAAAAAATATATATATATTCTATATATGTATATACATATATACATATATTCATTGTTTTGTAACTATTCTAATAAATAGAAACTACCATTTTGACAGTGTAGTTACCTTATTAAGAGGAGAACAGTTACAATAAACATTTTTTTTTAAAGATTTATTTATTTATTTGAGAGAGAGAGAATGAGAGTGATAGAGAGCACGAGAGGGAAGAGGGTCAGAGGGAGAGGCAGACTCCCTGCTGAGCAGGGAGCCCGAAGTGGGACTCGATCCCGGGACTCCAGGATCATGACCTGAGCCGAAGGCAGTCGCTTAACCAACTGAGCCACCCAGGCGCCCACAATAAACATTTTTAAACTAATTCTCACTAGCTTATAAATAACTATTGGCATTCTTATTCTCTTGAAAATTATTTGTATTTTGAAAAGATGATGCTTAGTCGCCAGTTGATTCACTAGTGAATAGATTTCCCTGGATTTAAAAGAGAGTGACCTGAAAAATATCGGCAGTGTGGAAGAAATAATCAGGAAGCTTGGTGAAGAAACACTTTCTGGTTGCCTCCCAAACCCACCTTGAGAGTCAGCTCTCCTGCAGTGTTCCTCCTTACCCCACCTTCTTCCCTTTCTCCAGTTCGGACCTTGGAACTCCCATACAATGCCAATGTTGTCTTGCAACTTTCATTCGTATGGTAAAGGACTCTTTGGAGATCTTAGGAATTCTTAACTATCTGTTATTTCAAATCTGGATTTGGATTTGGTGACTTGCCTTATCAAATTTGGCATAGTTTGAAAATTGTGGAAATTTTACCTTGCAGAGCTTCAAGGTTGTGGAGAAAGATTTAGAGCTACCCAGATATTTTTAGCATTGCCTAGAGGAGCCTCTCTATCTGAAACCTTGATCATTCAGCCTAGTGAGAAAATGAATAATCCTTACAGTTTTAAGATTGGACCCAAAAGATATGCAGACAATACTATGATTGGTATGCTCTAGGCCACAGTTGTATTTTGTTGAGCTCTAACTGAGTAGAAATTCTCCTGTTGCATTTACTTATAAGGCCTAGTACATTATCTGTGGCTCTAGCACAGTGGCTTTCACATGATAAGTTTCCAGTAAGTATTTGTGAACTTAGAAAGAAATTGAATTGAAAATGGTCATATTTTTATAGGCCCTCCTGCCATTGAATTGATAATAAAACCCCTTTCTTTCAATATCACCAGAACTCTGTCTTTTGTCATTTCATACCCAATTTTATAGTGTCTGAATCTATCACATACCAACAACAAACTTCGTCTGAACCTTGTCTTCTTCCTGAAAACTTCCTCGTTAATTATAGAAGGATTAAGTACTTTTGCGCATCCTCTCTAGTCTACAACAAAGTTCACATTTCGTCCTCCCAACTACAAAATGCTTTTAATTCTATCATTGCATGGCCTCTCTATAGCATAGGCTCTTTATTATGTGTTATGTATTTATTAGTACAAGTATGTAGAGTGATATGATAAGTCTCACTTAAAAGAAAGATTTTACTATCCGATGAAATCATTTAAAACATCTGTGAGTACATAGGAGAGATATGAGGTAGTTCCTAATATTAGGCTCATAACCCACTCCTTATGTTTTCATTCCTTTTTTCTAGGTAGTTAATGAATAACTTAGAAATCCATGTGTCTGCTAAGCAGTAACCCCTTCTGCAAGGCCAACAAGGTTGATGAGGTAGATGTCTTTACTGAATGGATCTGTATCTTACCTTTCAAAAGGCCACCTGTTAACTACCTACAGTGCCCAAGTTGTGTACAATCATTGCAGGGACATTGACCTTTGTCCTCAATGACTTATACTGAGATTCTTTTGCTTCAAAATGTAAAATTTTAGCTGAAATAATTGTATGTTACTTGTGAAAACTGGAAAGGCTTGGGGAAAAGTGCTTACTCAAAATAAAAATTTTTAAAAATTAATGAGTTTATGTTTCTTAAAAACTCTATACATTTCAATTATGTTCAAAGAAATACTTTAACTGCATTTTTATTGGGTTTAAATTAGAGATAAACAAAATCAGCCAAATAACTTGCTGGCTCCACCTCTTAGATCTTCCTTCTGACATACTTGAGACTTTAACAGTGCCAGACTTTTCTAAAAGCAAAAAACAAAACAAAACATAAATCTGTGGGAGGCATTGAACATCATAAGCTAGTTTAATTTGAGGTATATTTTCGTTTTGATTTGTTCATTTTAGTACTTTGGCTTGCTGGCCTGTCTAAAGAGTAGATAATGGAGAAGTTGGATCATTTTTAAGAAAACTTTTTTCTCCTTATAGTTTGCTGCTGCTGCTGAGAGTGGGAACAGGGTTTGAGTGCAAATGAAAGATCTTTTTTGGACAGTGAAAATGTTTTAAAACTGGATTGTGATGATAGTTGACAATTCTGTCAACTTACTAAAAAGCATTGAATTGTACACCTAAAAGTATGTTTGTGGTATGTAAATTATACTTCACTGAAGCTATAAACACACACACATAATTAAAATAATAAATGACCCCCACACAAAGCAAACAAACAAACCCTGCTTCCAGAGAGTTAATATGATTTCAACATCTGTTAATGAGCTAGATTTATAGCATACTTGGTTACATATTAGGTATATTAGCTTGCTTTAGTAAGACCAGATTAAAGTTATACAGAAAAAAAAACCTACTTGAATTATATTGAATAGTAAATGGTCACTGTTTCAGGGTCATTGACAGGCTTCTTTTTCTCCTTGAGTCTTTTTTATAAGATTCCAGTGAGGGCCAAAGAAAAGCAAAAACGTGGTCTTCAAAATAAACTTTCATCAAAGTAAAGTGTGGCCTCACATTTTTTTTTACTTAAATTTTGAACTCTCCATGTGTAGGAAAATCTCCTTTTTTTATCCACAAGGAAAAGGTGTAAAAATTTAGAATTAATAAAAAAAATAAATAAAAACAAAAAACTTCTTTTCTAACGATTTAAATTAGATTTAGGGGCCAATTTTTCATTTTCTTCTTTTTTCTGGAGTTGTAAAACATAAATAAATAGGGGAAGAAATTAAGATGGCAGAGGAGTAGGGGGACCTTAAGCTTGTCTTGTCCTTCAAACACAGCTAGATAGTTATCAAATCATTCTGAGCACCCAATAAATCAATCTGAGGTCTGAGAGGACAAAACCTGCAAGTCTACAAGTAGAAAAGTGACAACCTTTTAGAAGGTAGGAGATGTGGAGAGTTGACTTGGGGGAGATATAGCTGTGGGTACCCTGGTGGGGAGGGAGCCCTGCTTATAGAGGCCACCACAAAGTATTATAAGCAGCAGAGCACAAATCTGAACTTTTAGAAGTCCACTACCATGGTGGATGTGCCTGGCTTAAAGGTGCTCAGGTAATGAAGCAGGGAGGAGTCCCAGGAGGGACAGCCTGGTCTGAGGATCCCCTGGGCTGCAAGAAGAATGGGTGGTGCCTCAGTGTGGCATGGTTCCCAGGCATAGGAGTGGGAAAGCTGTCTGAGAGCAGTGAGTCTTGGTGCCGGCTTTCTGCTGTTTTGCCACAAACTGTGAACTGCTGCTCAGTTGTGCCTCCACGGCTCGATTGTGCCATTGCTTTCCTGGGACTGGTCAGCAAACAGCAAAAGAACAGCAAGACCACCTCCTTCCCAAGAAACAGCTCAGGTCCCAGCCACGGGGTCCCTAAAATTTGCAGTTTTGAAACTCAGTCATGGGCCTGAGATAAACAAACAAACAAACAAACAACAACAAAAAAACTCAGACACAGGCAGGGTGAATGCAGGGTTTTGACAGAAACTGGGAATACAAGAGGGGTGATTGATTGCTCTTAAGGAAGAGTGGGGGGCCCGAACTTTCAGCCCTGGGGCTAGAGAGCAGGGCATTGCCATATTCACCCTGACCATCAGCACTGAAAGCCCGCAGGGAGCAAAACAGTGTCACCTAGTGGAGGCTGTGACCATTTACACTAAGCCCCACCCTCCTGCACCCTGGAGGCATATTTCCACTAGGGCAAGTCCACCTGAGAATCATCACAATAGGCCCTTCCTCCAGAAGACCAGCACAAACAACTGGTGTGCACCAAGTCTACTGATCATAGAGTGCTGCAAAGCTTCAGCTCTAGGGTAAATAGGATCTAGCTTCCTTTTTACTTTTATTCTTGTTTTTATTATTATTATTTTTTCTCATGGCCAGGGATTTAATTAATACAGATATAATTAAGATGTCCGAACTAGAATTTAAAACAATGATTATAAGGATACTAGCTGGGCTTGAAAAAAATCTTAGAAGACACTAGAGAATCCTTTACTGCAGAGATAAAATAACTAAAATATAGTCAGGCCAAAATTAAAAATGGTATAAATGAGATGCAAACCCAACTGGATGCCATAAAAATGAGGATGGACAAAGCAGAGGAGCAAATCAGTGATATAGAAGACAAAATTAAAGCTGAAAAGAAGGGGTAAGAAAGATAATGGATCACGAAGGTAGACTTAGGGAATTCAGCAACTTATTAAAACATAATAACATTTGTATCATAGGAGTCCCAGAAGATAAAGAGAAAGAAAAAGGGGCAGAAGGTTTATTCAAACAAATTATAGCTGAAAACTTCCCTAATCTGGGGATGGACACAGACAACAAAATACAAGGAGCACAGAAAACTCCCATTAAGTTCAACAAAAGCCAGCAATCGCCAAGGCATATCATAGTCAAATTCACAAAATACACAGACAAGGAAAGAATCCTGAAAACAGCAAGGGGGAAAATGTCCTTGATCATCTACAAGAGAAGACAGATGAAGTTCTCAGCAGATCTGTCCACAGAGGACAGTGGCAGGATATAAGCAATGCGCTGAATTGGGAAAATAAGCAGCCAAGAATTCTTTATCCAGCAAGGCTGTCATTCAGAATAGAACGAGAGATAAAGATTTTCCCAAACAAAAACTAAAGGAGTTCATGACCACTAAGCCAGCCCTGCAAGAAATTTTAAGGGGCTCTCTGAGTGGAGAAAAAAGACCAAAAGCAACAAAGACTAGAAAGGACCAGAGAACATCATCAAAAACACCAACTCTATAGGTAACACAATGGCACTAAATTCATATCTTTCAATAATTACTCTGAATGAAAATGGACTAGATGCTCCAATCAAAAGACATAGGGTATCAGAATGGATAAAAAAACCCAAGATCCATTTATACGCTGCCTATAAGAGACACATTTTAGACCCAAAGACACTTGCAGATTGAAAGTGAGGGGATGGAGAACCATCTATCATGCTAATGGACGTCAAAGGAGAGCAAGAGTAGCCATACTATATATATCAGACAAAATAGATTTTAAAACAAAGACTATAACAAGAGATGAAGAAGGGCATTATATCATAATGAAGGGGTCTATCCATGAAGAAGATCTAACAATTGTAAATATGCCCCCAACTTGGGAGCACCCAAATATATAAATCAATTAATAATAAACATAAAGATACTCATTGATAATACAATAATAGTAGGGGACTTTAACACCCCAATTACAGCAATGGACAGATCATCTAAGCAGAAAATCAACAAGGAAACAATAGCTTTGAATGACACACTGGACCAGGTGGACTTAACATAGATTCAGAACATTTCATCCTAAAGCAGCAGAATACAGATTCTTTTTGAGTGCACATGGAACATTCTCCAGAATAGATCACATACTGGGTCACAAATCAGGCCTCAGCAAGTACAAAAAGATCAAGATCATACCAGGCATATTTTCAGACCACAGCGCTATGAAACTTGAAGTTAATCACAAGAAAAAATTTGGAAAGACCTTGAATATATGGAGGTTAAAGAACGTCCTACTAAAGAATTAATGGGTCAACCAGGAAATTAAAGAAGAAAAAAAAATAAACGGAAGCAAATATAAATGAAAACATGACAGTCAAAAACCTTTGGATATGAACAGCATGGGCTACAGAAGATCAGCTAATGTAAAAAACAAAGAGAACAGAATGACCAATCTGAAAGAAATGTCAAATTAGGAAAGAACAGAAGTATTTTCTTCTGCCACTGTGGGCTGAGAGACTTTTATATTTCCTAGTGAGGATAATTTAGCCACTAATGCCAGAATTGCTTATCCTTTGGCTTCAGTTGTCTAGATAATATGCTATATATATAGTCTTCATTCTATAATTCTAAACCTATCATTCTAAATCTATCTTGTGGTGGTTTTATAAAGTTCTGACAGCATGGTACAGTAGGAAAAGGAGAGAATTTGGGGTTCAAAAAACAAGTGTTCTCTTCTGAGCTCTATGTCTCACTAATCATGCCCTTGAGTGGTATACTTAATCTTCTCATCTGTAAAATGAGGAAAATAGTATCTATGGTGGTCACTATAGATTATCTTTCTAGGAGAGGCCTAGGGATGGCAAATCTTGTTGGTAAGGGGTGAAGGGATTTGTCTTAAAGCTGAATTTGGAGAGTAAGCACACTGCCTTCACTTAAATTTATTAGAAGTGATGGAAATTAAAGGGAAGTCAAAAATAGCTCGCATGCTCAAGTCACTCATTGGCACCACCAAGGGATATGGGGTTAGTGGGAAAATATTGGGGGTTAACCTAAGTATCAAATTCACTTAGTTATGAAGCAAATATTAGTTTTCTTCATTGTTACTCTCTTGTAAGTTCAGATTTTAGAGGTAGATATTAGAGTAAAAATTCTGATACCTGGAGGAAAAACCTCAGGTAAGCTGCACATCTGAGAAGCTAGTGCTCTGAGAAGACCTCTTTCTATCTTGGTGTGCAAAAGCAACAGTGAGTAAGGGCATGTTGAATTACAAAATAGAACCAAAAGTTTCCCAATATCAGAATATCTGTTTTCTTCCCCCTTTCTTGCGATTGACCCTGAATTTATGGAAATAACAACACAAGTACACAACTATTTGAAAATTTGAAAAGATTAGAGAAAAGGTGGACAAGACTAAAGAATGCAAAGAAGGAAATAATACTCATAGATAATTCCACTATGTAGATACAACCCTGGTTAACATTTCATTTATTCAGCAATTCCTAGGGATGCCTACTGTATGTCATCTATTCTCTGGTGGTAGGCATACAAAAATGATTGATACAACCGATCCCCAAGAAAGAGGTAGAGAAAAGGAATTTTGCCAGCCTTGTACCTTTAATGTGTAATGTGCATATTCAGAAATTATTTTATATTCTCTGCTGTTTTAAGTCTTTTTATAAAGCTTAGTATTAATATTGTTTGTAAGATAAGGGAGTGATGCTGCCTGGTCTCGCTACTATTCCTGGAGGTACCAGTCAGGAATGTGAAAGCACACTGCCCAACCAGGGGCCACAGGAAGAGTGGGTCGGAGGATGAAGGTTACTTATAAAGCTTTTCCCTGCCCTGCAAACCTAGCATTTCTCATCTGAGTTCATCTTTAAAGATGTCACAGCTTTTGCAATGTTTTATAGCATTTTCCATTAAAAGTGTGTCATGTAAATCAATCATGGCTTCAATTTTTCTGTCAGACTTCTATAACCTTAAACCAAAGCTTTCAAAATTAATCAAAAAGAGTAAGTCAATTTAATTTTTCATGAGAGAATACTAGTATGAAGTTTGTCTTTGGCTATCTCAATTATAAATATTTATTAATGAATTTTGGTTAATAAATTTTTACATAGGAACTTAAGAGGAAAGTGATATTTTAAAAAATCTAGTCTTAATTTCTGTATAAATAGCCTATTGTTTTTTAAAAAACAATTTCTCCCATTTCTGTGAGAAATTACAAAATTTAGAAGTTAACCATCCTACATTCTTGATATAGCCATGATTAAGATTCATTCTTTATTCATCTAACCATCCACCCACACAGCTACAAATATTTATAGAGCATCTATGCAATGCTGGGCCTCTGGCTAGGCATTAGGGATACACAACCAAATCAGAATCAGTTGATCTTTGTCTTCAAACAGCTCACAGTCTCATAGTGAAGAAAGACATAAATAAAATCAGATAGTTAAAACATGATCAGTTAGAGAGATAATAACCACAGATATTGTGGGTGTATAATGGAGAGGCTAGTACCAACTTGGGGGACAAGGAAGAAAGCTTATGGGAAGGTTTCCTGGAGGAAGTGTGAATGGACAGGATTTTAAAGGGGAAGTGGAATGGAGCTAAGAGTTGGAAGAATTTAGAGGCATTCTAGTCAGCGAAAACCACAGGAGGCAAAGTATGGAACGAAGACAGGGAACACTTGAGAGTTAACCAAGTCCGGAGAGATGAAATAGGAGCTGGATTGTCAATTAAAAAATACTTGATAACATAAATTTGAATAGTTACATAATATTATATCATGTCAGTGAGTCATAATCTATGTACTTGCTTCCCTAATATTCAGGATTTTTAAAAATATTTTATTTATTTATTTGACAGAGAGAGAATACAAGAAGGGGGAGTGGGAGAAGGAGAAGCAGGCTCCCTGGTGAGCAAGGAGCCCGATGTGGGGCTCCATCTCAGGACCCTGGGATCATGACCAGACCTGAAGGCTGACGCTTAACCGACAGAGCCACCCACGGGCCCCTAATATTCAGTATCTTGATCATTTATATTTTTTCACTGTCATAAAACCTTTCTGATGAAAATTACTGTGCACAAGTTTTTGTCTATGTTCATCATTTACTTAAAAAATATATTAAGAGCAAGGTGCCTGGCGGGTTCAGTCAGTAGAGCATGTGACTCTTGATCTTGGGGTTGTGAGTTCAAGCCCCACATTAGGTGTAGAGATTACTTCAAAATAAAATCTTTAAAGAAAAGAATATATATCTATTAACAGAATACCTTCAATAGCAACTAACAGAAAAACAAACTCAAAATGGCTTAAATAGTAAAGACAGTTTATTGTGACTGGAAATACAGAGTAGGGAAGGTTTCAGGGTTGGTCTATCCATCAGCTCAATGAAATCACCAAACACCCAGTTTCTCTCTGCCTTTCTGCCCTGTATCCTCAGCGTCAGCTTCATCTGAAGTCTGGCTCCCGTGGGGTAGCAGAATTGTTGCTGGCAGTAAACAAAGCTGTGTGATTTCTCAACTGAGTCCAGTGGGAGAGTCAAACAACTGTCAAACAAGAGGCTAAGCTTGCTCAGCCACCCCGAGCCAGTTCCAAGGCCACGCACAATGTGTACACTGATCACCAGCTCAGGCTGGGATATATAAACCAGCATTGGTTTCTGTCTCATCAATTTTCAATGTTCCAATAGATACCCACATTATATGAATAAATAATTTCCAAATAAGGAAATAAAAAGAAATAACAAATATAGATAGGAAAAATACCTTATAACAAACTGAGGATTTTTCCATTATGCTTTTGTTTGCAAACAAACCACATAGTAAAGAAATTATATTTTTTTCTGAGTAGTAGAAATTTTCTGAGGTTCTCTGCTGCTTATACCATAAAAATAGTTTAAGAAATACTTATTATGATAATTAAAATAATAAAAAAAGTAAATGTTTGCCTTTCCCAGAGAGACATATGCTTATTTAGACTTTTCTATAGATTCATAAATATATGTATTTGTACCTCAAAAAATGGCACAATACCTTTTTTTAACTTAAAGTATTTTACACACAATAACATAACAATATATTTTATTGTCAATTCATAGAGCACTGCCTCGTTCTTCTTTATAGCAATACATAATTTGTTTAGCTATTCCCTTTTGATAGACTTTTAGATAGTCTAAACATTTAAGTACTTGGAAGAGGCAATTTCAAAGTTTAGTCCTGGTTTTTATATATAGCTAAAGAAGATAATAATATACATATATTTGATATAATAACATGATTTCTTTTCCACCTTGATTAGTTCAGTCTGGAGCAAACATACTGCTGGATAATATAGCATCCTGTAGACTGCCTTGTGGAGAAAAAGAGAACACCCGCTCTTATGAAAAAGGGGTAAGATTTTCTAAAAAAGAAATGGAGATATATGTCAGGATTAGGAGAAGAAAATGCTCCATTGTGGTTTGCAAGCCTGAACACAGAGAAGCAGATGTCTTTAGAAAGAGAGGGTTGAGCAGCATAGTGATGTAAAATCCTTCTTTAATTCTAAACTTTTTGTGAAGCTGATGAGATAAACAAAGGCCTTAAGTGAATGATGTTTTCACAGTAATCTCAGAAAGAGAGGGCTGTGTTCCCTTGTGGAATAGGAACAGTTTACATGTGACAAAACTAATTCCATAGAAGCAGGATCTTGAAGGAAAACTAGGAAACATCTATGCTTTCCTCTGATCCCATCAGAGTTCCCAGAGGTACTAGAAGAATTTCAGAACACACTTCTAATATGATTAAAATCTCAAAGCATAGGATGCTGTGCATGATATCTGTGTTATGTTTTTGCTTTGTATATTTGTGAAAATGCTTCTTCAAGAGAGTTTCCTAGAAATGAGGTTGCTGGGGCAAATCTTATAAACTATGGCAATGGTGGCATGAGTCTAAATTTGGGGTTTGATTCAGGTGCTTGCTTTGAGCACTCTGTGAGAAGCTGACCGACAAAGCATGTGCCCTCTATGTGAGTGTGTGCCTTTATAAATATCCTCCTTTTTGGAGGATTTCCTTTTATCTTTCCTGTGACATGCCAGCATTTAATAATCAATGTGTCTAAAATAAATGGAAAGATAGTCCATCTTCATGGACTGGAATTAATATTGTTAAAGTATCCATTCTTTCCAAAGCAGTCCAGATATTCAATGCAATCCCTATCAAAATTTCAGTGGCACTTTTCACAGAAATAGAAAAAATAGTCCTAGAATTTGTATGGAATCCCACAAGATGTCTATCACAAAAGATGCTGAATAGCTAAATCAACCTTGAACAAGTATAACAAACCTGAAGGCATTACAATTTATGATCTTAAACTATATTACCTAGATGTAGTTATAAAAATCTTATGGTACTGGCGTAAAAACAGACACATAGACTAATGGAACAGAATAGGGAGCCCAGAAATAAATCTACACATGTACAGTCAACTAATTTTTGACCAAGCCTCCAAGAATATACAACAGGGAAAGAATCGTCTCTTCAATATATGGTGGTGGGAAAACTGGATATCCACATGCAAAAGAAAGAAATTGGACCCTACCTTACACCATACACAAATATCAACTCAAAATGGATTAAAGACTTATATGTAAGACTTGAAACTGTGTCCTAGAAAAAAACATAGGGTAGAAGCTCCTTAACATTGGTCTTGGCAATGACTTTTTCCAATTGACACCGAAAGCACAGGCAACAAAAACAAAAATAAATAAGTGGGACTACATCAAAATAGAAAGTTCTTGCATAGCAAAGGAACAATCAAAAATGAAAAGACAACCTATGGAATGGGAGAAAATACTTGCATACCAAATATCTGATAAGGGGTCAATATCCAAAATATATAAGGAACTCATACAACTCAATAGCAAAAGTAAACAAATAACCCAATTAAAATATGGCAAAGGATCTGAACAGACATTTTTCCAAAGAAGACGTACAACGGCCAATAGGTATATGAAAAGATGTGCAATATCACTGATCATCAGGGGAAATGCAAATCAAAACCACATGAGATATCACCTCTTATCAAAAAGTCAAAAGATAACAAGTGTTGATGAGGATGTGGAGCAAAGGTAACACTTGTGCACTGTTGGTCAGAATGTAAATTGGTATAGCCATTATGGAAAACTATATGGAAGTTCCTCAAAAATTAAAAATAGAACTAGTATGTGATCCAGCAATCCCACTCCTGGGTATATATCCAAAGGAAATAAAATCACTATCTCAAACAGATAGCTGCATTCCTACATTCATAGCATTATTCAGTGTAGCTAAGATACGGAAATAGCCTAAGTGTCTGTTGATAGATGAATGGTAAGAAAATGTGGTATACATAAACAGTGGTATATTATTCGTCTTTAAAAAGAAGGAATTCTTGCTATTTGAGACAACATAGATGAACCTAGGGGTCATCATGCTAAGTGAAATAAACCAGACACAGAAGGATGCATATTACATGATTTCACTTACATGTCAAATCTAAAAAAAAAAAGGGAGGGTCAAACTCATAGTAGTAGAAAGAAGAATAGTGGTTACCAGAGCTGCTGGGTGGTAGAAAAGCTACTGAATCAGTGGATACAAACTTTCAGTTCTAAGATGAATAAATTCTGAAGACCTAACTTATAGTATAGTGAATATAGCTAGTAATAGTGTATTATATACCTGAAATTTGCTAAGAGAGTAGAGCTCAAGTGTTCTTACCACCCCCCCACATACACACACACACGCACACAGGAAACTATGGGAGGTGATAGATGTTATTTAATTTGATTATGGTAATTTCACAATGTAATCATATATCAAGACATCAGATCGTACACCTTAAATATATACAATTTTTATTTGTCAAAAATAAAAACAAAACCATAATCAACAGGTCCAAAACCAAAGTCCTCAGCTTCCCCACCTCCCACAACCAGTGCTTTAAGTAAAGGTGGCAAACAAAATAAACATCATGATCAAAGATGATCTCTGAATTGGCCAACTATTGCTTGGTTTATGTTCTCAAATTAATGGATTTGCTGATCTTTTAAACTAGTAACTGCTAACTTAACAGTTTCTAATTTTACTTTAAAACAATGTCTATTAAGCCTAGTAAAGTGATGATAAAACTTGTGTTGTTATTTTATTTTCCCTCCCTAGAAATCACTTGTTTATACATAATACTGCCCTCAGGAGGGTGGAAATCAAAAACATAAAGCATGGACTATCTTTTAGATTGCTGTCCTTGTTGCAGATTGGAGCGGTTGCAGTTGGCTCTTGTCCGTTTCCCTCATACAAAAGAAGATAATTTTTCAGTTATTTCAGCTGACATTCTTATATCTCAGTGATTGGATCTTTTTTGTTTGTTTTTTAAATGTTCTTTACTTTTAACTTAGGTATCCCCTGCAGACAGTACGGGAAAGAGAGAAAGAATATTTTGAATTCTAAAGGGAAGTAGAAAAACCAGGTCTATAAGAAACTCTTTCCAAACTTATAAACTAAGGACATAGATTTTTGCTTCATCACTTGGATAACTCTGTGCTATAATTGGAATATCTCATGAATATTAAAAATTCCCACTAAATAGTTTTCAGGATATATTATGTGAAAGGCAACCAGAAGTAGCTAAACAGAAATCTAAAATAGCTCTAGATACATGCCAAATGGATGGTACAGAAAATAGAAGATTAAACAAAAGAAGGAGCTTTGGAAAGCTGGTTACAGAAGAGAAGGGGGAAATTAAATAGTCTCATTGGAAAGATATGGTTTAGATATGTGGAGAGGAAGTTGGGGTTGGGTGGTGAAGGTTGTGTGTATTTAGGATTCATGGAAATTCAAGGAGCTATGGATAGGCTGGAGGTCCACATAAAGGGAAGGAGCCAGAAGTCTGTCCAAGGATGTCAAGGTCAGATATCGAAAGCCCTAAATGAAGGTCTAAGAAGAATGACTTTGTTCATTTGGCAAATTAAAATATTCTGGCATGAGAAAACACTTCTGTTATTCCATAAAAATAATGTATTAATAAAGAGATCACATCTTGAGTTATATTTTAGTGTTATTGATATACATACAAATTGTTTAAGTAAATTTTTAGCAACTTTTATTTATTTGTATTCGGATTTCTAATTACTTTGTATATTATGAATCATGTCAAAAGTTACTTATTTTCCTTCTTCAAGAAAGGAACCAACATATTCTCTTATTTAACTGCTCTGTGTTATTCCTGCATTTAGGAAGACAATTACCTCTTAAAATTGCTGAAACCAGCCCTTTTTATTTCCCAAAGAAATAGTTTATCATCTTTTACCTCTTTCAAACATTGTTTCAGAAGCCCAAACTGGCATCAACATTGATTAACTAGAAATTTATTAAATTTCTCTTATCTGCTACCCCACGATAAGTATATATATATGAATCAGAAGTAAGTCAGTCTACAGAAAAAAAGGAAAGGAACCAAAACCTGAAAATCAGTGCTTGGATCAAGAAAACTGTATTGCATTTGGAGAGGTGTTAGTACATGGTGTAAAGATTTATAGTTATGTTATATGTCCTAGTTGTTATGTTTTCCAAAAGCATGGTAATATAATTGAATAAATACCCCATGAATATGAATATGCTGATTTTTGCAGTATACCTTATCAAACAAAGTATTAAGACCCAAGTTTTATTGAGACATTTGGCACATTGTTCTAATTTTAAAATTTGCTTATTCCTTGCAAAAATAGAACTAGGTGAAGGGTACCAGTATAAACAAAATGCTAATAAACTGCTCACAATTTCTTTGAAAGGCTCCAGGTGTATTGAATATTCTGCTTCTTCCCTTAGCCCCATGGCACCACATCTTCCCCAATTCATATCCCTGTTTGTGCTTCAAAGACTTGTTCAGGTCATTCTTGTCACTATGTTTATATTATAGATTTGCTTATTCTATGACAGCATTATGAGTAGTTATCACATTCTAAAATGCCAGATACTGTTTAATTGTAATGGTGCCCACTTTTTTATCGAAACTATTCATACTTTATTACTGTAAACAACTTTGACCATAATGATGCCATTCAAAAGAGCTGATCAAGCTGAGAAAAATGACACTACAGTCGTAAAGTCACTCTATATGTAGCTATTAACATTTTATAGTGCATATAAGGAAAAGCGTTTTAAGTTGCAACCATAGACAAATAAGAAAATTAATTTTAAACACAGAATTACTCCTTTGAAGACTAGAAATACACTACTTAAATAATATTGCCAACAGATACTTTTAAAGATTCTAGCAGATAACTTTTAATACAAAGAACCCCATTACAGGGTTTTGCATTGGACAGATTCAAATCATCTTATTTTGCCAGGATAGAAAACAAGAGCTTTCATTCCTAGGAACAAGTAGGAAAGAAACACACTGTAACCTCACTTCAAAGCTATTCTCTGGTTACATACCAGAAGGGACAAGGTTAGAGATGAGGGGTTTTAAGAGACACATTCTTGTGGCACTTCTAGGATCTAACACTCTCTTCAAATGAAATCAAAGACACTTACTGGGTGCCTACTATGTGTGGCGTGTTGCGAAGTATGGTTGAGAACGTGGCCTCTGACATAAGGAGGCCCATAATCCAGTTGAGAGATGAGATAAACACACAAACAATTAAAGACTTAGAATCTGAATTCCACAAATATTTAAATAATAGTGTGACAACAATAGAAGGAATACGAGGTCATGTGTACACATAATGACCAAGAAAACTAGAGAGAAATAACCACTACTGAAATTCAGGAGTTAGGTTAGAATGTCAGAGAAGGTTTTATGAAAGAATTCTTTAGCCTGGTCTTAAAAGACGATAATAATAACATCTTGCATTTGTTTAGTGTTTTGTAGGGTGTCGGGAAATATCTGAAGCTGTAGGACAAACATGACTTACTTCCTGTGGTATCAATTTTACTGAACAGAAAGTAAAATTTTTTATATAAAAATAAACAGATTTATCATTGCTATTATTTAAAGCATTAATAATCATACTAAAATTGTGAACCACTTTTGTCTTGGTAATATCTGAGTACTTCACCTATATTATTGTTTATAATAAAATTTATCGCTAATAATGGAATTCAAGCTTTGTTTGATTTTCACAGATAGATCAGGGCATGGGAGAGGTTTTGCTCTTTTGCAGACTTCTTTGAGATATATGCTCTCCTGCTCGATGCACCTCCTGCTCAGGAAAGTATGACTTGCCATGGAGTTTTACTGATGTTATTTGCATTAATTCTCACAGCAATCTTGTCATGTTGGGAGTGCAGGTCCTAGAAATGAGCAAAATACAGCTCAATGTGCTTAGTGGTGAGCCGTGGTTTGCTCAGAGAAAGGTGATCATCTGACTCCAAGTACAGTGCTTTTCCCCTCAAATCCAGTGACTTCAGGGGCCAGGTAAGTAGCAACAAGATTATAGTGGGTTTGGGTGTGAAACGGTAGGTGGAGACTATGATGAACTGGAGAGTATCCCTCCAAGAGCATTCAAACAAATAAACATAGTATCAAACATTGGACAGTGGACTGGGTGAAGTTCAAGGGGAGCTTTGAGCTTTATTTGTATTGTTTGTTAAAAATTCACTGATATATAATATGTTGCTTAGATAACTTAAAACATTTTAAAAGAAAACAGAGTTCCTAAAAATAAACAGACAAACAAAATCTCAGGGTGGAAACAAAACAAAACAAAACAAAACAAAACCCTATGGCTTTTAGGCCACCAGTTGGTAATCTCTGCCACTTGCTACCTGTCTGTGATAGGACGTGGATAGGATCAGAGGAGGGGCATAGAACCTGTAGGTAGAACTGCATGAATAAAACTGTGAGGCACTGACCTGCAAGGTGTGTTAAGGCACCTGACTCACTTCTATTCTCTGTGTAGTCTCTCATATCTCCCTTGGCTGGACTGCTCTGCTCTCGGAGACATCTGCTCTGATCATTTAAGATCATTTACAACCTGCCCTTCTTTTCAAAGCCTTCCTGGACGTGGATCTCACTGGCTATATTAAATAATGTGATTTTTGTATTGTCTTGCAAGGTTTGCTCTTATTTCACATGATAGTCAAGTTTCTCCCAGTCATTCATTCTTCTATTAATCCAGTCATTATAAGCTCTTATTGAATGTCTCTTTTGTGTCAGGCAGTGTAGTAGGTACTGAAATTCTGAAGATGGGAGAGGACAGGTCTATACTGTAGCTCAGTGTGTGCATACACAGAAGGAGTCGCTAAATACTTGATTGAAAAACACAGGGTTTCTTGATCTTGATACTTTGACATTGGGGGCTGGATAATTCTTTGTTGTGAGGGCTGTTTTGTGTATTGGAGGATGTTTAGCAACATCTCTGGCCTCTCTACTCACTAGATGCCGTTAGCAGAAACCCCCTCCCACCCCCACCCAATTGTGACATGTAAAAATATCCCCAGACACAACCAACTATCCCCTGGGGGGTGGGGGGCGGATGGTATAAGAAGCCAGTTGAGAACCACTGCGTTAATAACTTTTTAAAGACTATGTAAAAATAATGTAGTGTCAAATACTTCTTAATGATAAGTTATATTATAACAAAATTCAGATGTGGGAAATTCAACCACAAAAGAGGTCTTTGTATCAACAAATACATTTTTATCTGAAAAGAAAGGTTGTTTCAAATAAGTTGGGGAAGTAATTTTGGAGATTTAGAATGTTTTTTGAGCATACTTAAAAAAATGACAATTTCTCAGGGAAGAAATCCTATTTAACCTATTACCCTAAATTTGTTTGCCTAAGAAATTTCTTTTTAAAAAATAGTACTTATTAATAGCCTATAAATTACTGATCCATTTAACACACTTTGAGAAATTCCATGTTCTATTTTTAGTACTTAACTATTAACGGTTGATGTAATATAGGCATTACTATCCCAGTATCTACCCTGGCCTAAGATATTGCCCTAAGAATATCACTGATGCTAGTCACAACTCCTGGTAACTAAGAAGGAGAAACAAGGGCATTTTTAAAGGTCAGTGGTCTCAAAATTTAGCATGTATCAGAATCACCCAGAGGAGGTGGTGAAAACACAGATTTCTGATTTAGTAGGTCAGGTGGGCCTCAGAATCCAGTTCTTGGGGTAATGCTGATGTTGTTCCTCCAGAGATTTCACTTTGAGAACCACTGTAAAGTATAATGAGAGCATCAGACCAAGTTACAGTTTCTATTTAGAGGAAAAACCTTTCTTGGTCTTCTAATGTGGCTAAACCCTATGACTGCTGTCTGTTTCAGAAAGCCAGAGAGTGTGGACCACAGAGAGAGCACAAGCCTTTACACCAGGAATGATATTAAGTAGCCCATGGACAAATGTTGGTGACACTCTTCTATTCCATTGCTGCTGCACACTGAGTATCTCTTGGTAACTGGAGGTCCAACGCATTTAGATGTGCAGAGCATTGTATAAAGGGCTAAACGAATCATACGTGTCTCAGAGAGCTCCACTGCCCTCAATGAATCTATAAGACAGTTGAAAGCCACTGAAGAGCACAAAGCAGCATATTGAAACGGGAAAACAGTAGAACAGAAAATTAAGAAAACAGGGGCAAAGGAAGAACATCATTAATACTTTACATAAATTGTTTCATTTGGTTGATACACACACAAAAAGCAACCCACGAAACAGGTATGCCGATTTCTGTTTTCCTGTTGAGAAAATAGAGACCCAGAGGCTCAGTGATATACTCTAGGTGGCTGGCTCTGTTAGGCAGCAGAGCAGGGACTCAAACCCACATGTATTTAACCCACAGCACAATGCTGTTTCCTCCTTGTTCACAGGAGGGCTTTCTGCATTCATTTTTCTTGGGCTGTTTCCTCTTCCCCAGCTATATTTTTTACCTATTTTATCAACCAGGCTTCTTTGTTTTCATTTAGTAAATAAAAATGTGCGAAAACCAGTAGGTTAGCATATTGGAACTAAATATATCTATACCAGAACTTGACTGTATCAACGTCCAGATTCAAATAATAAAGCTTACAAATACAGAGTTAACCTAAAAGATTAAGAAGATAACTCTGGTTTATTCTTTAAAAATATTTTTTAGTTTAATATACTCTTTCTCTGACATGGTGAATCCAAATAATTTTAGCATACCATATGTTGTCATCCCAAATCATACAGATGCATGGAAATAATAGGAGGAAAAAACCCCAAATCATTATAAATAGCACTAAATGACATAGTGAGAAATAATTACAAAAAGAATAAGAATTTTAGAGCTTAAAAAGAAATGAGAGAGAATTAAATTAATATTTTGCCCATGTTGAGAGTCTGTGAAGAGTATGGAGATTCCTCAAAAAATTAAGAATAGAACAGGCATATGACCAGCTATTCCATTTCTGGGTATTTACCCAAAGAATATGAAAATACTATATCAAAAATACATATGCACCCCTGTGTTCATTGCAGCATTATTTACAATAGCCAAGGTATGGAAGCAACCCGAGTGTCCATCGATAGATGAATGGATAAAGAAGACGTGGTATATTTATATAATGGAGTGCTATTCAGCCATAAAAATGAACAAAATCTTGCCATTTGTGGCAACATGGATAAAACTTGTGGGTATTACACTAAGTGAAATAAATCAGATGGAGAAAGACAAATAATGTATGATTTCATTAATTTGTGGATATAAAAGTGTAACAAATGAATAAACAGAACAAAAACAGACTCATAGATGCAGAAGACAGAATAGTGGTTACCAGAGGGGAGGGAAGGGGGTTGGGAGATGTGCAAAATCGGTGAAGGAGCTCAACTGTATGGTGATGGATGGTACCTACATGGGTGATGTTCACTTTGTAGGGTATAAAGATGTCAAATTATAAACCTGTACACCTGAGAGGCACCTGGGTGGCTCAGTCGTTAGGCAGCTGCCTTCAGCTCAGGTCATGATCCCAGGGTCCTGGGATCGAGCCCCACATCGGGCTCCCTGCTCAGAGGGAAGCCTGCTTCTCCCTCTCCCACTCCTCCTGCTTGTGTTCCCTCTCTTTGTGTCTCTCTCTGTCAAATAAATAAATAAAATCTTTTTTAAAAAAAGCTGTACACCCGAAACTTATAAAATAAAAAAAGTTTGTGGCTGTTTTATTGGAAATAATCAGATAAATTTTCATAGTTAGAAGGGATAAGACAGAATAAAGATGTGCCTGATAAAAAGGAGGCTTTTTCCTAGTCAGAAGTTTCTAGTATCCTGAGAATTGGGTCCAAATGAGTTTCACAAAGACTTCTTTTCTCAAGCACATTGGTTCTCACCCATTAAAGTGCATCACAATTACCTGATAGACTTGTTAAAAGTCTTGGTAGAGCTCACTCCCAGAATGTTTGAATCAGTAGGTTCAGGTTGGGTCAAGGATTTGCGTTTTAAACAAGTTCTCAGGTCTTGCTGGTGCTGCTAGTGTGAGGATCACATGTTGAGAACTACAACACTAGCAACGCCAGCTTCTTATGTCCTCTTCTCCTACATCGCTCTGATCTCTCCACTTTCCAGATCAGAAGTCCTGTCGGAGTCTACTCTTCACATAACCTGCCTCTCCTAGTTTTGCATTCTGCTCTTTCTCTCCATGAAAGTCAGGCAACCACTTATATTTTCTAATCTTCGCAGAGGCATGTTGAAGTGAAAAGAGAACTAGATTGGGAATTGGGTGACTAGTTTTTGCCTGGATCTGCTACTACTTATCTTGGGCATCAGTTACCTCACACTGAAATTGAGAGATGAAGACTTGTTGATCCCTCAGGTTTATTTCAGCCCTAACATTCTATATTGGAACTTGTCTTTTGCCCCAGTGGAATCTATTCCTCAGTGGGCATGAGAAAATTCTTAAATATTTTCAACAGCATGTGGAGATGCTTGTAGGTGTTTGCATCCCGGTCCCATGTCTGAGGAAAGCCCCACCTCAGGCAAGAGGCAGTGGCTCCAACATTGCTCTGGGAGTCAGAGCCCTTAGTTCCATCAACCTTCTCTGAATGTCAACTTCCTCATCTAAAAATGTGTGGGTGTGCACTTGATAATTTTGCAGCCCCCTTTATCTATATTTCATAGATAAAAATTCATATAACAACTTTATATAACTGCTTTCCCCCCAAATTAACACTTGCCTATTATGTACCCAAGTGGTAAATGATTTACATCAAGGTGTAAGAAATGACAAAGCTAAATGTGATCTCCTACTAAGGGTTTTTCATCAGCGAATAATTTCTTTCTTTTTTTAAAGATATTTATTTATTTATTTATTTATTTATTTATTTATTTATTTGAGAGAGAGAGAGAGAGAGAGAGTGCATGTGCACAAGCAGGGGAGCAGCAGGGGGAGAGAGAGAGAGAGAGAGAGAGAAGCAGACTCCCTGCCAAGCAAGGAGCCCAATGCAGGACTCAATCCCAGGACTTTGGGATCATGACTTGAGCCGAAGGCAGACGCTTAACCAACTGAACCACCCAGGCACCTCAGTGAACAATTTCTTAATCAAGAGAATAAATGTATCATCTTCTCATTTCATATATTAATGGTTGCTTGGGCTGTGTTGGTACCATTTTTGGATAATTCTTTCTTCTATATCCTTTAAGCAACAGAACATACCACCTTCCCTGCATATGGGAAACACCAAGTCCTAGTATCTAAATAATGGGCCCTGGGTACAGACCACCCATGTCCTCTATTCTCCAATCTACTTCTGATCATGGTGAAAAAGGAGTTAAAATAAACCCATTTCAGTTCTTGTTAGGATCTGTGGGGAAATATCTGTACCACTTTTGTTCCCTTAGAAAGTTAGAGACTTAAGAAGTAAGTAAAAGGAAGTAAAAAAGTGAGTAAAAAAGGAAATCTAAAAAATTAAATGCCATTTTTAATATTGGTCCATGACCATGTGTGAAACATGGCTCCTCTTGTCTGGAAAACAAGCCGGAAGGTCCCTACTGTTAGTGGGTCACCTTCATTACAATGATGTGAATGCATTTCTGTTACTATGTACTTTCTTAGTGTGAATAAAAGATCACACCTTCATCCTTCAGGGTAGCAGGACAAGCAGCAGAAGTCCATGGAAAGAGCACTGGCCTGGATGTGAGGAAAGCTAGGAACCCAGGGTTTAGATTGGTGTTTGGATAAGACGTCTTTTTAAAAAATTATCTTGAGATTGCATTTTATCCTTCAATTAAATAGGACCTGATAAATTAGAAGTTGAGCTCAGACAAGAGCATGGCCCTTTGAACCCATGGAAGCAACTTTGGAGTTTTCCACAGAAGTTAATACAAGAGAGCAGTGAGGTTAAAAACATTCAAGGCGGATATACTGGCACTTGTGTGTGGGGAAAAAAGAAATCAGCAAGGCTCATTGACACTGAGAACACAGAAAGTAAAAAGTGCCATAAAAGAGAGTCAAAGACAAGATCTTCAAGTAGTTGAAACTCTTCCACTGACAATGGGAGACACGTGGAAGTAGAAGCAGAAGAGCTGAAAACATCCATCATTGGATTAGAAAGCTAGTTCCCAGTAGTCACTCACTCCTTTCTTCAAAATGCCCTTCATACTTGCATTTACAAGCAACCTTTTGCTCTTACAATCATACTGGGTCCCAGAAAACTTACATCTTCCTTGGAATGGAACAAGAGAAGGGAGAGTGGGAGAAACTTGAATGGACTGAGTTTGAATCTTGAATTTGACTAGGAACATACATTTTTAAATTAGAAAAATAGGATGACCATCAAGTGCAAAGATTGAGAATTTTTCATCAGTAGAAATGATGAGTGCATGTGTGTGTATGTGTGTGTGTGTGTGTGCGCGCGCGCGTGCACACGCATGGACGCTTATCTGGTGGAAGAGTTTCAGAGCTAAACTGATTTTAGATCTAGAAAAAGAGGTGAAGAGAGTTCTGCACATTCCAATTGTGATTTTTACAATTTGACCTAGCGTATAAATACCTGAGTGCCCTAATTACATACCCTTTTTCTTTTTTTTAGTTATTTTATTTTTCTTTTTATTCATGTCACTTTTTTTTTTAATTTTTAACTTTGAGTATAGTTGCCACATAGTGTTACATTATTTTCAGGTGTACAGCATAGTGATTCAGCTTCTGTATATGTTATGCTATGGTCACCACAAGTGTAGCTACCATCTGTCCCCATACAACACTATTACAATACCATTGCCCATATTCCCCGTGTTGTGCCTTTTATTCCCATGACTTATTCATTCCATAGCTGGAAGCCTATACCTCCCACTCCCCTTCATCTACTTTGTCCATCTCCTACCCTCTTCCCTCTGGCAACTGTCAGTTTGTTTTCTGTATTTATAGGTTTGATTCTGCTTTTTGTTTGTTTATTCATTTGTTTTGTTTTGTTTTGTTTTTTAAGATTCCACATATGAGTGAAATCATATGGTATTTGTCTTTCTCAGTCCAATTTATTTCACTTAGAATAATACCCTCTAGGTCTGCCCATGTTGTCACTAGTGACCAGATCTCATCTTTTTTATGGCTGCATAATATTCCTGTGTGTGTGTGTGTGTGTGTGTGTGTGTGTGTGTGTGTGTGTACCACATTTTCTTTATCCATTCATCTATTGAAACCACTGATTTAACACCCTTGGGTTGCTTCCATATCTTAGCTATATTACATACTCCTTTTCTTTCTCTTTTTCTTTTAATCAGTGAATCCTGGCAAGTAGTCTCCCTCCAAGTCCCAAAATAGTAGAGACTGAGGTTTTAAAAATGATTTCATTAATACAATAAGCATAAGGGACAATACATAGTTATTTTCCTTTCTCTGTATTTTTTTTTTTTTTTAGCTCATCTGGGTCCAAAATACTCATATGAAATATACTGCAATCAACATTCTACTATTTTTTCTCACAGTTTCGGTAACATCTTCCTGGAAGAGAGTCCCTTGTGCAAACTTTGAACAAATAAGGATGACAGCTGCTAATCCTTTTATTCAATTCCCAGACAAGACTTAGGACAGTAAGTTCTAAACTCAATTTGGCTGATCCAGAATAGCCTGTTTGGGAGAAAAAGTTCCACAAAAGAATTTACCAAGAAAATGTTCTTAAGAGATCTTTGTTCTTCCAAATACCTAGAAATTTGGGTTGCTTTTTACGCTTCAATACAGGGTTTCTTAATAGCAGCACTATTGACATTGGGGTTAAATAAATTTTTATTTAGTTGGGGGTGCATTGTAGGATGTATCACACTCCCTACCCCAGATGGGACAATCAGAAGTGACTCTAGGCAATGGCAAATATCTCCTAGGGGCTCAAAGAGCTCCCAATTGAGAACCACTGATTTAACGCCTTCAAAATAATTTCTTTAGACAAGATGACTAGTTTGATTGACAACAGTATTCCCAACAGATAGATATCTGCATGCAATATTATATTTTATAACTTTAAGGAAACATTATGACTATGTATAATATAAGCATGATGAATATTTTCTTTTTCACATGGCTCTTTCCATCCAACCAACAAAATGTAATATTGTCTCTATTGCGGATTATTGAGCAATTGAGAGCAAAACAATGATAGAGATAAAAATTATTAGATGACCCATAAACCAATATTAGACTAAATAAGAACTGAAATAACCAGTAATTCTGTTTCTACAGCCAGATCATTTTTGTATTTTATCTCCCTTTTAAGGAGCTATTTTTCATTCATAGCACTGTTGTAAATTATGCACAGCAGACTTCTTCATTTAATAGGTTCAGGTCAGAGAGTGATTGTATTTCAGCAGTTGGTATTCAGGGATTTTGTAATTTATGAGGTTTATTAATTTAGCAGATTATTTGCTTAAGATGCCACCATCCCTTCATAAAGCATTCACTGTGAGAATTTCTGGTCAGCTTAGTATTTTCAAGAGAAGCTTCAGTATTGGGAACATTCTCATATTCCTGAAAATTATATAAATTCTATAAAATTTAGGCCACAGTACGTGACTAGAAAGGATGTAAATGAACTGTTTCTTCCTTTTGTGATAGTGGAAGAGAGGAGGTGGGAGATTGGAAGTTAAGGGCTGAGAGGCAAGGCTTCAGTTCCATGGAAGATTCAGTAGAAAATGAAAATATAAAAACAGCTAACTGCCCTCATAGGAAGTGCTTACAGAATTAGGGCCCCTAAAGAGGGCACTCCCTGGCATTTCTGGGAGGATCTTAAATTGGTCTACTGCTTCCTTGATCACATTACAAAATAGGCAAGAACAGAAAGAGCAGGGAGGTCCTCTTGCTGATGCCAAATGGGAGAAAAAGTACTCACTAATGGGTGAGAAAGGCAGAGTCATGTTTTTTTCTCTGAATTTAGAAATAGGAACTGCTGCTACTAGGGTAGATTTTTGGAAAGACATCCGGTTATGAGAAATTAAACAAAATGGTATTGTTGGCAGGGGCCTACTTGTCCTCCAGACTCCAAATCTGACCCTGGATTCTTCTCTGTGTCCAAATGGATAGCTGGGCAGGGGTTATCTTAGGTGCAATCATCTCCTGGGTGGGGGGCACTTCTCAGAGGACAGACGTAGTAGAGAATGTCCTTCCATGGAGAAGGAGCCTTGCCTAGGTAATTAGAAGTCAATCAATCGAACTAAAATGAATCAGAGATTTCTCCTTTAAAATAGGTTCCCCATATTCTACATGGAAACAAGCCCATGACTTCATCATTTCAGTCTTTTCCTCACTCACAAGGTTCTTTGCAAGAAACTTCGTCCTGGTGTCAGTGGTGGTCTCCTTGCAGTGCTGGCTCCCAGCATCTCCTCACCTCCACATGGTGCTCACATCTTTCCCCTCACATAGAATTTCTTCCCATTCATCTCGATCTGCATGTTACCATCCTTGAAGCTCTGTCTCAAGACTCAGCTCATCCTGAGTCCTTATATGAACTCCACCCTCCATACCTACCTTGAAATAGTATCATTCATCTCCAAACATTTATGGTCCTTAGTGCCAGAACCAGTCATTTGGCATTGCCATTCACTGTTCGTATATTTTAATATTTTAGATGTGTATGTTTTACGTTCCCGACCATAGAGTAGCGACCTTAAGTATAGAGATTTTTAACATCTTGGCATATCCTTTACATACAGTTGGTCTTTTGAAAATATTTAAGTAATATAAATTGGGAAAGAGATGGGGGATTTTCTTGCTTATATACTCTGACATTCATGCATTCCTCTCCTTTCTTTGTGAAACTTCCCCCCACCCAGTTCCTAGCATCTTGCTATCTGTACCTAGATGGCTCTATATTTCCAATTTCCCCACAACATCAAAAACCAAATCGTTCCCTGGTAGTTTAATGGGTTAGAGAGATTAATTCCTGCCCATTCCAAGTTAACATGGATTTTTTGTGCAGAGCATGTTTAGGGGTGTGTGTGTGTGTGTGTGTGTGTGTTGGGGGAAGGCATAAAGGGGCTCTTTCAACATTCTCAGATAACACCCCCGGTTGTTGCCTATTGTACAGGGATGAGCTGCTTACAGCTATAGTCCTCAGGTAAATGAGGAGATGATACAAGCTTATAAGTAGAATGCAAATAATTTAAATCCACATTTATTGAACATTTAGAATAATATATGATGTGCGATTATTCTCAATGAGACTTCTTAAAACATTCAGTTTGAAAGTTCACTTTGTTATCCCAGGCTTTGCATGCCAATGCACTGTTTCTCTTCTATGTGCATTGAATCGGGGTCAAAATCCCTTGCTGAAGAGACCTGGAAATCTACAAGGAGATTCTTTGTTCTTATAAAATTAACCTAAATTCACTACTTCAATGTGATAACATTGAAATTTAATATTAATTCCATACCATGTAGGGCTTTCGTTTCCAACTTTACATAACAGAGAATGATTATACATACCTTACCCTATTCTCTTTTTTCTCTTTCTGTATAGTTATTTTAAATGTTCACTGGTTTTCTTGAAACTTAGCAATCAGATAAAACTGTCTTGATTGATGTTACAGAATCATGGATTTCCCACCAAACCAAAGGAAGCCTTCCTCATTATCTCTGGTCTCTTCAGCTAGGCCATGCTCATCTTCAGGTAAATGTACTTATTCCCTTATCTTCTCAAATCAGCTATCCACTTTTCTCCAGCCAAGATTGGCTGTAAATTGACAAGATCTCCAGTTGTCTTTGTGATTTCCCTGCAGAGTGCAGCTGGGTCCCTTTCAGTTTAAAAGAAACAGGTGTGGGGGTAATTCTGCTCAACCTGTAAAAAATTGCTGTCATAAAAGACAGAGATGGAGTGGTGACTTAAATCTGTTGTTTTTGTTTTTGTTTTTAATGGCAGAAGCATCGTACTCTTTGGAATAAGAAACATATGGCACATAAAATAGGTTAATAACAAAGCATCAGACTTACTGACTGCTTCCATTTAATCCTTCATTTTTGGGGCAAAAAGAAATTTTGATATGCAACTTATAGCTTTCAAAAGCCCCAAATATGATTAGAGAAATTAGAAACAGTGAGGTAAGAAGGGTGTATTAACTTTGATTCCTTCCAAATTGGGTAAACACCAGAAGAGATTTGACATAATAGAAGGAGTAATGAAGTAGTCATTAAAGAGCTTGGGGTCTAGTCCCCTTGGACATTAACTGGCAGAGAGATCTTTGACAGGTCATGAAACCTCCCTAGATCTCTGGATTCTCATCTGTAAAAGCAGGGAATTAAACTAGAGAATCTCCAAGTTACATTCTACCTCTAAAATGCAAGGGCTCAACCTGATATTTGGGCCTATTTTATTTTTATTGGTGCATAATAGATGCAGCCTTTTGTTTCTCATGGAGAAAATGAGAGAAATTTGGGAATAAAATATTAACAATTTTAGACTTAAGGCCAAAGATCCTAATGAGAAAGTTGAGTTTGTGGTAATATGATGGGAAAGCATCTACTTATCAATGTTCTAGTCTTTGACATGAGCATATGTAAAGTTAACTCTGTCTTAAACTTTCTCTTATCCTCTTATTATTACTACTTAACAAATCAGTCTTTTTATTATTGCCCATCCATTATCAGGTTTACTGAGATTTGGTTGTTCTAGGCTGGGCTCTGCTGGTGGTTCTGCTTTAGGTCACTGATCTTTGGGTGAGTTAGGGTGACCTTGCTACATATGTCTCTTGTGCCTCTTATGCCAAAGAATTCAGCAAAGCATGTTCTTCTCATGGTCATGGTAGAAGCTCAAGGGTAATCCCCTTAATTTATAGATGAGAATATTGAAAGTCAGGGAGACTAAGTAATAATAAAATCCATCTCAAAGTAGGTAAAGGGAAAAAGGAAGGGGGGATAATTCATTAGTTTACATAACTGGAAAACCCAAGTGGACAGTAGGGCTTCCAGGCACAGCTTGAATTTATTGGTTCAAATGATGTCTTTTGTCTCTGTTTCCCTCCATCTCTTGGGCCTGCTTTCCTCAATATTGGTTTGTTCTCAAGCAAACTTGTTTCACGTGGCAGCAAGACAGCTGCCAGCACTGGCCTTGAGTGTTCACAGTACAGAAGATAAATTTGCTACCTCGTTGTCCATATAACATTTGCAAACCATTTAGATTAACTTAGCTAGAAACAAGAACTTGCAATGGCCCCCCATGTGTCCCTGAGATAAGGGGAGGGAGCCATTTGGTGTCAGCACAGGGGAGGGGAAATAATCCCTAAAGAGAAAATATGCTAACTGGACAAAAGTTTACAGATGTCTACTCAAGTGTTTACCTGAAAACCTAGAAAGAGGCAGAGCCAGGACTGAAACATATATTTCCTAAGTCCTTTACCATTACTCTTCAGTATATTTCATATGGAAAGCAGGAATGGCTAATGAATCAATGCCAGCTGCAAGACTTATGTAGGCAGCAATGACACCAGGACATATTCACCTCACATCTCTGGATTTTGGAAAGACATTTGGGTCACTTGTTCAATCTCTGATAATTCATCACATTGAAGATGATCAGACAACCCAGCCAGCTGACTCTACAGCCTAATGTCTGAAATAAATGGCTTCTGGTGCTGGTAAGACTGACCTTACAGGCGCCTGGGTGGCTCCGTCAGTTAAGCATCTGCCTTCGGATCAGGTCATGATCCCAGAGTCTTGGGACTGAGTCCTGCATTGGGCTCCCTGCTCAGCGGGAAGTCTGCTTCTCCCTCTCCCTCTACCACTTCCTCCCCTGCTTGTGCTCTCTCTCTCTCAAATAAATAAATAAAATATTTTTTTAAAAAAGACTGACCTTACTTACTTGCATACAATCCTTCTATGCAACTGAGGAAAAGAAGTCACAACATTTATTATTTTTGTATGACTATTACTTACCCTACTTCTGTGTTTGTTTTATTCATCTTCTTTGGAACAGAAACCATGGTCTCTCTATTAAAGACTTTCTAACAGACAGTAATTAGTCATATATGAGTTTCCTAGGGCTACTCTAACAAAGTACCAAAAGCTGGGAGACTTTAAAACAACACACACTTGTTGTCTCAGAGTTCTGGAAGTCAGAAGTCTGAAATTGAGGTGTGGGCAGAACCATGCTCCCTCTGAAGCCTGTTGGGGGAATCCTTCCTCACCTCTCCCTAACTTCTAGGGGTTTATCTGTAATCTTCACCCTTCCTTGGCTTGGAGCCATATCATTTCAGCCCCTGTTTCCATCCTGACATGGCTTTCTCCCCTAAGTCTCTGTGTCTTCACAGGGCTGTCTTCTCATAAGGACATTAGTCAGATTTCTCCCATATGAACTCATCTTAACTAATTATATCTGCAACGATTCTATTTCTAAATAGGTCATGTTCTGAGAACTTGAGGTTAGGATTCCATATATCTTGTTTGGGGAGACACAATTCAACCCATAATGGTCCTTGACAGGATAAAGGGTTAATACTAAAGTAGCCGCTGTCTGTTTACCATTCCAGTTCATGGGTACTTCCTCTTCTAGACCTGCTCTGCTCCCTCTCTTATTCTCTTTTCCCTCTTCCTTCCCTGTTAGAATTTCCAAAGAACTTCCAACCTGAGGAGACAGGTGATGTCTTATATTCAACTTCTGAGAATATCTTTCACACATATTTATTTATCATACATTACCCCAATCCATGAGGTAAATTAGCCAAAATTCATTATTCCTTTTCAATGACTGACAACAGAGGGAGAGAAAGAGAAATATGAAGTGACTTGTCTATGGTCACTCAGATGGTGAAGGTGGGATTAGAATTACAGTTCCAAGTTCTAATACCTGAAATTCTTTTGCTCCTTTACTGCTTCCAAATGCCAAAAAGACTGGTGGATTTGGTGGCTTTGAAACTGATCTTCTCTTTCTCTAAGTGCCACAGTTTCCCTGGCCAGCTCTCTATCCAGCCATGCCTCTGTTTTTCACCATACATGGGTGATCTGCTCAGCTTCACACTAGTCCTGAGAGCTTCTCTCAAGTACATGCTCCTGTTTCAACTGCAAAGTGGATTTTTCACTTGGAGATCCCTTAAGTATGGTGAGCCACTCTTTCCTACCTCCCCAAATCTCCACCTCATCTCAAATTTTCCCGTCTCTGTTAATGACTACACTGGTACCCCAAACCAGAAACCCAAGGTTTCTTTCCACTCCTCCTTCTATGCACACATTTAACTCATTGCTAGGTCACATTGAATTTGTCCCCCAAACTCTCTCAAATCTGTCTCTTCCTTTCCAACCCAGTTACCACTGCTTTACTTCAGTCCCTTGTCAGTTCTGCTCAGACTATGGTTTTCCGTCTAGACTCTCCCTGTTCCACTACAACTTCCACACTCACTTGCTGCTAAGGGCATTTATCAAAATGACCAATCCAAAGCTCTTCAATGGCTGCCAGAGCTGAACTATATACCAAATACTGGTGGACAAGATACAGGAAACCTGAGGGGAAATATGGGAGTAAATACAGTAAGAAGGTAGTCACTTCACCAAAACTATACAAAGATAGTCTCAGATTTCTAAGCTGCCTGAGAATATTAAATACTCAAAGAAGAGTTTGGGTAAATAAAAATGGTTGGTGAATGGAGGAGAGAGGATATATGGGAACATCTGTACTATTTCCTTAATTTTTCTCTAGGCCTAAAACTTCTCTAAAAAATAAAATCTATTACTAAAAAAATAAAATGTATTGGGAATGGATTGTCATTGTTACAAATATTTATGAAAATAACATAAATGAAATTAGGCATAATTAATTTTAAGTATTACAGCTGCTCTGCATCCATGTTTAGGGTTAAGAGGACTGAAAGGAAGTCTATTTGCTCAATTATATTAAAACCTAACTTGCTGATATGCTGCCTTGCTCTAAATTGAGAGTTTCATAAGCACTAAAAATTGGCTGACCTGCTTCACCATAGTAATTGAAAGGGATTATTACTGACAATTAGCAAGGAAGCAATAGTAATAGATAATTTACTTTCCAAATATTTTGCAAGCAAGCACATATTTTTTTAAAAAAGGGAAACACATTAGACAGTTGTTTCTTGGCAAATTATAATGCATCTTTTATTTCTTGACAAATAATTCATACTGCAATATTTTTACAGCCCATAATTCTAATGTGGCTGTTACATTCATTATGTCTACAGACACTTTGTCAGGATAAGTATTCAGTACAATGCATGGGGACTTGGACACACAGCCCTCATTATAGCTGATAGCCCCAAGATCATGGCCTGGGCAAAACTCAGGGAAAAGACCTTTTTACAGCTACATTTTGCCCTTGGAGGAAAATGGGGTCATTTAAAATGTAAATGTTAAAATTCTTCCAGCCTCAGATATTCTATTATATCCCTTCCAAGATGTAAGTTTTTGTTGGTCTGTTTCACCTAGTGATAAATACAGTGAAGTCCTGGCATATCTGGCTGCATATCTCTTCCACATAATGGAATAAAAATCCCTATATCTTTAGCAAAGCCTAAGTAAAATAAGGAGGAGAAGGCTCTAATGATTCGGGACGTATTACTGAACAATATCTCAATTTATTTTTAGGAAAATATATTTTAAACTTAAACTAATCCATGCTCATTATATGTCTAACCATATGCCATTGTTTAGCACTAGATTATTCTCTAAGTGTAAGCTTATAATAACAGTTTCCATGTCTTCTTTTGTATCACTTTAAAATTAAGTTTAATGCTAGATACATATTAGGTTCTCAAAAAGTGATTGATTGAACTTAATCCTCTCTGAGTTTTCCTGCAAATGTACTGCAACGGGTTCCCCAATGTCACTAAAACATTTTCTTTCCTATCTTCAGGAAAATACACTTTTCTGTATAGACAAGATAAAGGGAATTGCAGTATTTGCAAATCGCAAACTCTGGAAGCTGTATTTTGTCCTTCATTCTAATAAAAAGAAAAAGCCTGGACTATTCTAAGCTTATTAATCTGTGTTAATATGAATCCTTTTTCCTGGAATAGTACTCAAGAACTATTTGTCTCATGGTTGAATGAACAAATTTCTTTCTGTCTACATTCTCCTCCCAGGATCCAATGTGTTCTTTAGAGTTCACCCTTACTGCAGTGACTTAGGTCATAAATGACCGCATACAGTACTATAGTTATAGTTTGTGCATGTTCCCCACCCATAGATCCAGCTTTCTATTTAGTAAGTGTTCGGTAGATATCGAATGAATTAATGACCTAGCTGACAGTAATTTACTTGCTCTCTGAATAGCATTTGGCACTATTGACATTCTGCCCTTCTTCAAATCAAACTATTGTCTTGGCTGATTTTTCTCCTGTCCTCTAGCATTCCTTCATCGACTCCATTAGGAAATTGTCCTGGATTCTCTTCTCATTCTATCTCCTTGGGTGGTTAATATCATCCACTGTTTTAGGTTTAAACACTAACCAAATGTTGAAAACTCCCCAAATTATATTTCCTTCCCACACCAACATTTAATCTTCTGAGATCAGGGATTCATTCATTAAAGAATTTTTTTTCCCATCTTCTCAATTTCAGGGGTATTAGCCAGCTCAGGCCAGCATGATAAAGTATCACAGATTCGGTGGCTTAAGCAACAGGAATTTCTGTCTTGCAGTCCTGGAGGCCAAGTTGGGAAGTCCAAGATCAAGGTGGTGGCTGATTCATTTCCCTGATGAGGGCTCCCTTTCTGATGTGCGGATGGCTACCTTCTCATTGTATCCTCGCACAGCAGACAGAGAGAGAGAAAGCAAGCTCTCTGGTGGCTCTTCTTATAAAGCATTAATCTTAACATGAGGGCCCTACCCTCATGAACTTACCTAATTATTTCCCCAAAGCCTCATCTCCAAATACTATCACACTGAGAATTAAGGCTTCAACATATATTTTTGGAGGGAAGCAGTTCTTTCAGTCCACAGTAGCAGTACTAAGTAAACACTCCACACATATAGTAGTAAACAAAACTGATAAGGAATTCTTTCTTATGCAATTTGCATTCTAGTTGTGGAAAGCAAACAGTAAGTGAAAAAAAAGTAATAATAGTAATTTCAAATCATAGTAAATGCTATGAGGAAAAGAAGCAGATAATGTGACAAAGTAAAACTAGAAGGGGTCAGGGGTTTGAAGGGAATGAGAAGAAGGATTCAGATATTGTCTTTCCAGGGAGATAAATATTTGAACCCTAGATATGAATAATGAGAAGGAACAAGATAAAATCTAGGGCAAGGGTTTTTTTAAGTACAATAATCCTAATCTTGGCTAATTAAAGAAACAGAAATAGTTTTATAACCAAGGCTATAATTGGTATCTCTAGTTGGCCACCTCAAACACATCTCATGACTATAATCTTAAAAGCAGATTCTAGATCACCCCCCAGAAATGTGCCTCTTTTCTGATCTTCCCTATTCCAATAAATGGTTCTTCATGCACCTAGTTGATTAAGCAAAGCACCCAGAAGTTATTTCTGTTATCATTCTCTCTCATTCCCAAAATGCAATCCTTTCTCCAAGACCTATCTCTAAAATACATCTGTCTACTTTTAGCCCCCCTGCAATGACACCAATACATGTTACCATGAGTTCTCTACAGGAACTGTTGCAATGACCTACTAACCATTTTTATTGTTTCCATTCTTGGCGCTCTTCAAGCCCATTTCATACAACACTGAGGGGGCGATCACATTAAAGTATAAAATGTTGAGTTATGGTATAGTAATCAAGACAGACATTGGCATAAGTATAGACATACAGATAAGTGGAGTTAAATTGAAAGTCCAGAAATAAACCCATAAATTTATGCTCAATTGATGTTTGACAACAGTTCCAAGAAAATTCAATAGGGAAAGAAAAACATTTTCAACAAATGATGCTGGGACAAATGAATATTCACATGCAAAAGAATGAAAGTCTGGACCAATTCCTTACACCATACACAAAATTTAACTTAAAATAGACTTTGTAATGTAAGAGCTAAAATTATAGAACTCTTAGAAGAAAACATTGGAAAAAATCTTCATGATCTTAGGTTAGGCAATGATTTTTTTAAATATGATAGCAAAAAGCATAAATGACAAAAGATAAAACAGATAAATTAAACTTTATGAAAATTAAAAGCTTTCACATTGCAAATAATACCATCAAGAAAGTGAAAAGACAATCACGACTGGGAGAAAATATTTGCAAATTATATATTTGATGACTGACTTGTATCTAGAATATATAATTCACACATGATTATAAAAAGATAACCATATTTTAAAATGGGCAAAGGATTTGAACTGGCATTTCTCTGAGTAAGAAATACAAATAGATGATAAGTGCATGAAAAGATGTCAACATACTTAGTTATTAGAAAAATGCAAATCAAAACCATATGAGATACCATTTCATAACCACTAGGATGGCTACAATAGAAAGATAGCAATATACCGGCAAAGATGTGAAGAAACTGGGACCCTCATAGTGGCTGGTAGAAATGTAAAATTGGATAGCCACTTAAAAAAGTTTGGCAGTTCCTCAAATTGTTAAACAAAGAGTTACCATATGGCACAGCAGAACCAGTAGAAATAAAAACATATGTCTACATAAAAATTTGTACTTGAGGGACGCCTGGGTGGCTCAGTCGGTTAAGCATCTGCCTTTGGCTCAGGTCATGATCCCAGGGTCCTGGGATTGAGTCCTGCGTCAGGCTCCCTGCTCAGTGGGGAGTCTGCTTTTGCCCCTCCCCACTGCTCATGCTCTCTCTCTCAAATAAATAAATAAAATCGTAAGAAAAAAAAAACTTGTATTTGAATGTTCATAGCAGCATTATTTATGGAATCTAAGAAGTAAACACAATTCAAAAGACCATTAGTTTTTCTTTATTTTAGGAGAGGGAGAGAGAAAGAGAAAGAGGGTAGGGGCAAAGGGAGAGAGAGAATCTTAAGCAGGTGCCAAGCCCAGTGTGGAGCCCATTGGGGGATTCAATTTCACAACCCCAAGATCATGACCTGAGCCGAAATCAAGAGTCAGAAGCCTAACCGGTTAGACTGAGCCACCCAGCTGCTCCGAAAGTCCATTAGTTTTTGAATAGGTTAATAAAATGTACATTCATACAATGGATTAATATTTGTTAATTTGTCAATAAAGAAAATGAAAGTACTGGTACCTGAATACAGGATGAACCTTGAGAACATTATGCTAAACGAAAGAAGCTAATCACAAAAGACCACATACTGTGTGATTCCACTTAGACAAGATATGTAGAATAGGCAAACTTACAGAAACAAGAAGTAAATTAGTGGTTGCCTACACCTGGGGGGTGAATTTGGGAAGGACAATGGGAGTAACTGCTAATGAATATATGGATTCTTTTGGGGAGACAAACATTCTCAAAATAGATAGTGATGACGATTGTGCAGTTTTGTGAATTTACCAAAAAATACTGAATTGTACACTTTAAATGGGTGAATTGTGTGTTTTGTGAATTCTATCTCAATAATGCTGCTAATTCTATGATTTTTTAATTTAACATTTTGGGGGGTGATAGACACCCTATGCTTGAAGGAATCTAGGTTGCGTGGGTGAACCCATTTGTCAAAATTGCATCGTTAAGATTTGTGCATTTCAGAATATATAAATTTTACCTAAAAAATAAATAAAGTGATAATGAAATGGGGATAGGGAATGGGTGAAAGTATAGGTAAAACAAAAATGACAGAATGTTTATAATTACTGAAGACAGATAATTATACTATTCTGTTTTCCTGGTATATGTTAAACATTTTCCATAATAAAGCATTTAAAAGTATATGTCTATATATGTAAATATGTGTTTTTAGCCTAGCACTCTTTAAAGTTTTTCTACCTTAGCCTACAGGGCCCTGCATAAATCACCCACCACCTCTCTCTCCCATGGTTTCTCCTGCCCCTCTCTCACAGTTTTGCTCTGCCCCCATCACTCTGGCCTTCTTTTACTTCCTTTCTGCTGACTCAGGAATACTCATCCTTGCTTTCTTTTCCTGGTTCTCTCTTCATATTTTGGGCCTCAGCCTAAAAATTACTTCCTTGGAGGCATTCTACCACATCAAACTCTTATGGCTCCCTCCACCCCCACCTTTTTTTGGTTTTTCATAGAACATATCATAATACGCAATTGTATATTTGTTTATGCTTTGTTTTCTCTCACTAGGCTTTAAACTCCATGGGGTCAGAGAGGTTTTTCTATTTTGATCTATGCTGAATAGGTTCTGCTGAGATTTCTGCCTGGCACATATTAGGAAACAATAAATATTTGTACATAGAAGTAAAGAACGAATAAATTAATACACTTGCAGACTGTTCACATCATGTAGATTTTCTAGAACCAGATTAGACTATGGATGAACTAAAATTTCAGAGTGTATTTCCTTGTTGTTTAATATTTCAGTAAAACTTTCTCCATCAGCAACTATCTACATAAAGACTCATTCCTCAGTTGTTGTGTTTTTTTAACAGTAATTTGAAACATTTTAGAGAGAAGTTGAAATTTCATGAAAATCTTCAGCTGTATTAACCAAGAATAATTTTTTTCTGATGCTAGAGGGAAGTTATAAAAAATATAACATGGCTATTGTTTTGTAGCTTAAGTAACTCAAGTGAAGAAATATGAACACAGCTGCTGGCATTTAAAATCTATCAATAAGTAAATAAGGCAAGAAAATAAGTAATGAATCTTGCTTTCATTTTTGATTGCCAAGAGTAAAATTAGGACTGTTAAGAAAAAGATTGAACAAAATACTGGAGTTTGCTAATAAAAAACCAATCTAGTATGTAGATTTAAAATATGATTAAAACAATGAATACAGTAAAAGATGTCTGTTAAGTCACTAACTGCTACATTTTTCAACAGCCAATGAAAATTCTGAACATTTGTCTTGGTTGCAGTCCATTTTTAGAAGCATGGAAATTAAATGGTTTACACCTTGATAAACTATAATCTTTAATTTTCTTAACTAACATATATACACATATATTACCTCATTATATATAAAACATTTTGATATTTTAAAGTATATTATTGAATATATTGAGATGTTTTATGTTATGTATTATATATATTATATTTTATATATAAAACATTTCAATATTTTTAGGTATATGTATAGATATATATAGTATTTTAAAGTGTATATATATATATATATCATATATATATATATATACACATACACACACACACACACTCCATATATACACTTTATATGATGTGGCTACACTATTCCAGGTCTTAAACTTTAATGTGTACACGACTCACCAGGGATCTTATAAAATGTAGATTTTTTTTTTTTTTTAGTTTCAGGAGTAGAATTTAGAGATTCATCACTTACATATAACCCACAATGCTCATCACAACAAGTGCCTTCCTTAATCCCCATCACCCATTTAGCTCATTCCCTACCCACTTCCTTTCCAGCAACCCTCATTATGTTCTCTGTAGTTAACAGTCCTTTTATGGTTTGCCTCCCTCTCTTTTTCTTTCTTTCCCTTATGTCCAGCTGTTTTGTTTCTAAAAGTCCACATATGAGTGAAATTATTTGGTTTTAGTCTTTCTCTGACTAACTTGTTTTGCTTAGCATAATACATTCTAGCTTCATCCATGTCATTGCAAATGGCAAGATTTCATTCTTTTTTTATGGCTGAATAGTATTCTATTGCATATCTCTTCTTTATCCGTTCATCAGTCGACGGACATTTGATCTCTTTATATAGTTTGCCTGTTGTTGATAATGCTGCTATAAACACCAGGGTGCATGTGTCCCTTCAAATCTGTATTTTTTATCTTTTGGGTAAATACCTAGTAGTGCAATTGCGGGGTTGTAGGGTAGTTCTATTAACTTTTTGAGAAAACTTCATACTGTTTTCCAGAGTGGCTGTACCAGTTTGCATTCCCATCAACAGTGTAAGAGGGTTTCCCTTTCTCCACATCCTCACCAACATCTGTTTCCTGAGTTGTTAGTTTTAGCCATTCTGACAGGTGTGAGATTGTATCTCATTGAGGTTTTGATTTTTTTCAATTAGTCTTCAACAAAGCACAGAAGAATAAAATGCAGATTCTGATTTAGTAGATCTTAGACAGGGCCTGAAATTCTGCGTTTCTAGTAAGTTCCCAGGTAATGCCAATGCTGCTCGTCTTGAGCAGTAGTGCTCCATACATTGCCAAATTTTGTTAGTAGCAGAAAGAAGTTCCGTTACTAAAACATGTAAGTAGAAGGTACTTTGGGGATCATTTAACACTGTCTTCCCTTCAGGAGATGAACATCTACCTTGTAGGGCAGACGGTTCTTCTCTTTTTAAAGATTGTTAAGGATATGGGTGCCTGGGTGGCTCAGTTGGTTGGGCGACTGCCTTCGGCTCAGGTCATGATCCTGAAGTCCCTGGATCGAGTCCCGCATCGGGCTCCCTGCTCGGCAGGGAGTCTGCTTCTCCCTCTGACCCTCCCTCCTCTCATGTGCTCTCTCTCTCATTCTCTCTCTCTCTCAAAATAAATAAATAAAATCTTAAAAAAAAAGATTGTTAAGGATATACCGACCTGCATATTTTGTATTCCATAGTAATGTTTAATCTCTCTGGACCTTGAGGAGCAAATATTCTGGTAAAGGTTGCAAGTATATAGGCACATACACAATTTTAAGCCAATATAAGGCGTAGATGACCAAAAGCCAACTGCCATCCTTGGATCTTGATTAAAATATATCTTTTCCTTATGTCATTTTTAAAACTTGATTTTATCTTTATTTTAGCCATTTTGTTCCTATTATATATATATAATCATATACTACATCAAATAATATTTTAGGTTATACAAATATGAATTAAGACATGCTTCATGAGTGTTTTACATAGAAAGTCTGATAGTGAATCAGAGACAGGGAAAAACCTAGCAAAAAATATTGTCCTTTCGGGTGGTGGTTTTAGGCTAGGTCAGCAGCAGCAAGTAGGAGTAAAGTTCAGGAAGGTGGGATGGATAAGATATGTCAGGTGAAGAATGAGCGGGATAACTTGGCTACAGTAAAGGGTTTGTTAGAAGATTATAAGAAAAAAGAAAGAAGATTATAAAAATATAAGAACTAAATATATATATTCATCTATATATTCAATATATATAAGAAATGGAATATAGTAAAATTAAAAAGGTAAAATCGGAGTTCAGCAGTGGGGAATTTTAAAGACTAAGAGTCATGGATGTTCCTACTCTTCCAAAAGCAACGGAAGTCACTGAAAGTGTTTCATAAATGAATGACTAGGCGAAAGAAGAGCTGGGTAGGCTGGTAGAAGCAAGAGGGAGCTGGAGACAGAGAGCCAATCAGCCTCATCCTCCCAGCTGAGAGGGTGCTGGCATAGACGTGAACATTCAGGGAGGAGAAGTGGATTTGGAGGAGGTGCATTGAGACAAAAAATTCAAAATTAGTCCTATATACACGTTTCCAGCATCAAGTTCAATTAATTACTTTTGTTTGATTTCTGTGAAAATGGGAGATAATTACACTGTTTGGATAAACCCAAATCTCAAAAACTTTACACACTAGAAAATAATGTTATTCTTTATTAATTTTTTAACCTTTCAAAATGTTTAATGTTCTTTGTTAACCTAAAACACACAAACACAAACATGCATATACAAATGCACAGACAACATGTACACACACTGTCTTCTTTCAACTTGTTGTCCACTCTACTTCTCCTCTATAGCTGTTTTGGGTGTGGAAGAACCTAAATTTATTGCCCACCCTTCTTCATTGTCAGTTTGCTCCTTAAATATATTTCAGTCCAGCTTCTGCACTGCCACCCAATTGGAATTTCTCTGAAGAAATCATCTCTTAATTTTCAAATGTAATAACCTAAGAATTTTTTTATTATGAAAAATTTCGAAAATACAGGCAACTAACAATATGATGAACTCTATCTCTGTCACTTACATTCAATAATTATCAAGATGTTAACACATTTGCTTCATTTATCCTTTTTCTTTTTTCTTTGCTGAGTTATTTAAAAACAAATTCCAAACATCATGTCATTTCACTGCTACACATTTTGGTACATTTTTCTAAATAAATGTGGACATTTTTTCCTATCATTAGAATGTTATTATCAAACCTAACAAAATTAATAATTACTTCTTAATGTAATCTAATGCCCGGTATGATAATCAAATTTCCCCCAATTATCTCAAAAATGTCTTTTTATAATTGTTTTGTTTGAATCAGGATCCAAACAAGGACCACACATGACATTTTCTTGATATGTTCCCAAAGTCTCTGATGGTCAAAAGCATTTCCCCTCTCTTCTGCTCTTTCTTTCCCCCCTTCTCTGCCTATGATTTGTTAAAGAAACTGGGTCAACTGATTTGAAGAACATCTCAGTCTGGATTTGTCTGTTTATTTTCTTGTGATGTCATTTAGTTTGTTCTGTTTCCCTTTGTATTTGCTGAGCATAAAGGTTACCCCTAGATGCTTATGTAGATTCAAGTTCTGCATTTTACAGCAAAGATAATTTATAGGTGGTGCTGTGTGGTTCATATCAGGTGGCATGTAGAGTCTTAAGTCCCACTTTTAGGGCAGCTGAGATTGATCAGTGAGTTCAAGTGTTGACCTCCCGATCTCTCCACCAACTTTACACCTAATGGTTCACCCATTGATTGGTTTTGCCCAAATCACTTACTTTATTTTGAAAATAGAGATTTTTTCCCAATTATATCATCCGTTGCAAACTTATGGAATTTGCTTATAAAAAGGAACTTTTCTCCCCTCATCAATAGGACCATTGGACTAGCCTGCAAAGCAGTTTATACAAGAAAAACAGAATAATGCTTCTTTCCTTTCAGTTGTCAGTCTTCAGAGTAAGGTGTTGGTGTTTAGTTACTTTCAGCGCTATTCAATAATATGTTGTCCCCTTCCCTTACCTTGGAGTTCTTTTTCTTTCCCCACCTCTCTCTCATTTTTTAAAAGATCATTTTGAATTCATAAGACAGCATTTAAAGGTTTCAACCAATTGCATTAAGTATTCTTTTTGATCCTCAAATGGTCTCATCTTTGGCCAGTTGAAGGTCCTTCTTATTGACCATTGGGTTCATTTGACACATCATGGGATTTGATGGAGATCTTGGTTTCCAATCCACCAAGATATCCCAGCCCATATTGTATAATTACTGCCCCTGATCTGGAATCAGTTTTTTTTCGATGAAGTCCTGGTTCCTTTTAGTGGAGACTGGTATTTAAACGCCACAAACTGGCCCTAGGTATGCTCATTTGTCTTAGCTTGTCGTTGCTACTAGGACTTATCAGTCAACAAAGCTAAGATGAACTTATTTTGGGGGGAAAAAAACCCAATTATGTTAAATGAATTAATGTTGCTCTTCCAATTCAAATATAAACGCACATAAGAAAATAAAATAAAAATGATAAGATTTAACTTCTTTGATTTTATATTTGTATCTCTTTTCTTTTATACTGCAAATCTTGGGTCCTAACAGTAGTGACATACTTATTTGCATTATCCTATCACATACATAAAATAATTTCAAAGTAACAATACTAATATTACCATTAATAGATTACTAAATAAAAATTAGTATTTCTTTGCAGCTCTAATTGTCATAGAATATATGTCACGAAGAACATACACTCTTCTAAAGTGACTCGAAATAACTATTTTGTGTGTGTGTGGTTTTGTCATCAATTGATATGCATTTAGTATAAATAATTTTGTTTGTTTTCTATTATTTCAGGATTTATTTTTCAAATAATTTTTTGAGAGGGCAAAACATTTGTTCCCCAAATCAAAATTATATAACATAATATATTTACAATGTCTTACTTTATCCCTGCTTCCTTTACCATATTTCCCCCCTCCTTTCTAGATAAACATTCTTTCTAAATTAACATTTGATTTTTCCTTCCTGGATTTATTTTTGCTAGAGTAGCAGGGTAGTATTAACAATGACAATCTCAACACTATTATCTTTTTATTTTTGTGTAGATATTATACTTCTGCACCTTATTAAATTTTATCTTTACGTTCTGTACATTCTTACTGAAATTTGTCCTAGTTTCATGTTGAAATTTTTTTCTTAGTACCCAGGTCATTTTTTTTTAAAGATTTATTTAGTCTATTTTAGAGAGGGAGAGACAGAGAGTGAGCACAAGCAGGAGGGACAGAGGGAGAGGGAGAAAGAATCCCAAGCAGACTCCACACTGAGCCTGATGTGGGGCTCAATCCCACGACCCAGAGATCACAACCTGAGCCAAAACCAAGCCACCTAGGTGCCCCCCCTCCAGGTCATTTTTAATATTTTTTTCCAAAGTGCAAGCAACCTTTAAACATATAGCAAATGTAATGGGTATTGTCCCTAACTGAATAGAATGGAAACTAATACCTGTTCTCCGAGGTTTTACTAATTGCAATAGAACAATCACTCTTGATTTTATTTTATTTTTTAAGATTTTATTTATTTATTTGTCAGAGAAAGAGAGAGAGAGAGACCACAAGCAGGGGGACCAGCAGAGGGAGAGGGAGAAACAGGCTCCCCACTGAGCAAGGAGCTCAATGCGGGACTTGATCCCAGGACACTGGGATCATGACCTGAGCCGAAGGCCAATGCTTAACCGACTGAGCCACCCAGGCATCCCCCAATCATTCTTTTAGATAAGGCAATGCAGCAACAACAACAACAAAAATCTCCAACAAAATCCTTGTCATCGGGGAGCTTACATTTTAGTTGGGCAGGCAATGAACAAGTGCCTAAATAAATATATAAAATAGACATAATATGACAGTTACAGCAGTTTCCTAGCTGTCATAACAAAGTACCATAAACTAAGTGACTTAAAAAAAACAGACATATATTCTCTCACAGTTCCAAAGACTAAAAGACCAAAATCAAGGTATTAGCCAGCCCATGCTTTCTCTAAAGTCTCTAGGGAAGGATACTTCTTTGACTCTTCTAGCTTCTCAAAGCCCCAGTTATTCCTGGGCTGATAACAACATAACTCCAAGTTCTGCCTCCATCTTCACATGGCTTTCTCCCTGTGTGTCTCTCTATGTCTTCACATGGCTATCTTCATATAAGGACCGCAGTTATAGTAGATTAAGAACCCACTATACTCCAATTATTTCCAATTTCCAATCCTGGGGTACTGGGAATTAGGACTTCAAAATGTCTTTTGGGGGGACAATTAAACCCATAACATCAGGTTAATAAGTATTTTTTTAAAAAAAGCAGATCAAGGGAGACAGAGTTAATGGTATCTTGCACTAAAAATGATGGCTATATTGGAGGAAGATGAGATATGATTAGATTCTGGACATATTTCTTAAGGTACATTTTTCATAGATAGGATGTGTTATCAAGATTATTCCAAGTTTCTTGGTCTGAGCAAGTGGAAGGTCTAGAGGTACCATTTGCTGAGGCAAGACTAAAGAAGCAGAAATTTTAAGAGTAATCAAAATTTGATTTTTGATTAATCTGGAGGTGGCTGTTGGACACACAAATGGGGACAATGAATAAGCAGCTCATTAATACATATCTGCAGCCCAGGGAAGAGACCTGGACTGAAAATATAAATTTGGAAGTTATCAGTAATAGATGATACAAAAAGCCATGAGATAGGATCACATAGAGAATGAGTATAGATTGTGACTTGGCTCTGAGTAATACCAAGGTTTCAATATTGGAAAAATAAAGAGGCCCAGCAAAGGAAACCTAGTTGTGGCTCATGAGATAGGAAAAGTACCAAACCACCATTCTCTGGAGTCTCAAGTGACTAAGTATTTCAAGAAAAATTCTCTGTCTGTGATGCTGGTAGATCAAATGAAAATGAGGATAGGAACAAACCACTGGATACAAGAATGTGAAAGTCATTTATGATCTTGACAAGATTAGTAGGACAAAAACCTGACTATGGTAGGTTCACAAGGGAAAAGAGAAAAAAACAATTGGACAGAGGTTAGATGAGTCTCATGAGGGGAAATTTTGCTAAGAAAGGAGGCAGTGAAAGAGAGAGGTAGATGGAATGACAGTCGGATTCAAAGAATCACTATTTTGATGACCAGTAAAGAGGGAAAAATTGATGACACAGGAGGCAGAGGGGACAATTGCAGGTGCAAGTGAAGAGGTCTGAGGGGACAGGGTCTGTTGAAGTGCTGGCCTTAGTTGGCTAGGAGCTATGACTCATATTACAGTTCATCTCTAGTCACAGCAGGGAAACCAGAATATAAATGTGGATTTAGATGTAGGTAAGTTTGCTGTTTTGGTGGTGGACGCATATGAATTGCTTCTGTTTTCTCAGAGAAATAAGAAGCAGAGTCATCAACTAAAAGTGAGTCTTTCAAATTAAGGCCAAGATGAAGACTTCAGGATGCACAATTACTCACTTTATAATAGCACAATGAAGATTTATTTTCACCACTTATCACTTATTTTCTATACTCATTATGCACAAATCTATATTACAATATTTTTAAAGACTCTGGGATTTTTCACTATGAAAGTTTATTTCTAAATTTCTTTTAGGAAACAAGGAAGGCATTGTAATAGGGATGATTTACTTTATCACATAAAATTTGAATGTTGCTTTTTGGGATTTAAAAAGGAGAATGCTCATTATAGATATGATGGGCTATAAGCCAAACTTTTATAAAACTTTGATAATGTCTGTAACCATAAAAGTGATCTATTTCAAAATAAAAGAGCCTCACTCATTTCTACTCATCTGGGTAGAAATTACTAAAGTAACTGAATAAAACAGGGAGAAAAAAGGAAGGAAACAATGGGAAACATTTTGTTTCACTTACTATATTAGTTATTAGAACTAATCAATGAAAATTATTTCTTTAAAATCTCCTTTAAGGAATACCTGTAAGAGATCTTGTTGGTGGATCAAGAGAGCAACTCACATTATATCCAAAAGAGATAGTAGTGGTCTTATTATTTTCTATGATAAGAATACAATCTAAAATTTATCAAAACAAAACTCTTGGCAGAAGCATATAAGCTTCAATGCTATTATAAAAAGCATTTGTTAAAAAAAATTTCAAAGGACAGTCTGTTTGAAATTAATTTTTAAAAATTTGCACCCCTGTCTTTATTGACATTTGTAGGTCAAATCTTTGTTGATGACCTCCTGTGTCCATACTAAGTGTGTGTGTGTGTGTGTGTGTGTGTGTGTGTGTTCAAAATGAAATAGGAGAATATAAAGTAAAAAGTTTGTTATTTGGGGAAAAATACGGTTTTAGCTTTGTCTGTTTGAAGAGATAATACACAGAGAAAAATGATGCACAGATGTTATATAAATGAACATGACTTAAAACATATATAAGAGCAAGTGAGCCTAGAAAAGTGAGCTCAGAAGTGCCTGCCACAGGGGTAAGGACTGCTGAACGTCAATAGAGGAGGGTATGTAGAAATTAGTTGTAAGAAAATCTTGGGTATGGCTTTCTCAGCAGCATTTAAAATGTCTGACCATTCACTCTTTAGTATTTTCTTTTACTTAGATTTTGTAGTATTCTTATTTCCCAAATTTCATGCTTCCTCTCTTTCCACTCTTTCTTTGACTTCTTTCACCTGCTCTTCTCCCTCAGGAAAACAACCAGACTGTTACCGATTCTCTTCTTTGGCAACAACAATTGATAACTGGCACTGCTATATCAGTCATGGTTCTAAATACATATTATTGAATCCTCACAGTACCCCAGGAGGTAGGGACTATTATTACTGTCATCTGACAATGAGGAAACTGAAATCAAATTACTTGCCCAAATAATTTGGCCAACAGTATTTCAATGTTTCTCTATTTTTTATTTTTAAAATAAAACACTTTTTATTATTTTTTCATAAATTTTTTTTAGATTTTATTTATTAGAGAGAGAGAGACAGAGATAGTGAGAGAGAGAGCACCGTAGGGAGGAGAGGGAGAAGCAGGCTCCCCACAGAGCAGGGAGCCCAATGGCAGGACTCGATCCCAGGACCCTGGGATCATGACCTGAGCCGAAGGCAGATGCTTAACTGACTGAGCCACCCAGGCACCGTAAAATAAAACACTTTTTAAATATAGAAGTAATTCATGAGTGTCCATATTAGTTAAGGTGTTAAGATTCTCCAGAGAAACAGAACCAATAGGAGAGAGATATATATATACACACACACGTATACATATATACACATATACACACACAAATGTGTATGTATAAAATACATATATTATACATATACATGTTTATATATATACATATATGTGTGTGTATATATATGTGTGTTTATTATAAGAAATTGGCTTATGCAGTTGTGCAAGCTAAGCCCCAAAATCTGCGGTCAGTAAGCTAGAGACCCAGGAGAGCTGATGGTATAGTTCCAGTCCAAGGCTGAAGGCCTAAGAAATAGGAGAGCCCATGGTGTAAGTTCAAGTCTGAGTCTGACTTTGAAGGCAGAAGATTGATGTCCCAGCTCTAAGACAGTCAGGCAGAAAGAGCACATTCTCTTTTACTCAGCATTTTTGTTCTATTCAGGCCTTCAGTGGATTGGACAAGGCCCACCAACTTAAGGGAGAGCAATCTGCTTTAATTCAGTCTTACTGATTCAAATGTTAATGCCATCCAGAAACACCCTCACAGTACAGCCAGAATAATTTTTAACCAAATATCTGGGTACCCCTTGGCCCAGTCAAGCTGACATATAAAATGAACCATCACATGTTGTAAAATAATTTAAAAACAATACAAAAATATGAATTGGTAGTTCTTCTCCTATCATTTTGCCATCATTCACTTGCTCCTATTCCACTGATCTGCATTCTGCATTTCAAATAGGCCAAAGGTTGACCCAAATTGAGAGCTTTGTCCAGGCTGTTTTCTCTGCCCAGAACAATTATTTTTCCTTCGCATCACTTAAATTTTAACTCAAAAATCTCCTCCCACAAGTGACACATCTTGTTCACCTTATCTAAAGTAACACTTAACCTGACCTCCTGATCTGAATCTGAGAAACTCTCAGTGCTCTTTATTTTGCTATCCTGGTCTAGTTTTTTAATAGAATTTATTATCTGAAATTAGCTTATTTATTATTTTATTTTATTTAAATTTTTCTCTTCAACTAGGGTGTAGATACCACAAAAGTAAGGACTGAGTCTATCTTGTTCATTACTTTCTCTCCAAATCCAGACAAATCCTTGGCACAGAGTAAATGTTTACTATATACTGAATGAATGAATGAATGGTAACTCCCAGCATCTTCAGGCTTGTCCCTTCCAATTTCACATCCCAAGGAAAGAGAGCTTCTTTCCTCCCAGCAATTCTAGAATCAAACAATGGAGAGTAAGTCTAGAGGCTGCACTTAGGTCATTCAACCATCCTGAACCAATTGTTGTGACCAGTAGGAGGATAATTTTCCTAAAACATAGCACTAATCACACCATTTCCCACTCAACAGCCTTTCATATTTTCCCTTTGCTTTCTGAATAGCTTACAGATTTAGGTTGGTATCTACGGTCCTAGATTATCAACAATTGATATCTTATCATCTCAAACCATGTCCCCCAAATACTCTAAACTTCAGCCAACTGCATCAGTCACAAAGCTCTAAACTTCCTAGCTTTCCTATTCTTTTACATTTGTTATTTCTGCTCCTAAAATAAAGACACTCTCTTTCCCATCTCTGTTTCACTGTAGATTAAGTCCCAGTGCTACCTCTTCCACTAAGGCTTCCCTGAGCAACGTGAGCCATTAGAGTTTATCTTTCTCATCTGGATTCTGATGGTCCTTGCTTTATGCTCCTTTATTAGAATTTGGACATAGGCACTTTAATGTTAAAGGTATTTTAACATGTGCATTCCTTTTCATTATAAGAGTGTAAGCAAACTGAGAGAGTGAGGCAGACCGGTGTAGTTGAAATAACACAGACTTTGACAGGGCAGAAACAGTTTAATCATTCTGAAAAAATCCAAAATATCCTAAAAATGGGGAGTAACGAAACATAATGTTTCTCATAAGTTGCCTGTCATGTGTTAGGATGCCTGATAAATGTTAGTGTTCTTCCTTTACTCCATTTTTATCTTCATACTTTTATAATGTTTATTGTCACAGAGGCATGGCAAATATTTACAGAACAAATCACATGAAAAAAATCATCGTAATTCCAATCTTTCACATAGGTTTCATTCCTACATTTTAATTTCAGTGTGGGTGACCTCTCATGACTCACCACATCGCCCCCAACAACTCCATGTCGTCCTTGCTTCCCCTTTTCATCTCCCTACTTCGGTCATTGCCAAGACTACTCTCCTTTTCTCAGTACTTGTGAGTCACTTAATCTTCATCATCTCTATCCTCTTTATCTGCTAAATCTTCTTTCCCTTTTATCTTTTAAAATACCTCTAGCTTCTGTCTCTTTCTTTTTACTCCAGTACTACCATTCTAGTCCAGTCCCTTAGCAGAACTGTGTGGAATTACTATATGGAACCCCATGAAATATTAGTATAGGCCCAATAATTAGTACTACTTAAAGGATGGATGTATGGATGCTGAATGCCTGCTTGAATAAACAATAGAGCCAATACCTGATCCTGTGTATTAATTTCCAAAACCAAATTTGATATAGGGTGTTTCTAGCTATTTCAAAAAAATGAAAGGACTATTCTAAAACAAAATTAATTTACTTGAATTCGTAAGTATATCATTGAGTCCTTTTAAGATTAAGTTTGCCAGTGAGTGTGGTTTGAAATGTGAATAGTTTAAAGTAAACCAACAATGTTAGAATATTTTCATCCCAACTAAGTTAGGGATTGCCTATTGAAGGAGCTCATCATCAGGTGCTGGCAATCTGTTAAGGGATATGAAGATGGATATCAACAGTGAGTCCAAGCTTCCAGAGGGGATGAGAACATAAGCTTCATATTAGGAAATGAGTATGGAACACACCTGAATCAGTATTCAGACCCTGCATCCAAATTTTTTTAAAAAAATCATTTATTCCAAATGGTTTAACCCTAAATTATTCTCACAGTATCTGCATTTTAAAACTTACTCAGCTACAGTTTGGAGATCTCTCACATCTGATATTCCAATAAATGACTCTAGGCCACATTCGCTAAATTTGCTTTCTTCTTGTTTGGTAGTCAGCCTCCAAGATGGCCCTCAATGACCCCTGCCTGCCAGTATTCATGCTCTTGAGTAGTCCTCTCCCATATTAATCCAGGTTTGTGTGACTGATAGACTTCCCCAGAATTGATGCTGTGTTACTTCCGAGATTAGGTTATAAAAGACTGTAGCTTCTTTCTTGGGCTCTCTTTCTTTCTCAGCCCATACCTATGACCTCATAAAGAGTTCTTCATAAGCAGTTGACTAAGGAAGAAAAAACTTGGGCTTGGTTTATATCCCACTGATTCTGCATGATATGCAGATAATAACAGAGAAGTAAAGGGCTGCAGCACCCTTGCTTCACTTTGGGATGGCCCTCAAGTACAGTGGCAAAGGGAAGTCCTTCAAGTGGCAGAGAAGTATACCTGGTTGTACATTTTGCCTGGAAAGAGATGGCCAGAGGTATGGATATACATTGATTCATGGGCTGTGGCTAAAGATTTGGCTGGATGTCCAGGGACTTGGATGGAGCATGATTAGAAATTGTTGAATAGGAGGTCTGGGGAAGAGGTATGTGAATAAAGTGTGAAGATATTTACATCTCATGTGGATGCTCACCAAAAGGTGACTTCAGTATAGAGGATTCTAATAATCTGGTGGATAAGATGCCCATAAAACGTGGATGTCAATTAGCCTCCTTCCCCAGCCATCCTGCCATTGCCCAGTGGATTCATGAACAAAGCAGCAAGGATGAAGATTTTATGTGAGCTCAACAAGGCCTTTCACTCATCAAGGTCAATTTGGCTACAAGTATTCCTCAGCACCTGGCCAACCAACAGCAAAGACCAACAAGAAACCCTGATATGGCACCTCCTGGGAGGATTAGTCAGCTACCTGGCATAAAGTTGATCATATTAAACTGCTTCCATAATGGAAGCGGCAGCACTTATTCCTAACAGCAGAATAGACAGTTACTCTGGATGTGGACTTCCCTCCCCTACATGCACATGTTTAGGCAAAACTACCAGAATGCCTTACCTACAATCATGGGATTCCACATAGCATCTCTTCTGACCAAGGAAGTGATTTCACAGCAAAGGAAAAGGGAGAATGAAGCCATGCTGATGGAATTCGCTGGTCTTACCATATTTCCATCATCCTAATGCACCTAGCTTGATAGAATGGTGGAATAGCCTTTTGAAACTCGGTTATGGTGTCAGTTGGGTGGTAACATCTTGTGGATTTGAAAGAATATCCTCTGGGATGTGGTAAAATGTCCAAAATATGATCCTATTTCTCTCATAGTCAGAATTCACAGGTCTAGGAATCAAGAGGTGAAAATGAGAGTGGCTTCTCCCACTCTTACCCCTACTGATACCGTAGCAAGTTTTGCTTCCTGTTTCTACAGGTTTAGGTTTTGCTGCTCTAGAAGTCTTATTTTCAGAGAGAGGATAGCTTCAACTGGGGACACAATAATGATTCCATTGAATGGGAAGTTGAGACTGCCACATAGCCACTCTGAGTTTACATGCTTGTGAATCAACAGACAAAGAAGCGACAGGCTGGGGTAATAGATCCTCTCAGTGGAAATTGGGATGCCACTACACAATGGAAATAGGGAGGAATATGTCTGGAACTCAGATCTTCTGCAGGAATTCCTATGTCCTGTGATTAAAATAAATGGAAAAATACCACAATCCAATTCAAGCAGGACTCTTAACAGCCCACATCCTTCAGGAATAAAGGTTTGGCTTCCCCCCACCAGATAGGGAACTATGTTCAGGCAAGCTGTGTGCTGAGAGCAAAGGATTATGGACTAGGTTGAGAAAGAAGATGGTTATAAATACTATGACCAGGTGACCAGTTGCGGAAATGAGAATTGTAACAGTTATGAGTATTTCTTGCATTTTTTGATATGAATATGTTTATATATATATTGACTGAATATGTTTTTTACTTTCCCCCTTTTATCCCCTTACCATCTACAGAAGATGTGTTAATGGTAGTTAAATTGATATCTCAATATTTAAGTTACAGCATAACAAAGGATGAGTACAAATTAACTAGAAGAGCTAACATTTTTTTAGTGAAGGACCAGAGAGTAAATAATTTAGGCCATATACAGTCTCTGCTGCATCTTTTTTTAAACAACACTTCATTAAAAATATTATAAAATATAGAATGCATAGTATATAAATGATGCTATTTAATATTTTATTTAAACATATTATAAAATTATTATAAAAATCTTTTTTAAAAGTTCTTAGCTCTCAGGCTGTACAAAATCAGATTGAGAGATAAATTTAGCTTATACACCATAGTTTTCTGACTAGACTAGGAAAAGAATGAACATTTTCCACAGACAAGAACAGGAATTTTGTATTGTCTTCTGGGGAAAGGGTGACCATGTTTCCATTGTATGCAGAATAGGTGTATCATGTTATGCATAATTTCATTATTGTTTTTATTTGAAAATGCAAGTATAGTCCAAGTGCCAAGGTGCCAAGTAGTAGACTGTGGCTATCCTGTAATGTGTCCACTTGGCTGGAGTGAACTACATTTCCCAGAATTCCTTTCCCATTGGGTTGCCAGTTTGAATTGGCTACAAGTTCTTGCGCAAGATTTGGAGGGCAGAAGCCAAGCCACAGCCATTGCTGTAGAAGTTCACATATGTTGTTGCCAGTGTCTGGGCTTACAATGGCATGGAACAGTAACCAGGCCTGCAAATGCTCCGCCTTCTCTTGGATTCTTCTTTAGCTTCTCCAACTCTTGAGCCAGCTGATGAAGAATGCCAGCGTCTCCTACAGACACTCATAGTATCAATATCAGAGCAACAGGAACTGGTAGCTGTGTCTGTGGGTTCCAGCTTATTCTGTACTCTCTTCTACTTTACATCCTCTCTTCCTCACTCTGCCTTCCCAGCGGACTTCAAATTCCAGCATCAGTTGCAAAGGCCACAGCCTTACGGACTATCCAATTAGCTTCCACAATTGTGTAAAGTCAAATTCCTTCAAAAATTATATATATACATATGCATACATATGTATTTATGTGATATATGTGTGTATATAAATATATAATCTCCAAATGACTTTGCTGCTCAGACTGGTACACCCTATTATCTGACTTTAGTACTTAGTGGTATTCTATCCTATCTTTAGTAGGAGCTATTACACCATTCCCATCTCAGCCTACAATAACTAACAAGTAGTAAGCCTTTGTAGCTCAGAATCCTGAGTTTGGTATGTTTTCCTTACCCTGAGTGCTCAGTGAAAATCTGCATCTACTGTTAAGGAAATTCCATTGTTTAGAACTCAACAAAGATTTTCAAGGAAACAAATTTTGCATAGTGATAGTTTATTGTACCAAATTACTTCCTTATTATCTTTCTCACATTCAAAGCGATCCCAATTATAGAATGCATAGATTTCTATATACTACTTTATTAACATAACCATAACACAAATTTATTTTAATATGAATAATTATATAAAATTTGTAATCTTATTTGGCTCTGTTCTTTTATTTTTTTCTATCCTTATAATCCTATACTTTTACTAAACAGTCCCTGTCAAGCTTACTCTATGTCCTGCAGTCAGTTTATTACAGTGCAAAGCCAATTACTTTCAGAATATAGACCTACAGCCTCTTTTGTAGTCCCACCTCTTCTTCTGGAACATACTGGATGAAATCTCCCCCAGATCCAAATTCCTTGGCCTCAGGATTCCTGGTCCTGAGATGTTACCGGTTCCCATCAGAAGAGTATGTGAATAAACTACCAAGCAGCGGCAGGAACGAAGGAGAACACAGCCAAGGGAAAGAAGATGAATCAGAGGCAAAAATGAAGACTTAAGGAAGACGCAATAGCAACAAAAATAATTTCCTAACACACGGTTCACACTTATTCTGTGCTAGGTAGTGTGCTCTGCTTTTTAAAACACATTTTCAGTTTATCAGAAAATATGTACCAAATAAGTTCTTCCTTTTTTCATCTTTTATTATGAAATATTTTATGCAAGTATAATACGAAGAAATTTTAAAGAAAATAATAGAATGAACACTCATGTTCTCACCACCCGGTTTAAGAAACAGAACATTTCAGTAGCTTTAAAGTCTCCTCTTTCCCCTTCTTGACACATCATCCTAGTTTCCAGCATGCCCGGAGGTAGCTACAGAGCTGCATTTTGTTTTGCTCATTTCCTTGCTCTTCCTCATAGTTTGGCCCCACATATATGTTTCCTGAAACAATATACTTAGTTTTGCTGGTTTTGTACATCATATAGGTAAAATTAAATTGCGTATATTCTATGATTTCTTTTTTACACTCAACCTTATGTTTGTGAAATGAAACCAGTTCTGTACGTGTGTGTGTGTGTGTGTGTGTGTGTGTGTGTGTGTGTAAAATTGCGGTTAGTTCATTTTCCCTGTTGTGGATTCTATGGCTGTACCGTACCTTATCCAATCACCTCTCAATAGACATGTGCATTATTTACTATTTTAGTTTTTCCAGTATAGTAACTAATGCTGTCTTGAACATGCTTGAACATATCCCGACCGACACATGTGAGTGATTTTCTTTTGCCCGTGAGTAGTATTGCTGGATTTGGTTCCACTCTACAAGTTAATTCTACATTGTTTCCCAGAGCAGTTGCACCGATAAATATATACCCACCAGCTTCATTTAAAAAGTTCCCTTTTCTCCACATCCTTGCAAATTGTTAGCATTGGCAGACTTTTCAAATTTTGCCAATATGGTGGGTGTGAAATGAAATCCACATTGAGCTTTAGTTTGCAATTTTCCTAGTGATTAAAAGGGTTGAACATTTTTCATATGTTTATTTTTCATCTTAAAATCATATTTTGTTGTTGTTTTCTACTACTGGATTTTTTCCGTTCCAATTTAAAGAATTTTTAGTACTTGTTTATATATTCTGGAAATGAAACCCTTGTATGTTATGTGCAGCAAATATTTCTTCCATTTTGTGGCTAATCATTTAGGCTTCCTTATGCTAAGTAATACAAGTTCTTTGCCTTCATGGCTTGTAATTACCTGTCTCATGTAAGATAATATTACCTACCTTGAGCTCTTAAAAAAGTCTTTATTTTCCAGTAAGTTTTAGCATTGCCTTTCACATTGAATTATGTAATTCACTTATGTGGTAGAGACACATTTCATTTTTCTATCTGACATTAAAAAAGACTACATTTCCAGCTAGCCTTACAATTTGGTGGAGCCATGAGAATATGTTTTGAGCCCTAAAATTTCCTGTATAATCCTCAGTGCTCACTTTCATTCCCTATCTTCCAGCAGATATAGAAGAATCAGAAAACTAAACAAAAGAGAGGGCAGAACCACTAGTTGGAAGGACACTGCATCTGTGAATGATAATGAGCATCAGGGCATCAACACATCTCTCCCCACAAATAGGCATTGGAATGTGACACAAATAAGAAGTAAACCTCTTTAGGGTTAATCCGTTGTAATCTGGGAAGTTAAGGAAGATAGCACACCCAGCTAATAAAAACTGGGAATTAAATTTTTGTATGGTAAAAAAGAAGGGTGTGATTCATTGCCTCCATTTGAATAAACAATAGTCCAAGCTCCATGTAATTGAATAAGTCCATGCTTTCCTTATTCACCTGCATTGCCACATCTGTCATATGTCAAATTTCCAAATATGTGTGGAATTGTGCCTGAGGGATTCTATTTTATTCCAGGCATCTATCTCTGCATTAGTACTGCATGGCTTTAATTTCTATCGCATTAGGATAAATCTCAGGATGGGGTAGGACAAGAATTCCCACTTTATTCTACTTTGTGGAGAATTTCTATGCTTTCCTTGGACCTTCACTATTCCATATACAGCTCAGAATCAGCCTCATAAATTTATGAAAAACTCTGTTAGATTTTTGTGGGAATTTCTTTGAAACAATAGATAAACTAGGGAAGAACCTAGATCCTCAGAATATTTAGGCTTCTTATCCATTAGTTTAGTACTTGGTATTTTTCAATATGGTTTTATAATTCTATCCAGAAAAGCATGAACTCCAAATATTAGATAGTATTTGTGGTAAGCAGAATAATACCTCCTTTCTCAAAAGTCAATGTCCTAATTCCCCAAACCTACAAATACGTTAATTCACATGATAAAATGGACTTTGTAGATTTGATTAGGGTTAAGAGTTTTGAAATGGGGAGATTAACCTGGAGATTATCCTGGGTCCGATCTAATCACATAAATACTTAAAAGCAGAGAACACTTCTCCTGGATGTCCTCAGAGGGAGGTGTGACTATAGATAGAGTATGCTCAGAAAGATGCTTTGAAAAGGAAGGGGACAAGAACCAAGGAATATGGGTGGTCTCTAAAGATGGGAATAGCAGCTCTGCTACCACCAAGATTTTAGCTCAGTGAGACCTGTGTCAGACTTCTAACTTACAGAACTCTGAGATAATAATTGTGTGTTTTTAAAAGCCATTATGTTTGTGGAAATTTTCTATGGCAGAAATAGAAAACTAAAACAGGATTATTATTGTTCTATATAATTAGAGTTTGTTCAACTTTACCTGTATATTAATAATTTTTATAGCTAATGATTCTTTCTGAATGTCAGACCACGTTCCTGGGATTGTCTCCTTCTTTCTGAAAGTAGTTCACTGAAGATCTGTTTATGGAATACTAAGTTTTTTGTTTGCCTTTATTTTGTTTTCGGTTTTGAAAAAGTTTCACTGAGTATATAATTCAAGGTTTACATGAATTTTCTCTCAGCACTTTGATATTCTGCTGTCTTATTAAAAAAATCAGGTATCTGACTATTTGATTCTCTCTCATTAGGTATTTTGTTTTTTCTCTCTGGCTACATTTAAACTTTGGTTTTCTTCAGTTTCACATCTAATCTAGTAATACATCTAAATTTTTTTTTAATTTAACTTTTTTGGCGTTTGTTTCTTGAGTATGAGGATTCATGTCTTTCACATTCCTTATCTTGCCTCCAATGTTTTGTCTTTCCAATTGTCTCTATTATCTTCTTTTGTAACTCTATGTGTTAAACTTTCTCACTCTATCTCTTAACCTGATTTTGTATTTTCTGTTTCTACATCTTTCTGAACTTAATTCTGGATAATTCATTGACTCTGGTGGTTGTTTGAAAGTGGATACAGTTAAACAGAGACAACCACCTGTGTAGTCAGGATTTGAGTTTAGAGGCCATGAAGATTAAGAATTGGAAATTCTAGGACTCTAGATCAGGTAGAAGAGAAGATGCAGTGTGGAAAACATTAAGCATAGAGAACAGGAAGGTAAGGTGTGTAGAAATCTTCAAGACAACAATTAGAAAATTATTTCTGAAAGGAGAATAATGGGAAGCCTATGATAAAGAATTGATTTCAATCTCCCACCCTGGCAGGTGAGTAGAGGGAATGTACCTTGTATGTATTTTTCTCTACTTGGAGCCAGAGAATAGATGACATGGAAAAAAGAAAAATAAGAGGGAATGTCCTAAACTATGCATGAACTAGGTCACAAAATTCAAGGGCCAAATATGTTAAACAGGAAAGGAGTGACAAGCCTAAAATGTGCAGGATGGAGAAGAGTCACAACCAACGGCTGAAACGTAGAGACACTGCTGTGTCTCTACGTCCTGATCTAGGATGCTAGATCAGGAGTTTGGTAAAGTTTGGGCTTAGTATTGGGCTATTAAGAAGTTTAGTGTGCCTATGCTATTCTGTATGAATAATAGTGCAACTAGGAGGGGTAGTGATCCTACTAGAGCATAGAATAGGAAGTACAGTCCTGTGTTTAGGTGCTGTTTGATTTCCTCACTGGGTGATAATAATTAGAGGGGGTACTAGGGTTGCTTCAAATAGGATGTAGAATATAATTAGTTCTGTAGCAGTGAATGTCATGATTAGGAATAATTGTAGAAGGATTAATATTGTAATATATAGTTTTTTTCGGGTCAGTGATTCCTTTGATAGGTGGAATTGGCTGGCTATAAGTATTAAGGGTAGGAGTCATGTCGTGAGTGCTAGAAGGGGGGCTGATAGGGAGTCTGTAAAGAACAGTAAGGACAGATTTAGGCTGTTGTCGTTAAGTTGGTTCAGAAATGGTAGGCTAATGAGACTAATCAGTAGGCTGTAAGTTGTGTTAATTCAGATTATGTTGGGTTTTGATATTCATGTTAGGGGTATTAGTATTATAGTAGGAAAAATGATTTTTAGCATTGTAGGAGATTTAGTTTCTGTACATAGTCGGTTCCGTATGTGTTAGATACTATTACTAGGAGCGATAGTCCTAGGGCCGCTTCGCAGGCGGCAAACACAAGTAGAATGATGGGTGCTATCTTGGCCAGTGGTGAAGTGGTTGTTTAGGATTGCTACTGACATTATTACGAATAAGGATAATATTATGCCTTCTAGGCAGAGTAGGGAGGATATAAGATGGGATCGATATATGAGCAGTCCTATAAGAGATACAATGAAGGCTATGAAGATGTTAGCATATACTATGGACATTTGATAATTACAGTACAAGTCGTAATCTAATGAGTCGAAATCATTCATTTTGCGTTAAACTAATTATCATATTCTGTTCATTCAAGTCCTTTTTCGGTTCATTCATAGGCTAGGCTCACGGCTAGAAGAGAGATAAGTACGAGTGCTATGGTAAGTACAGTTGTTAGATTATTTGTGTGTGATGCTCATGGGAGAGGTAGGAGTAGTGCGATTTCCAGGTCGAATAGCAGGAATGTAATGGCTACTAAGAAGAATTTCATAGAGAAAGGTAGATATGCTGATCCTATGGGGTCAAATCCGCATTCATAAGGGCTAGCTTTTTCTGAGTAGATATTTAGTTGGGGAAGTCAGAATGCGATCAATACGAGTAGGGAGGCTAGGATTGTGTTGGTGAGTAGGGCTAGGATTATATTTATTGTTTCCTTCTGGATTTAACCAGAGCTGGTTGATTGGAAATCAACTGTACTAATTAATACTAAGGAAGCATGATCCTCATCAATAGATGGATACGTATAAGAATAGTCATATGACGTCTACAAAATGTCAGTATCAGGCAGCGGCTTCAAATCCGAAATGGTGGTTGGATGTGAAGTGGAATTTTAATTGTCGTAGAAAGCACACAATTAGGAAAGTTGAACCAATGATCACGTGTAGGCCGTGAAATCCCGTGGCCATGAAAAAGGTGGAGCCATAGATCCCATCAGAGATTGTAAAGGGAGTTTCATAGTATTCTGAGGCTTGTAGAAGTGTGAAGTAGAGGCTTAGGGAGATAGTAATGAATAGTGCTTGAAGTATGTGTTTACGGTTTCCTTCTATTAAGCTGATTATTACCTCTATTATTACCTTCTATTAAGGTGATTGACACTCCTGAGGCTAGTAGTACTGAGGTGTTGAGTAGTGGGACTTCTAATGGGTTTAAGGGTGTAATGCCTGTAGGTGGTCAGCACCCTCCTAGTTCGGGAGTAGGTGCTAGACTGGAGTGATAGAAGGCTCAGAAAAAGCCTGCAAAAAAGAATACCTCCGACACAATAAAGAGGATCATGCCATATCGTAGGCCTTTTTGGACAGTTGGAGTGTGATGGCCTTGGAATGTCCTTTCTCGGATAATGTCTCGTCATCATTGGTATATAGTCAGTGTGTTGGTCGTGAGAACTAGTAGTAAAAGATAGATTGAGTTGAAGTGAAATCATGTGATTAAGCCTGATGTTATGAGAAGGGCTGAGAGGGCTCCAGTTAGTGGTCATGGGCTAGGGTTGACTATGTGATATGCATGGGTTTGGTGTGTCATTAAGTATTGTCATGTAGGTATAGCCTTACTAGTAAGGTGAAGACATAGGCCTGGATAAGAGCCACAGCGAATTCAAGAAGAGTAAGATAAGGATAATAAAGGTGATGAGGGTTGTAGTTATGTTAATGCTTATGAGGGCAAGGGTAGCTCCCCCGATTAAGTGAATTAGTAGATGGCCTGCAGTGATGTTGGCTGTTAATCATACAGCTGGAGCGGTGGGTTGAATGAATAGGCTGATAGTTGCAATAATTACTAGTATGGGGATAAGGGGGAGAGGTGTTCCCTGGGGTAGGAAGTGGGCTAGGGATGCTTTAGTTCTGTGTCGGAATCCTGTGATAACTGTCCCTGCTCACAGGGGGATGGCCATTCCTAAGTTTATAGATAATTGAGTGGTAGGGGTGAATGAGTGTGGTAGGAGGCCTAGTAGGTTAGTGGATCCAATGAATAGAATGAGTGATGTAAGTATTAGTGCTCATGTTTGCCCTTTGTGTTTGTGGATTGATAGCATTTGTTTCCATGTCAGTGGGATCAGTCATTGTTGGATCAAGGTAAGACGGTTATTAACTAGTTGATCAGGTGAGGGAAATAGCATGCCCGGGAATAAAATAGCATGCTCGGGAATAAAATAATTAGGATTACGCTTCCCCTACAATAATAGGGGGAGCGAAAGAGGTGAGTAGATTTTCGTTCATTTTTTCTCTCAGGGTGTACTGGTCTTCAGTGATGGTGTTGATTTTAGTTCTGGATTTATTGCAAAATGATGTTTAGAAATTTTTAGTTGAAATATGATGAATAGAGTTAGGATTATGGATATGATTGTGATGAATCATGGCGTCGGTTTTTAGTCCCAAGGATGGCACAGCTCATGAATGGAAGATGTCTTCTGATGAGATCAGTATACGGATTGTTATTTCTATTGGTAATACAACTCGGTTATCCACTTCTAACAACCGTAGTTCTCCGGGTTTTAGTTCTTGTGTGGGAATTATATAGGAGTCAAAACTTAGGTCTTCATAGTCCATGTATTCATAACTTCAGTATCACTGGTGCCCCATGGTTTTGACAGTTAGGGAAGGGCTATTAATTTCATCTATTATATAAAGAATCCATAGGGAGGGTAGGGCGATTATGATTAAAATAATAGCTGGTAGAATTGTTCATACCGTTTCTACTTCTCGTGCGTCTATTGTACTTGTATGAGTCAGTTTTGTAGTCAGTATAAGTGAAATAATGTAAAGTACTAGCGAGCTGATTAGGAATACGATTATCAATGTGTGGTCATGGAAGTGTAGTAATTCTTCTATGATAGGGGAGGTTGCATCTTGGAGGCCTATTCGGAATGGGTACACCATAGAAATATAAAGGGTTTCCACCTATAACTTGACTTCGACAAAGTCATGTAATTTTTACTAATATCTCTTTATTGAGAAAGACATAATGGTTATGGTATTGGCTTGAAACCAGTTTCAGAGGGTTCCACTCCTTCCTTTCTTATTTTGACACAATGTAAGTGGGCTCTTCACATGTGTGATAGGGAGGAGGACATCCATGTAGTCATTCGATGTTGGTCGTTGTTAGTTCAACTGTCTCTACCTCTCGTTTAGATGCAAAAACCTCTCAGATCATAAAAACCATTAGTATTACCGCGGTAAGTTAAATAAATGAACCTATAGAGGAGACCGTATTTCATGTTGTGTAGGTGTCTGGGTAATCAGAATACCATCGTGGCATCCCTGATAGACCTAGGAAATGTTGAGGGAAGACTGTCATGTTGACTCCGACGAATATGATCGTAAAGTGGATTTTTGCTCAGGTATTATCGAGTGTGAATCTTGAAAATAAGGGGAATCAGTGGACGAATCCGCCCGTGATAGCGAACACCGCTCCTACTGATAATACGTAGTGGAAATGCGCTACCACGTGGTACGTGTCGTGGAGAATGATGTCTAGTGACGAGTTTGCCAGTACAACGCCCGTAAGGCCTCCTACTGTGAATAGGAAAATAAACCCTAGAGCTCATAGTATGGCAGGTGATCATTTGATGTTGCCTCCATGTAGAGTGGCTAGTCAGCTAAATACCTTAACTCCCGTTGGGATTGCGATTAATTATAGTAGCTGAGGTAAAGTATGCTCGCGTGTCAACGTCTATCCCTACAGTAAACAGGTGGTGCGCTCACACAATGAAGCCCAGGAAACCGATAGATATTATTGCTCAAACTATTCCCATGTAGCCGAAAGGTTCTTTTTTCCCTGAATAATAGGTAACAATGTGCAAGATTATCCCAAATCCTGGTAAAATAAGGATATATACTTCAGGATGTCCAAAGAATCAGAACAGGTGTTGATATAGGATAGGGTCACCTCCTCCAGCAGGGTCAAAGAAGGTTGTATTTGAGTTTCGGTCTGTAAGTAGTATGGTAATGCCAGCCGCCAGAACTGGTAGAGATAGTAGTAATAGTACTGCTGTAATTAATACAGATCATATGAATAGGGGAGTTTGGTATTGGGACACTGCAGGGGGTTTTATATTGATGATAGTTGTGATAAAGTTGATAGCCGCTAGGATGGATGATACACCTGCCAGGTGAAGAGAGAAAATTGTTAGGTCTACAGATGCTCCCGCATGGGCTAGGTTACCTGCTAGGGGAGGGTAGATGGTCCATCCGGTTCCCGCACCTGCTTCTACTATGGAAGAGGCTAGCAATAATAGGAAAGATGGTGGCAGGAGTCAGAAGCTTATGTTATTTATTCGGGGAAATGCTATATTGGGGGCTCCGATCATTAGAGGTACTAATCAGTTTCCAAAACCCCCAATTATAATAGGCATAACTATGAAGAAGATTATTACAAATGCATGGGTGGTGACAATTACGTTATAGATCTGATCATCCCCTAATAGGGCACCCGGTTGACCAATTTCTGCACGAATCAATAGGCTAAGGGCAGTGCCGGCTATTCCGGCTCACGCACTGTATAATAGATAGAGGGTACCAATATCCTTGTGGTTTGTAGAGAATAGTCATCGATTTATGAACATGGGTAAAATGGCTGATAATAGCATTAGACTGTAAATCTAAGAATGGATGTTTAAGTCCTCCTTTTGCCAAACCCTGTGGTGAAACGTCACGTTGAATTGCAAATTCAAAGAAGCAGCTTCAACCCTGCTGGGGCTTCTCTCGCCTTTTTTTCTACACGGTGGGAGAAGTAGATTGAAGCCAGTTGACTAGGGTATTTAGCTGTTAACTAAAGTTTCGTGGGATAGAGGCCCACCTATCTAGTAAGGGCTTAGCTTAATTAAAGTAGTTGATTTGCATTCAGCTGATGTGGGGTGAAGTCTCCCAGTCCTTAAGTTGATTTCAGAGATTAAGTTAGTAATACTTACTTAGGGCTTTGAAGACCCTTAGTCTGGGTTAGCCTAAATCTCTAGTCTAGAACAGACATTATTGGGGTTATGGGGAGTAGTATGGTCAAGATAATGATCAGTGGGGGTAGGAGGGCTACTTTTTTTGTGTTTTCAAACTGTCATTTCATTTTTATGTTGTTTGCTGAGGGGAATATTGTTAGTGTTGTAGTATAGGATAATCATATGTAGAAGTACAGATTTAATAATGCTGTGATAGCCATAAATGTTGGTAGGATGATTATGTCATTTTTTGTCAATTCTTGGATGATTATTCATTTGGGTGCAAAGCCTGATAGAAGGGGGAGGCCTCTGAGTGACAGCATAAGCATTAAGATCAAAGATGTTATGAGTGGTAACTTGTTTCATGTGTGAAATAATGATAATGTTGTTGTAGATGAGTTATGGATAAATAGTATGACTGTTCCGAGTGTTATGGCGATGTAGATTACTAGGTTTAGGATTATTAGGGTAGGGTTATATGTTATGATAATGGCTATTCATCCTATGTGGGCAATTGATGAGTAGGCTAGGATTTTTCGAAGCTGGGTTTGGTTTAGTCCTCCTCAGCCTCCCACTAGTACTGATGCAATTGCTATAACAGTTAGTAGTTTAGGGTTAATGGATGGTGTAATTTGGTAGAGGATTGACAGGGGTGCGATTTTTTGTCATGTAAGTAGGATTATGCCTGAGGATAGTGAGGTTCCTTGTGTTACTTTAGGTACTCAGAAGTGGAATGGGGATATTCCGAGTTTTATTGCCAGGGCGATGGTTAAGAGACTCGATGCTATTGGGCTGGGGAGCTTTAGGATTGTTCATTGTCCTGAAAATATTAGGTTGATGATGATGCCTAATATTAGGAGCATGGATGCAGTGGCTTGGGTTAGGAAATATTTTGTAGATGCCTCTATGGCCCGTGGGTTGAAGTTCTTTATTAGGATGGGGATGATTGCTAGTATGTTTATTTCGAAGCCAATTCAGATTATTAGTCAGTGAGAACTTGTTAGGACGATTATGGTTCCTGATGCAATGTTTGTAGTGATTATAATAAAAATTAGAGGTTTTAGGAGTATGAGAAGGGGGTTAACCAACATTTTCGGGGTATGGCCCCGATAGCTTATTTAGCTGACCTTACTATAGGATGTGGTGTATTTTGGGTACCACGAAGATTTTTGAGTTCTTAAGATTAGGTTCGATTCCTATTGTCCTAGAAATAAGAGGGTTTAAACCTCTATTATTTACTCTATCAAAGTAACTCTTTTAATCAGACATATTTCTTATGTTTGGGGAGGAATGCTTGCTGTGATGATAGGTAAGGTCATGTGTCATATGCATAGGGCTAGTGTGAGAGGTAGGAAATTTTTTCACAGGAGGTGTATTAGTTGATCATATCGGAATCATGGGTATGATGCTCAGATCCATAGGAATAGGATTGTTAGTGCTAGAGTTTTTAGGGTGAAGTTAGTAGTATATAGTTCAGGTATGTACGGGCTATGGAATGCTCCAAGGAATAAGACAGTTGTGAGGATATTTATTATAATAACGTTGGCATACTCTGCTAGGAAGAATAGGGTGAATGGGCCTGCTGCATATTCTACGTTGAACCCTGAAACCAGCTCCGATTCCCCCTCTGTTAGGTCGAAAGGGGCACGGTTGGTTTCTGCTAGGGTAGAGATGAATCATATTATGGCTAGGGGTCATGTGGGGAAGATTAGTCATAGGTGTTCCTGGGTGATGATTAGTGTGGACAGAGTGAAGGATCCGTTTATTAGTAGTACCGATAAGAGGATGATGGCTAGGGTTACTTCACAGGAGATCGTTTGGGCTACGGCTCGTAGGGCCCCGATGAGGGCATATTTTGTGTTTGATGCTCATCCGGAGCATAGAATTGAGTAAACAGCTAGGTTTGATATTGCTAGTATAAATAAGACTCCTAGGTTTATGTTAATGAGGGGGTGCGGTATGGGTAGGGGGGCTCATATGGTTAGGGCTAAGGTTAAGGCTAAAATAGGGGCTATAATAAATATTGATACAGAAGAGGTGAGTGGTCGTAGGGGTTCTTTGGTGAAGAGTTTTACAGCATCTGCTATGGGTTGGAGAAGTCCGTAAGGTCCTATGATGTTGGGTCCCTTTCAGAGTTGTATATAGCCTAGTACTTTTCGTTCTACTAGCGTTAGGAAGGCTACGGCTAGAAGGATTGGGACGATTAGTGAAATAATGTTAATTATAAGTATAATGTTAGGGAGAGGAGTTGAACCTCTGAAGGATAAAGCCTTAAGTTTTACGCAATTACCGGGCTCTGCCACCCTAACAAGCCCTGCTTTCGGGCTCATGGTGTGATTAGACTGGTTAGATTGAAATTATATCATGTATTGGTCTTTTTTTTTTTTAAGATTTTATTTATTTATTTGAGAGAGAGAATGAGAGAGAGAGCATGAGAGGGGGGAGGGTCAGAGGGAGAAACAGACCCCCCGCCAAGCAGCGAGCCTGATGTGGGACTCGATCCCGGGACTCCAGGATCATGACCTGAGCCGAAGGCAGTCGCTTAACCAACTGAGCCACCCAGGCGCCCTATCATGTATTGGTCTTAAGGCGCTTTGTTAAAATAGGCCTTGTTTCTCTTGTCCTTTCGTACTGGGAGAGACTGGTTAATAGATAGAAACTGACCTGGATTACACCGGTCTGAACTCAGATCACGTAGGACTTTAATCGTTGAACAAACGAACCCTTAATAGCTGTTGCACCATTAGGATGTCCTGATCCAACATCGAAGTCGTAAACCCTACTGTTGATATGAACTCTCGAACAGGATTGTGCTGTTATCCCTAGGGTAACTTGTTCTGTTGATCAAAAATTTTGGATCAATTAATGATATATTATTTTGACTGGTGTGTCTAGATTTATATCACTCGGAGTTTGTTTTGTTTTCCGAGGTCACCCCAACCTAAATTGCTAGTCCATTATAGAATTATTTTGTTCTGTCGGTTGATTAAGTAGGTTCTGTTGGGCTAGTTAATTAAAGCTCCATAGGGTCTTCTCGTCTTATTGTTTCATTCCCGCCTCTTCACGGGAAGGTCAATTTCACTGATTGGAAGTAAGAGACAGTAAAACCCTCGTGTGGCCATTCATACAAGTCCTTATTTATAGAACAAATGATTATGAGTAGGAATGATATGATGCCTACCCCTTCCCAACTGATGAATAGTTGGAATAGGTTGTTTGCGGTGACCAAGATTATTATAGTAATGAGAAATATTAGTAGATATTTGAAAAATCGGTTGATGTAGGGATCTGAGCATATGTATCATACTGAGAATTCTATGATGGATCATGTGATGAAGAGAGCTACGGGTATAAAGATTATTGAGAAGTGATCTAGTTTAAAGCTTAATGATAGCTTTATGGTTTGGATAGTTATTCAGTGTCAGTTTGAGATAATTATTTCTTGTCCTGAGTAAATGAATATTATTATAGGGATTATGCTAGTCGTAAAGACGTATGAGATGGTGGTTTTTACGTATTGCGGGTAGAGTTTGCTCTCGTAGATTGGGGTACTGGTTAAGATGACTGGTATCGTGAGTATGAATAGTGTCATAATAATGGAGGAGGCGAATAGATTGATTACTTTTATTTGGAGTTGCACCAATTTTTTGGTTCCTAAGACCAATGGATTACTTCTATTCTTTAAAAGTTGGAAAAGCCGTGTTTTTATACCCGGGGGCATGAGTTAGCAGTTCTTGCATTCTTTTTCGGTAAATAAAAAGGTTTGAGCTTTTATTGTTAGATTCACAATCTAATGTTTTTCTTAAACTATATTTACAGTAAAGGGGTCCTAGGATTATTTTCTATTTTCTATCTATATTTCTATTTTCTTTATATTACCAAAGTGGTGTACATTTCTTTGTAAAAAATCAAAATATCACATCGAAAGCTAAAACCCCTTCTACTATCCCCCCAATTTCAAAACATTCTTCTCCTAGAGAAAGCACTGTCTAATCCCTCTATGTAAAAAGATACCTCAACAAACCATATAGACCAATTGTGTGTGTGGTGAGTGTACCACTTATGTATGTGTCTTAAATAAGGTTGGAAAATTTATAGGTAGAGGTGGGACACTAGAAAGCCAGAGTGAAACTGACAATATTCTAATCAGGAAGTAGCCAGGCCCTAACAAGGGACTGACAGAGCAAAGGAAGCTGCTAACATTGATAAATGAGTATATGTGAAGGCAGAAAGATTTGGAAGTAAAGATAATGCCAGAGATTTGGGCTTAAATACCAGGCTAGCAGCTGGTGATTCCCTTGGTGTTCAGGAAGTAGGGCAGTTGGGAAATTTTTCAATGAAACAAAGGTATTTGTCTGAGGCACACTGATTTGAGGTGAAAATGACCTCAAATCTGATTAAAATCTTTAATGAAATGACAATTTTCTATGACCTGAAATGTATTTATTTGACTATCTATTTAACAACTGATATCCCCTATGGAATACTGATGGATATTTACTTCTATTCCAGTAATTATTATTTTCTAAATCCTAAATTCTCTAAAAAGAATTGTTCTTAAAAATGTTTTTTTTTTTTTTTCTTTTCAGGAACATTCTTTAAAAAATAAATTCTTTATTAGGGTGGAACTGTGACCTCAGTTAAGTCACTTACCTTCTTTGACCTGAAAATGCCCATGTTTAAATAAAGGGATTTAGACTTTCTTTTCTATCATTATTGCAGACTAATAATTGTAACTTACCCCTCTGCTGAAAACAACTATGAATGTTGAATAATTTTTTCTACCTCCTTAAATGCATTGATAGTATGACTACAAGTCAAATAAAAAGCTAAGTGAAGTCAGGATCCCAGAAGTATTCTTTTATACGGGTAAGTTAGAAACAAACCCAATTCGTCCCTCCCTGAATGCCCCACCCAACACCCAACCCCACATAGAATGCAAGGAAAATTGCCTGCCTTAAACCATGGTGCTTAATGAAAAAGGAAAAAAAAACCTCCCTTGAAAATTGTGAAACAAATGCATACCTTCAGGGCTTATATATCAATTTACATTGACTAGGTTCTCCAAAAATCCTTAGATGGATATAATACTGTGGTTTCAAGTAGTTCTGGCCTGGTTGTGGCCTCCCCCCTCCCAAAAAAAGTGACAGAAGCAAATGCAGATGATTTTTGGAGGAATTTAGCTCCATCACAGGTTTTAAAGAATTCTGATAGATAATCTTCTACATAAGATAAAAAAAGCGGAAAAAGACTATAAAGAATGCAGATGTATGAATTATCAATTATAGATTACAAAAGAACCATACTTAATATGTTTCAGAAATAAGAGGAAAATGAACAGGGAAAAATAAGATATAAAAAGGGAACAAGCATTTTTGGCAAAAAAAAAAAAATAGAACCTCTAGAAATGAGAATTAGAATAATTAAATTAAAAATTCTCTGGATTATATAAATTGCACAGCAGAAAATTAGAGGAATAATAGGTGAACTGGAAAGTGATCTGAGAAATTATTCAGATGTATATTGAGAGACAAAGAGATGGGAAAATATACAAAAGTGAGACTAGAGATATGGAGCAAAGAGTGAGACAGTTTCTCCTTTAAAAAGGAGAAAAGAGAGAGAAGGTAGTAGAGGCAAGATTTGGAAAATTTTCTGATGATAAGCACTGGGTGATATAAGGAATTATTGAATTGTACTATATTATATAATTGTACAACATAATATAATATTATGTTGTACACCTGAAGCCAATATAACATGGTATGGTAACTATAAAAAATAAATAAAACCTACGTATAGAAAAAATAAAAATAAAAAAAAAAACATAAATTAAAAAAATTTTTGAAAAATTTCCAGAACCAGTAACTGACAATGATGCATACCTTCAAGAAGCTCCCAAAATTGCAAATGTAATAAAAAAAAGTCCAGACCTAGACAAATCATATTGAAATTGCACAGCAGCAAACTGCAAATATATCATCTTAAAAGACTATTTGTATTAACAGAAGCAATAATATACCAGGGGTTAGTGAACTCTTTCTGTAAAGGAACAGATGGTGATTACTTTAGGGTTTGAGGGCTGTATGGTCTGTGTTGCAAATACTCAGTTCTGCCACTATAGTAAAAGCAGCTACAAAATTTGTAAATGAATAAGAATGGCTGTGTTTCAATAAAACTTTATTTACAAAAAACAGGTTGTGATTCAGATTTGGCAGACAGGGCATAGTTTGTTCACCGTGGGTTAGACTGACATCTGACTCAACAGCAAAAACAGAACACGGAAGGCAGGAAAATATCTTTAATAGAGTGAAATAAAGCAGTTGCCAACCTACAGTCCCATAGTCAGCAAAATAACATTCAAGAATGAAGTAAAATGAAGACAATTCCCAGAAAAAAAAACAAAAACAAAACCTTGATAAATTTTTACCACCAGTTCATCTTTACTAACTAATATTCTAAAAGACATACCTTCAGGTGAAAAAAAAGTGATCTCAGTTTAAGAAACAAAACGCAATGAAAATAATAAATATGTGAGTAAATCTAAAATCAAAATCAACTCCACATAAAACAAAATAACAACAATATAAAAAATATATAAACAGGGGTGCCCGGGTGGCTCAATTGGTTAAGCATCTGCCTTCAGCTTAGGGCATGATCCCAGGGTCCTGGGATCGAGTCCCACATCAGGCTCCCTGCTTGGTGGGGAGCCTGCTTCTCCCTCTTCCCTGCTTATGTGCTCTCTCCCTCTCTCTCAAATAAATAAATATCATCTTTAAAATATATATATATTTAAAATATATCTATACACACAATAAAAACAAGGTAGAGTTAAAATTCCCCAAAATAATAGCCTTTACTATGGAGAGGTGACTGGAATCAAGCTCTCTAAGTCCTTGAATTATTCAGGAGGAGGATAGAAATATTGACTACTTTAGACAATAAAACTTTATGTATATAAATTAAATGTATGTAAATGTATGTAAATTTAACTTTGTAAAGTAAGAACTACAAAATGGAAATAGAAAATGAAAATCCAAACTAGTAAGAGTGGAAATAAAATGAGAAAAAAATCTGTCTAAAGAAAGCCAAGAAAGACATTTAAAGACATATAAGATAATATAGACATATCAGATAATATAGACATATAGATATGTCTTATAGCTATATAAGATCATATAAATAAGTCTACATATATAAGCAACTGAAACTAATGTAAATATACTGAATGTTCCAAATAAAATTTTTAAATGTTGATGCTGGTTTTAAAAAAAGTCACCCATCTACTACTTTACAGAAGAATAGCAATTTAAGCCTAAAGCAAGCAGAAGAAATACTAAAAATTAGAAAGGAAATCAATGAGATTAAAAAGAGTAAAACAATAAATGAAACAAAAAGCTGGTGCTTTGAAAAAGATCAATAAAATTGGATAAATCTCTAAGCCAGCCTAACTGAAGAAAAAGAGAAGATACAAATTATCAATATCAGATGAAAGAAGGGTCATCATACTGATCCTTTGAGCATTAAAAGAATAATAAAGGAATACTACAAACAACTCTATGCCCACAAATTTAATGACTTCAGTGAAATAGACCAATTCCTTCAAAGACACAAACTACCAAAATTAACACACACACAAAAGTAGATCTGAATAGGCCTACACCTATTCAAAAAACCTGAATCAATAGTTCATAACCTTCCCCCCCAAAAAAACAAGAAACAAACAAACAAAACAAAACAAAACAAAAAATGTGTCAGGCCCAGATGGTTGCACTGGTGAATCCTACCAAACATTTAAGGATGAAATTATACCAATTCTCCACAATCTCTTCCAGAAACAGACGCAGAGAAAACACTTCTAAACTCATTTTGGAAAACACTTAGTTTAGAAAACACTTCCAAACTCTAAGGCCAGAATTAACCTAATACCAAAACCAGACAAAGATACTACAAAAAAAGGGAAACTATGAACCAATACCTCTCATAAACATAGATGTAAAATTCTTCAATAAAATATTAGCAAATCCATTTCAACTATGTATAAAAAGGAATAATACACCATGACCAAGTGGGATTTGTTCCAGATTCAAAATCTGAAAATCAGTCAGTGTACTTCACCACATCAACTGGCTAAAGACAATAAATAAGTAAATAAATAAATAAATAAAATGATAATATCAATTGAATCAGAAAAAGCATTTAAGATAATCTAATACCCATGCATGACAATATCTCTCAGTAAACTAGAAATAGAGGAGAATTTTCTTAACTTGATAAAGAACATCTACCAAAAAACTCTACAACTAACATTCTACTTAATGGTGATAAACAAGATGCTTTAACCCTAATATTAGGAATAGGTCAAGGGCATCCTCTCCCTCACGACCCCTATTTAACATTTTAATGGAAGACCTAGCTGGTTTAATTATTTGAAAAGAGGAAATAAGTATACACATTGGAAAGGAAGAAATAAATGTCTTTATTTGCAGAATAATGATTATGTATATAGAAAATCCCAAAAATTTGCCAAAAAAAAAAAAACCCAGACAAAACAAAAGACGCATGGACCTAAAATAAGTGAGTATACAAATGTTACAGGATATAGGTTAATATACAAAAGTCCATGCTAAAAAAAAAAAAAGAAAAAATTCAGTGCTTACCTATATACTAGCAATGAACAATTAGAAAATTCTTAGGTATAAATCTAACAAAATACGCACAGGATCTACAAAACTCTGATGAAAGAAACTAAAGAAGATCTAAATAAATGGAGATATATTCTGTGTTCATGGATTGGAAGATTCAGTATTGTTGTCTTCCCAACTTGATCTTCTACATATTTCAAATCAAAATCCCAGCAAGCTACTTCATAGATATTAACAAGTTTATTCTGAAGTTTATATGGAGAGGCAAAAGATCTAAAATAGGTAACAGAGAACAAGAAGAACACAATTCTATTTTAATATACTTACTAACAAGCTACAGTAATGAAGACAGCATGGCATTGTTGAAACAACAGGCACACAGATCAACTGAAAAGAACAGAGAGCCCAGAAATAGACCCATAGAAATATAGGCACTGATCTTTGACAAAAGAGCAAAGGCAATTGTATGTATTAGTTTACCGTTGCTATTGTAACAAATTACCACAAATTTCATGGCTTACATGGCATAAATTTCTTATGTTATGATACTGGATTTTGGACATCTGACATGGATCTCACTCGGCTAAGATCAAGTTCCTTACAGGAGTTATAGGAAAGAACCCATTTCCTTACCTGTTTCAGCTTCTAGAGGCACTACATTCCTTGGCTCATGGATCAATTCCATCTGTAAAGCCAGTCAAGTCTTTCTCATATTGTACCAGTCTCCTTCTCTGCCTCTGATTCTTTTATCCCTCTTCCACTCTTAAGGACCATCATGATTACTCTGGGTCCATCTCTATAATCCTAGATGATCTTCCCATCACAAAACCATCTGAATTGCAATCCTAATTCCCTAATTCTGTAACTTTAATTCCCCCTGGCCATGCAGCCTAACATATGCACAAGTTCTGGGGATTAAGACATGAGCATCTTTGGTAGGGGTGGGGCATTATTCTGCCTATCACTGCAATTCAGTGGAGGAAGAATAGTTTTTTCAAGAAATGGTGCTGGAACAATGCATATCCATATGCAAAAGAGTGAATCTAGCACAGATTTTTACAGCCTTCACAAGCATAAACCTGAATGGATTATGGGCCTAAATGCGAAATGCAAAACTATAAAACTTCTTAAAGAACATGTAAAAGAAAGTCTATGTGACCTTGGGTTTGGTGATGAATTTTTAGATAAAATGCCAATAACGTGAGTCACAAGAGAAAAGATGGATAAGCTGGAATTTCTTAAAATGAAAAACTTCTGCACTGTGTAAGACACTGTCAAGAAAATAAAAAACAAGCCACAAGCTGAGGGAAAATATTTGAAAACATATCTGATAAAGGACTTGTACCCAAAACACACAAAGAGCTCTAAACTCAACAAAAAGAACCCAATTTAAAAACGGGCAAAAGATCTGAGCAGACACTTTGCCAAAAAAAATATATAGATAGCAAATAAGCAAATGAAATATGCTCAACATTATCTATCATTCAAGAATTACAGATTAAAACTGTAGGGAGATATCCCTATACATTTCTTAAAAGAGCAAAACAAATAAACAAAATAACCCAAACCTGACAATATCAATTGCTGTTGAGGATGAGCAACAGGAATTCTCATTCTTTGTTGGTAGGAAACCAAAATAATATAGACACTTTGGAAGATTGCTTGGCAGTTCCTTACAAAGCTAGACATAATCTTACCGTACAGTTTAGTAATTGTACTTCTATTTATTTACCAAAGTGATCCAGAAACATGCCTACACAAAAACCTGCTTATAAATTATTTTAACAGCTTTATTTATAATTGTCAAAACTAGAAGCAAGCCAGATGTCCATCAATAGGTGAAATGATATACAAACTATGGTATATCCACATATGGATTATTATTCTATGATGAAAAAAAATGAATCATCAAGCCGTGAAAATACATGGATGAATCTTAAATGCACATTGCTCCATGAAAGAAGCCAGTCTGAAGAGGGTACACACTGTATGGTTCCAATTAAATGTATCCTGGAAAAGGAAAAACTAGGGAGAGGGTTAAAGATCAGTGATTGCCAAGAGTTTGGGGGAGGAAGTAGGTGAGGTACAGGGCAGTGATATTTTAGGGCAGTGCAATTATTCTGTATAACGTTATAATAGTAAAGCTATGACAATATGCTTTTGTCAAAACCTGTAGAACTTGACTACACCAAAATAAAAAACTTTTGCACAACCAAGGAAACCATCAACAAAAGAAAAATGCAACCTAATGAATGGGAGAAGATATTTACAAATGATATATCTGATAAGGGGTTAATATCCAAAATATATAAGGAACTCATATAACTCAACACCAAAAAACTTTACATAATCCATGGGCCGAGGAACCGAATGGACATTTTTCCCAAAGAAGACATACAGATGGCCAACAGACCCATGAAAAGATGCTCAACATCACAAATCATCAGGGAAATGCAAATCGCAACCACAATGAGATATCACCTTACACCTGTCAGAATAGCTAGACTAAAAAAGACAAGAAATCACAAGTGTTGGCGAGGATGTGGAGAAAAGAGAACCTTTGTGCACCATTAGTGAGAATGTAAATTGGTGCAGCCACTGTGGAAAACAGTATGGAGATTCCTCAAAAAATAAAAATAGAAACACCATATGATCCCAGAGTTCCACTACTGGGTATTTACCTAAAGAAAATGCAAACACTAATGCAAAAAGACATATGCACCTATATGTTTATTGCAGCATTACTTACAATAGCCAAAAATATGAAAGCAACCTAAGTATCCATTGATAGACAAATGGATAAGGAAGATATGGTATATATACACAATGGAATATTACACAGCCAGGGAAGGGATGAGATCTTGACATTTGCAACAACATGGATGGACCTAGAGGCTACACTGCTAAGTGAAACAAGTCAATCAGAGAAAGACAAATACGATATGATTTCACTCATATGTAGAATTTAAAAAAAACAAAACAAAGACAAAAGAGACAAACAAACAAACAAACAAACACAGACTCTTAAATACAGAGAACTGGTGGTTGCCAGAACTGGGGTGGAGGAGCAAAACAGGTAAAGGGGATCAAGAGTACACTTAATCTTGATGAGCACTGAGTAATGTATAGGATTGTTGAATCATTATATTGTATACCTAAGACTAGTGTAACACTGTATGTTAATTATATTTCAATTTAAAAAGAGGAAAAAAAAACCCTGTAGAACTTCATTGCACAGAAAATAAATTTTAATGTATGCAAATTCTCAAAAAATCTTTTGGGGGGTGCCTGTGTGACTCACTTGGTTGAATGCTGGACTCTTGGTTTTAGCTCAGATCACGATCTTATAGTTGTGGGATCAAGCCCCGCATCGGGCTCTGCACTCAGAATGGAATCTACTTCAGATTCTCTCTCCCCCTTCCTCCTTCCCTCTCTCTCTAAAATAAATAAATTAATTAAGTATTTTAAAAAATCTTTTAGGAAGTTATGGGGTCCCAGAATGGAATGCAGAATGTGACAAAACAATGTATCTTTATTACAAATATTTAAAACACCTTCACTGAAGGGAGTATGGGAAAGAGTTGCTGACCTAAGTAACTTTAGAAATAAATGGGGTCTGTAAGACAAAAAGGCAAAAGAATCTGTACCTAAATGCTATATTCTAGTTGATAAAGTTGTTTCCCATGAGGGTGTGGGTAAATAATTTTGATACTACTATGCAGAAATATTGGAACTGAACAATTAAGTAACTGGATGACAGATGGTAGGAGCAAGTTTTCTCACTTTTGGAGTAGGAGGTTACACACTGCAAGAAGAGGTTATAATGATCAATGTGGTAATAGATTAGAATTGGAGACATCAATATGAATTCATGTTTAGCATATATATATATATATATATATCATGTAAAAATAGTATAAACGTGTGTTTATATACTTGGGTTAGTATACACATATATTTCCTTGATGTGTCTGCTGAGAGGGCCTAGAAGCAATGATACCCCAGTAGCAGTGAGCACACCTAGCACCCAGATCTTGGTTTCTAATACCACTCTCCAGTTAAAACACACACACACATACACAGAAAACACAGGGCTTCTTGGAGAAATGGCTGGTACTAGGATTGGGAAACGAAATAAACAAGATGAATCTGGAACATCTTGTTTTGACAGAGAGTAAGGAAATGATAAAAAACAAAAAACAAACAACAAAAACTCCACAATGATGGGGTATGTCAAATGGAAATAGGAACCAAATGAAAGAGCTCCTAACGGCCAAAAGGAATAATTTTAGCAACATAATAAAAAAATAAAGTATTGGATTATAACCCAAAGTATAAAATAAATATCTATGAGTTTATAATGATATAAATGATTGAAGAAATGGGAGGGAATAAACAAATCTTCTGAGCAGAAACAATCCAAATCATTTGTGTAGACTCCCTGCCTTCATAGAGATGGAGCATAAACTCTCAACTCTTTAATGGTGAACTCCGTATGTTGACTTTCTTCCAAAGAGTACAGTATGGAAAGGGTAGGGAGTAACTTTATGGTGGAGAAAACTGACCAACACTGCTTCAACCAGGTTATCAAGGTCAACATCAACAGTGATAAGTCATGTTGATACTATGTACCCTTGATACATATAATGAGAAAGTACTTTACCTTTATGATCTTCCTTCCAAAATATATAACCTGTCTAATCATGTCTAACCATGTATAAAGCGTTAGATGAATCCCAACTGATGAACATTCTACAGAATACCTGATTCCTTTAATCTGTCAAGGTCATGCCAAATAAGGTAAGTCTAAGAAACTGTCACAATCAAGAGGAGCTTAAGGAGACATGATGACTAAATGTAATGTGGTATCTTAGATGGAATCCTAGAGCAGAAAAGGAACATTAGGTAAATACTAGGATATCTGAATAAAGTGTGGACTTGATAATATATCAGTATTAGTTCATTAATAATAAATGTACTATACTAATGTTACATGTAGCAATAAAAAAAACTTGGTGTGAGATATATAGAATCTCTCTGAATTATCTTCACATTTTTTTCTAACTCTAAAACTGTCCTGAAATTAATTTTTCACTTAAAAATTTATTTTATTATGAGGTCCCTGGGTGGCTCAGTCATTAAGCGTCTGCCTTCGGCTCAAGTCATGATCCCAGGGTCCTGGGATGAGCCCCACATGGGGCTCCCTGCTCAGCGGGGAGCCTGCTTCTCCCTCTGCCTGCCACCCTGCTTACTTGTGCTCTCCGTCTCTCTGTCAAGTGAATAAATAAAATCTTAAAAATTTTTTTATTAAACCAGAAGAAGGTGAAAGGAGAAACAAAATATTTGAAAAAATCAAATGGACAAATAGACAACACAAAAATAACATAATTACATTGTTTATACAGACTAACTCTAGTTAAGAGGCAGAGATTGTCAGACTAGATCAAAGAGCAGGATCCAGTTTAGGTTCTCTAAAATTGACACATTTTAACCACAAAGATACCAATAGATTGAAAGTAAAAAGATGAAAAAGATATACCATGAAACCTGCAAGCACAAAAAAGCTAGAGTGCTTATATTAGTATCAGATAAAGCATGCATCAAAACAAGGAATATTACTAAAGGGAAAGAACATTTTGGAGTGACAAAATAGTCTATCTTAAATATATGCTAAATTCTACAATTTTTTTTTTCTATAGGGAGGGCTGGGTTACATGATTTCTAAAAATCCTCCCTGCTCTAAGTACTGTGATTCCTGGGCTGGCCAGTGGCAAGTCTGATTTGTAAAAGTGAGCACATCTTGCTATGCTTCTACAAGTCCATAAAGGGCTGTTGGATTCACATGGATAAATTCTGAGGGGCTCTTTCTGAACAGATTTGTCTATGTAGAAAATAATGCAGACTATTTTGCTTGAATTCAAATGAAATTTGCATTAACCTTTGTAAGTGGGGAAGCATAAAGAAATAGCACAAGAGGTTTGCAGATATACCAGACCATAAGATTGTTTGCTTACGAAAGCTGTTGAACTATTTATTTGATCCACACCACACACATTTTGGAGGCATTGAACTGAAAGCATAATAGACCCTAGGGTGTGTATATATTCTAGAGAAAGAGAGAGACTTGCATTCAAATGAATGCATTTTGTTTAATGCATGTTTTAGAACCATACTTGAAAAGTACTCTATGAAATTTCAATTTGATTTTGCTGGGTCATTTTCATTTAGAACTTAGTAAAAGCTAAACTGCCTAATGAATATTTAGTATACCTTAGACAGTTCAGCATTTTCAAACCTGCATTAAATTGAAACATCAAAACAAAAATATATTATTTTTCAAATTCTTCTTGGTTTTTCCTTTTGTGCCTCCTAAATAAAGACAGTCTGATAGCTGAAAATACTGGTATAAAATGAAGAGGGTAATGAGTAGGAAAAGAGAGGTTAGGAAGCTATAATCAATTGTGAGCTTCAATGCAATCATAAACCATGAGAGCTAAATAACTCCTATCTCTACCTTTGCCCTTTCGTTGTAATAATGCATGCAGAGATTTTTAAGTAATATAAGCTTGAGATAAAAACTGAAAAGTTCAATTATCTTAGCAATGAAATATTAGGAAGGAAATATGGATATGTTTGAATAAGTGATGAGTGGAAATATAATGATATTTCAGTAACAAAATAAATTTACTTCAGATATAAGAGGGTACATTTCCCTATACTGATTGCTACTGATTTTTTGGCTGAGTTTACCAAATTGTAAATCTTCCCCACTGATGCTTAGTAATTACGTATTCATTTGAATTATGAAAATGATTATCATAATATTTTAGCCTCTGGTGAGCTATAGATCTTCTTCCATCATTTCAACCGTTTCTTCATTTTTTGGAACTCAGATGACATATTCACTTTTCAATTTTTATAGACATATATTTGAGTTCGAATTTGATGTATTCTAATTTGCCGTGTTGGAAAAAAAGAACTAATTTCAAAGGGTGTGTGTGCGTGTCTGTGTGTACGCATGTACGTGCACATGGTCATGTGTGTAAAGTAACCGTGTTACTGCACTGGAACACAAAGACACCGAAGAATTGAGTTCTTAAGTTAAGAAAGAATAGAAACAGAGCAATGAAAAGACCACAAACTGAGGGCATTTGCCCCAGAGGGTCATTCTTAGTTTAAACCTAACGAAGGTGGATGGGGTGGTGGGCAGAAAAAGGGGAAACAAAATACAGTCTTACTTTGTATGTGTATAATAGAAAAAGTTGACACATTGTGAAGAACAAAAATGTTACAAAGGTTGTTTTATAGTGAAAAGCTTAGGTTTAAAAGAAAAAAACAATTTGAAGAAAGTGGAGTAGTGCCATTTTCCCTTTCGTTTTCCATTGGTTCCATAAATCGATATTGAGTCTCTTTGAAGTGCCAGGACGCTGTGCTCACTGAAGATGACAGGATGGCTCCCAACACTTCTCAAGACCTTCCATTCCCTGATTGGAAGGCAGTGCAGTGTGGGAGCTTGCCCACTGTTGGATGGTGGTCAGGAAAGGAGGTTTGGATGGAAATGCAGAGAGTGAATACGATTTCCCAAGGCCAGCATTTCTGTGACCTTCATTTCCACTCCCAACATCATCTTATTGGTGGAGTTTGAGGGTGAATTCCATTATGTAAACTTAAGATTATTTCCAGGCACGACTTGTTTGAGCCACATACTTTTTCCTACCAGCTTCTCTTCTTCTGTCCAATATTAGTACAAGAGCATGTTTCTAAATATACTTCCTAAAAGACCCCACCCACAGTTTAAAGTATCATCATTCCCAGTTCCAAAATGTACAGAGAATTTGGGGTGGGGTGATGTGAGCAGTTCAACTGTTGCCTACCCTTCTCCCTCTCTCTTATCATGCTTCCCCTGATAATGTGTGCATTCATGGATTTCTGCGTTTTTCCGACTTTCCATCTTGAAGTGACCCTCCTTGCAGACTGAAGTCCCTTGAGTCTGAGAAGATATTCTAACCCTCATTCGTATCATCCTGTTGTCCCACCCAGAGTTCCGCAGCCTGTGGAAATAGATTATATTAGAACATATACTCACATTTTGTTGTGTGGACATTTGACACCCCCTTCCTGCCTCCCTAAAAAACAACAGCAAACCTGGTCACACAGGACCCAGCACCTGGCAAGGATCCTCTGTGAAGTATTTCTGGAAGTCTGCAGAGGGAGTCTCATGGGTACGCAAATAAGTCTGTGCCTGTTGGCTGCTGTATAACCCCCCCCTCCTTTACCTCTGGCTGGCGGCCAGCAGTGACGCAGGTGCATTTCCAGAAGGTCCCTGTGGTGCTTGTGGCAGGAATTTAGGTTTCCCAAATGTTATCATTTTGCCTACAGTTGTTTAAGTTACAACTGTAGGCAATGGCAGCATATATTTCTGAGGTGCTAAGTTAGCTTTGTCTATCTTAAATATGAACTACTAGATTTAGGGTAATCTTTGCCCATGCTGTTGAAGGATATAAATAATTATATCTAACATCTTTAGCTTCAGCATTGTCAAGTGATTTTTCCCAATGCAGATGCAAAAAAAGAATAAAAACCACAAAAATCAAAACCAGCACCACCCAAGCTGTATTAATTATTAACACATGGAAAAAAGATAAAATCTGTAATATTTATTTCTATTTACTTCCTACCTATTTAAATAGCCTTAAACATCAGGATCTTTACCTGAAATACCCATCCATTGTTCCTTGAAATATACTATGGAATCTGTTTCACATCATCTTTTCTGAGGGTATAACACTGGGCTTAGTTTTTCTTTAGAAAAAGAAAGTCAAAGTTGTTTTGTTTGTTAATTCTTACCGACTGCCAGTGGCCAGAGCTAGGTAGGACCCAATGTTTCCAAATAGAATAATGCAGAATTATTTTAATGTAGCTTTAATTTGGCAAAAGTAAATAAAGTTGTGCATTATAAGTAACTACCGAACACAAATTGCTTGCCTGTGCCTCTTTTTACCTCAATGTATAGCTGCTGCTAAAAACAGAGTATCTGAGTCTAAGTTTATAGGTATCAAAGGTCTAAGAAGAGGCAACATGAAAAAAAAAAAAAAGCAGTGTTGTCATGTTTATAAGGGGGTCAAACATCTTCTGTTGCTTACATTCTAATTCTTTTTGCCTCCAGTTAGTGGAGAATCTTTGATCCTTTCCGGATGGTCTCAAGGCCAGAGCCAAATCTAATGTCCCACTTCATTATTTCCAAAATTGTTAGAGTTGGCCATCTTATTTCTTTTATATAAAGAACACAGGAAAATGTGCATAATTCGGGGGACCTGGAGAATTGTGAAAACAGCAATTCTGATTGCAACATAAACACACTGTCTGCAACTTTTTCCTAGAGGAGTGATTGAGTGAGATGCCCCTATCTGGTGGCTGGAATCCAATGCTACGGAGTCACACAGAAACTCCCATCATTTCATTATGATGGCGACCAGTGCCTACATGGGTTTTTAAAAGCTACTTTCTATTTTAAAAAGTTGTATATTTATTTGAAAGAAGGAACAAGCATCCCACAACTATAGTGTTACTACTATTCTACTTTTTTATTGAGCTAAATTATGTGTTGATTTTGTGAAGAGCTGACTGATGTTATTGCAGACGCTCTTCCAGGCTTGGGCATCCTCAGCCACTCATTCGTGCCTGCCCCATGGTTGGCTTTTAACACCTGCTCTCCAGGTTCAGTGCAGGCCTTGCTTGCTCTGTGAAGCCTGTTTTGCATAAAGTTGTAGAACAACAGAGCTGGGAGATCACCCTAGCTCCTACTGTCCATGAGGAAACTGGGACACGCAGCTGTGAAGCAGCTTGCCCGAGGGCTTACAGCTGGTTAGGGGTCAAGATTTCACAGGAAAGGGCACTATATTTCCCTGTCCACCCTGGCTTTGCCTTTCTCTGGACTCCTGCAGTCTACTACATTATTTAACACTTAAATATGTATTGCCTGGTGGCACTCCCTAAGTCCTTTTTGTGTCTGAACCTTGTGCTGAATGCTGACTGCACGGTAGGAGTTCTAGAAAGATGTGTTAATTGATTGGCATCAGTGTGCACTGATGTGGATCATGCCTCCTGACCGAGCGTTCTCACAAGACCAGAATGCAGAATCCCATGAAGATTTTCTATTCTCACCATCAGAGTCTTGAAAATATTCTACACACTGGTTGCAAGCATGCCTATTTTTAAAATCAATTTATTTAATATCAGAGTTGCCAACTTTTAAAACACAAAATCAGTAGTAAAAGAAAAAAAAAAGGAGTGGAACTGTATGATGTTCTACTGGCACAAAAATATCATTGTTCACCACTGGAAAATGTAAAGAATTAGACACTAGCCCACTGTGTCCTCCCAAACTCAATGCTAAGCAATTGACATAAAACTGAAAAATTCAGCCAATTATCTGGATATTTTAGTTTGTCTTCTTAAAAAATAGTGTATAGAGGTGTCCAGAATTCTATCATTGCTTAGTTGTCAGTCAAAAAGTCATTGTTATACATAAATATGATGTCATATCAATGCATAATAAACCCTCCTGTCAATCAAAAGTATTGTTATGTATAGACTTTGTGTCAGACATTTTAGACTATGCATTAAGATATGAAGTGCATGCAAATTAAGACAAATTTAAAGATGGCCACAGGCAAATATATTTTAATAGAGTTAGACTTTACAGGGAAATTGACACTTGAGCAAAAACACAAAATGCAAGTGAGCAAAAACACAAAATGCAAGTAAAGTAAATACAGTTTTCTCGACAAAGAAGCCAGCTTTTGAAGGTGGAAAGAGAAATATAAGTTTATTATTATACAGACACATTTTCCATTTGGACAAATCTACTCATTAGGATTCTATAATTGGGAAAAGGAAAAATAATAAAAGTTACAAGATAGTAAGACAAACATCTCATTTTTCACATTTTCTAATATTTTAAATGAAATTTAAATTTAATACAGCTAATTTTCAAAGGAATTATCTGCCAAGTTAATTTAAAAATATTTCCATCTGAAAATGAAAAATTTAGGGTTCAATTTTCCTTTCTCAACACTAGCAAAATTTCTTTCACTGTGAAAGTCTGCCACAGGGAACAAGACCCCTAAACAATAGGGATTATGTATCTGATTATCTCTTGTCTTCCTCTCACCAGCTCCATCATGGTGTGCTACTATCACTCTCTGTGACTACAACCAAAATCAAAAAAGAATCAAGGCAGGGATGCCTGGGTGGCGCAGTCAGTTAAGCATCTGCCTTGGGCTCAGGTCATGATCCTGGAACCCTTGGATCCAGCCCACCGTGTCTCCCTGCTCAGAGGGGAGCCTGCTTCTCCCTCTCCCTCTGCCTGCCGCCCCCCCCAACTTGTGCGCTCTCTCAATCTCTCTCTCTGACAAATAAATAAATAATAAAGTCTTTAAAAAAAAAGAATCAAGGAAGAGTGAATCCTAATGTAAACTATGGACTTTGAGTAATAATGATGTGTCAATGTAGGTTCATCAATTTTAACAAACTGTACCACTCTGGTTGGGAATGTTGATAACTGGGGAGGCTATTCATGTGTGTGTGTTGGGGGTGCGTATATGGGAAATCTCTGTGCCTTCCTCTCTTTTTCTGTGGACCTAAAACTTTTCTAAAAAAAAATAGTGGGTTTTTTTTATTTTGTTTTTTTAATGAATCAAGGTAGAAGGCATGGGATGAATGATTAAGTCCCATTCTGTCTAACTGAAGTAGCACTGAAAACTTCTAGGTAGATGTTGGCCTAAATCTGGTGCTTATGAAATTCAATTATGTGACTGTAGGCAAGTTATTTAACCTCTCTGACTCAAGTTCTTCATCACTATTCACACCATAAATATATATTGAATATTTTCTCTGTTCTAAATACGAGGATAGAGCAATAAGCTAGATTATGGTTCAGTCTTGAATGGAAAGCAGAGCATAATAAATTCCCTGGTTCATTATTTAATTAGAGGTGGGAGTAGGTGCTCTGGGGAAATGCATTTGAGAAGGTACAGAAGGGGAATCTAATAATCAAAGGGGTGTTAGAGGTGGGTGGGTGGATAAAATCTAGCAATCACAAATGGTTCTAGAGAGGCTCACACGTGATAGTAAGAAAGTATCATGTAAAGTATAAAGAACTGTCTATGATCTAGTATTATTAATTTGGGTATATTTGATTATGATTCTAGAGTATCAGCACCTAGCTCATAGATGGTTAAAAAAAAAATGTGTTAAATTGACTCCTTTTATAGACCCTTTCCCAGCCTGAAATTTTTCCAAAAATGAAGTCATGTGATGTTAAGTGTAAGTTGCACAGTCTCAAGGAGGCAGGAGCCTTGTCTGTCTTGTTCACCTCTGGTGCAGGGCCTGGCATATAGCAGATACTAAATGAAGTAAAGGGCTGAATGAACAAATGGACTATAATTGTTTCATTTCACATATGAGAAAAACTAAAGACTAGAAAAATTACTCTGTCAAAATTATTAAGTCATAGGCTACAAAGTAGCCCAAGTAAAATTTGAACCGAGGATTCCCAGCTCTTTAAAAAATTTTTTTTTTTAATTTGAGTATACTCGACAAGCAAAGTTACATTAGTTTCAGATGTAGAACATAGTGATTCAAGGGTAGCTACCATCTATCACGGTACAATGCTATTCCAATACCACTGACTATATCCCTATGCTGTGCCTTTTACTCCCATGACTTATTCATTCTGTAACTGGAAGCCTGTATCTCCCACTGCCCTTCACCCATTTTGCCCAATCCCCTCACCCTCTTCCCTCTGGCAACCCTCAATTTGTTCTCTGTGTTTATAGGTCCAATTCTATGTTTTGTTTATTCATTTGTTTTGCTTTTTAGATTCCGCATATGAGTGAAATCATGTGGTATTTGTCTGACCTATTTCACTTAGCTCTCTAGGTTCATCCATGTTATTGCAAATGTCAAGATCTCATCCCTTCCATGGCTGTGTAATATTCCATTGTGTATATATACACCACATCTTTCTTATCCATTTGTCTATCAATGGATACTTAGGTTGCTTTCATATTCTTGGCTATTATAAATAATGCTGCAATAAACATATAGGTGCATATGTCTTTTTGCATTAGTGTTTGCATTTTCTTTAGGTAAATACCCAGTAGTGGAATTACTGGATCATATGGTGTTTCTATTTTTTAATTTTTTGAGTAATCTCCATACTGTTTTCCACAGTGGCTGCACCAATTTACATTCCCACCAATGGTGCACAAGGGTTCTCTTCTCTTCACATCCTCACCAACACTTGTGATTTCTCGTCTTTTTGAGTCTAGCTATTCTGAGAGGTGTAAGGTGATATCTCATTATGGTTGTGATTTGCATTTCCCTGATGATTTGTGATGCTGAGCATCCTTTCATGGGTCTGTTGGCCACCTGTATGTCTTCTTCAGGAAAAAAGTCTATTCAGTTCCTCTGCCCATCTTTTAATTAGATTGTTTGGGGTTTTTTGGCACTGAGGTGCTCAAGTTCTTTGTATATTTTGGACATTAACCCCTCTTTGGATATATCATTTACAAATATCTACTCCCGTTCATATGCAACAACATACACTAATACAGAGGGCTTCTATTCTTAGCTACAGCTGTTTAACCCTGCAAGTATCTACATTAAAACAAAAACAAAACAAACAAAAAACCACCTCTCCACTATGTGAATGAGCTTTCTGCCCAAACTCTTTCGGCTTTACATGAGAAAATGATATTCCTCCTATTACCATGCTTTTGACTATTACAAAACCTTTAACATTCACTGACAATAATTGGTACCCATGCCTAACACTTTTTTTAGTTACTAAGTTTTATTCTAACCTCCATGAAGCGTGAAGAGGTAATTGACGTGGAAAAAATTTAATCTCAGCCTGCTGCAAAGGAAAAGTAATACACACAATTTATTATGGCAAAATTGATTTTTTTTCCTCCTGAGAAGAAAATAATAATCTCTAGAGATTATTTTTGGTTTTATCCACAAGGCCATTGCTCAATGGATATCACATATCTTACTCTATCTACACAAATTTTGCTATCATTAATAGATTAAGAACTAGGAATACTATGCCTTAGGAGTAATATCTAGAAAAGTGTTGCTACGGTTGATGTCAAAGAAATTACTGCCTGTGGTCTCTTCTAGGATTTTTATGGCTTCAGGTCTCACATTTAGGTCTTTATTCCATTTTAAGTTTATTTTTGTGTATGGTATAAGAAAGTGGTCTAGTTTCATTCTTTTGCATGTAGCTGTCCAGTTTTCCCAGCACCATTTATTGAAGAGACTGTTTTTTTTTCTCACTATAAACTCTTGCCTCCTTTGCCATAGATCCATTGGCCATATAAACGTGGGTTTATTTCTGGGCTCTCTATTCTGCTCCATTGACCTATGTGTCTATTTTTGTGCCAGTATTGTACTGTTTTCATTACTACAGCTTTGTAGTATATCTTGAAATCTGGAATTGTGATACCTCCAGCTTTGTTCTTTTTCAACATTGATTTGGCTATCCAGGATTTTTTGTGGTTGCATAAATATTTTAGTATTATTTGTTCTTAGATGTTATTCAATGAAGAAAGGGATTACGCAAAGGCATAAATACCAGGAGACAAGACTCATTGGGAGCTATGTTGGAACCTAGCCACAAAATTACCCTGAATCACATGCTGTTCCAGGAAAGCAAGTAGACATTAAGATCAGAGTGAAGGAAAAGTGCCTGTACTACATAACTTATAAATTGCAACCTAATTTATACCAGCTCTCCATGTGAAAAAAAAAAAAAACCTTGGTTGGTTTATAATTTTGCAAAGCAAATAAGCTATTAAAATTTCTCAACTTAGGCTTGAGCAAACGAACAAGCAAAACCAAGCATAATAAGAAAACATAAAATGCAGAAAAACATTCTCTCCTCATATTAGGGGACTTATATTATGTGTGAGGTTTGAAGTAATTGGTACCCAGAAGGGACTATATACGCTGGCTGAATTGTTCTGAAAATATCTCCATCCTGCTGACCAGTTCACAGAGAGATGCTGATGACACAGTCAGAGGAGGTCACAAAGTTTCACTGCTAGATAGAGAAAAGAAGTTCCATGAAGGAGGCAGAAGGACAGAGAGAGATGTAGAAATTTTGTCAAAGGGCAGAAGGGTATTTGGGACCAAAAGGTAGACTATACCTCACCCAGAGATCCCCGAAGCTACTTACCCCCAAACCAAACAATAAGAACCACCTCATCACAGATGGCAAGGGATTTAGACTATTTGAGACCAATTCACCATTGCGTGCCTCTGTGGGAAATGTGATTTAATCCCAAAGATGGGCATTTCTTACTGTCCTGAGGAAGTGTACATTCTCACAGCTCCCAGCCAAAAATGAAATGTGCTTCAAAGTAGGTCAGCACCAAATGAAAGCTCTCAGGAGCTTTGCACTGCACCATGCATGTAAAAGAAGAAAAACAAAGCCGCTTACGGAAGTTTCAATTCTCAGATGTTAGAATGAATTCTCTAGCTGTAATGAAGTACAGAATAATCCTTTTGCACTTACTGAATTATTGAGTTACAAACTTTGGCCACGCATTTTATCCCCTAGCTTGATTGTCCTTATCCATTTCTGAGAACTTGCGCGCATGATACTACTCCAGACATTGTTATTCACAAGTATTTTATAGATTTTGTTACAATAATCTCCCTGAAGATTAATCTGAACATAACTCAATTCATGTTTCCAATTGTTAACCATTACTTGACGTAACAATTCTTAACTATAGAATAATTCAGGTCTCTGTATATTTGATGCTAAAAACAGTTAAGGTATAAAAGAGAAATAAACAGATGAGTTCTCTTGAAGAGCAAAAAAAAAAAAAAAAAAAAGAGCCATACTTAATCTTGAATCAGCTCATGTGACTGATACAGGTGTAATTTTTTTATCTAGTGAGGGTATCATGTTGAAATAGAGATTAAGAGTTCTTGGAGTTCTGCAGTATAAAGTGAATCTTTCTACATGCCTTCCACAATTTGGTTCCTACCTACCTTTCTGAATCATGTCTACTCACTCCTTCACTCATTCCTCCTGGACATGCCCCATGCTTTCCCTCTTCCAGGTCTTTGTTTATATTTTCCCCTCAGCTTTTCTGATGAGCTGAATATGTCTGATCCTAGCCAATTTTTAAAAGCTTAGACGCCACCTCATCTATGACTGTCAAGTCCAGTAGACTAATCCCTCTTTTCTCTGTACTCTTAAAAATATCTTTCCTTTGGCACTCATCATTTCATTTCATGATTTGGACACAGGGGAGGTGTAGGTAAAGTGATTAATTAATTAAACAAATACTTATTGAGCATCTATTATGTTCTTTGTGTTGGGAATACAAAGATGATTAATCATGAACTCCCTAGCAAGAGCTCATATTCTACCAGAAGTGACAGATGTGCAGCATACAGCTCAATGTAATGAATTTCTATAATGAATATGGATGGAGAGCTGTGAAAGCACAGAAAAGGGAATAAGTCGGTATTCATATATTTAGTTTAACAGACCCAGATAAAGAAATTACTATTTGCCAGGAACCATTCCAAAGGCAATAAAATATTAACTTATCCATCTAGCAATCTTGTAGTAAAAGGTGCTACAAAGTACATATTATTATTATCATTCCCAGTTTACAGATGAAGAAACTGAGGCATGTTCACACAGCTAGTAGGTGGCAGAGCCAGGATTTGACCCAGGGAGGCTGGGTCCTGAATCCTTGCTCAGAACTACCAGACTATGCTTACCCAATATATATTTAATGATCAGAAAAGTTTAAGACACAGACTTATTTCCAAAAGAAATTGATTGTTCTGATGAACCAGCGTTCAGTACGTTGCATATGACAGGAACTCCATGGCTGCTTGTGAAATAAATGTCTTAGTTCTTGAAGGACACACAGGTGTTCGATAGGCGAAAAAAGACAGAAGGTGGGGCGCCTGGGTGGCTCAGTCGTTAAGTTTCTGCCTTCGGCTCAGGTCATGATCCCAGGGTCCTGGGATGGAGCCCCGCATCGGGCTCCCTGCTCCGCGGGAAGCCTGCTTCTCCCTCCCCCTCTCCCCCTGCTTGTGTTCCCTCTCTCGCTGTGTCTCTCTCTGTCAAATAAATAATAAAATCTTAAAAAAAAAAAAGAAAAGAAAAGAAAGAAGGGCATTCCTGGTAAGATGGATGGAGACATGCCAAGATATGGAGCTAGGAAAAGACAGGGACTGTTTAGAGGACTGTGGGAAGTTCTGTGGCAGGCCCTGGGCCTGTCTGCCTCATCTCCATCCACTCTTACCCCCGCTCTACTCTGTATTATCCCTAGAGCTGCTTCTGTGGACTGTGTTGTCCAGACATCTGCATGAGGCTAGGTTTGCCCATGAAAGACTTGGCCAGACGCTGCAGACCAGAAGGCAGCAGAGCACAGAGCATTGCTCCCGGACTCTCTTGTCTGTGGCAGTGCCTCTGGCAGTGGCCATGTCTTCTGGTTGACTTCTGCCAGGCAACTCTGGCCCCTGGTCCCCCTCTCCTCCCACAATCCCCTAACCCAGGGATGCTAGGTGTCCTGCACTTGCTAACCTCTGAGCTCTTCACCAACCCTTGCTCAGTTCCTCAGCTCTACTATTTATCTGTGTAAGCAACCCGTAGTACTAAATTCCCTTTCCAAACAAACAAACAAACAAAAAAACAAAAAAGCCACACACAAAAACCCCCCAACTTAGCTAGGCTTCCATTTTCATGCTTAGACACTGACAGATATACTCAGAATATTAGGGAAAAGGTAGAGTATATTCATCATCTGAGAGAGGAAACATTGAAATTATTATTGATGAATAAAGCAAAGTAGAACATTTTAATAATATTATTTCCCCTATTAAAAAATTACTTTATGTTTTGCAAATGTATACTATATTAGAGTGGCATATAAGTTAATATAGTGTATTATACATAATATATCATTTAAATCTACTCAATGTATTTGTATTTATATATCATTTGTAAATATATAAGATATATATTTGTGTACTATATATTTATATGTATCATGTATAAATATATAATATATACAAATTATATAAACCATATTCATATCTTTAAATATATATTTTGAGGGATTCTCAAAGACTGTACTGATGGGACATTCATTTGAAAAGTTTGGAGTCTCTATAAAAATACACTGAGTTGGTGTCATACCAACAAAATTCATAATCCATTAGCCTCTTCACGCTAGGCAATGTTGTGTGAGAACTTGTGATAGAAGCATGTTAACACAGTGCCACACGTGACTTAGGTGACTTTTGCTGGCCAGTTTCATTTCTCCTTAAACATGGTTTAAATAAATTAAGCTCTCTAACATTGGCGGGGTGGAGATGAAAGGAATGAAGAAGTGAGGAAGAGAGAGAGGAAAGGAAGTAAAGAAGGAAGGAAATCTATTCAAATTGTACATGAACAAAAGTGAAAAGCTAAAATGGCCCCAAAGGTCCAGCTTCCCATCCTCTCATCACTGTCCCCAGACTAGACCCTCAAAGGTCCAGAAATTCTTCCTTTTGGATGGTTGGTACCTACAGAGGACATGTGGCTGCTCCTGAAGGTGACTTGGCACCTGTATTCCCATCTTTTCCTAGTCCAAATCAATGAAAGAATAGAGCTGAGTCCATGGTATCAAGTAGTCAGACGAGTTGCAATGTCCATAGAAATAATGTCTGTCTGCATACACATTTCTTCCATCAGGATTCACGAGCGCCATTCTGGACAGGTAGCCACTGGCCACGCGGATCATTGAGAGCACTGGAGTCCATACATTTCTTAGAAGTCAAGCATTATTTATTTTTATTTTTAGGTGAAAATAATAAAAAAATAATGTTAAAGTAATAAGATGTGCCTGTAGGTAGAAGTTCCAATAATTGTTCCTTGCACTTTACTTTGGAGGCTACTGTTTGTGTTGTGAAGCTGAAGCTGGTGTATTAAGTTCAGATTCAGCAGACCTTGACCTGCTGAATGGGGAGGCATAAGCCACCCACAGGGGCTTGGCAGGTAGCTCCCTCAGTTTCAGAGCTCCCACTCTGGGGAAGTGAAAACCCCGGGGTTCGTTTTGATTGAAGGCACAATTCAATACACCCACACCAAAGAAGTAAAGTCACAAGATCTGTTACAGATCCTGGCAAAGGGGAGGGGAGTGTGCAGTAAGACGGGGAAGGACAGTCCTCTATCCCAGAAGATGGAGAGCAGGGCAGCAAGCACCTATTACTTACAAAGTGATTGGGGCCGAGGTCACTAACTTTTTGCCAACTCATTTCTAAGTGGTTATTTTAAATGATAGCCCAGGAAAAGCAAAGTGGGAACTCAGGGGAATGAGGGGGTGTGGGAAATCCTAAGCTCAGGTCTTTTATCCAAATGCCCAGACTCTGGGCATGAGCAGGGTTGTCATACTACAAAATGCCTGAGCAGCAACTCAAAATAGTTGTTTTTCTCAACACACTGGTTTATATAATTTTGTACTTTATTTGGCATTTTTAAATGCTAGTCATTTTTATTTGCATTTTCAAGTGACCCTAGGGGAAGAACAGAAGGAGGGGAAGAGAGAAACAGCTAAAATAGCTCAACACCTGAGCTTGCTCACACTGCTCTTTTTCAAGTTCATGCTTCTGCACCAGTTGGTTCGATCTGGACAGACCCTGGGAAATGAGCAAACCTATAGAATAATTTTTTGTGTGTGTTGTGCTTCATGTTTCAGAGTAGCTATTTTCAACTAGTATCACAGAGAGCTGCTACTAGCAACTGTTAAATTACATAGGAATTTGACTTCACACTGTTTATTGAAGAAATGCTGGAGCATATTAAGTGAAGTTTTACTGTGCTTGTATGTTTCTCAGATGCAGCTACAATGCTAAGTGCCTTCATTACAGTGAAAAAGATGATATAGCATTTATAATATATAAAGTTAAATTATATTTTATGTTTTTAAATAATCTATGAAAACAAGATAAAGTAACAGTTTACTTTGATGTTTGGGAAAAGAAACTAGAAATAAAATTAAAAGTCTTGCTATAGAAAATGCTATCATCTACATTGCAGACTTTGGAAGGTTATAAGAATATACATATGTCATAAAGTATATGCTTTTCGGGGTAATTTTAAGAAATAAGAAAATCTAACCTCCGTATTTGAGAAAACCAGCACTTAATTTCCTTTGGGTTCTTCCTTTTCTATCCTGGAGAATTACAAATCTCTAAGCATTATCCATTGTACATCTTCCCTAGTGCTTCATTCCTGGATTTATGTTCTATTCAAGTTCTGATTGCATTAAATAATAATGTTAATTCTCAGTAGTTATTAGTCAAAATTAGCTAGATTATTTGAAATCTCCCTATCATAATAAAAATACAATTTAAAATACCTTTGGTACTTTTTTGTCAAGGGAGCACCATCATTATAATTACCATCTCCTCAAGATAGTATTTATTACTTCTGTATAAAACAGAGAGCCTTACTAGATCCATCTTGAAAGAGCATCCAATATGAGGGTAGAAAGGCGGCAATCATTTTCACCTCTCCCCCCACAGGTTATTACTAAGCAAGTGATAAGATTCGCTTTACAGTGGAGTGTGTGCATCCCTGAACAGACAACAGCTTGTTAAGTATATTATGAGACTCTTTTAAAAAATGTGGAAGAGTAAACTGTGGATTTCTCCCTTTTTCCTACTAGTTTTGTGCTATAGTAAAGTATGTTTTCTGATCATATTTTTAATATACATATGTGTGTATGTATTCCAGATATTGGTTTATTTAAAGGAAAAATAACAGTTTTCCAAAGCATGGATTCCAAAGGGCATAATTAAATTTTAAAAACACTTTGGGCTAATTTTAATATTTCAGGCTTAAAAAAAAAGGAATGAGATGGTAGTGGTTGGGAAGATACTCATTTGGCTGCTCAAAGAGCTGTGTCTGGGTTCTGGGACCCCTCAAGTATAGCAGCAGCTGCGCCCATAGATGATCCTGCACCCATTCCAAGAAGTGCCTGGCTAGAAGAGGGAAATTCATGTTTCCCAACTACCTGCGCCAAGAGCAGGGAGAAGCATTGTGAAGACTCTGCAATTCTTCTCTTTGGGTTTGCCATGGATGCTCTGGTTATAGTTTTCCAAAAGACAAAGGATAATGAAACTGTTAGGAGAATTTGATCTTTTCATAACTCTGTTGCATATTAGAACCTTACACTCATTCCAAAAACTACAGAATGTGTGAGTTTTCCAACTCTTATTCTCCTTGGATTTGAAAAAATAATCTTTCTAAGCCAAAACTTCTTCCAAGACTGGGAAAAAGAAAATAAATTTCCTGAAAACCTAATAATCGTTTAGGAGCCATAAGAGAAACGTTTTATCTCTAATGGACATATTTTGGAAGTAAACCATAGAATTTAAGGAAACCATGAAAATAATACAATTAAATGCCTACATTTTTAGGAGAAATGATTTAATAGAATTAAAATTAGGGGAGGGAAAAATTAAACCAAAGACAGAGAGAGAGATGAGGATCAGGAGGAATCAGGGGGTAGACACTGCAGGAGAAACACTACAAAGCCATCCTACCACAGAAAGTATCCCTCTCTCCGCCGCACTGCTGCGATTCCACCATAAAAATCCATGACTTTAGGATTTCTACCAAAAATCCCTCTGTAGCTCTCAGATCTTTTCTCTTCTAAATTGAAATGTCTAAGAGTCCTAGTGAAGTTACATTGCGGTAAGTGTCAAAGACACAATTTGAACCCAAGATCTCTGTTGTGCCACCCCAGTGCTATTTACCTCTTAATAATCTTTTTCAGATGGGATTTTTTAATTCAATGCTAACCTTTAAAATAAGTATATTCTTGAGCATTTTACTGCCCATATTTGTTTTGTGTCTTGGGCTGGTGCTAAGAAGTTCAACTTTAATTATCTTGGACTGAAACAGGTAAGAACTTAATGCATCCCAGGTGATGGCCAAATGAGATGAGGGAGCACTGTGCAAAGGAAAGTGTCACAGAACTCTGAATCCCCAAAATGGTGGGCTCATCGCTCAACCACTTGACACATCATAGAATAGGAATGCCAGTAATCACCAGTACCATATTGATAAGGCTAGAGGTAAGTTAGTTCAGGCAAAATATTATCACATAAAATTAATTGGGCAATTTAGATCCTATTGGCATTATAAATTTAATTAATGTATAAATGCACATTATTCCATGGTTACATGGTGTCATTTGCCATGCTGAGACATTGTTATTCTCTTGCTCAACCCCACCTGCATTTGTAATCTGGATAATGGGCGTGTGTGTTTTTACAGCAGCTGCAAACACAGAGAACCAACTTAAAGGTTATAGGACCCAGATCCTTGGGTGCTTAATTCACCACCAAGGACTGTTGTATACAGAGAGATAATTTGACTTATAGGTAGTCAGACAACCACTTGCATGTATTTGGTTTGTGTCTGAGTCCAAAATTTCCAAATGTTACTCATTATTTCTTCTCATTCCTGCTCCTACTTGAATAATTTCCTGGGGAAAAACATATATTTTTATTTTTCATTCATCTTGTTTGGTCACTTGGACAGAACTGGGATTTGAATGCAGGATAGCTGAACTCAAAAGCCTGTGTCTTTTGACCTCTTTGCTTCAATACCTCAAAAATCTTAATTCTAAAGTGAGAACATAAAGACAGTCCCCAGAACGGCTATTACATCATGCAGGAGCTGTGTCATAGAGTTCCAGGAGGTGACAAATGAAGTTCTAGTTCTGTAAAACCCCACCCATTGTTCAGAGCCTCTGTCCCTCCACCCCACATCCTTCTAATAAGTCCTTGTCTCCAGCAGAAACATGACGAGGACTCTAGTCTTTGAAGCTGACTTGTCTCCAGCAGTAACTTGACCATGACTCTAATATTTGAATCAGTTATCAACTGCTGCATAATAATCCACTCCGAGACTCAGTCACTTGAAATGACAATTATTTATTGTCATGATTCCATGAATTGACTGGACAGTTATTCTACTCCATGTAGTGTTGGCTGTGATCACTCATGTAGCTAAATTCAGCTAGCAGCTAGGCTGGGGTGCCTCCGTTCTCCTCCACATGGCCTCTCTCTTTAGCAGAATAGTCTACGCTTCTTTCAAGGTGTAAAAGATTCCAGAAGGGAACATCCCCAAAGGATAAGCCCCAACATACAAGGTCTTATTGAGCTTCTACTTGTGTCACACTTTCTGGCGACCAAAGCAATTCACATGGCTGGAGCCGTAGTCAGTGATGGGACTATATAAGGGTATGAATACAGAAGGTGTGATTAATGAAGGGTCATCGATGTAACAGACTACCATAAAAACAACAACAAAAAAATCTAGCTATGTACCAGTTTTCAATTATTTAAACATTCTCAACAAGTGTCTGGTATACCATTAACATGTTGTTAGGTGTGAAGACTTAAAGAATGCTGTTAACTAATAAGGGAAGGAAGATACACATATGCAAATCTATAATGTGATCTTACCTGGGGTGAAATATTAAGAAACATTTGTATTGGTTTCTGACTCTTGTTCCTGACCCAGGCCTCCTAAATTTCTTAAGTGATAAGAGCACTAAGAGAATCTCTTTTTTTAATATTTGATCTTCGACCTGTCTCTGACCTGTATATTTCCTAATCACAAGAGCCTTAGGAGCAACTTTTGTTCTATCGAGGTGACTCTGGGTGGGCTCCTGGATAGGGGCTGCTCACTGGAAGGATGAAGCCATGATTAGATACTTGAAATATTCCGTGCTGCCTCCATTCTCTCAAGAAGGGAGAAGGGCTGAAAATGGAGCTCACGATCAGCCAAGCCTGTGTGATGAAGCTTCCATTAAAATCTCAAAAGTACAGGGTTCAGGGAACTTCTAGGTTCACAAACACATCTACGCTGGGAGAATGGCCCATCCTAACTCCGCAGGGAAAGAAACTCCTACAATCAAGACCCTCCCAGACTTTGCCCTATATATCTCTTCATCTGGCAATTCATCTGCATCCTTTAATAAACTGCTATGGTAAGGGAATGTTTTTCTGAGTTCTGTGAGCTGCTCTAGCAAATTAATTGAATCCAATGGGGAAAAAGGTCATGGGAACCTCCGATTTGTAGCCAAGTCAGAGGGAAACTGTGGGAACCAGCGGACCTACTACTTGTGGTGGGCATCTGAAATGGGGTAGAGGCAGTCTCATGGGATGGAACCTTCAACCTGTGGGATCTGATGCTATCTCCCGGTAGACAGTGTCAGAATTGAGTTAAATTTTAGAGCTCCCAGCTGGTGTCATGGAAGAATTGCTTGGTATGGGAAAACCCCAAGAAGTGTCAGAAGTAAAGTGTTCAGAGTGTGGTAGCCTTGTGAGAGTGAAGGAGACACCCAGGTAGAAGACAGAGTTTTTCTAATACATCTGGTTAAGGAGAGAGATGAGAATTTGGATCAGACTCAAGAGCAGCTCTACTTGACCGTCTCCCTCCAACTTCCAAATTAAACCTCAGTTGATGGCAAGTGGCCCATGAAATGAATCAGAAGACAGGAAAATGGTGCAAATATACAAAATTCAACTGTATTAGAAAAAAATTAATGTCAATATTGATCAGCAATTCTACATAAGCAGGCCAGGTCTTTAAATAAATTAATGCAAAACAGGGCACCTGGAGGGCTCAGTCAGTTAAGCATCCAACTCTTGATTTCAGTTCAGGTCATGATCTCAGAGTCATGAGATGGAGCCCTACTTTGGGCTCTGTGCTCAGCAAGGAGTCTGCCTGAGAGTCTCCCTCAGCCCCTCCTCCTGCTGGCACATTCGCATGCTCTCTCTCAATGCAAAACATTTGGTTTTTTTCATCTGACTTTTAAAAGTGAAACTCTGGTTCCTTAAGTCTAATTTTTGTGCAACAATTAAAAAAAGATTCTTCCATGTACTTAGTACACAAGTCCCCTATTCAAAGGCCTTGATCACACAGTTCTGCCACCCAGAAGTGTCATATCTGATGTCAAGAGAAGGCACCATCATCGGGAGAGGGTAAATATCAAGGTGGGTTTCATAAGATCAAGTTTAATTTAGAACTTGGAAAAAGGTATAAAATTTAGCATGGTAGAAAGAGGAATAACACGTGTATGAAAAAAACATATGACCATAACTTCTGTTGAACTTTCCTGAGGGAACAGACTAAAGCCATGTGTAAATAGGGGGTTTGATGGAGGTCATTCCCATTGCTTGGCAATACAATTCCTTTCTCTTTTCTCTTTATATATAATCAGAATGCTTGAACTCCCAGTTATTCATTGACCTAGTGGTAATAAACACCACAGTGACTGGCCTATAGTGCAAATACTTGTTAGTTTAGTTCTCCTCAATCGGAGCAGATGGTCCTTTTACACGTATAATCAATATATTATGTGACCTGTAAACAGTTGTCCAGACTTCTAAGGATGACATTACTTTTTTATTCAATAGTGCTCTCCCCACACAGAATAAGCACAGGTAAGGCAATAACTTCTTTTAATGAGATTAATTCTGATGATAACTTAAGAGACAGTTTCACTGCAAGATGTAGATGCCTTTCAATCCTCTTTATGAATTAAAATATTGAATCATTTTTGGTGCCATGCATATGGTGGTTATAAATAGAAGTGAAACTGAAGTAGTTTTTTAAATAAATGAAGCCATAACCCTAGACTTTTTCTGTCTTGGATTACACTGAGTCTCATCATAAATCCACCTAGAACAGAACTTAAATGATGCTTGCATTAACTACAGTGAAAACTGCTGATCGAATGCATTTCTACCCACAGAAACACATGGGAAGGGGTGCTGAGCCTTCCTTCTCGCCGGGACCTAAATATTTCCTGCAACTTTTAAAGCCCATATATATGTTCAGAGTCTACACCACCACCCCTCCCCCAAATATTTGTGCAACAGTAAGTACCACTAATTTATGCAAAGGAAAGGCTGAAATGCCCTACTCTTCTGGGATGCTAGTGTGTGTGTGTGTGTGTGTGTGTGTGTGTGTGTAATACCCGTGTTTTCTTAAGGAGTTGAATCGTCGCCAATAGGTCATCCTCCCCCGATGAGCACTCGGTATTATGATTATTCCTCCCCTGGGGTGGTGGAGACTATTCTGCACGCCTTTAGGCAGTCGGACATCACTTATACTTGAGGTTTTCAAAGTAAACGAAGAACCTAGCGTTTCTGCAGAGTCCAAAATCCGCCTGCGAACTTGGGTACGAGAGAGTTCGGCGGAAAGGAAAGGTGTCTGAGAAGTTGCGCCACATTTGTCTGGCACTTTCCACGGAGAATCTAATAAGTGGGGGGTTGCCGGAAAGGAGAGGGAGGGAAAGAGAGAAACACCCTCCTCCTCTTTCAGAAATTGCACCTCAGCCTGAGATTTGGGTATTATTTTACCTGTATTTATAAAAACTACCACTGCATTCCCTGCACCAACTATCCAACTGCCTCGACTTCCATTAAAAGCAGCTACTAAGACCAAAGAAAGAGGGAAAGACTGAGGAGCGGGGGGAAGACAAATAAATAAATAAAAGAGAGCGCAAGGGGGGGAAGGGGAGAGAAGGGAGAGAGGGAGCGCCTGGGACTCCAGACGGCGGCAGGTTCAATTAGCTAAACAAAGAAATCATGGCGGATTGTTTACATTTGGCAGCGCCCGGGCTGCGCGGACCGCCGGCCCCGAGCCGCCGCGGCCCCCGAGGAGTCGGCCGAGCTGCCCCCGCGCCCTGGCCGGGTAAGTGACGCCGGCCGCGGGCCCGGGGCGCGGCCGCCACGCGCGCCGCCCCCGCCGCCACCCCGCCCCCGCCGGCCCCCGGCGCCCCCCCCCGCCCCCGCCACTCCCCCTGCAGTCGCCCCAGCCCCCTCCCCCTGCCCCCGGCGCAGCTGGGCTCTGTGTGGATTTCGGTGACGCTGTGGCTCTGTTCCTTTGCTGCTGCTGCTTCTGCTGCTGCTGCTGCAGCCATGGGGAAGGGGTGGGGGCAGCGGAGCGGCGAAGAGAGCGGGACCCTCTCCATTTGGCTGTCGCCTCGCGGGGTCAGCCCAGCTGGCGACCCCGGGGCGTGCTCCCTGGCGCCTCCGGTTCTAGGACCCGGGCGGAGCGCGCCGCAGCCTGGGAGGTGGGGCGGGGCAGTGACCCGGCGGGCTGCGCCCGTGCGGAGGGCGGGGATGGTTACTGAGAGACAGAGCCCCGGGAAGGGCCACCGCCTTGGGTCCTCGGGGTCTAGCGGCCTCCTTCGCAGCCTCCTCCTCGTACGCCGTCTCTTTCCTGCCCTCCATCCCCACGACTTTTCTCTCTCTCCTTCCTGTCCACCTCCCCTCCTTGCTTCTCTCTGGCCGGCCTTAAGGTTGAGAACCTGTGCAAGAGGTCACGTCTAAAGGCTGAACTTGAACTTGCCAAAGCCACCCACGTCTGTGAGAGCTTTTCCAAAGGCTAAATCTTTCCTCATCTTTTTGGCCCCAGGGTTCACTTTTTTCCCGTAGGATGGAACTCTCTCGCTCCTACAGAGGCTTTTAGAATGTCTTTGTGCTGAGGTTGGCCCGGCAGTACTGGGAGGTTGGCTAATGACAGGGGAGGAAAACAAAGGCAACAAATGGGGGGGGGGGGGGGCAATGTCACCAACAACAGAGGAGGCTCTCTATTCTCCCAGGAAAGATGGTTTCCTTTGCGGGAATCCTTTGAGCATCATTGGCATGCAACTGACACATTTCCTTTGTAGAGCGAAAAACAAATCTTTAGGTCTTCAAGTTAATCTCAGTTTTTCTTTCAATAAAACTTTTTAAAAAAATGTTTAGTGCATTTAGTAGTTTTCTTTTTTTCTTGCTTCCCCTTTTCAGAATCTCAGTTAATACTTCATATTTTATGTTTGTGTCCTACTGGGGGGGAACACCACAGCCAGACACTGTCAGAGCAGGAATGGAGCTGGTAGCATTTAATTAAGCAGCCGTGGCACAGACTTGGCTGGGGACCAGGGCATCAGAACCAAGCCCAGTTGCATCTCTTGCACACATCCTTTTGAGTCTCTGACATCATACGCCTGACAGGTTGCTAATGGACACTGTAATTTGTAGTAAAATAAATCGTTTATTACCTGAGAAGGAAAATGATGATGTGTAAAAAAAAACCCCAAAAACCTCTTGTTTTATCATAGCAATTATTCTATCTTTTCTATACAGATAGAATTCAAGTGAATGAATTTTTTATTCCTAATTTTTGTTATACCCTCTCAAAGGCCCAACTAGAGGAAGGTGTTCTACTTTTTCTCTCCTCCCCCTTAAAAGTTAGCACACTAGGTAACTGATTCTCATGTATGAGGATCAGCCAAATTATATCCATTTTTTGCTTGTTGATCACTAAAGCAACTTTCTATCCAACCCACTGCATCTTTAGTAAAGCAATACTTATTTTGCAGTTTGGGGGCAGGCACAGCCCTATACCTTGCCGTCTTGCTACTCAGTTCTTTTTAACCTGTTGACATTTCAAAAAACTGAAATTCACTCACAGATCAATAGAGGAAGGAAAGTGGGTGGAAAGACTTAGCTAACTCAAGAACCTAGAACTTACTGGAGTCAGTTCTCACTTAAGATTGTACGTCTATTTTCACACTTTTGTGGACATTAGAAAAACAAAGTTGGTGCTTCCATAAAGAGCTTCCACCCGGACACTTAACTCACTAGTTAGCTTGCGATTCCATTACTCAGTAACCCCAAGCACATTCTCATAAATGGATTTTACGTTGACTTCCTGCCCATACCAGGTCAGAGATCATAATCATGGAAAGAAGTGAATTGGCCTCCAAAGTGACTTTAACAGAAGCAGAAAGATCAGTCTTTGGATTATAGATCTTGCTGACCCATTAAGGGTCAGTAAATTAGTAGACTGCACTTGAGTTGACACTTTTGATCCCAACTTAATGGGTTGATTAACTGATGGCTGCTATCTTCATTATGGGCTATTAGCACATTGTTAAACCTGAACTTAGAGTACGGAATTGTTTTTATGTTTACTCTTTGGTTCCCAAGGTTAATCAATATTCATCATGGCCTTAAATTATTTTTAACTTAAGAGGTTAAATAAAACCTTTTATAGAGAAAAGAAAATTCAATACCATAACTGTATATGATTTGGGGATGCAAAATGTTATCTGATTATTTTGCAACATACACAAAAATATCCAAATAGAAACACTATCTCCAAGAGAGACACCAAATGGAAAAGTACCTATAAATATACACATTACAGATTTAAAATCAACATCCTTCTCATTAGTAGCTAGCACCCTGACCCTCTTATTCTTCTGTGTGCATTTGAGTGACGGTCAAATTTAACACATGATATTTAGACTTCCAGTGATGATTTTCATAACTTGCAGGCTAGGAATAGCTCTTGTAGGCAGTCCAAGCCTAGACTTTGCCTATCAGAAAATGTGAATATTAGGCCCCAATGAGGCACACATCTGTGATCAGTATATGTTAGAAATCAGTCTAAAATTTGCATTATTAAATCCCTGGTGTGTTTCTTCTTCCTTGACCTTCCTGAAATTTCTAGAACATTCCAAGGTAGCTGGAATCCTGATAGAATGGGTATCATCTATGATTAATCTATTTGATAATCAGTATGTTAAGAAGGCTGGGAAAACTGCTTAAGATGCTTGCAAAGTTTATACTCCTAATCCTATGCCAGATTAGGAGTTGTATAGATTGTTTCTTTCATGTGGAACTTCATTCACAACTCGGTGTTCTTCTGTCAGCTATGTCACAAAAGCAGCAGTACTTTCTGGTAGAGGTTTTTGAATTGAATAATTGGTAAACATTTATTAAAATGAAATCAAAACCAAAAATATACTTAAACCCAAGAATTATTCTACAGCTAAAAATAGGAGAAGGAGGATATTTCTTTTATATCTCTAAAATCAAGGCTAAGCAGCGTTCAAGGAAGCCTGATAGTTTCAAAATCAAAGCATTGGTCCCCTGAATAGAGAGTCCACTGAATTTGGAAAAGAGGAGATCATTGATGACCTTAGGATGGGTAGAATTGATCAGGGGTTAGGAATCAAAGGCAAGATTGTGCGAGGGCAAAGGAGGAGGAAGAGGGTGGAAAATACCATCGCAGATAATTTTCAACAAGAATGGCTCAGAATGACATTCCTGAAAGGTACTATGGTTGGTAAATCCTTGGTTTGCAAGCCCAAGTCGCTGAGAAAATAGGATCTTAGTAGAAATGGAATTAAAATAGCATTAACTACATTAAAAACTCCATTGCAAATAAAAGCCGCGGAGGGCACCTGCCTATAAAACTCACCACATTTGTCAGCATTAAAAGCCTGTACCAATAGGTAATCCTCTTGAATCATCTTTTTTAGTCGTTTGGGGACACATGGCTATAGGATTGTGATCTGCTGAGGCAGACGGTTGGTCCCCAAGCTCCAGGGTACACAGATTATTTTTGGCTTTAAAGTGTTTGCGCCCATTCTTACTTGAAATTCAATGTCTTTTGCACTTGCTTTCTCCCTGATTTCATTTTCTTAAGCCCTGCCAAAATGCGTTTGTAACCATATAGCTCTTCTACAAATTATCTTGGTATTTAAAGGAATTTGTTTTCTTTGGGGGGGGAGGGGCTGTGCATTTGGTGTCATATCTGCAGTTAGAGGATGTGCTCTAAGCAGATCCCTCTCTGAAACACTGGACTACATTGCCCACCAGAGAGAGCAGCAACATTTATTGTCCTATCCTGTCACTGAAGTGACTGAACTGTTTCTATAATAGGTAAAAAGATGATTGGCTTTACCCTTGTAATGTATATATATAAAGTGAGTTATTTAAAATTTGTTTGGCAAGAGCTTATTTTTATTATGAATGGTATATTGTGAGCAAGGGAGAAGTAAAAGCAAAACATGTGGCATTGACAGTCTGCGGATAGATAAGGCTTTAAAAAAACACTAAGAGTTTAATTTAATTAAGGTGGCTTGGAGGTATGCGCTGTGCTTGGGGGGGGGCGGGCGCGTCATGAGTCAGAGGCTGTGGAAAACAATGTGGGGCAGCAGAAAGGAAGAAAGGATCCTTTCCCCATTTTCACACCTACTCACCTCAGAGGAAGCAGCAGTGTAAACAACCAAGGCCACAAAGCGAGTCTAACCCAAATCAATGGAATCTGCATCAAGGAAAGGCAGGGCCTCAAAGAAGCAGCAAATGCCCATCATCGCTGGGCTTCCCGATGCACATACCAGAAAGCTCCATACCAGTTAGCAGAAGAGCTAGTGGAAGCAAAATCTTGTCAGGGTAAGAGGCCGGAGGAACTCGGCTGAGCCACCGAGGCCCCAGCCTGCGTCATCACTGAGCTCCATGAGTACCAGCATACAAGCCAGAACCAGGCAGAAAGTGAATCAGAAAGTAGGTAGGCTTTATGTGAAGGAGGTTAGGTGGAGGTGTGGGTATCACCCCAGAGCTCTGTATAGAGGCAGCGGACCCAACTCTCTTGCCAAACCCAGCTCACCAGTGGCTTAGAGATTTTTAATATTCAATCATGTCCCTATTGCACATGTTTTGTGGGGTGGGGTGAGGATTGGATGTGGCTGCAGAGATGGGACAGACAGAGTGGGAAAAGGCAGGAGCTGCTCAAAATGGAGTAACCCAATGAAACTACAGGATTAGAATATAGTGAAACATTCATAATCTTCCAACGGTGTGGCATTTGAAAGCAAGAACTACAAATAAAACTGTGTGTCCGGGATGACGTATTTTGAACAATGCGCTGGAAGCTACTTTAAGTTGCTCTGAATTAATGTGTCAAAATTCATATTTCAAGCCCTTGTGTGTGTGTTGCCACAACTCAATGAAATTTTTAAATTCAAAGAATATACTCATATAACACATTTGTCATGGAAAGCATCCTTTCCAAATGAAAGCTTCTAAATATAGCCCAGGTGAAGCTGAGCACTGGAAAGAGTGTGTTTCGCAATGGTATTTTGTTATCAATTTCCAGCATTTCCCCATTACCGACACATTTTGAAAATTATATCTTCTCGAAGGCATCACGTACGATTTAATAGAACTGACTAAATGACAATAACTTCCTGGCTAAAACAAAACACAACAAATATCAAACATCTTTCCCCTTCTCATGATTAGTTGAAGAAAGAGGCTCCGTGAATATCTAAGAATATCATACTATCAAGAACACACACAGAACTCAACGTAATGACCATTCAAACCAGCATCTCTTAAAAAAGTCAATGTCTTCTATTTCATTTCACTTTTTAGGACTACCTCAAAATTTCAGTAGCCTGAAATTAAAAATAATGTGTAAATTTTCTATTGCTGTTACTAAAACTTACTATCAACTTCATTATTTAGGACGACTCAAATTTATTATCTTATAGTTCTATAGGTTGGAGCTCTGACATGGTCTCCCTGGGCTACACTCAAGGTGTCCATAGAGTTGCATTCCTTTCTAAGGGTTCTGGGGGAAAATCCATTTCCTTGCCTTTTCCAGCTTCTACAGGCCACCCACATTCCTTGGCTCACGGCTCCCTTTCTCCATCTTCAGAGCCCGCAGTGTTGCATCTTTCTGACTGTTCTTCCATGGTCACTTCTCCCTCTAACCACAGTTGGGAACAGTTCTCTGCCTGTAAGAATCCATGTGATCGGATTGGGCACATCTGGTTAGTCCCCATGTCTTGGACATTCGCAAAGTTCCCTTTGCCACAGAAGGTATCACAATCACAGATTCTTGGGATTTGGACGTGAACATCTTTGGGAGGGGGGCATTATCCTGCCTAATTTTTGAGGCTACTTTCTTCTTAACTGTTAATTTAGGTTCCTCTGCAAGCAGACACCAAGGCAAGAATACCAGTGCCTCACGTGTATTTGTGAGTGATACCAAGAAATGCTGATGAGGGAGTGGGAAAAGGAGATAAGGAATAAAAGACAGACAAGAAATGGTGCATTATCATGCAAGTTGCTACCAGGGAACTGAAGTTTAATCCCACTGGGGCACTCTGAGGGATAGTGTAGAACGAAGAATTATTCCAGTAGAGGGGTGAGGAATCTGTAGCATTTATCCATCACATCCCATTCTTATTGGTTCAGGCTGTTTCTAGGAGTATTCTCCCTCTGCTCTCTGGCACTTCTGGCTGGCCCTTCACATGGGCCACGCATCTTCTCTCAACCAGGCTGAAGACCTCAAGCAGAGATCACATGTAGTCACAGCAAGCAGGCTTCGGCGTGAAGGAGTGAGTGTTGGGAGTTTCTGTATGGAGCACCAGGCACCTCTCAGATTTATTCGTCAGCAAGTCCTACTTTTTATCATTCTTCCATAATTTCTCTGATACCTCCCATTCTATTGCTACAATTCAGATCAGCTTCTCTGCATTGCTCTACTAATCCATTCTTCCAGCTCAAATTCTGTTCCACTACAAGTGGTGCTGTATATGGTTTCAAAGTTTGTCTTCCTGAAAACATGACTTTTATTGTGTTGCTTAAAACAGACAAGTAAACAAGCAAACAGACAAAAGTCTTTGTCAATTTCCCATTACCTAGAGGAAAATCTAAAAAGAAAAATCCCTAGTCTAGCCTTTGGGTACATTCATCATGGCCCCTTATGACCTTACCTTTGTCAACTCTTATACCAATTTACCTTTATCAGCTTTACCCTGTCCCTGGAGAACAGAAGAACTAATCCAATTTGCCTAACTATGTTTTTGCTTAGTCCATAGTCCTTAACCCTTTCAATCTAAACCTGAATGATGTGGAACTTTTCACCTGATCCAGGTCAAACACCCTTGTCTCATTAATCTCTCATCTCACTGCTATTTTTAAGCCCATCTTATGCTTTCCTTTCTTCGTGCTCTTGGTCATAGATTTTCTTTTTCTGGACTAATGATCTAATCTCTGCTCATCCTTCACGGTTCAGGTAAAATCTTTCCTGTCTCTATTTAGCCTTGCATTAGCCTATCCCAGCTGGAAGTGAGGGATCTCTTCTCTGAACACTTTAAAGCTACTGTTTTGCTTTTATTTTTTTTGTTGTTGTTCATAATTTTAGCTATCTTTTTCACAGAATGTAAGTTTAATCTCCTCAGACAGGTTCTCAGGCCTTTGAAGATAACAGGCCACAATATATTTTTGCCTCTCAAATCAGAGAATGTTTTGGTTGTTGTGTGTACTCTTTAGCTATTTGTTGATAAATTTGTTAAATAATCTTTTTCTTTTTTTTTGAAAATCACGAACAGCATATTTTGACCAAAGCAATAACTAATTAAAGGGGAAAAAACTCAGTATTTAGTGACAAATGCTACTGCTGTGCTACAAAGCAACTCATTACTTGAGTTGAATAAAAGAATCTAATTCTTTTTTTTCTTTCTTACTTCAACCAGTTTAAAAAAAAAAATTAAAGATACCAACAGGTTTGAAACTAAGATATCTTAAAAGTAGAGACTAGAAGTTTGGATGTTTCTCTCTTAACCTAGCCCAAAAAGATGTGATGAGAATTAGAAAGGATTTTTTTTTTAACTGACAAAGTATGGTTTTAAAGTGTTTTTCATTTAAAAATTTTCAAATTTAGGGGCGCCTGGGTGGCTCAGTCGTTAAGCATCTGCCTTCAGCTCAGGTCATGATCCCCGTTTCCTGGGATCGAGCCCTGCATCCGGCCCCCTGCTCCACGGGAAGCCTGCTTCTCCCTCTCCCACTCCCCCTGCTTGTGTTCCCTCTCTCGCTGTCTCTCTCTGTCAAATAAATAAATAAGATCTTTAAAATAAATAAATAAATAAAATAAAATTTTCAAATTTAAAAACTAATTTAAAAAAGAACATCGGACAGCACTGCACTAGCAAGGTAAAAATACCCAGTGGCTTCTTGGAGGCTGGTTTTACTCTTTTCCCATTGGAAAAAAAACCCGTTTTCATTTTGATCCGTGCGTCAAGGGGGTGACTGCGGAAGTTGAGAAGTCTGGCTGATGATTCTTTATGGTATCGGGATGGCTTTACTTCTGTGCACAATTATACACATCAAGGCCTGTGTTGGTGTTGCCTTTTTAGTGTTTAGTATTTGTACCAACAATGGCGTGGAAGTACCGCCAATGGAATAGAATAAAGTTATCTGGCAGGGGAGCATCATCTGCTTATCTCTGACCTCATTAACACCAATCAGTTGAGTTAATAATCAACACAGACTGCTAGTAACACTTTAGTGGTTCTCAGTCCTGGGAGTTTAAAAAATATGGATGCCTGGCCCCTGCCTGCAGAGATTCCAAGGTGATAGGTTTGGGTGGCATTCTGGGCATCGGCATTCTGAAATTAGCCCCAGCTGATTCTCAGGAGCAGCCCAAACTGAGAATCACTGCTGTAGTCCCTATCATCTCCTGCAGGCTGACCAGACTAAGGATATTGCAGATGGCCGAGTTTATTGATCACAGAAATCATCTCCTCTCTTCTTCCAGGCAATTTAAGAGTTGAGCAAGCAGATCTGGCAGTATTGAGAGTAATGACTCCCATCCACATTTTAAGAGTCATTTCAGGTCTCCTGACGCCTAGGCCATAGTCCTTTCCTACTTGAAGTGGGATCCTTGGACGAGAAGTGGCACTTGGGAGTTTGTTAGGAATGCAGAATCTGAGGCCATACCCCTGACCAACAGAATCAGAGTCTGCTTTTTTTTTTTTTTTTAAGATTTTATTTATGTATTTGAGAGAGAGTGAGAGATCATGAGCAGGGGGGAAGAGTAGAGGGAGAAGTAGACTCCTGCTGAGCAGGGAGCCCGATGTGGGTCTTAATCCCAGGGTCTGGGGATCATGACCTGAGCTGAAGGCAGATGCTTAACCGACCGAGCCGCCCAGGTGCTCGCAGAGTCTGATTTTACAGTAACTTCCCCAGCTGCTTGGTACTGACCCCAGGTGAGGGCTTTGAGAAGCCTTCATCTTGACCATCACTTCACTGCCATCTCTGAGAGGCCACAGTATGATGTAGCCTCAACATCAAGTGCAACACCTGGAGCTTAAAGGCAACTGTTGCACTTTACATTCATTTTTGCTCTAAAGTATGTCAGACGTATACTTTTTAAATAAGTTATTTGAATAAATGAACTTGATTATATTTTCTATATACTGTTCAAGATTTCATTGTTTACTGAGTTCCTGTGCTGTACTGGGCAGTGTAACTACAAAGATAAAGGAGATCCCTTTTTTTCACCATCTAGCTGGGGCAAAGAGAGGGACAATAAGCAGATGTGGTAGCACTGTGGGGTGAGAGCCGCAGTGGAAATACTGTGGCATACGAGCTCACAATGTTTGCTGTGGGAACGTGGTGAAACAGCGTTGGGTCTGGGTCTCTGAGGTAGTCTGGGATGGTCTCTGGGGGTTTTAAGGGCAAGTGAAAACAAAGTTGGCTCCACACCGCAATCACGAGTCAGACAGGTGGTGGAGGTGTGGGGGTGCAGGCAGTACTGTCCACAGGGCATTATGAGGAGAGCTGCCTACACAGAGGGTCGGAGTAGAGACACTTCTACCCTGTGTGTCAAAATGTAAGGCAAATAGCCACACTCAGGAATGGCAGTTCTTGGGCATCCAGTGGATGGATAGTAGAGTACTAAGGATGCCCAGAGTTGGGGTACAGCGAAGAGGAGAGGGTTCCTTTATTTCTTATCTACTTGGCTTTAGATATAAAGGAAAATATTTAGAAAACCAGGGGACAGTCCAAACATTTTACACCTTGGCGATATGAATTGCACATTAGTGGGGGTACACATTATAGCCCAGAGTTCAGAGGTCTTGTAATTGTGCTCTTTTGGTCTACAGCCTCCAGCAGTCTAATGTTCAGAATCAACAATAAACAAACCACAGTCCAATCCAGACTGAATCGCCCAATTCCAGGATCTTCAAAGCACCTTCCCTTTTCAAATGAGACTGTGGATTTAGACCCATGCTGTCCAGTATAGTAATTACCAGTCACATGTGGCTATTGAGTGCTTGAAATGTAGTTAGTCCAAATTGAGTTGTGCTGTAGGTGTAAAATTCATACCAGACTTTTGAAGACTTAGTACAAATCATGTAAAATAGCTCATTAGAATTTTATATTGATTATAAGGTTAAAATACTAATATTTTGGTTACTTTGGGGGTTAAAGGAGATACACATGAAAAATAATTTCACCTGTTCTTCACTTTTTTAAATGTAGCTAGAAAATTCAAAGATGTCTCTGTGGCTCACATTATATTTCTGTGAACAGAACTGACCTAGACCCTTTCAACCTGAAAATACTACCAAATAATTATTTCTCTCTTCCCCCACCCCTGGAAACACACTCCCAATTCCACCTGTGGCTCCAGACGACTCGAAAGTGGTTTTAGCTCTAAAGTTGTAGAGACATACCTTTTCAATGGTTGTGACAAGTTGGGTTGAAGTCAAATGAGTAGCAGGCAAAATTTTGCCTTTATCAAGTATTCATTTTAGTGTGTCTTTTAAACATCATTGCAATTATTTTTATTGCATGGTTATGTGGGTTTATGACTTGTCCAACTCTTTCCCTCTCAAGCCTGAATAAAATGCCATTGTCAAAACATACCGTCTCTAATCTGTGCTATTTGACATACATGAGGTAGGACAGAGCTTTAGGTTCTATTTTCACTTCAGTGCAGATGTGAAAGTTCCAGTTAATGAGAGAGTTGTGTAGTGTTTGTGTTTCAGGAAGAAAAGGCTCCCTGAATCTGCCTTAAAGCTTTAGATATTCTGTACAGGGAATAAAGTGACATGCTCAAATTAACTGTGGCCAGACAGATACACATGATATGAATATAAATGTTTGAGTCTTGCTCAAATTAAGGTTCTTGGTATCAGGGAAAGCGCTTTCTCACTAGGCGAGTCAAAATCACTCTCTCATTCTACTACTGGGGCTTATAGTACAGGATTTGCATTGAACTTAACTATGCGATTTGATTTAATATACTTATTATAATACTTTTCAAAGGAACTTCTTCAGGGGTCTAAAATTTTCAGTCCACATTTCATTTCTTTAGCTTTAAGGAACTTCAAAAAAAATCTTTCCACTTTATACCCAATTATGTGGTTAATTGGAAAGGCTATGGAGGTTAGAATGGTAGTTTTGGAGTCAGCAGACAGGTTTGCATGCCTTACCATCCCGTGATCAGAAACATTACAGTGTTCCAAAAAAACCCAACAATTTTGAAGGACTAATTCCTTGAATTGCTATTTCCCCAAAAACCATTTCTTCACCAAAATCCAATTCCCCTATCGAAAAGTACGTGGAATGACCGATTTACCAAATCATGGATTTATCAACACTTTCCTTGGCTGAAGCTTCTCTAAAGTTTATCACAGATGCCACCGAGTGAGATAACCACGGCAGCTTGAGAGGCCAGTTCAAAGTTTTAGTTTGAACTCCTAATTTTTATTTTTGCCACAGCCATTTTACATTCATTGATAGGCTCTGAAAGTTCAGTGTACTCCATGTTTTCTTAGCATATTGGTCCCTGACTTTGGGGAAGTATAGTTCATTTATTTCACTTCCTAGCGTTGTGCTTGTTCTAAATTCAAGACCTTCTATGACTCATGAGGATGAGTTTCTGTCATCCAACTCATTTAATTGGGCCCATTGCTTTTTGCCCATTTTTGATTCACAGAGTGCTTCCTGGATAAATTAAATGGATTACTTGACGTGTTGTTTAAACATTTTTAAAGTGCTTGAGATGTGAAACAAACAGGAAAAGACACTTGGCTGGTCTGGCTGAGGAATGAGCTGCAGGACAGCGGGGCATAAATGGCTATGGCAAACTAATAAACCTAAGCTAAAACTAAGACTAAACAAAATGAAATCTTGGAAATGTTGTCCTGGGCTGTTGAACCATCCCATGCAACTCCATTTGCTAGAAATTTCATCAAATGCAGAAAGCTTATGACTTCTGTCCCTTTGCTATGTTGACTCAGTCCTAGTTTGCAGGAAGATGGAGGGTGAAAGCAGAGACCATTATAAGCAGTAGAAAGGATGTGCAAATGCCCAGAAGGGATTTTATAACGACCATGGAGTTAGGACCTCCAATCTGATCTACAGCATTTACTAATACAAATTTAAATTCCAAACAAATGTTGCCATGAAGACAAAGTAAAAACCAACCGTTGACTAAAACTTTAACTACTAAGGATAATATTAATTACTGCAAAAATAATAGTTTAAAGAAATAAGTTCTTAGTAAATTCAGCAATTTGACCATTCTTCAAATCCATTGGGTAAATTGGCCATTTCGGTGAATGGATTTTTCCGCAAACTGTCGTAAAGGTATAGGATTTGGGGCAGGTTAGTCAACTGCTCTAAATCTCACTTACTTTACTCTGAATGGGGATGATAAAGATAAGCACCTCTTAGGGGTTTTGTGGGGGTGAAATGAGGTAACGTGTTTACAGCATCTAACATTTAGCTTAATCGTGTTTTTCCTTTCCCTTGGGATGGAGCTCCATCAATGGCTGGGCCATTGGCCAACAGTCTGCCAAATCAGGTCAGTTTTCTGGGCCTTAGCTTTCTCAACCTTAAAGCGAAGGGATTTAACTTATCTTTAAGATCTCCTTCTACCCAAAGAATTCCATGGTGTTAAAAACAAAAACAAACTCTGGTCTACTGAATCAAGAGCTGCTTAATTCCAAAGTTTCAGAGTCTGGATTCCCCATAAGTACAGAAACGGGTGAGGTAACTGGGTCACTGGTGCGAATTATGAAGAGCCTCTGAGTTGTTTGCTAGGACCCTGGATATTCCGCGGTCCCAGGAATCCCAAGGTGAGGTATTTTTCAACAATACTGAGAAAAAACAAATTTGGTCCTGTCTAAGCCATGGGCTGGGGAGGGGTGAAGGAAGGGAGGACCCTGACTACATGCATACCCCTGGGTGGCCTTTGGCTTCAGGCAGATGTCCACACATAGTTCAGTTCCAGTGAGACCCTCCTCATTGATGGACCTATGGTAATGCGGGCTGTGCCAGGGTCACCTGAAGGCTGACTGGGCACCTCGTGGCATGTACACCAAATGTGCCTCACCTATTGGTTTCTGTTCCTTTCTACTCTACCCTGGACTTTTTGTTATGATCAATATTGTGCATTTGCTATCCCCAAGTAGTCTCTCTTTTATCAAAAGAAGATAAGCATATGTTTGACTGTATTACAGCATCTGAACATTTCTGTGCGAAGCAAGTCTTTATTCTGGCTATAGCACACCACACTTGTGAATTCAAATTAGTTAGAATAATAAATAAAAACTTTTTTAGAGCAGACCAACAAGCTTCTGTTGAAAATAGCTATGCCTAATTTAAAATGCTATAGAAAAACTCAACTCTTTCTTCTTGATATTTTATAGTGTTAGAGGTTTTCCCCAAACACAGCAAAGTTTACAAATCCACTGATTGTGCATCCAGTCAATATTACATCCTTAGACCAACTGCATTTCCCTACATGATTTTAAGTCTATCTTCAGGACTTCTAAACAAAGTAAAAAGCACACACTTTCTTCACATTTCCATCCATAAAATGCAGCACAAATCTCACTACATTTACTCAGGGGAAAAAGAAAGAGACATCTCCATGCTCTAGGAACCATTGACAGAACATATTGCAATCTTTTCATTAAGTTCACACAAAATGAGGATTTAACGCATGGGCAAAACAGCCCATCCCTAGAGGTTCCGTTGCCCATAATCCCACCTTGAAAATAGCTCCATATTAATTGTTGCAGCCAAGTGGACACGGAGTTTTACTGCTCGGCACTCCCACTTCACAGATAACTAACTGCAATTCTGGAAGCCTTTGGTTTTCATTTTCTAACACAGCCTTATTCAAGCAAATATTTTACATGTTCCTTTAAACCCAGAAAATCCATATGGATCAAGCTAAACATTAATGTCTTTGCTGTATTTTGATTTTAACTGTGTGACTTTTAGAATATTTATAAGGACATATCGTTGTAAGTATATATACCACATATAAATATATGTATGTACTCTGCTTTAAAATTTGACATCTGAAAATTCATATTTCATAAACTGATAAATTGCAAATCGGTCATCCACATTACTAAAGAACCAGCTGAAGCCTCCTTTAAGTAACCATATCCCTAGTTAATTTAAAATATGATTCAATTTATAAGTATTTTCTTTTCACTTCACTCCTGGGATGCATTTATTGTTTAAAGTGAGGTGCACCTGGATGAAATGAACGTTTAGAAATTCTGGCTTACCTTTCCCATTTCTGTGCCCCAGACTGGTAACTGTTGCAAGTCTTACTTTATATAAAATTATGTAGTTCAGCTTTTTAATAATCCCAGAATGAGGGATTTCCCTAAATAGCCATCGGGACATGTTTTACCCTTATTTCCTTAAAACAAAGAAAACAGAATTTCCTAGATAGTAAATCCCTCACTACCCATAATTCCACCTTACACATCAGAAGCGCTCAATTGTTTCGGGGTACTGTACGCCGTTGGAGGCTCTGGCATGGTTAAAAAAAAAAAAAAATCCTGGCACATAAACAGCCAGTAGGACTAACGTGCCAATTTTGAATTGTTCACTGTTTTTATTATAGGTTCTAGGTTTCAGATGAACAGGAGCCTCCTACTGCCTTTATAGCAGGATATTAAATTGCAGCCTCTGGCAGGCAGCACCTGCCCTCTTCCCGGCATGCTCTCGTCAGCCCTTGGCCATGTGATACTGTAATGTAATGTATATTTTGTGTTTTGAGCTACAAGGGGGTTTAAACATTTGGGAACACAATCTCTCCCTGAAGGTAGGCAACCCATAGTGCCAGGTCTTGATAAAAGCTCCACACAACTAAAATTTAGTGTGTATGGAAGGTCCTGCCTTCCACAGCGTGTTTTGAGTGGTGAAACAACACAAAATCTTAGGAGCGTCTTCGACAAATGTATATAAGAGCTCATTCCCTTTGTATGGAATTACTTGAAATCCCTCTCACTCTGGCAGTTTATTAAACTGACCACACGGTATGATTGCCTATTGTGTAGAGAATTTATCATGTGTATGTGCGCTGATCCCCTGTCTGAGCTCTATAAGGGAACCAGTTTATTCTCCTCTAAATTTGAAAGTAGAGGTATTTAAAATATTAACCACTAGATACACTACCCATCTTTAGGATTTATCTATAGATATTCAATCAGATTTTTAAAAAACTGGAACAAGTAAGGCAAACTGAAATTTAAATGTCAATTCAGGGGGTGCAAGGGTGGCTCAGTTGGTTAAGCCGCTGACTATTGATTTCTGTTCAGGTCATGATCTCAGGGTCCTGGGATCGAGCCCCGCTTCTGGCTCCGAGCTGGGCACAGAGTCTGCTTGAGGATTTTTTTCTTGTGCTCTCCCTCTGCCCCTGCCCTCTCTTGTGCACGTGCATGCTCTCTCAAATAAATCTTTTAAAAAATAAATTTCACTGCAGAACAATGTTTGTCTGTTATTAAAATAAAAGGCACAACTCAAAAATAAAATAAAAGACATACTGTAATATCCTTAGTTTTGGTATTTTCAGTATCTGAAGTTCATTTTTACAGCATTCCTCTCAAGGTTCGGTCTTCCAGAGTCGCCCAGCTGAGCTTACAACTTATTACTCAGGTAAAAATGGCAATTAAATCTCCTAGTACGCAACTGCAGAACTATGGATGGCTTCTTTAAAGGTAATCTATTTAACCTTTACTTAATTAAATCACAAAACACAGCATCATAGGATTAGAATAGCTCTTAAAGTTCTCCAGCCCAATCACACATTGATACTTTAATCTCTTCTAGAACATTCTTGCCAAACTGATTTTCATAGATGCACCTCAACTTACCCCAAGATTGGTTTCCTATTCAACACACCAAACAATGCCCTCCCATCTTCACAGTGCTGAGTAACCCACTCAGGATTGTAACATTTTCTGAACCAGGGAATAGGTCACTACAGGGTCTCTTACTGACTCACTGTTTTAAATACATGATGTGAGCCTTTAGCAATTGGGCTCTTGTGTCTGACTTGTTCAGTGTCTACTACAGATAAGGTTCAGATACCGCAAGTCAATAATTGAAATTTGAAATGGCCTAAAAGGCAGTGGTATGGTGAAATAGGTTCCTATCTGCAATGATGGTTTGGTAATGAAGTGATGGTCCAAGTTAAGTGATATCCCTCTGGTAGCTTGAAATCAGTTTTGGTGGGAGAATTTACACCACAGAAATTGGCAAGTGGTTTAAATTGTCATCCAAAGGAGTTGTGCATAATTTAATATGAAAGAGGACAACAGGTAGAATGCATGCCGGATATGCTGCTTTAAAGAAACAAAATATGTTACAAAAGTTCTGGCTTTTTACAATAATTACTATGGTAATGTCAATAACTATGGAAAAATGAAAGAACCTTAAGCTAGAGACTATTTTAAAAGCATCCTTTCTTAACAAATGACTTGTTTCTTTTGGGGTCAGTTCTTAAACTTCTTTGCGAAACTTGCAAATTCACTTAGGTGACTTGCAGAAAACCACTATACTTAGCGAACATGGAATACGATGGAATCACTGCATGGTTTTTGATAACTGATCCACGAACCGAAAATCTCTGAGGTGACTTGTGGAAGCATTATACAAAGTAATAATAACCATTTTTTTAAAAAAATCTGTGATTACATATGGATGTGATAATCTGTAGCAGCACTATCAGATAAATAATACATATTTAAAAAATTTCTGTAATTACATGTTTACCCGATAGGCCAGAACGACTCTGTCCCAAGGAGCTGTTACAGACTGAGTAAATAATACATGTTTTAAAGTCCATAATTACATATGTAAACGATAGACTATCGAGTAAATAATGCACATTTTAAAAAGTCCATAATTACATATTTACATGATAGTCTGTAAATTCTGTAATTACTTATTTACACAATAGACCATAACAGCTGTTACAGTCTATTATGTTAACTCTCATAGAATTATATTATGGATTTTTTAAAACACCATAAAGAACCTAAGGAATGGAATGATAGAAATGAAATAAAATATAAACTCATAGTTACTATAGCTCTCTCAAAAGAGGACTATTTCAAGTTCAGGTAAAACTCATGACTGATACTTTTAATTGAAACTACAGACTTAAAATTTATTTGCCAAAATATAAGTTAGGCATCACAGGGCGAGGAATAACTAGGTAGTGTGATATTAGGTCATTTTTTTCCACTATTTCCATGGATAGAACTATTCCTGGTGGCATAAATAAAGCACTGTATGTAACTTTTATGTTAGTTAGTCTTCTCATAAAATTACAGTGAAGCACAATCATTAGATTTGTATTTATGGTCTTCATTTATTCTTTAAATATAGAATATCCTTTAGTTTGTACATACTAGTATGATGTTTGGGAGTGTGTACATAGGTTATACATAATGATAACATATGCATTTGTAGGTTTTCAATTGCTTTCTTATCTTTTAAGTCCTTTCACGGATTAAGGACTCACACAGTGCATTTTAAATCTCAACTTCTGAATTTGTTCTTAAGTTAAATACAAGATCAATGCAACTAAATGAGACTTCTGTCCATAATTACTACTAAGGAGCAAGGCTAAATCAATCAAGTGAGAATCTGTCATTTAGTGCTGTTGGACCATATATTCTTAGTAATAAAACACAGTATGGGAGAAACCTTTGATCCTATTTGTAAGGTATTATTCTGTAAGATATTTGACAGCTTGAAATAAGTGAGTGCTTGATTTTCAGAGAGCTGTTGTACAAAAATAAATCTTCACTTTTCATAAAATTTATTTTCACTTCATATTTGAGCTACAAACTCCTGACATTTCTCAGCAACATCCATCGATGAAGTTATTTAAGCCAGTGGCTTTCAAATTTCTTTGAATGCAACTCTTCGTAAGAAATAATTTACATTAAGGCCTAGTACATCCATACAAAACCTTCACAAAACCACATACACCCTTAACAAATGTAATGCATTCTGATATTATCTACTCCACTGTGTTTTATTTTATTTTGTAAAAAATGCTGATTGTGACTCACCAAATTGATTTCATGATCCACAGACGGGTCACGACCTGCAATTTGAAAAACACGGATTCAGACAATGCTTTTTTATTGCTAGGGCACACATGGCTTTCTTACTTTATAATAGGTAGATAAAATCTGGTTATATTTGGAATGGAAGCATTCTACTGGTGGATTACAGTGTAGTCTAATGAAAGTTGACTCATTATTTATGAGTGTAGAAATATATAATAAAGATATGAAGTTTTCTCATCTTTGTCTCTAGGGTTAAAGATCTTGAAATAGAGCATCCTAGAGTACATTATTCAAGAGTTTTGGTTATTACAGAAACTATAGAAATTATTTAATGGGAGCTCTGCAGAGAGACACAACAGACTTCTGACTCAGAATGTCCTGCTTGAGAAGGGATTCATTTTGTGGGCATTGTTTTTTATTTTTCTTTTAAGATTTTGTTCATTTATTTTAGAGTGAGAAAGAGTGAGAGAGTGAGAGAGTGTACATGCATGCACAACTGCGGGAAGGGGCAGAAGGAGAGGGAGAGAATCTCACGCAGACTTCCCGCTGAGCATGGAGCCCAACGCAGGGCTTGATCTCACCACCTCGAGATCATGACCTGAGCCGAAACCAAAAGTCGGAAGCTCAAACAACTGAGCCACCCAAGTGCATCTTGGGGGCATTGTTGATGGTCCCAGTGAAGATTTGGAAGCAGAAAAGGAAATACTACCATAAATGTGACAAGGGATCAGAGAGATTTTCATCTTTTGATGGTAAGAAAGTCCTTCAATAATGAAATTTCCTAGGGTATTTAAATGTATCAGAATTCTAATTAGTGAATTTGAAATTAGGATCCCAAATGAAAAACTCACCACTATTAATCGGTAAGTAAAGGTAAATATTTCACAAATTGTCATTATTTTATTCTCCTTTTAGGCCAATGATCACTGAAATACAGTATGCTCAGATTTTGTTGTGGAATATAGAGAAGAAAAAGTGTTCAAGAAGCCATGCTTTTGATTATGTAATGGAAGGTGTAAAATGGGTAAATATTCACCAGACACGAATATCTAAAATTGGTATGGTCTACTGGTCTCTACCTTGTCAATACTTTACACATTAGAGAAATGAGAATGAAGGAAATTTGTTAAGTATTCCTCAATGATCTCTCTAATTTTCATGATTTTGGATAAGCTCAATAGGTAAAGACCTTCAGACCACAAATATATATTTGTAAATTCAGTCCTAATCTCAAATATGCATCATGTCAAATACGATAGCTTTCGAACAATTCTCTGTGCCTTATTTGCTTTTTCTCCTACATTGCTTAGAGTACAGCCTTCCATCCACCCAGACTCTCAGACTGGAGAGCTGCTGGTTGTCCTTACCCTGTCGCCCTTTCTTCTCCCTGATCAGTCAAGACCATGTCTTTTATGGTCTATTTCCTAAACAGATTTCGAACTTTCCCTTCCTTTCCATCCCCACTGCCATTTTCTATGTTCAGACCCTCGTTATTTGTTATCTTAGTTCCTTTAAGCCTCTGGAAGAATCTTCCTGCCTCCAGACCACTTCTATCACTTCATCTTTGGCACTGCTGCCGGGCCAGTTGTTCTAAAAATCAGATCCTGATCATGCCTGCCTTTTGCTGAAGATTTCCCCTTCCCTTTGCTTTCTCTGACTGGTCTTGTCCATCCTTCCAAAAACAGTAGTAGAGATGCCCTAGCTCCGTGATGGGGTCAGAGCATCTTCACCCTGGGTGGCCACTGCACCTTGGGCCTGGCTCTATCTGAGCATGGTCAAACTGTTCTACTGCATGTTTGTCTCTCTTCCTCATAAAATTTTTAATTTCTTAGAACGTGATGACTATTATCTTTTTGCCAAGAAATATGAAGTGCTCAATAAATACCCATGAAATGATTAGATGGAAGAACCAGTGTCTTAAACAGTAATGTCCAATTCAGGCTGGTATTTTTCAATTAGATTTATAAGCGGAGTTTAATCTCCTCAATGGCAACTAAAGAAAGTAGAAATAAGGGACGCAGGAAATAGGAGTCACTTCTTAGAGATGGAATTTTCCCTCCAGATTACAGATTCATTTAGGAACTGTATCAGCCTAGAACCCAGACTCTGACATTGTATTTTTGAGAGATTGAAATCTGCTCCCATCCTGGATTTTTTTATATGTACACGTAAATTATTTCCACATTGCATGTAGCAGCTTTCTTGAACTCTGTACCCAAACTGGATGTTGCATTTTAAAAACCTGAATCACTTTATTTAAAAAGAAAATTTCTTTAGCTGTATTCTATAGCTAGGAATGGAGATCATTGTGGGTACTTTTTTCCGGAAGGAATTTCCCTCTTGCTATATTGAAGTTTCGGAAATTTGTGATTTAGTAGCAAATGATTGCATCACTTGGCTATTGTAATGCCAATATGTATGTATTGGAGAAGTTATTTATATGCATGTGTTTTTATTATAATGGAATTTGAAGACAGAGATAGATTTCTTCCCTGCAGTGTTAACTACAGTAAGGGTTAGCATTATAGAATGTCATTCAACTGGCTCTTATAATAATAAATATTTCCATGACAAAACCTACTATGAACCTGAATTCTCCAGAAATCTCTCTTTCCCTTGGCTACTATTTTACCTCAAGGAGAAAGCAGAGAAAATGGTGAAGCAGATTACTTCTAGAAACCTGTTGGCAATTAAATAAAACTCATATATATGAAGAACCTCTTTTTCTTTACATTATTCTGCCATCAGTTAAGCAGTATGTAGATTTTTTTTCTCTTCTTATTCAAAGTTGATGCTCTTGGTGGTGCTATTGTCCATTCATAAATACGCCTTGAAATACAGGGTATGTGCCAGAGATATTGATAGGCTAGATTCTTTGTCTATTAACCATTTAGTCATTTAAAAATATCACTGAGCATTCCTTGTTGGAAATGTAAGCACAAACGCAAATCCTGGCTTCAAGGAGTGTGTAGTCTAGAAACGGTGATAAGATGTATACATAATTATAACAAAATTTAAAAGTTGCTATGTTAAAGGAATCCAACTACTTCTTACCAGCTCCACTGTCTTCCTGGAGTCTGAGTCACCATCATATTCTACTTAGGTAACCACCAGGGTCTGCTAATTGTTTTCCCTACTCCCATCTGACCCCCTCCAAGCTATTCTCAACAGCCAGAGGGTCCTTTTGAACAGGAAGTCAGATCATGTCACTCCTCAGCTCAAACCTCTGTAATGGCCCCCATTTCACTGTCATAATCTGCCCCCTCAAGCTCCACACCATCAACTTCTGACCCCATCTCCTACTACTCTTCCCCTCCCTCAGGCCACTCTGGTCTCTTTCCTGGTCCTGAAAAAGGTCAGGTGTATATCTTCTAACTCTTTCTATTGGCTCCTTCTGCTGCTTGGAATGCTCTCCGCCACCAACCACATAGCTAATTCCTTCCCTCCAAGTCCTCAGGTTTGCTAAGATATCGCCTTAGTAAGGCCAACCTTAACCTCTATTTTAATCACTGGAGTCCCCTACACCCCCTTCCTCTGCTGTACATTTCATTTTACCAAGGAATCGATCCCCTTCTAAATACTAGGTGATTATTTGTTTATGATGTCTATGGTTTGGGGTCTGTACCACATTAGAATCTCAGCTCCATAAGGCAGGGAGCTTTGTTTTGTTCACTAATGCATCTGAAGCACCTAGGAGAGTGCCAGTCCCTAATAAGCACTCAATGAATAGTAGTTGAATAAATGAAAAAATAATGAGTAAGATTGACAGAATATTATTTATAGGTGAAAGAGATTTATTCTAAGAGGAAGGGATCAGAAAGGTCTCACTGAAGGTTTATTGGAGCTGAATTTTTTTTTTTTAAGATTTTACTTATTTGACAGAGAGAGAGAGAGCACAAGTAGGCAGAGAGGCAAGCAGAGGGAGAGGGAAAAGCAGGCTCCCCGCTGAGCAGGAAACCCGACCATGCGCCGGGCTCGATCCCAGCACTCTGGGATCATGACCTGAGCCGAAGGCAGACGCTTAACAACTGAGCCACCCAGGCACCCTGGAGCTGGATCTTGATAGAGGAGTAAAATTTGGATACATGCAAATACATTTAGGTAAAATGCTCTTATTCATTGTTTTAATATTGTTTTGTAATTCTTATAATACTGCTGTTAAAGTCAGTAAGAGTCACACTGAAGAAAGAATAAAGTACATGTAGAAATAGGAAAACTGCTGTAAGGTTCTTTTTGGTAGGAGAGTATACTTTTCACCTGGGTAATGGCTCATTTCATTTCGTGATCTATTCTCTCCAGACCAAAAGGAAAAATAAAGGAAAAATCATTGCAGCAATCACATTGAGTCTATCATTTTCCTCTCTCCCTTTCAGAATGATCTCAGAGACCTGATGTCCTCAGAGCCTACTTGTTTTTAACTAAACATTCATTAAATCCAACATATGCTTTAAAAAAATCTGTCATTCCGATGTTTTGCCATTTAACTTTTTCTCTTTGACAGATTTAGAGGGAAAAAAGCTACATAGATATTAACATCAGATGATTAACTAGTGTAATATAACGCTAACAATATAGTTTAGAGAAGATTCGTAAATTGAAACGTCTGCATGGTTTCTGCCTTCTTTTATTTCTTACTTAAACTGCTCAAAATGAAGCTTTTACTCTAACACCAAACACTGAGCTCACAAGTTCAATACTAAAATGACTGGAGGCCATGCTGAAAATTAAGCCACAAAGAACTAAGAAAGAGCGTGAACTACAATTCCAAGCAATGCTTTGTTCATCTGGCAAGAGACTGTTGCTACAGCGCTGGTTGTCTCTGCACGCTCGCCTCTTGTTCTTTCTTGACCACACTCCAGCCAAGCTTTTAGAGTTGTCACTCTACTAAAATTTCCAGTGCTCATCTTTGATATCACAACAGCGTCTGATACACTTGAAACACTTTCTGGGCTAGTACTCCTGGACATCACACCTCTGGTGCCCTCCTACCTCATTGTGTCTCCAAGTTTTCTTTGCTGGATCCTCCTTGTTGCCACCTCAAAATATCGGTGTGTTCCGGGGCTCAGTCTTCATTCGTCTGTTTGTGGATCATCACTCACTCATGAAGCAATTTGCCTTGGCACCTGTGGCTCAGATCCCACTATGTGCCAACGACCCCGAATGTTTACTCTAGCACCCGCCTCTCATCTGAGCTCTAGCTGTGCACCATTACCTAATAGGCAACTCAAAATTAACATGCTTAACACGGAACACTTGGTTTCCATTGAGCCTCACCTCTGCAAACCTCCCCCGGGGTTCCTCATCTCAGTCAACACCAGCACCTCACCACTTGTGGGTTGCTCAGTTCCCCAAATCCTTCCTTCATCCTCGACTCCTGTCTTTCTTTCAGACTGCACATCCAACCCTATCGACAATTTCTGCAGGCTCCACCTTCCAAGCATCTCCCCAAGCTGCCCCTTCTGCCCACTCTTTGTCTTCACTCTAGTCCTAGTCACCACCATCTCCTGGCTCTCCACCTGCATTAGCACCCTCCCTGGTTTTCCTGCTTCCACCATATCCCCTTATAGGGTATTGTAACCCAGCAAACTTGTGACATTTTCAGAGGGTAAATCAAATAATGGAACCTTTTCCAATGAGTTCCCTTCACACTTAAAATAACTCCAAAGACCTGTCATGGCGCACAAGCCCCATAAGATGGGACCTCTGATTCTTTCTCCACCCTCACTTGCTTATTTCTCCTCCTATCGCCGCCCCACCCCCCCGGCTGCATCCCCCTGGTTCCCTTGCAGCTCCGCAGGCCCCTTTCGGCCTTTATACTTGCTGCTCCCTCTTGCTGGAATGCCTTTCCCCCCTACAGGTATGCAGGTACATGACTTGCTCCCTTCCTCTATCCCCTCCTCTACCTCCAGCTCACCCCCTAGATAGAACATCCCTGCCCACCCTGTGGAAACCGGTACCCCCACACTACTCCTTACCAGCTTTGTTTCTCACCATACCGGTTACCACTTTGTTTTTTTTTTTTTTTTTTGGTATATTGTCTGTCTTGCTACAATCATATGAAGGCAAGGACTTACTTGTTGACTTCTCTATTCCCAGCATATGGTAGGCACTCAGTAATTTTTTGAGCAAATGAATAGTCGTTGAATAAATATAAATTATTTGTTAAGCCTGATCTTATTTATTTTTTTAAAGACTTATTTATTTATTTATTTGAGAGAGAGAGAATGTAGGGGAGGTGCAGAGGGAGAGGGAGAGAGAGAATCTCAAGCAGACTCTGTGCTGAGCACGGAGCCCGATGTGGGGCTCGATCCCATGGCCCGGAGATCACAACCCCACCCGAAACTAAGAGGGGGCTGCTTAACAGACTGAGCCACCTAGGCGATCCAAGCCTGATCTTATTTATTTTCTTACCTCCCTTGTTTTCTCTATTTCTACTTTCCTCATATTGTCGTATTTCAGCCACACTACATGCCCTATTGAAGGTGACTTTTAAAAAAAGTTATATTAACCGGAAAACAATACAGATGATCCAGAGAAACTGTGAAAATATTCCCTGGAAATTACACATCTCATCCCAGTCATACCCTCTGCCTGGCATGTGATCATTAGCTCAAGATAATTCAGATCCTGGCTGCAGTTTAAAAAAAAGTTTCCTTAGAGATACAAATTCCCATCAAGCCGAATACAAAAAGGCCACAAAGGAGAGAAATACAGACAGAAAGACAGAATATGAATATTTATCTCCTCCAGTGCCTTCTGAATAATTTCCATTCAGTCCATGAACCTTGTGGAAACTAGATCAGTTGTGTCATATTTTCCATGACCCAATTCAACCCATTGCCCTTAGGCTGGTCAGAACTGGAGCTAGATTTCTGATGGATGTTAATAGGAAGTTAACAGAAAATCATGGAGATAAAAAATAAAGTGAGAAATGAAAGCAAGATGGTAGGTCAGGGGTGAGCTGCCCAGGCATCTGTGTTCCAACAACCACAGAAGAGATTCCTGGGCCCCCAGCAGGTCTCCCCCATATTTCCACTTTACTTGAAGTCTTCTCACCTTCTTCCTGGGCTGGGTTCTGAGCTGATGGACAAGTAATATAGCACATTCTTTTGGTTTTGCTCCCCCAGATACAAATAAATCAGAACAACTAGAACAGTCATAGCTTTAGGGTCAATCTTTCCCCGATGTTTTGCTTATTCTTTGTGTGTATTTGCTATTAGGAAATTCTCATAGGAAAATTATAAATATTATCAAGTGGACCTTGATAAGTTCTAAAAAACTATTCCTTCCCTGGGGAGTCCTTTACCTGTTCAAAAGCAGGTGAGCCTATGGTCATTGGAACTGACCGTGAGTTTATCAGTGCACATGATTGCAAGCAGCCTGCTCAGTTATTTGTTATTTGATTAAGTAACTGTCTACACTTTTAAAACCAATCTTTATTTAATTTAAACTAATGTGAGGGGTTGGTGGAGAGGCCAGTCCAAGTTAGTGAAAACAAACTGTGAAATTTTTTACAAAATGGAATTTATTTTCACTCACAAAAACTTGCAGCTAATAATATTTTTCAAGGAGAGATCCTGCCAGATCAAAGAGATAAGAATTGGTTATTATCAGTACATTGTTTATATACAAATGATGATGCCCAAGGACTAAAAAAAAATTGTGTTGAATTAAGGAGATTAATGTACATGTTTTCCCTAAAATCCTATTTTGGGGGTTGATGTATGTTAATCTAAGCTATTTCTTAATATTTATAAGTTTAGAATTACAGTAGGCAAAGAGAATTTTTAAACTAAATATTTGAAAAACATGTTGGTTCATATAAAAAGTGGGGAGAAAATATTTGGAATTGAAACTATTTTAGAAAATCTGGGCCATGCCACTACAGTGACTGTAAAGCTTGTGGTTGATTATAGCCTGGGCATAACTTCTTCATGTCTGCAGGCATAGAAACTGAGGCCAAGGACATGATGTAGTTCAATTACAATAAAATTTCTGATATAGACAAAAGTAAGCTTGAATACAATTCACTCCAAATAGTAGTTAAAAATGTTTTATTTATTCAATCTCCCTATTTTGTAGCCCTATGTTTCACTTTGATATATTTGAAAACTTTTTCAGTCTTTCTTAGATATATATATCTATGGACTTATATAATACTTACATAACAGTTATACAGTGTTTGAAAAGTTATTCCATCTAGTTATTCATTTAGTTAGTACTAATTGATCATGATGCATTCACAATACTCTTAATTTTCATTCTTTTGTGTTGGGGATTTCTGTGTTCCCTTTCAAATTAAATGTTTTAGCCTCATTACATTTGTGGTCATTCTTTGTTGTTGTTTAAATGAACATATAACATTTAAAATTAATTAAACACTCTTTTTTTAGATGTTTTCTATTGTAATCAGATTAAACTGAAGAGGATAAAATGAGATTCAGTTTGAAACAACCGCAACCCATGACTACAATAAGGTCTAAATTCATGTTTGAATGAGTATATTTCATCAGTATTTTCATAAGTTCCATACATGATTCCTTTATTTAACATATTTTCAATGAATTACGCCTAATAATCATGTGTTCAAAACCTAACTGAAGTCAACACGAAGATGTTTGGGGACCTCACATCCATTTTCTAATATTTAGTTTTCTGGCACTTCCTAAACTTGGGGGAATTTTGCATTGTACAAGCCGTGAAGAAAATTTGAATGTTAAAACAATTGTTCTTTTTCTTTTATTTCCCTTACTTCTGTGGAAATTAAACAACCAAAAAAACCTTTAATTCAATACTGTATTATGCCTGAGGTTTTAAATACACAAAAGTCAGTAAAATAAAAGTGATAGTTCCTAGAGCAAGTATAATTCAGACATATTGCACGTATATATTAAAGCATAAAAGTTAACACCATATGTACAAAATACTACACGGGCTCATTTCTGTCACCACTGATAAATGCACAACTCCTATAGGAGCTGTGAGCTCTTATTAGCGCCAGGATTTGAGTCCCAGATATGAAAGAGGTTTTGGTACAGTTGTGGGAATACTGCTACATTTCTTCTGTAAATTTTAAATTTTAACCAGGAAACTATGGAAGTGAAAATTTCATTAGGGAAACAATTCTAAAACTTCTAATTTTTGTAACCACATATTTGCTTCTCTGTTATCAATTCATTAAGGTCTTTGCCATTTATGGTCTTTGTTGGTCGTTTATTAATTTTTTTCAACAAATATGTGTTAAGAACTTACTAGGAGCATAATACCTGAAATATCTGGGTCATCAGCTAGCCAGATGATAATCCCTGCCATTGTGTTGTTTACTTTCTGTGATGAAAGGCAGACAGCAAATATAACACATAAGTAAATTATGAAGTAGACTGAGAGGTGGAAAGTACAATAAAAAATGAAAAAAGAATAGGGCAAGGAGTGTAGGAGGTTGGTGGATAAGCAATATATTAAGTTGGGGAAGATGGGAGAAAAGACTGGAAGGTAGTAAGGGAGTCAGCCAGGTTCGTAAGTAGGAGAAGATGGTTCCAGGCAAAGCAAACAGTCGGAGCGAGGGCCCAAAGGCAGAAGCAGGTCTAGCATATTCAAGATGCAGCTGTATTGTGGCTGGAAGAGGATGAATGAGAGGCAGAGTCCTAGGAGATGGGGTCAGAAAGTTAACAGGAGGCTAGTTCATGAAGGGCCTGGAGGCCATTATCTGAGGTTTGACTATTACTCTGAGCAAATTAGGGTTCCCTCCTAGTGTTTTGAGCAGAGAAATGGCATGATCTGACTTTACTTTTAAAGGGTCATTCTGGCTTTTGTGTTGAGAGTAAACAATATGGGGAGGACTATGGTAAGAGTAAGGTACAGGGCCTTATTGGAGTCTCTTAGGATAATCCAGACTATAGATTTGAACAAGGCTAGCAGCAGTACAATAGGGTGAGAAACATCATGTTTTGGAACTAGTTTGAATATAGGACCAACAGGATTTCCTAACGGGTTGGGTGTGGAGTGTGAGAGTGAGAAGGTCATCAAAGATGGCTCCAAGGTTTTTTGCTTGAGCAACTCAAAGATGGTGTTGCCATCATCTTAGATGTATGATTGCTGGTGAAACAGGTTTGGAAAGAAAGATTGGAAGTTTGGCTTTGAACTTGTTGAATCTGAGATATCTTTTACATAGCCAAGTGGAGATGTAGTCAGTTGGACCTAAGACTGTGGAATTCAAGAGACAAGTCTGGGCTGGCAACATAGAGCCTCTTTGTGGTCTTTGAAGCCATGTCTGAATGTGGTCATCAAGGGAGTGAGTGTAGACGGAGAAGAGAATAGGGCCAATGACTGAGCTCTGGAGTACTCCAACATTAGAGGGTCAGAGGAAAGAGGGTGAACTAGCAAAAGAGACTGAGAAGAAATGACTAGTGAGAAAACTGGTCAGCCGGGTCAAACATTGCTGATAGATGAAGTAATATGAGGACAGGTCATTGACCACTAGATTTAGCAATGTGGTTGCCATTGGAGACTTGATAAGAGCAGTTTCGGTAGAGAGGTGGGGACAAAAGCTCGTGCATGACTCTTTTTATATATTTTGGTGAAAAGGGTAGCAAAAAAATGGGATGATAATTGGTGAAGGTAGTGAGGTCAAAATAGTGATAGGCTTGTAAGTATTTAACCACTGGTTCTCTGGGGGGAAAAAAATCAGTTCTGATTTGTAGCTTTTGCCAATTTCAGTAGTGTAAATAGCCCCATCGTGGCTGATTTCACTGAGTTGAAAGGAGATGGCTCTTGAAAGCTGGTATGAGCCAACCCTAGCACACCACTGGGTCAACAGAAATTCTGCTTTGTTTTAAGATGAAAAAAAAAAAACGGCTACTTTGTATATTCTGAAGGGGCTAATCCTGTAGATAGCTAAAAATTGCTGATGTAGTCAAGAAAGGAGTAAACTGCTGGATCAAATTTTCCAGAGTAGGTGAGAAGGAATGTGATCCGGTACACAAGTAGAAGGATTGGCTTTAGATATAGATATATATAGTTCATCTATATTAATAGTGGAAAAAGCCAGGGCGTATCGTGAAGACTCTGTAGATAGTTGTGGTGGAATAGTCTCTATGCTCATTTGCATGGAACAGAAACCCACTTAAAATAAAGTTAAAAAAATAGTGACATTTTGGAAGAATATAGTGGTAGCTCAGAATACCCAATGGGACTAATTGCAGTTGAGCCTCATGACAGGACTCATCTCTTCTTTCTTGAGTTTTGGAAATATTCTTTTCTACCTCTGGGGACTGCCTCTCTTTCCTCTGTTTTCACATGGCTCAAATTCAGCTTCCCTGTTCAAGCGCCCACCAGAGAGAGGCTAATTACAAATAAAGGGAATCTATTAGCTTAATTTATGTCACTCTCCACTGCTGGTTCTGTCAACTTAGATCAGAAGAAGGAGCCACTGACCAGTTAGCAAGGAAGATTTACTCTAAGGGGCTAGGGCAGGATCTCTAAGCAGGGTGGAGCTAAGGATGAAAAGGTGGACATCTCCAAAACAGTCACGAACAGTTTGGGGCAAGTATTGAATGGATGTACTTCTGTGTCATCCATTAACTTATTTTCATTTTTTCATTTGTGTATTTATTCAACAATTAATTATTAAAGATCTGTTATGTGCCAAGCATTGTGGTATGCAAGGGAGATGTGAAGATGAATAAGAATGATCCTGCTCCCTATCCTAAAAGTGTTTCCATTTTTTCTAAGATGTTTATAGTCTTCATCATGATGGTGGTGACAGTGTTGGCTGATTATGTCTTAAGGACCAAATGTTGAGAACATTTTGTATTATTTACTATATTAGTGTTAGTAATTAGCTCAAAAGTATCATGTACCACAAGGCATTGTTAAAAAAATCATTTATTGCCATTTTAATCTCCTATTAAAAATGAATTATTTTTGGTAAATTTTTTATACTTTATGTTTCATAGATCATTTAGTCTTTGGGAGAAAAGGAGCATGGATTAATTACTTTCATATACTGAAAAAGATATATTACCTCATGCTGATGTTTGAGATAATTCGTTTGTCTTCCAAATTATTTTTTGAATCATATAATATATATGACATTGTTAAAGACTTAAACATTACAGAAGGGAATAAAATGAAAGTTAAGATTTCCCTGCCTGAGATCTTCCCCCTCTTAAAACTCCCAGTCTCACTTCCCAGAAAGAAATACTACCAATCATTTCATATGTAGGCTTTGGGAAATTTTTAATGTGTATTTAACATATTCATACACACAGAGACATGGTCTTATCTTATGCTCCAAAAGTACTTGATGCTTGTTCTTTGAAATTCCCTGCATGTATTTCTTCTTTAAGAATATTTATGGCATTGGGCTAAGAAATAATTTGAATCCCAAGGACTAACTTTCTCCCCTGAACAGATCTGAGATGGGAACTCTAGGTTAACTATATCTTTGCTTGTAAAATTAATCCCATTTTCTGAACTGTGTTTCAGAGAAATTGTGTGATTTGATCATGGTCACATAATTAGCAAATGGCACAGGTGAGATTCAAACCCACACCCTTATTGTACTGGACTCTACTGTCCCCTAAATGATCTTGACTCTTAATCATATATAATTATGTTCCTTTTTCATGACTTTCAAAAAGCATTTCTTTTTCCATGCTTTTACAGACCTTGCTATGATACCTGCTGGTAATGGAGGTGCCATGTCTGAAATGGTATGTTCTCCATGGTAATGAAATAACCACAAGTTTACTTCTTTGAATTGAAAAATTTTCATGTTTCTGTGAACTCAGAACATTTTGCAGTTTTGACTCTTGGAGCTGATTAACTTTTTTAAAAATGTACTGGGGCTATTTTCCTGAAGGATAATTTTTCTTATGGTCTTTGGTTGCCAGACTTGGTTGACAGATTCTCTTTCCTACCTCCCTTTAAGAACAACAGGTAACCACCTTGGGAAGAAGGAATGCATATTTTTAAGCATCTTTAAGGCCAAATATTCTGGTGAATAATTTCGTTGTTGGCTGAATACTTGAGCCTCAGCTTTGATATGTGTGTTCCCTTTAAGAAAACAGTATCCCCTATTTTTAAGGTTGGAAAATATATCCTTAATTTTTTCATATGAAATGATTGGTAGTATTTCTTTCTGGGAAGTGAGACTGGGAGTTTTAAGAGGGGGAAGATCTCAGGCAGGGAAATTTTAACTTTCATTTTATTCCCTTCTGTAGAATTCTACAATTCTAATTGCAGATAGAAAAAAGAATGGATGGGCAGAGCTCTTTTTAGTATTTTAAAAATTGGACCTTTTCTGTTTCAGTCTGTAGACTATAGGAATCTTTAAAGCCCGTTTTCAGTAAATGAGCATTGTTTTTAAGGCCATTATGACCATATATCACATTCTTGTACTATCTGTTTGTATTATAGTTTTGTTTGTTTGTTTTTAGATAGGATCCTGAGAAAGTTTTCTTTTTTTTTTTTAAGATTTTATTTATTTATTTGACAGAAAGAGAAAGACAGTGAGAGAGGGAACACAAGCAGAGGGAGTGGGAGAGGGAGAATCAGGCTTTCTGCAGAGCAGGGAGCCCAATGTGGGGCTCAATCCCAGGACTCCAGGATCATGACCTGAGCTGAAGGCAGACTCTTAATGACTGAGCCACCCAGGTGCCCCCTGAGAAAGTTTTCTTTTGGAAACTTCAGTCACCTACATGCTAAAGAAAATGCACCTCTCTTAATCACTGAGATATTACTTTGGGGCTATAAAAAAATGAAACCAATGTCATCAATGATATGGGAAGTGAAAAATATCCATTAGGTAATACGGAGAATGAACAGTGTCAATTTTGCCAATTGCCCACGCATTCATTTCCTCTCTCCTTAGCCAACGTGCTTACTGCTCTATCTTTCCAGCAAGTCAATGACATCTACTGAGAGCCCACCACATGTTAAATAGCCATGTAAGTGTTGAGGGTAGATACAAAAGAACTAGACAATAAGGATAATTCTCTGGAGGAATGTATAATCTAGTTTCCTTTCTTCCCCTTGCTTTTCCCACTCAATCTCTTTCTTTGTTTTTTTTTTCCATTTAATTTCTCATTCTACGGGGTCTTCAAACATCTATCCCATGGCTACCCTGTTCTTTTTTTCCTTCGTGCACTCTCTATTCCACTCGGGGACACCATTCAGGAATTTTGGTTTCTAACATTTTTTTTTTACATAGGTCATATGGTATATGACTATGAAAAGTAAGATAATAAATATTGTAAAGATAATTTTATAGGTGCTCACAACACCCAGATATAAATATATCTGTGTGTGTGTGTGTGTGTGTGTGTGTGTGTGTGTGTGTATACACATATATATGTAAAATCCTGTAGGCCTAGGATGGGTATGTACTTCAACAACTGTATTCAACATATGTATTCAACAATACACATTTATATATAATCTATTAAAATGATCAAATTGAGTGGTATTACTGATTAAACACACATAGTTGTTTATATATTTATTCTTAGTCATTTTAATTATAGTTAATTTTAGGGAATAATTGTAATAATATTTGACAACTTTAGTTAGACTTCTCTCAAAAGTGCTGGGTCAACACAGGTGAATAACACTGAAAATACCCCATCTGTATTTACAAACCTGGAGGAATTACTGCTAAGACTTTGTCTACACTTAGTATTTCCAGTATCCTATCTCCATTTTTTACCACTGGAATTCTATAAATCTGTTTTTGGTGATGGAGGGAAAGGCTAATGTTAAATAAGATAATATATATCTTTTGCAAATATTCTGAGCGGCTTAATAATGTCCTAGATTAAGAGAATATATACCCAAAGCAAAGAATATAAAAATGTCTCTCTCTCTTTCTCATTTTCTCAGTGGGGAAGAAGCAGAAAGGACTGAAGGGGTGGGATGACAACTAGACAAACGGAAAGATTTGCAACACCACATTAAAGGCCTCCCCTTGTGTGTTTGTGTATCTGCCTATTCGATTTAGTTCTATGACACTGTACTAGCTAGTGGTGCAAGAGAGGCAGTCGTCAGAAAATAAATATAATTAATTATAATTTAATCAATTTGCAAATTTACTGTGGTTAAGAGAAACAGAGCCACTATAAATCTACTCAAAACAAACACCCTAGATATCAGAAGACATCTACTGCTTAGAAATATGTATTAATAAATGCCATGCAGTGTTTCCTGCTACATGCAAAAAGTCTGTGCTACCAACCCATCAGAGGAGTAGCCACGTACTTGACGTGTTGTCAACCTAATGTAAAAAAGGAAAATGCTTAACATTCAAGAAAGAAAAGTCTTGAAATTTTAAAACAATTAGAAAAAGAGGAAGTGTTCAACAACTTGCATTATAGTTTTAATAGAGGAAGAAGTTTTTTTTTTAATTTGAAAAATAAAACTATAAGTTGATTTTTTTGAGTCTTGGTTAAGTTCTTCAAGTAGATTGAAAAACAAAGAGATAAAGCCCTAAAGCCACGAGAAGGCATTCTTTCCTGGTGACCTTGGCAAAGCAGTGCTGGGCTCTTGTCAGTCAGGAGGGGGCACAAGGAATGCCTGAATTAGTGTTAATCTGGATTGATAAGGCAAAATCTTTGATGATTTCAGAATGGAAGGTAACTTTGATGGAGGTTCTAGTTGGCTAGCCTGATCCAAACACCACCATGGGATTCGTGTTTAACAAGTTGATGCGTTGGAGCCAGGGCTCGTGACATTGAAGTGAGAGTGTTTCGAGAAGAGGAGATAAGAGTCATGATCTGCAGGAGGGACTGGCTAGCAAAAACAAGACCAAATTAGACCATCCTCATATTGGACATATTTTGGGGGGCAATCACTCTATTTTGGTGCACATCATTTCAGATGTTAAAATACATCCAGAAAGTCAAAATTTTATGAACACACTCATGCCCGGTTTTCACATGAATAAAAATGTATTTCATTTCTACATTTCAGTATATGTATATATTTATATATTCATATGTAAACATATTAACGTATCAACCTCATCTTTTGAAAAAAAAGTAGTTGCATGTATTCCATTGTCTAAATGCATCATAATTAAATTAGCCAATTGGATGTAATTTTAACTCAGTTTACATTGACTCCATTTAAAACATGTTTTTATTAGCTTTGTCTTAATCATGATTTTGGTGATCTATGGCCTCCCTCTTTCCATTATCCTGATTAACTGGAAACTGACTACATATTATTAGGAAATTTCATGAAAAAGCAGCATTTAAAATTAACTTCAAAGGTAAACCAAAACTCAAAAGACCTGGATTCTATTTTAGCTTCAGGACTTGGACATCATGTGAATTAATAAAAACAATTTTACACTAATAGTAGTAAATATCTGATGATATGTGGTTATAGATTTGTCCTGTGAGTTTGCTATAAATTTTTAAAGGAATACAGAGAAATGTTGGTTGATAGCAACCCTAACAAAATATTTCTAGGAGATAGAATCAGGACTCCACACAGACTGACCATTGGTTTAAACCTGAGAAACATTTCTAGTGGCTACATACTTTTATATTAATGAAAAGGAAGGAAATTGTCTTATGAGATGGTTAGAAATTTTCGTTTTTGTCCTCCTGTCTGAATTTTTTTCTTGTTGGGCCATGCACTAGGCTATGATTTCGCCTCCTTATGAGTTCCCTGGTATAGCCTATAGCTTTACAGAAATTTCCAAAACTTACTTCCCTTTGAAAGTTCCTTCACTATCTTTGATTTCTTTAGATCTCTTCTCCTGCAATTGTATGTTTGTTAGTGTTGAGCTTTCTTATATTAATTTCCTTTCCACAGTTCAGTGAATTCTGAAACATCGATTACTTCTAGATACTCTGTCCACTGTTTACAGTTTTGTGTGCAATTTTTTTTCTCTAGATGACACTCAAGGATAGGAGCCCCAGCAAGGTTTTCCCATTCCGTCATTATTTTTATTCGAGAGACTGCATTTAGTTAAATTTAGTTAATTTGAAAATTTGTAATAGTCTTTATCACCTGATATCTCCCCTAGCTTTTGTATTATAGAATGAAAGGCATCAAATGTATGTCTATCTGAACCTCTGTCTTCATGCACACACACGTATACATTCTGTCTGCATACATATATGCATAGATAGATATGATTCAGTTTCTCTTTCTTTGCTTTGGATGACATCTGTTGTGTGCTGTCCTATGGCAATATGCAAGTTCAACTTTCATTTAGAGGATTAAGGTTTATTTTTTCTCCCTAGCATATGTTTATTTAGTTCCTTTCCCCATTAGCAAATTATATACAAACCCAACTTCTGTAAGCAAACCAGTTTCAAGAAACCAGGGATTTAAAAAAATTATTAAATTACATGTTTGGAGCTTTGAAAATGAGACATATTATTTTTCAAAGCCTCCCATTTTGGTGTGCTCTAGTAAGTATTACAATATAGTTGTGGATTTTATATACATTTTAAAGCTCCGATTCATAATGTAGATTGTAATTTAATAGGAAATTTAATTGTGTTAGAGGAGATACTAAATATTTGATAGGTGTTCTGAAGACAAATGTTGTGTGCTTAGAAGAGAGTCATAGTTTAGTAAAGATGAAGACAGAGCTGAATCCCCTGCCTATTAGCTGTGAGCTGAGTGGATTACAGAGGTGTATCCATTTCTTCAGGGAAGTCTAACTGGTACGATGTAATTTACTTTGGATTTTCAATATCTTTTGGTTACTTCATCTCCTAAAAGGATAACTTTGAAAGTAAATTGCAAAAGCAACCATATTAGACCCTTCTGATGAATTAGAAAAACAGATCAATATAAACTGAAGTGTATATTTTTCTAAATCAGTATTAACATGGCAACCAAGAAGTGATTTATATGCTTAAAATACAAATTAATCATCAACAGAGTTTTTACATCATACTTTGCAGTCAAAATATTCAGGAGTTGTAATTCAGAGAAAGGTAGTCTCAGCTCCCTGTGATCTAATGATCACAATATTTGGCCACCAGCACTGTGGGTAAAAACCTATGCACATGGAAACATTCAGATTTGACCAATTGTAATCAATCCAGTAATTATTAGGAATACTTAATCCACCCCTGTAAACTGAAAGGCATTTTCTTAGGCACCCTAGATATCCCACTGTATGTAAGTGAGAGGGTGCCTCTCCCCCATAATCTTTCAGCTCTTGTCCTTTCTCCTGGGTGACAATTCTGTAATGTAAGCATCTATCTATTAAGAACTGAACTGAAACCTCCTTTCCATTTTGCATAGAACACTGGACAGCCATTAGAACAGAAACAATATTTCCTCCTTCCTGATGTGCAGGGGCTTTAAATTGGTGCCCTGAAGGTAAGAGTGCATAACTCATCACCTAGTACCCAGGCTGTAGGAGATTTTTTTTTTTTTTTAAACAGGTACAAGAACATGATTTTTCTTTACCAGTTTTTGGGAACATAGTCATTTAAAAAATATGTTATTAATATAATTGCTTATATAAATCATGATCTTTAAAATATTCTAATTTACATGGATCCATTTAAAATGATTATTTAAGTTCGGAGCAAAATGTGTATAGGTGAGTGTTGGGGGATGTGTGTGTGTGTGTGTGTGTGTGTAGTATTTCTGGATTTATTGTTATAGTGACTATTCCTATAAGGAAAGGGAAGTAAAGAATTAGAGCATTCGAATCAAAATCTTTATGATTTAGGTAAAAAAGCATTTATTGTGCATATGTTTTTCAGGTTGATATATGGTGGTTATGGCTACAAGTGTCTACTTCACTTTTCTGCAGCTCTGTTTTCATTATAGCATTTTTCATCTCCTGAGTAAAAACATTCAGCATTCCTCCAGTGTATGCACATTTGGCGGATTATCTTACAGAATCAGTCTGTGGCTCTAGTTTCTGTATCTATAGATGGGCAGACTGAAACAGCCAGTCTAACTGAATCACATACTATCTTTAAAGTTCCATGGTTCTATGAAATTTCAGACTAAAACTTCTGCTTTATTAATAATCTGAGATGAAGCTGCATTAAAATAATCTTTTTGAAGTTAGTATTGCATCTTCAAAAATATTTCAAAATCTTATAATGCCAAATCTTCCGCTTTACAATCTCCTGACAGGTAGGTAGCAGCACTACAAGCTGGAGATGTGGTCCTTTTGAACTTGGCCACACAGGCCTACAACCAGCACTTAAATACTTTACAAATTGAATCGCACTTGTGTTAGAAACTGATTGATAAAATAAATTACTGTATCTTGTAGGTTAGGATTTGAGTTCTGCAATTGTAGCTGTTACAAATTACCTGAAAACCTTTTTATATTACATTTCTTATGGCTGTATTTTACAATTGCTCTAATAAAAAATTCTATACAAAAATTGTTTGATATTAATAGCAATCATTAACAACTTGATAGATTCTTGTTAAGTATATTTGCAATACATTTAATCCTATTAAACTCAGCCTTGAGTTGTTTCTTCCAAATATTATAGGTCTTTATGAAGCTAGCAATATAAAGAAGAGATTTCAACCATTTTTGGCCAAAAATTAGGTTTAGCTTAATGGATCAATTTTTTTCATATTAAACTGCGTCTGACCACTGCCAAGTAATACATTCAGCATTGATCTTTGTCTCACTCTGCTGTAGCTTGCGTTCTCTTTATGTACATGAAAAATAAGGGGCCAGGAATGAAAACAATGCCTGTATAATACAAATATAGAATTTTTCTCAGACTTCCATTCGGTTTATCATTTCACTTTGTTATTAATGCCTTGCCTGCTGCTTTTCAGAAATGTGTTTTTAAAAAAGCACATTTATTTCCATAAAGAATGCTTTCTTCTGGTGTAATTATAAAAAACATACACCATATACTGGAGTACATCAATTGTTTCAGGAGCATGGACAAAATGTATGAGCCCTGTTCGCGTGTGCAAACAGCCTATTCTAAATGTGGAGCCCTCCAGGGACTTGACCCATTAACGCCAGTGATCTGAAATGTACTGGTTAGAACCGGGGCTCAATTTGAACGTATGTTTTTCTTTTAGTACAAGTAGAAAGTTAAATGAAAATGAAGCCAGAGTTTTAATAGACACAGTACTTGCATGTGCCAAATTTAAAGAGATGTCAGTGCTTCTTTGAAGTGCTCGGTCTCTGAGACAGTTTTAGTCGTAAGAGGAGCCCCCCAAACCTCCTCATACCACTGTTGCTCCTGCCTTTTTTCCTCCCCAATACATTCTGCATACCTCTCAGGAGAATCGTATTGCTACTGCTGGGAACTTCCCCTCTGCTTAAAAGTTTTCTCCGGTTCTTCACTGCGCGCAAGGGCAGAACTGAGACGCTACTCCTGGGCATTTAAAACTGGGGCATCGGTCTTCAGCCTGGCTCTTCTCCCTTGTCTTACACTTCCCCAGGACAAATCTGCGAGTCAAGTGTTTCCCAATACAGCTTGCACGCTTCTTTGCTCACACTCTTCCCCTGGTTAAAATTCCTTTCCACCCCCCTTTCTCCTTTCCACCCGCCCCATTTCTACCAATCCTTCCAGCCCCAATTTCACGCATGCATCATCCTTTGCTTCAAAAGGTGACCTGCTCTCCCGGCACAGAATGTGCTTTCGTGGAAACACAGACTTTGGAGTCAAACAAATTTTGTTGGAATATCCCACAGACTAGTTACGTGACACAGGACGATTTAGTGAAACTTCATTTAGCAATGTCGCCCCAGCTTTAAAGCGAAGATTGTAATAGTTCATTTTCTTCTGTTTGCCGAACAGTTCTCTTTTCTCTCTTCACTCATCTGTTCCCCCAAGTTCTTCTCGGTCCTTTTCTTTTGTACTGTTGCTGTCCCTGAAATATGGTGATCGTCCCCGCGTGTTTCCTCCGCAGCGTGGTTTCCAACAGACCTCCCCTTCAGATGGAAGCATCGTGTGTTTGTCAGGTTTGTCTGAAGGAGGTGTGGGTGCGGAGGAGGCATGCCCTCGGAGGACTCCCACAACTGGCAGATCAGGAGGCTTTATTTTGGCCTCGGAGCACTGCGAGCTCTATTTTCTCCTTCGCTGCTGGCGAGAAGGTGGAATATTACGTCCGGCTCCCTCACTGGGCTTACTTACCAGCCATATCACCCACTTTCTTTGGAAAGGCAATCTTAGGTTTTCTCTTGGGGGAAAACTATGGTTTAATACTGTTCATTTGACACACTGGAGGAGAATGGGGAGAAAGTTCGCCGAGGTGCGGCTGTGCAGAACGGAATTCAGGTCCCTCCCTGCAGCAGCCCCACAGCTCACTCCCCCTCTTTGAGCTTGTTGACTCAAGTTGGGCTCCTCTTACCTCTGATGGGTTGGGCTGCGGTTTTCCTTCTGGTCTTCTGGCCTTCCATTCACTTCCATTTGCTCTGGGTCCGTTTCCTCCAACCTTATCGGATTGCTTCTGGCTTGCTTTCTTATTTACCAGAACTCCTAGGGTTTTATTCTCTGGGAAACAAAACCAAATCTCTTCTGCCTTTTCAGCAGGACTTGGAAAGGAAGGGGAGGTAGCCATGAGTGCTTGGTTTGCTTTCTCAAGCTGGAATCAAGGCCAAGGGCTGACCTGAGCGACCTGGGCTTTAGAAAGGTGACTGTGCCGGTTGGTGGAGGGTACAAAGAGAAGGAGCCCAAGCTGGGAGCCTGGCTAGGAGGGTGGCGCAGGAGTTTGGGTACAAGATGGTGGGGGTTCCAAAGGGGGCAGTTGCAGCAATAGAAAAAGATGAAAGCTTATTGGATATTTTCAAAATTATTCTTGAATTTTAGGAGCCTTGAGAAAATAATGCTGTGTGCTAAAACAAAGAGTTCCAGGGATAGATACCCTGGGAATGGTACACATCTTAAACTTTTATGTGTTACAGTCCTGGATACTGAGAAATGATGTTTAAAGTGATGATCCGGAGGTAGTGCAAAATCCTTAATTATGAAAATAAGAATTCATTATGCACACCAGACTGCATTTTCTAGGACAGATCTAAAAAACACTTTCAACTAGGGCTAAAAGAATAAGGCTTTAAAATAATACTGTTTTCTAGTTGTGCAGAAACCTCAATTAACCAGGCTTCAAAAATCCAGAGGCCCTCACATCTGTTGTTTGTTCGTTTGTTTGTTTTCAGTCAGGAAGGAGGTATGATGGAAATTCTACCTTTCTTCAGTTATGTGACTAAAATTTATATTGGAGGGACTTAAGAATTGTCTCACTTTTAAGGTAGGGCAAGCAAAGCTAGATTTGCCAGACTGCAAGGTGACTAAATGTATTTCAGATTTTCAGTAGTGATGTGCATTTCTGCTTGTCGTGGGATTTAAAAGAATCCAAACAAATGCTGACAGCAATTTCTCTAGTTTCTTTGATGGTGTTAGTGCATGCTTCATATTTTCATGTATTACATAAACTTCAAGCATTCGAGGAGCAGTGAGAAGAGATGGAATTTAGATCACATTTAGCATGATGATCATTGTACTCATCCAGTAAGAAAAAAATAGAACAACACTACATATTATGGGTCTATTAAAAATGCAACTTTGTCGAGGAAATTTTTCGTTTCCATAATAGTTCAGTAGTTACTCCATTACAATGTAAAATGGTATGGGCAGAGTTATTAACTGTATTCCCAGTGAAGTACACATCTATTTCCTTTGCAGATGTGCACTTTATAATTTCTTATGTTCATAATTTACGTATTGCCACACAATTCCCTCTTCTCCTAATAACAAAAGAAGTGCGAAATGATTTATGAAACTTTTGAGTCTTTTTCCTTTTTTTATTAGATCATCAAGAATATTCTAATAGATTCTTTTCTTCCGAGAAAATCTATTTCCATAGATTTCTGCATGTTGTTGGAAAATGTTTTCTTTCATTTACTCATCTCTTTCTGTTTTTCCTGCCTCTTTGTGTTTATTTTAGTCAATAAATAGATGAAAAGAAAATGCCTGCCTAACAAAATGCAAAGTGTATTTTTGTTTGCTAGTTGATAAATTATTTAGAAAAGATGTGGGGAATGATAAAAATATAACCTGCATTTGCAAGGCACTTTTTAAAACTTTCTAAAGCATCATATGTATATTGTGTCCCACTGTGGCTTCTTAATGGTCCTGTGAGTTAGTGGGGCCAGGTGTTACTTTCCTAAGATGGGGATTGAAATGCCCATTTGCAGAGAGTTTAGATGACTCATCCAAAGCCCCATACCTTGTGGGTATGAGCTACATATGTACATGATGGTACAGACAAGTCTTGATTCACCTGTCCTAACTCTCATTTTGGATACTACTCTCTACTATGAGTAAAGCACAAAAGCAGAGTCTAGACTTGGCAATAAATGAACAAAGAAAGAAAGAAACAAAGTATGTATTATTTCCAGCAATCTTCCTAATTGACGTTAGGCCCCAGTATCCTTATACTGATTGTGCAGATGTGTTGGTTAGCAATCTGCCCTGATTATTAAAATAGCCCAATAAACAGATTAGTTACGTGCTGTCCTTCATGACACGTGCAAACACATGGCCAACATTATAGAATCTAGAAACCAGAGGGAGGCCTCCACAAGGGCAGCATCCCGATTTTAAACATGAAGACACCAAGGCTTGGAAAGACCCAATGACTTCTCCAGGATCACGCTGTTATTAGTCTTAGATCTACCAATGAAAATTCAGTCTTTCTTACTTCCAGCCTAGGCATCAATCAGATCTTCTCCTTAGCCATCTCTCCCCATTCATATACTAGCTATTTTTCAAATCATTGAAAACTCGAGCTCTTTCCAAGGAAATTTCTAGCTCTTCTAGTCATTAATGAGATTAGAATGTCATAAGATTTCTGACCTATATTTCAAAAATAAATAAATAAATAAATAAATGGTAAGTTGGAGAGGGTAGAAGAAAGAATGAAGATTTCTACTAGACTCCTGCTGCACAGTGTAGTCCAGGGGCCAGCAACATCAGGGTCACCAGGCAGCGTGTGAGAAAGGTGGACTCTCTAGCTCCAGGCCAGACCAGTCTGAATCTGCAAGACCCCTATATGATCTGTGTGCACATTATGGTTGAGAAGTACTGCTCCAGATCTAAAGTAAGGGGAGTGAGATTTTGTTTGCTCTTCTTCCATCTATTCTTCTTTCTTTCTTTCTCTTTCTTTCTTTTTCTTTTCTTTTCTTTTCTTTTCTTTTCTTTTCTTTTCTTTTCTTTCTTTCTTTCTTTCTGTCTTTCTTTCTTTCTTTCTTTCTTTCTTTCTTTCTTTCTTTCTTTCTTTCTTTCCTTCCTTCCTTCCTTCCTTCCTTCCTTCCTTCCTTCCTTCCTTCCTTCCTTCCTTCTTTCTTTCTTTCTTTCTTTCTTTCTTTCTTTCTTTCTTTCTTTCTTTCTTTCTTTCTCTCTCTCTCTCTCTCTCTCTCTTTCTTTCTTTCTTTCTTTCTTTCTTTCTTTCTCTCCTTCTTTCTTTCTTTCTTTCTTTCTTGAGAGAGAGAGCCAGGGAGCATGAATGGGGTGGTGGCAGGGGTGGCAACACAGAAGGAGAGGGAAAGAGAATCTTAAGCAGGCTCCATGCTGAGTGCAGAGCTCAACAAGGGGCTCAGTCTCATGACCCTGAGACCATGACCTGAGCCAAAATCAAGAGTTGGACCCTTTATTTACTCCAAAGATACAAATGTAGTGATCCGAAGGGGTATGTGCACCCCAGTGTTTATAGCAGCAGTGCCCACAATAGCCAAACTATGGAAAAAGCCAAGATGTCCATTAACAGATGAATGGATAAAGAAGATGTGGTATGTATATATATATATATATATATATATATATATATATATATATATATATATATACACACACACAATGGAATAATATGCAGCCATCAAAAAAGAGAAAGCTTGCCATTTGCAATGACATGGATGGAACTAGAGGGTATTATGCTACGTGAAATAAGTCAATCAGAGAAAGACAATTATCATATGATCTCACTGGTATGAGGAATTCTTAATCTCAGGAAACAAACTGAGGGTTGCTGGAGTGGTGGGGGGTGGGAGGGTTGGGGTGGCTGGGTGATAGATATTGGGGAGGGTATGTGCTATGGTGAGTGCCGTGAATTGTGTAAGACAGATGAATCACAGACCTGTACCTCTGAAACAAATAATACATTATATATATATATAAAAGAAGAAGAAGATAGTAGGAAGCGAAAAATGAAGGGGGTGGAAATTGGAGGGGGAGACGAACCATGAGAGACTATGGACTCTGAGAAACAAACTGCAGGTTCTAGAGGGGAGGGGGTGGGGGATAGATTAGCCTGGTGATGGGTATTAAAGAGGATTGAATGGAGCACTAGGTGTTATACACAAACAATGAATCATGGAACACTACATCAAAATAAATAAATAAATAAATAAATAATAAATAAATAAAAATAGTTGGAACCTTAACTGACTGAGCCACCTGGATACCCCCACCAATTCTTTTTTTCTAATGCAAAAATGTCCTTAAGTAACAAATTGTCGAGATTTGACTTTCTGAAAAAGTGGAGGTGGCTGTTTAGCTTCTATAAGTTATTCTCTGATACATTAGACACCTTTATAAAAAATATCACCCAGAGTTGTGAAATGCTGTATCTTAAAAAACTGTTCTCCATATGCCAGATATTAGAAGTATATAAAGTGCTGTTTTATGAAAAAAATAAATGAAGTAATATATTGTATTATAGACACGTTATTCACGATGTTAAGAATCCTCCTTTGTTTAGAATGCAGAGGTTTTCAGATTTGTCGTCATTTTATAAAAGCTTAGCCTTATAGGTTCCACCTAACTTTTTGAGATTAGAGTGTTGAAAAGCTTTAAAGGGAATTAATTTTGTATCTAAAATTTTAGCGATAAATGAAAGCAATCTGAAATCAATAACGTATTTGTATGTAAGCAAATGACCTCTATTGAAAAAACATTTACCTCAGTGAAACACGGACCAGTGATACTAGACTTTAAGGTAAACATGAAGTTTGCCCAGCATTTATATAATATTTTCAAAAAATGCAAATGGAAATGGTTCTCATTATTTACATGTCTTATATAAGCCAGAGGAGACCAAGGTTAATGAAAGAACAGTCTGATGTTTTTGCAGTCCAGACTTGTTTCCTTATTTTCCCTATTTTGTAACAAGGCTTTCAGGTACTAGCAAGGTCAGTGAGGTGAGGAAGGAAGGGCCTGCCCAGTGTTTTAGGAGATGAACAGGGACTTGAATAAGTGGAGAGAGGATAAGACAGGCCTGGGAAAGATCCAGGTTTATGAAACCTGAAGTGTGTACACCGTTGAGTCCCTTTTTAAGATAAATAGTGCAAATTATAAATACAAAATTGGGTAGAGAGTCTTGTAAGTGGCCCATGCAAATGTTTCCCAGTATCTGCCTCTGAGAAGGTATTCTGAATAGATGGAACAGGATGAACAAAGGAGCAGGGCTTGAAATGCGTGCACGGATACAGAGCTACCTATGCAGAAGACCAAAGAAGACAGTTTCATCCACTGTCACTATTCCGGGCAGAGGAATCGCATAGGGTCGAGGAAGGTATAAAATATGGATGGAGACCATCCCACCACCATCACTACAATGAGAAGCAAAATCCATCGCCACATGCTTCACCCTTCCCCTGTGGCTTTTCCCCTGCCATATGGGCCTTTCTTAGGATTCAGGAACCGATAAGTTGTCTGGCTTTTTCCAAATGTTAACTAACTTTTAGGTGGAAAAAGCAGCTTAAAAATAAACCCTGGCTCTGGAAGTGAGGTAACAGATTTCCCATGAGCATGATGGTGCCTCTGTTTATTTTACCTAAGTTGTAAAAGTATTGGAAATAAGAGAAATATTTTCAGTGGCAATAGAGGACAATCTACGTGTTTAAAGGGGCCCATACTTCTTTCATAAACTTTTTATGGGAGTGGATTGGTTTTTCCCTGGTGTGTGTGCGACAACATCATTTGTGGGTTAGTAGATTCTAATGTAGTGAAAGGAATTCCAGTTGCTTCCTCTCCCCACCCCACCCCTGCCAAGACTTCATAGTATTCCCAATTAATTTGAATTCGCAAAAATTATCTTTATTCATTTAAAAGTTATATAGCACTTAGAAGAATTGCCAAGTAATTAAGCTTAAGAAAAAATAGTGATCCTGGAAATGTTTGGGGATGTGTAGACTAAAGAAATAAATTAATGAGTGTGTTTAGGTTGTGCCAGGATAATAAGGTTCCCAGCAATTCCTGGCTGAGAAAATTCTGTACTTCCGAATCCCATGTCTCCTTCATTCATCACAGTCTTGGGAGCTCCTAATTTTAAACTAGAGTGTAGGTGTCTCTCTGCTCACACTAGAACAAGGGAATCAATAAGAGATGAATAGTTTGGGAAGATTTCAACGGCTCCTGCACCTACTCTCATTGCCCGCAGGGCACAGATGCATCAAGGTCAAGAGTTACTTATAGACACTGTGATTTGGGTCCAAGAGAAGCATTCTCTTGAGTGGCATTCTCTTGAAACATATTTGCAAACACACGGCAATTTAGACTAACAAAGGCAATCCACGTTGCTAATATATTTGCAGTAGCAGAAGAGATGCTGAAATTCAGGATTCACACGCAAAGCCAAAAGGAGAGACTTGAATTTAAAAATCAAAACAAAACAAAACCTCACTCGCCAACTTGTATGGTTCTCCAGTCTTTGCTCTCCTTGGATTTTCCTCATTCTAATACATTTACTTCTCTATCTGGTGAAATCCCAAATTGCCACTTCAATTTATCAGCCTGGCACGGTCTCATAGAACAGATCCTAATCCCAGTGTCAGCGCCACTCTACAAGGGCTCCTTCTGCTTTCAGTTGGTGCTGAGTTGCCCTGGATACAGCTCCCTGCCTAACTCGGTGGCCCTCACAGGGGGCGCTTCCAGCCCGCAGGCAATGCAAATGAGTACAGGAAATATTACATTAATTTCTAGGCACTTCGAATAAGAGTTAGAACGAATCCCTAACTAAATTGGTAGGGAGCAGTTAGGTGACTGCCTTTCCACTCCTGGGTAAGGTGTCTCCCTGCTGATTGACAGGTCGTCTGCTTTTGAGCAGGGGAAAGGGCTGAGAATTTAAACTTGGCTCCCACCAACATGGCTTTGCCTTAAGCTCGGGAAAACATCATCATAGTCGCTCAGGTATATTTTCTCTTAAAATCTTGCTCTATTTTACACACCTTATAAAAATAGAAGTACTTCTGTGTATATGTGTGTGTATGTGTGCATGTGTGCGCATGCATGCGTGTATGGCCTATAGTATATGTGCCCATAGGAATTTTAATATGGTGGGCTTTGGGAAGGGCTTGGTGGACAGCTTGTTAAGAGTGCCCTCTGCCTGTCCAAATCCTGTCATCCACAGTCCCATCCCTCTGCCTCCATGGAACAGACATTTGTGTTCACTGGAACCACCATGCTGCTTATTGAGAAGCAGGAGACTATGGTCTATAGAAGCACGTCCTCGAGGCTAAGACTTTAAATCTGCCACTTACTGTCTGTGTGTTCCTGAACAAGTTTCTAAACCTGTCTGAGCCTTGGTATCTTCATCTGGAAAAGGGGGATAAAGGTAGTAACAAACTGAAGAGGATAGATGTGATTAGATCAGATAGAGCAGTCATGTTATATTGCATATAATAAAATACACAATAAAAGTCGGCTATTATTTCCTTATGATAGTAACAGGAAAAATAGAATACTGTATATCATGAATGACAAAACTCAAGCTTACGGTAGTGATAGTGGTTACCTAACTTGCGTCCAGGTTAGTAAGGGTCGGGCAGGGAACTCCGTCTCTGGTCTATCTGACCCAGAAGCCCTCATTCTTATCCATGTGTTTGCGGACCCCTGCTTTTGCCTGTGTGTTAGTATCACCTGTCTCCTTATCCAAGATCCTACGTTATACCATGGGGCAGCACCCATGGTGCCCCTGGCAGTGTGAGCCTAGAAGATGCATAATAAAGCTGCATTGGTGGATTTACTTATTAGCACATCCCTGCCTGTGATGCAGGGATCCACTTCTTAAGTTTCTATATGACAACACACTTCTTTAATACCTGTTACACAATGTTTATCTTTCAGAATTTAGGTTTACTTGTATCTTTTTCTCCATAGCACAATTTCCCATAGCTCTATTATATATTCAACTCATTTGTTGATGTTGTTTTCTAATTGTCTGTCACGTGACCAAATACATTGGAAGAGGCATTTTGTTAGTATTCCTCCTAAATTTCTCTTGCACGTCAAGGAGCAGTAGATAATTATGTATGCTGTGGAGATTCCACATATAAACCAACTGAATAGTCAAGGAAGCCATTTGCTTTTGTACTGGATGGTGTTTGGCTCTCACATGGTTTGAAGAAATGTGAGGGCGAGCGTGAAGTCAACAAGTATCTCCAGGTTGCTTTGGGCTTGTTTTTCCTTTCTGTAGCGATTGTTACTATGGACCAATTCTCTCTGCTTGAAGCTCCTTCTCCCTTAGATTTCAGAGACACCATGATTTCCTGGATCTCTTCCTCTCAAGCAGCCTCTTGGGTGCTCTCCTTCCACCAGCTCCTTACCTGACCATTTCTCAGGGCTCCCTCTTGGGTCTGCTTCTTCTCTGACTCTAAAATGGCTGCCCAGCAGCTCTCATATGTATCCAGGACCCTCTCTACCGCATACCAGCTTGAACCCCAGGTCTCTTCTGAGCACTAAACCTAGGTCCTGAACTGATTGTCTGATAATTCTCCGCTCCCTCTTACCAAACCTACCACAAAATCATCATGTCCAAAGCTGAACTAATTTCCACACAATTCCCTGAATCCACACCCCCTTCTGTATTTGATATCCCAGTGGATAACGCCACCATTCACCTTTCATATCATGAAAAATCTTGAGTGTGGATTGAGATTCTTCCTTCAAACGCCACATCTTGTATATATTACATCCTAAATATCTGTTGAATCTACCTTCTCTTCTCTGTGTTCGATACCGCTGTCTTAGTTTCATCCCTTACTATTTCTTGCCTGTGTTATTATAAGAGACCCCAAGTGGTCTCCTTGTCTCCATTTCCACCTTTATGTTTATCCAGAAGGACCCTTCTAATCATAGATCAGATTATGCCTCCTCCATCATAAATATTCTCTAGCGGCCTGCATTCCATCACTGTGAGGGCAGAGCCAAGCACCAAGCATCGAGCATCATAGCCTGCCAAGAATGCAGATTAAGACCTGATTCCTGCCCATTCCACTAGCTTTTATGCATTACCCTTCTTCATGCATATTCTGTGTTTCTGCAATTTAGACAACTGGCCTGTCCTTGAACAAGCACTGTTGTGTTCTCACATGGTGTGAGTGGTGGGATGTGCGGAGGTTATTAAGCATCCTGAGCCCGTCTAAATTGAAATTTAGGCTCTGTGTAACACTGGGCGATTTACTTCACCTCTCTGGTCCTTGCTTTACTCAACTCTAAAGGGAAATATAGTAGTATCTGCTATCTACGATAGTGGAGATCAGTGAAGCACAGAGAACAGCAAGTGCTCAATATAAAGTAGCTCTTACTATTCTTCGCACACATTCTTTCGTTCCTCTACTGCCACTCTCCTACAGCCTGGTCTCACTAATATTTTCTCTTTCTTTAAAACGTAGCTCATATTGCATATCCCAAAAAAGTCCTGTGGTCCTCTTCTCTGGGCTTTCACTGCATCCCATGCATAGCTCTATCACTGCACCTACCTTAATTTTGCGTAGCCTTTTACCTGGCATGAGCTCTTTTATCTCTGTCTTTCCTGCACCAAGGGCTTCCTACTGCCCTGGTAATTGTTGAGTGGTTTGCTTAAGAATGTAAGTCAGTGTTTAAAGAAGACTTGAGCTTGAGCCTGGGAGTTAACTACTTACTTGCTCTGTGACTTTGGGCAAGAGAAAGTAAGTTTTCTCATAGGGTTGTTGGAATTATTAAATGTATGTGATTATGCTTTAAGCACTCTAAAAATATTAATTATCTGAACAGCTGAAGATGGAAGTGGTTATTTCTACCAGATTTTGCCTTGATGTATAAAAGCCATTTACCTTTGTTGTTCAGCTGTGTGCCTAGTTATTCATTAATTACTTTTCCTCTGAGATATCACAGCATAGACACTTTGGCTGAGAGATGTCATGAGATAGAAGAAAGAAAGAATGCTGGCCCAGAGGCATGAAACCTGGTGCTCTTCTGGATTTATTCCCGACTGCTTTGGGTAAGGTGGTGGCCTGTCTGAAACTCAGTGTCCCTATCTCTAACAGAGGGCTCATCTAACTGCCTCGGGTCCTCCTAGCAATGGTGTGACTTGTAGCCTCTGCATGAACACTGTAGTGACGATTAAATTCTTGGGTACTTCAAGATACTTAGTCACCTCATCTCCCCCTGCCCCACCGTCTCCATTTCTACCAAAAAACAAACACATAACCCACTAATGTTTTCTACATGGTTTAAAAAGCACTTTTCTATGTGGCATGAGGTTGGTCGGTAAAAGAGAACTTTGCTTCTTTTTAAAGATTTATTCATTTATTTTAGAGAGAGGGAGAGAGAAAGAACGCACACCCATGCACTTGCGGGCAGGGGGAGGGGTGGAGGGAGAGGGAGAGAGAATCTCAAGCAGACTCCCTGCTGAGCACAGAGCCTGACGCAGACCTCCATCTCACCACCCTGAGATCAGGGACCTGAGATGATGACCTGAGCCAAAGTCTAGACTCTGATGTTTAACCCACTGAGCCACCCAGGCGCCCCAGTGAAAGAGAATTTTAGAACTTTAGATCATGCTGCCAGAGAAGGAGGGGTGGTGGGAATGGGAATGATGATGATTGAGAAGCCTCTGTTCATTCAAAGTCAGAAAATAAATGATATTTTAATGAGCCAGCCACCAAAAACTGTTTTAGGTTTTAATCATGAGAGGAAAATACATTGTAAGGTCTGCTTTAGATAGCAAGTGACCAGACAAAATGCAACAAAATAGATAATACTTAGTATCCATTCCTAAGCAGGCAAATGGGTCAGAGAAGGGCATGAGAAACTTGATTAAATAAGAAGAAATTCAGAAGAGCAAAGCCAGACCTAAAAGGAAGATTTCATTTCTAGTGTACTGATTAAGCATTTAGTATATTTGTATGAGGCACTGTCATGGGCGCTTTGATTGTATTAAACCACCGCATCCCTATGACATAGGTACTACTATTATACCCGTTTATCAGATGAAGAAACTGAGGCACAGTTGTAGAAATTCATGTAGCTAATAAAAAGGGCACATGAGATTTGAATTCAGGCAGTCTACCTTCAGAATCTGAATCATACCTATTATATTATAAACCAGAAAGTATAATTTTAACATTTGTGTTGGAAGGTTTGCCTGAGGTGGGAGTGGAAGCAGAAAGAAGATAGCGTGTTTTAAAAGAAAAAGAGGCAAAAGAATGTCCAAAATTCTAGGGTGTGGCCAAAATAGTTATTGGTCTTCCTGCATCTTCAAAATATGTAGGGCTTAATGATCCCATATCCTGTATGTTTCGTCATACAGGATCAGCTCTGGGGAATGGGTTAGTGCAAGATGATCTGTGCAAATATGGATTACCACTTCTCATGGGTCACGATGACACTGACATGCAAGGCCATGTTTCTTCTTGTTCACAGGTCCTTCAAGATATGGGGGCATTCGGTGTGAATGATTTTTTTTTTTGCCATTAAAATAAGTGAAAAAGTATAAAAGAATATTGAACTCCTATTTTCCATGGAGTGCTATAAATTTGGAAAGTTGTCAAAATTGTCTGTTACATTTTTCTTGTTCGATGTTTAAAATGTTTTAATTTCACATTATATCACGCAATTAGTAAAAGCATATAAAACACAAAGCCCAGCTTTAATAATTATTTCCAAGTGAACATTCATGCAGCTCTCATTCTGGCCAAGAAAGGACTATTCCCAACATCCTAGAAATGCCCTTTCCCTACCTAGTACCCCGATCACAGCTCATACGTTTCCCCTAAGGTAGCCACTATCCTTATGTCAGTTTTATTTTTTTTTAAAGATTTTATTTATTTATTTGATAGAGAGAGTGAGAGAGCACAAGCAGGGGGAACAGTAGAGGGAGAGGGAGAAGCAGGTTCCCCGCCAAGCAGGGAGCCCGATGCGGGGCTCGATCCCAGGACCCTGGGATCACGACCTGAGCCAAAGGCAGACGCCCAACCACCTGAGCCACCCAGGCGCCCCATGTCAGTTTTATTTTTAACTCTCTCTTTTTTTTTTTAAAGATTTATTTATTTATTTGAGAGAGAGAGAACGAGAGACAGCATGAGAGGGAAGAGGGTCAGAGGGAGAAGCAGACTCCCTGCTGAGCAGGGAGCCCGATGTGGGACTCGATCCTGGGACTCCAGGATCATGACCTGAGCCGAAGGCAGTCGCTTAACCAACTGAGCCACCCAGGCACCCCAACTCTCTTTTTTAAATCATCAAATACCTATCAAACCACGAAGTCTAAAACTCATCTTACTCCCTACCATCAATCCACTGACTTACTAATTTAACAATCACACAATCATACTATGCAATGCTGAGTTTATAAATGTAATTCATGAAAAGTCACCAGTGTTTGAGGAAAAAGTTTATACTATTTGTTTCTAAAGAATCTTTGCGGTTTGCTAAGGGAGAGTGTCCTATACTTCATGTAACAAGAGCTAGAATGGTATCTATTAAAGACAGTTTCTATAGAGTCAGTTTGATGATGACTATATTCTGTTTGTATTTCACAAAGAACTTTTGAAATCGTTTTCTCAATGCTTGTGATGAAATGGAGGTAAATATTATGCGTAGTAGGTGAGAGATGAGCTAATATCATTATTACTCCTCTTGCAAAGAGGTTGGGTGAAGTACCCAGGAGCACACAACCAGGAAGTAGCACTGTGGAGACTCAAAGCCAGGTCTCTGCGCCTCACCCTCTCCACTTGATCCTTCTGCTGCTTTTAAAATGAAATGTTTAATAGCCATCTTTTAACTTTTCAAAGTAACAAATAGTTCACTGGGTTCTTTTAATTCAGAAGACTTCTTAGCCGCCCGGTAAGGTAGGTAGAACAGGAGTTTTGAGTCTCATTTGGTGAAAAAGCTGAAGTTCAAAGATGCAAGGTGATGACATTCAGTCACATTTCCAGCAGGTAGTAGAGTCTGGTTTGAAGTCCTTTATGTGGATTCCAGAGTGAGGTGGAGGATGAGAGAAAAGAGGGACCCCCGTGGGGTCCCATCGTTTCTTCCGTCCTTCGCCTCGGACCACTGTGGCCACAGATGCTGTCCTTGACCGCCAGGGAAGACTCGGGAAGAGGTTGATACCGAGGTTCGGGGAAGTACCCCTCCCCCGCCCCCCCCTTGTGGAAAGGATGTGGTAGGAGGAGAGAAGAAGATGGAGGAGAAATTAAAAGAATCCAAAAGAATACAAAAGTGATCCTGAACTTTCAAGTAAGAGATTTATTATGAAACAGGCTAATACCCTAGTCAGGGACTATCTTAGCATCTTTGAAAGAGCAATGATGACTGAAGAGAATGACACATCAAGAAAATGAATCATTATATTGGTTTCAAGGTCATTTGGATAAAAGTATAGTTTCATTCCTCTTAATATACTTCCACACTTTTTCTCTAGCCCCATTATTCCTGATTTGGTGGTATTTAGAGATAACATTTGGCCCTATTTCATCTATGAATAACATGTGAAGATGAAAAGTATCTATACCTGATCTGTTTTTCAAACATCCTTTCTTGGTTTTTCTGCCTGGTATGTCTCAAAGAAGCATGTAAAATTCTTTCCGGGGGCACCTGGGTGGTTCATGCGTTTAAGCCTTTGACTCTTGATTTCAGCTCAGATCATGATCTCAGGGTTATGGGATTGAGCCCTGCATTGGGCTCCGCACTCAGCACGGAGTTTGCTTGTCTTTCTCCCTCTGCTCCTCACCCCAGCTCCTGCTCTCTCTCTCAAATAAATCAATAAATAAAAACTTAAAAAACCAATTAAATTCCTTCCACAAGCATTTAAGACATATCCCAATTTAGTAAAATAATAAGCACATGCCTTATAGCACTTTTAGGAGGGAAAGGAAGGTAAAACCCAAACCAAACCGTTGCAGCCCCATAAAGGTAAAGAGACGTCATCAAACAAAGTAGATCCAGGAGGACCAAGTCTTATTTACTACAAAGTTGGAACTGGTAGCTAATTTTAAAGTCATTTCCTAACTACAGACATCAAAGTGATGATGATATCAGTGCATTGCCATTCCTCTCTCAAATATTTACTCCCACATAAAGCCAACAATTAGAGAAGCAGCGTCAAGCAGGGTTTCACGGTCCAGTCTTTATCTCAGAAAGAATCTGGTTTGGTTTATTTATTTTTTTCTTACCCATTCAAACTGTTTTGAGATTTTATATGCTTAGACTCAATCATAAAATTGAATTCAGATATAACCTTTTGCAGTATGTGGAGCTAATGAAATCACCCCAAAGGTCACTTACTTAAGCAATAAGCACTTCAAATTGATCATGATCAGTTAAACTATCAACTCCAGGTAACGATTTTTTCTCTCTTCTTCTTTTTCCTTTTAGTACTTACTCAAGTACCAGAATTAGAAGATCAGTTTGTCCCTAGTGTTTAACATCCAGTTTTCTACCAATCAGAACACCAGACATGCTCTGTTAGATTTATGATGCTCTTAAAATGAGTTTTATTTTACAAGTCAAGGTACAATCACCAATTTTGTTGACATATTATTACAAGCTATGTAAAACCTTAGATAAAAGCCAAAAAGGAAATAAATCTGTGTATCACACATCTAATAATTAGATATTGTGGGAAATTTTGAAATATGTGAGGATGTGGTTGTAGACATATATATGAAAATAAAGGACACTAATGCAAATTCAATATTTTTAGCTCAGTTTTCAAGATCAATTTTTATTTCTTTCTCTTTAATAGCAGTTTGGTAAATCAGACTGTATGCAATAACGTTACATATCAACTTTATATCAATCAAATAAAATAATTGTGTCAGTAAACTTAAAAAAACAAATTTACAGTCTGTTATCATGGGTTATGTATCAAAATTCCTTTAAAAATTTCTAGGAATCATGTGACAAAACTTTGGCATTATACTTAGAAGATTGACTTCAATTGTTCTAAAAAATATAATTATTTATCACATGACTATGTGCCAAAAGCTCATCTTTGTTTTTTATTTGGATGCTTAATATTGGGCCAGTTCATAACACACAACCCCTCCTCTGGAAAACAAGCAGGGAAAGAGGAGTGGGAATTAAAATCATCAGTTTCTTTGTGACCTAGTCAACAACCCCAGCAAAGCAGCTGATGGTTCCTGAGGTTGAAAAGAAATTGAAATGAGGTTTGAGGACTGTGAATTTAATTTTTTCTTTCTAGTATGAATTCCATCCTCATGCATCAAGTTGCGTCTACTATTGGAGACAGAGATCAGAAGAGGGGAGAAGTCAAATGGGTAATGGTACCTCCTGCAGAACCATAAAGTCATTGTTTACCGACCTCTCAGAGTCTGAATACATGATTTATAGAATAATCCACCACTGTTCTTTCACCAGTGAAAGAACCATTTCTTCTATTCCTCAAAAGGCCTCTCTTTATTTTGTATTCTCTCCAAGATTTTCATTTTGGCTAAAATATTGTGAATGCGATGATATTATTTTGGTTATTTTTTTCTTGCATCATTCCGATCATTTGTTTTGGATCCTGCATACAATATATAAGCAAATCCTGTTGGCTCTACCTTCAAAACGTGTCCTGAATCCAACCATTTTTCTTTATCTCCAAGTCACCACATCTCTCAACCTAGACCCCAGCAAGAGTTCCTGACAGTTCTCTCCTTGCTTTTACTCTAGCCTTGGATAGTCTACTCACAAAACAGTAATTTTTTCAGAATTCATATTAGATCACGTCATTCTCCTGCTCCATCACACTTAGAACAAAATACTAAGTTCTCACCATGACCTCCGGGGCCCTGCATGATCTGGCTCAAGGCTTCCCCATTTCCCACACCTCTTCTGTGTTCCAACTACACTGGCCCCCTTGCAGCTATTGGACACACAAGCAAGCTCTCTCCTCAGGGCCTTTGCTCTTGCAGTCACCTTCACGTCACAGGTTCTACACGTGGTTTGTGCCTTCACTCCATCTAGGTCTTCACTCAAATACCAGCTCCTCAGAAAAGCCCTCTCTGACCAACCCATCACAAGTGGGTCTAAGCCTCCCTGTTACTCTGTGTTAGTTTTCCTCAAAGCGCTTATTGTGATCTAGAATAATATTATTGGTTAATTGTCTGGCTTGTCCAAAATGTCTGCCACAGGGGCGCCTGGGTGGCTCAGTTGGTTAAGTGACTGCCTTCAGCTCAGGTCATGATCCTGGAGTCCTAGGATCGAGTCCCGCATCGGGTTCCCTGCTTGGCAGGGAGTCTGCTTCTCCCTCTGACCCTCCCCTCTCTCATGTGCTCTCTCTCTCTCATTCTCTCTCTCAAATAAATAAATAAAAATCTTAAAAAAAAAACAAAATGTCTGCCACAGAATATGAACTCACGTAAGTCAAAGACTTTCCCCCCTCCCTCCTTCCATCCCTCCCTTCTTACCCCCTCCACTCCTCTTCCTTCTTCCTCTTTTTCTTCTTCTTCAACTAGTCTATTCCTGGGAAGTGGAACTAGTGCCTAGAATATGGACGCAGATGATGAAAAATTTGTTGCAAGGTCATTTGAGGAATGAATTTTTTTTAAGATTTTATTTATTTATTTGAGAGAGAGAGCCCAAGCTGGGGGAGCAGCAGAGGGAGAGGGAGAAGCAGGCTCCCTGCTAAGCAGGGAGTCCCATGTTGGGCTCGATCCCAGGACCCTGAGATCATGACCTGAGCCGAAGGTAGACATTTAACAAACTGAGCCACCCAGGCACCCCATAGATTTTCTTTTGAATATGATGTGACATGAGTATCCCACGTTTTTCCCCAAATAGTTTACCAGTGATCCCAGGACCTTGCTACTCTCCCTGCTGATAGAAATGCCCATTGTTATAACAGTAAACACTGAATACACATTTGCTTGTGTTTGTCGGGATTTCTGCTCCATCAACCTATTTTGGAGCCAGTACCATACTGCTTTAACCATTGTAGTTTTGTGATGTGTTTTGATAACTGACAGCGTCCATTCCTTCCCCAATACTCTTTCCAAATTCTTATTTATTCTTGTTCATTCTTCTTACTTAGTTTTGACAGATGATCATTAGAATGACCCATTCAAAAAAAGTTAGATTTTAACTGGAATTCTGTATGGCTCTGAATTATGCATGGCTGTGAAATCGTTAACTACATGTATTTTGCATTTTTTACAATGATGGGTCTTCCAATTCAAGAGAAATATGTCTCTCCATTTATTCAAGTTTTTTTTTTTAATGACTCAATAAAACTTTGTTGTTTTCTTCATTTCTGCATATTTCTCATTAGGTTTTTTCTCAAGTATTTTGTATTTCACATATCACGTGGAAGTGGTTTCCAACTGAGATTTAGCTTTATTTTAAGTGATATTTTCCCAGTGAGTCCCACCTGGTAGTTACCTTTCTCTTTGTGCTGTATAACTGAAGACTTGAGTAAAGTATTTTCAAACAGTGAATTCATCTTTTTCATAACTCATGGTTTTGTTGTTTATGAATTTAATAAATATGAATTCATATATTTCTAAAAATTTTACATTATGGTATTTGTCCCTGTCTCTGCCACTCCCTATTCCGCTTATCAAAATAACCAACCGAATTTGTCATTTGCATTTATACAAAAGTTGCCTGTCAGTCGAACATTTTATCAATCATCCACCCAGAAATACACCATGAAAATTAGTTTCACACCATTCGAATAGTTACAAGTCACTTGAAATTAATTTTTGAAGAAAAAAAAAGAACTGTTTTCTCTTTCAAGCATGTAGATAGAAAGAATTTTCTATGTTGTGTCTGGCAAGGAAACAACTCATTCCTTTTTAAAAGAATAGTCTAAACAATGAAAGGTAAAGCCAAAAGAAAATCACAAGATCTTGAATTAGAAAATATAATAATGTAAGAAAATTTCATAGGTATAAAAGTAATTCAGATCTGTACAATACACCCCTTCTTGTATCATATGTATATTTTATTGGCTTAGTTTATGTAATTGGCAGAAGTATGTTACAAAAGTCAGAAATAACATTGAAAATTCTGGGTTTTTTTTTTCTGTTTACTTGCAAAATTTCAGGATTTAACAAATGTTTCTTTTACTTCGTGTATCGCCGTTGCTTGTCATGTGCACGTAGTGTACTCTTCTCAGCTCCAGTGCAAGACAACCATATCAGATACTGTCCTGGGGAAGGTCCAGGGCTCAGAAATATAATTTATCTTCATTAATCACTGTACATAGGGAGTTCTGGGATGAAAACATTTAGAGTGTAATATATGTTATAATATGAATAACCTAAAATGGCCACTTGTGACTTCCATTTGTAAAGCTGTAACATCTTCTTGGTGAGGATTTTGGCCCCCAAATAAGAATTATCAATAAAGAAAGTTATGTCACCTTTGCCGGTGTAGCGCTTCACTAATCCCATGGCATTTTCTAAAAGAAGATGGTCAGTTAAAGCTCCTGGAAACTGGAAGGCTTTTTTATGTTTCACATGGCAAAAATAAAATCCCTCTCTTACTTGACTCATTTGGTGTGTATCCTTCTGCTTCTCTTGATGATGTTAATGAGTAATATGAACTGCACGCTGACAGCTCGTTTCAGGAGACCCATTTGAAAAGTCGACTTCTGAAGTAGGATGCTGCTATTTTCTCCCCTCTTCTCTACCACAGGAAAACAAGCTAACAACAAATCCAGAGAAAATGCTCCTCATATTATTATTAGGGAGCTGGCGATAGTTCCATGCTGCAGTGGGCTGGGGCTGGGGGCGACGATAAGGAGCAGTGTAGCTCCAGCCAACGCAAAGTAGACTCCCGTGGAGTCAACGACACACTTATCTTTGAGAACTTGAGGGTAGGTGGCTTTAAATTAAATATGAACATTAAAAAAAAATGAGGTCTGGGCTGGTTGTCACTACACAGAGGAGGCCTAAATTGGGCTGTGGCCCTGAGATCCCAGTTCCACCAGCAGACACTGCACTGAGAGAGGGTGAAGCAGTCTGCCGGTAAAGGGAAGGGGGCTTGCAACTTCATTTTCCTCTGACATATTTTGTTGGCTGATTAATAGGCTGACACTAATTTAGGTCTCAGAAGACTAGAATGTTCTATAACAAGATAGAAGAGGAGGGGCGGGGGGGATGCTGAGAGGGGGAGTAACAGAATGTGGGATGTCTCAGATTTGGGCCCAGGGAAACCCAGGGCATATTTTAAAGACCTTACCCGCTGGCAAATTGAGAATGAAAAAGCCAGTGCCTTAAACAATTAATTTCGCTAATCATGCAATCTAAATTGTCACACTTAAGTATTTCAGTGTTGACCTGTTTAGACAATATGCCTTAATCCACAGGGGAGTAGTTTCAGTAGATCATGTTTAAGTTAGCTAATTAATATCAAAAGCAGTGTGGAATTGACTAACAGGTAATTTAATCAAAAGATAATTAAAACTATTGAAATTTATAAATTATTATTTAATTAATATTAGTTAATATTATAATTTTCAAAGTCTGAATTATGCTGATTAAAGGGTTCTCTCATAAAAACCACTGAAGATTAATTACAAATTAATATAATCTGCTGAACATCCTCTTAATGGACTTCCAGCTATTCTTGACTTTTGCAATAAATAAACATTAGACCCCATACTGCATGCCATCCTTCTGAATGTATTAAGCATTCTGGAAATATTGAGGCCATTAACTCCTTGGATTTCTAAGGGAATTCACACAGACGGTAGCACCTTGAATAGCAGAGAGGCTGATTCTTTTCTTGGGATATGAGGTGTCAGGGCACTGGGGCTAGACGATGGTTCTGAGAGTGGAGCTCAACTAGCCAGTGCCTCTTTGGCGCCTCTATATGTGTGGCTCAATCTAATGCCTTCCTAATCTGCTTTAGAGAAGTTTGGTTGGGTAGGAGGGTGCAGCGGACAGTTTTGATATGGAATGTTGCCCTAGGGCCTTTACCTCTCTCTCTACTTTGCTACAATCCCTGCCCGTGGGTGACTTCATTAAGAATGATACGAATTCAGGTGCGTATGATCGGAGAACTGTGAAAATCAGACCTCGTCAAAGAAACCCAACAGCCTATGATCCAGTTGTGTTCTATTTACCAAGAATATAGAGAAATAAAGGGGAAGAAGGAAATGAAGTGGGGTGGTAGGAGGGACTAGATATTTTCTCCCCTCTTATCTACCATAGGAAAATAAGCTAACAACAAATCTAGAGAAAATGGTCTTCATATTATATTAGGGAGTTGGAGATATTTCCATGCCGAAGTGGGCAAATACCCTCAAGAGCCCTGGAACACTGTGGAGACAACTCTTTATTGCTGTTTCTCCCAGTATTTAATTTTTTGACTGTTAAGGGAGCTAGAAAGAGGAAATGGAAACCAGAAAGCTGAGCCAAAGGGAACTCTCTTTGGTCATTGAGGATTTGTGCTATTAACCTTTCCTAATAAACTAGAAATGTAGAGTCCTCCCCCTTCTCCCACCCCCAGCGTATAGTATCTAGCACTTTGGGGTTGCCCTGTAAATATAAAATGACCTCTCTGCCTATATTTATGAGGTAGTTAGATGCTGAATGGGATGTCGCATAACCTAATACTACATATAGAAGCCCCTGGCTGAAATGTATATGCAGTAAAGACGGATTTATAGCTGCCTTGAGTTTCCCTTTGAATTCCCAAGATTTATCTGGGCTTAAGGTCTCAACATTAGTTTACGCTGCCAGAGCATTCTTCAGAATTCACGCTAGAGCAGGATCTTGGGACTAGTGCTGAATTTCCTTTGATGAACATATGCTTTTGGTCTCTCGTTTTCTCTGGAGACTGTGACTGAAATTGAGGGTTATGGTCTTCATTTTGTTTTAGTCATTGACTCTGGACCACTATCAAAAATGCTCTTTCTTAATTGGAGCATTTTGGGGAAGCTAATGAAGGAAAAATCTTGTCCCTTAAAAATTGAATCACAGCTGCAGATAAGACTGACATATTCAGTTCTTAGAAAGAGGCAATCAATGTTGCATGCGTCAGGTGAGTTCATTTCTCGAGCTCAGCTTTAATAGCTTATAAAGAAGATTGATTAAGTTCTTGTCTGATAGATCAATAGTAGAATGAAACTGAGCTTCCCTCCTTCCCTTCTAAAATGTGGATTCCCGATATGCTTAAAGGCAGAGAAAAGACAAACATTTGTGCATTGCTTTTCTCCTCCAACTTACTATTAACGGCAGCTATTATAAACAGGCAGAATATTTTTAAGTCACCTAGATTGCTTTATTGTATATTCAACATTTGAGAAAGCTCATTAATTTACTCGGCAAATAGTCTGTTTCTTTTGGCTTCTATAAATGGTTCTGGTCTAGATAAAGATGAAAGTGGTTAACATTGAGAACTTAAGGAAACTTCATGGGTTTAAACCTTGAGATTCCCAATTTACTGCCCATTCTAGGTAGTGAGTATTAGCAAATGAATGTAGGAAATTTTGAGTTTTATACATATCTGTTGTATTTTTCATGTGAAATTGTAAGTTTTTTGTTAAAGTTAATAATTTTCTTTAATTATATTATTAATATAAAATGCATATGCATAATGTTCTTCTGTACATATTCCTCGATTCAGTTCATTCAATTTACATACCTATTTTCAGATTTTTTTTGTTCTTTTTCCTTTTTTTCTCTCTTTAGCCTATGGAATCATGACAGTTGACGTTAAACTATAAAGCATGATGATTAGGCAGATAATTATCAAATGTTTTCCAACAAAGATTAACTTGCATTTATCTACAGACTATTTTTACATGCCATAATTTCTAATTACTTTAATATATTGGGCAGATTTTTTTTTTGCTTCTTAAAGTAAAAATTACATGTGAGTAAGAAGATATCAAATGAACAGATATATGTTAATGGACAGTATTGCAACCTTGGTTTATTCTGAGGTTAAAAGCGGTTTGTTATGAGTACAAGAAGCTTTCCAGGTGGGTGAAATTATTCTTTTTCTACCAGTTTGGCACCATCTTTTTTTATATAGTTTTTCACCTCCCATTAACATTTCTTTCTTTTTAAATTTCAAGTAAAAATGCTAATATTCTTCAGGTACAGTATTTCTCAACTTTCAGGAGTTGTAACGAGAACAAGTCAACTAAGTTGGGTGTACAGGCTTTGTATGGTCTCTTGTTTCTACCTTTCGGTTTTGGTTTGTAATTTGGCTTTGTTTTGAAGGACAAGGCAGCCTTCTTAGCATCATTTATAAACTTGCAACAAATATTTCAAACTTCATAGGATTTTCAGGAAAGAACTACTTTAAACTCTCAGAAATAATTACTTTAAATAACAGTATAACTATTGTTTAAAATTACATTTAAATGATCATTATATTTTAACTGAAATTGATAGCATAGAAAAAAATGTTTTATTTTACAAGAAAGGCCTTTTTATGGTACAATAAGAGCCAGCATGCAACTTTTTTTTTTTAAGATTTATTTATTTAGGGGCGCCTGGGTGACTCAGTTAAGCATCTGCCTTCGGCTCAGGTCATGATCCCAGGCTCCTGGGATTAAACCCAGCATCCGGCTCCTTGCTCGGCGGAAAGCCTGCTTCTTCCTCTCCCTCTGCCTGCCACTCCCCCTTCTTGTGCTCTCTCTCTCTGACAAATAAATTAAAAAAATCTTAAAAAAATAGATTTATTTATTTATTAGAGAGAAAGTGGGTGGAGGGGCGGAGGGAGAGAGAAACTCTTAAGCGAACTCCTCATTGAGCTGTTGATCATGGAGCCTGACGTGGAGCTCATCCCAGGACCCGAGATCATGACCTGAGCCGAAATCAGGAGTCAGATGCTTAACGGACTGAGCCACCCAGGTGCCCCAAGCATGCAACTTTTAATTATATATCATTCTTACTGATTTTTTATTAATAGCATAAGTATAGTAATATGGTAGGGAAATATTTAGGATTCAGCTCCTTTCAAGATCTTAGTAACTACAGGTGGTGTTTACATTTCCTTTGGTACTTTGTCTTACCAAATAACTTTTCAGATAAAAGTCATTAGTCTGATGGCACAGCGTAAGGTTTATGTTATTAATGTCTTTTAATAAACATTTTCTATATTATAAATTTCTAATTAAAAAATGCTTGGGGCACCTGGCTGGCTCAGTCATTAGAGCATGTGACTCTAGATATTGGGGTCATGAGTTCAAGCCCCATGTTAGGTGTAGAGATTACTTATAAAATAATGCAAATAAAAAAGGCTCAAGAAATAAAACTTTGACTCTAAAGGGAAATACTTTTGCCTCCTCCCTTAGAATATGTGGACAGAAGAGAAATATGACAAAGAACACTATTTTATAATTTTTAGATGCTTTTTAGCATCTAAATTCAGATTTTTAATTGTTTAACTTGAGCAGCTTATTGTCATATTTTAATTAACATGAATTAGAATATGAATGGTGATTGTGGGTATATTTTAAGGCCAGTATTTCATGATTACAGCCTTATATTTTCTCTGCTTAGAAAGTTTTATTAAAATGATGCTAAGAGAGTAGATCTTTTGTTAAGTGTTGTTATCACTAAAAAATACTAATAAAGAGTGAGTACAGTGGGAAACTTTTGGAGGTGATGCCTATGTTTATAGCATAGATTGTGGTGATGTATACTTATCTCTAAACTCATCAAGTTGCATACATTAAATATGTATAGCTTTTTGTATGTTAAAAAAAGATATAAATTAACTCCTTTGACAACTGATAAAATATCCTGCATGGATGTTTCTCAACCTTATTTGAGTCATTAATCTTTTACTATAAATATTTTGTAACTCCCCTTTCTATTTTGAGATGAAATTCATATTCAATATAACTTGCTATACACATAAATTGTTTTAAAAACCAACATAATTCATAATTGTAACGACAAAGGAAAAAGGAGTATGGATTTATAAAATAAAGTAATATGTACCTCAGGATGTGAACGATTGGGAGAACTACACCAGGAGATGGAATAAAGTTGGCCAAGACTTGCCGTAAGGTGTATGGTGGCAATGCCTCACCACCGCTAGTAGAGCTATGATGTATTAGCTATTCAGACACAGGAGTGGCTTTGCCATCAGTGAAGTGCTTTACCAGATGATGAATAACTCTCGGGCAGGTTATGAACAAGATAGTGTGTAATCTTCCCTTGATGACATGGTCATTGCATTGCCAGAAAATTCAGTTCGTGTTAAATTTGTGGCAGAAATGCTTTGTGTTGATGTGTAAAATGGAGTTAGATCCCAGGCTCAAATCATTATAAATGGGGTTTTCAACTACATGAATGTGTTGCAAAACAATAGAAAATTATTCAGGATGTAGGTTGGTTTTTGTTATGTATTAGATTGACTCACTTATTGCAAGATACTTAGCATCCTGGCCTCCATGCACTGAATGCTGAAAGGATCCTCTCCATCACTGTAACTACCAAAAATGTCCCCACGTTTTCCAAAGTGACTCCTAGGCTTTCCATTGATAGGCACATGATTACCAGCGAGTACTACTATTCTATATGAAGGAAAGAGATAAGTGGCCCTGCTCCAAGCTAAGTATCATTGAGTCTTTACTATTTGGGTTCTGTTACCATAAGTAAATAGGCTAAAATCATACAAATATAAAATATGATCTTTGTCAAAAGCTTCATTTTAGACTTTAAGGTACTTGAAATTATAACAGATCTTCTAATGAGAATATGACCATTTCTAGATTTGTCATTTTTAGGAGAAAAAGTATTATTGTTGGGAAATTATACTAAAAGTCCCCCCCAAATTTTGCTAAGAAATTTTCATAACCTCAACCAAAGATGTGCCTTGAAGGCACGTGCCTTCAGATGTGAGCTGAAGTGAAAAGGACAGTAAAACAAAATGTACAGGGCTTGTGCTTTGTGCTGGGGGAGTAACCCAGTATAGTGGGACATAAGTTGGGTTCTCCAGGATGCAGACTCTGAGATAATGTTTTGTGGATGGCGTGTTTATAACGGAATGCCCTGGGGATCAACACCTGTGGAATGAGAACTGAGCAGAAGGGGAGTTCTAGGTCTGATACAGACTTCATGTCTACTTGGAATGACCGGAAAGAGAGCTCTAAAGGTAGGATGACCTCTCAGTGTTGGACCAGGAAGTGTCCCAGTGATCAGTATGTGCACTGCTCCAAGAAGGGGAGTGAACTTAAGGCCACTGTCTTAGAGTTGGGAGATCCCTGAAAGTGCTGACAACTGAAGACTCCTGACAGCAAACCTGGACAATTTGTCTTTTATTGAAGGAGGTCTGGATGGCACATCACAGTATTTACCACGTAGGTCAGGTCATCTGTCCAACTGGAATCCAAAAATCCAGGCTAGCAGGATACCCATGGGATCTGATCTATTGGATGGGAGGCCATGACAGCAAGAATCTCTGGTGTGAGTTCTATTAATAGCAACATATGCAATGAACATTATTCCAGAAAGATCTGACTATGCTGAAAGAGGAACTGTGAGTATAGAAGACGAGTCCAGGCACCAGGAGCAGAATATTGGTTAGAGAACCAAGTCCAGGCCCCAAGCAAATAAGCTGAAGTTCAGGATAAGGCATCAGCCCCACTGAAGAAAAGAGTGAATACCAAGGACCTAGAATACCTTCTGGAAACTGAAGCAGAAGGATGGTTATATAGCCTGGACAAAGATCACAGGTTCTGGGAATAGGCTGCACACTATAGGGAGCATTTTAAGGCCCCTGATCTCAGGGAGGGATTGAGGTTCCAACATCCTATGGCTGAGTCAGGATTGGCTCAAATGTTTCAGTCTTGGTGCCAATGAAGATTTATATTCCTGTTGATTGTGTGAGGTGAAAGGGACAGCAACTAAGAGAAAGGAAATGCCCATTATAACGTGCACAAATATAAACAGTGGAATTCATCGTGCTTTGAAGAAACAAGTTTGGTTATAGCAAGACACTTAGCATAATGGCCTGTCTGGGCGCTTTTTGGAGGATTTGGAAAAGCCAAATAGCTCTCATCTCAAACTGTAGAAATCTGAGATCTGTGCCTTATAAAGAGAAGTGACTGTGGAGCAGGAAGGCGAAGGAGCAAATTCCAACTTTCATGTTTCTCCTTTTGGTGGGCATGCAATCCAAATTCCTCCATCTGGATGTTCAGGTCCTGCACGATTTCACTTCACTGACTTGTCCTGCCTTATTCCCTGGCCTGTAGCCCTGTACGTGGGCTATGCTCACTGCCCTCCGCAGGGCCTCTCTGTGGTTCCCTCAGCCTCTCCTGCCCCACCCGTCTCTTTACGACACAGTCAGAACCTACCTTATTGGAGGTGACAACATCTGCTCTCCTGTAACCATACTGGCAAAGCTGAATTGCTCTCAACTTATTTCCTAGATGCCAGTTTGGTCTTCCCAGCTAATAGATTGCAAGCCTCCTAAAGGAGAGGATCATGTCATGTTTCTTTTGTGTCCTTCGCAGAACTCAGGAAAGGGCTGGGCACCAGGTGGATACTGGGTGAACAGTTAGAAATTAATTGATTGGCTTGGCCTGAGAAAGCATATTTTAATTGATATTTGCTCAATTTATAGACATAGTCTTGCTTTTAAAAATGTCCTCGCAAGATCTCATGTACTCTTACATCTGATGATAATGGAAATATCTCACTTCAAACCTATGAAAAAATCAATTCCTATCAGTATAAACTTCCTTCCTCTTTTAATGAATATGTTTTTATTGCAGTCAAGATTTTAGGTCTCTTTGGGAATCAACTTCTGTCTTTTTCCTGTGTGGCAGTGCCATCTGTGAATTTCTCTAAGAGAAGCCTGCCTTGCCATGTCTCCTAGGGTCATGACCCAAAAGTCACTAAGTGGTAGCTATGGGGCAATGTTAGTTATTCTCAGGAATGTGTTTCTACAGTAAAATCTGAGGCTCAGGATTAAGAAGACATCTTTCACTCATGACATCTTGTTTCTTTGTGTTATTTAATTAGAGATAGCCTTGTATTATTAAGGACTCCTTCCCCTGGATCAGGGGCTATTTCCTTTCTTAAAGCCCAATCCCCCAAAACACCTGTATTCTACGTATATCAGTTCCCTTTTGTGAGACCTCAACAATATGAAGACAATATTTTCAACTCTCCTGGTTGACTCATTAATTTTATGTAAAACATCAATTTGAAATCTTTGATATGTTCACTTCAAGTCTGAAAAGAGGAGCTTGATTTTAATTCAATAAACTTGTGTAAAAATATCTTCCTTTTAAAGTTATCATGCTTTTCTTCACATTTTACATGTTATTAATAATGATTATGTTACATGTATACGTATGTGTTTCTATATATGTGTGTATGTTATGTGAATATATGTATGTATGCTTACAGTATCTATTATCTCAGTGAAAATTTAAACAATGTTTCTCATTCATTAAACAAATATTTATGAAGTGCCTAGAATGTACCACTTATCTAGGTACTAGACATACAGAAGAAAAGAGAATAGACCAAAATCCCTGACTTACATTGTAGTGGGGAAGATGAACAATAACCTATATTTGAGAAGGGGAGACAGGCAGTAAATAAGATAAAAAGGTAAAATAGAGCAAAAAAAAAAAGAGGATATGAAATGTCAAAGTTTTTTAGTTTTGTTTTGTTGAAATATTAGCTAGGAAGGTTAGGGAATAAGAGGGTGACTTTGAAGCAAAGGTCTGGAAGAAATGGAAGAAAGAGCCACATGAACATCTGAGGAAGAGCATTAGGGGTAGAAGCGGAGGCAAGTGCAAATACTGCGGGGCAAAGATCCGGATAAGGTTGCCTACCACTTCCATTTGGTTTGTTTTTAATTAGGAAAGTCTCTTCAAGTTCCAGTAATGGAAGACCAGCATAGGTAGTGGGGAAAGTATTAGATTGGAGTTTTCTATAGTTTTGGGTTCTTGCCTCACTTCTACTAGTTCCCATTTACTGAAAACTCAGAGTGCCTGGCATTGTGATAAGACTTTCCTGTGTATTGTCTCACTAGATATTCACTACAGCCCTATTGCTCAGGTGCTATTATTCTAAATGTATAGAAGTATAAATGAAACTTTGGGTTAAATAACTTAAATAGCTTGCGCAAAGTCCTACTGCCAAAAAGGAGAGGAGCCCTTATTTAAGCATGTCAGATGTATTGTGGCTTTTGATACCAATCTCACAATCTTCCTTCTAAGACAGGTTAAAACCCTTAAATCCTTGGGGCGCCTGGGTGGCTCAGTCAGTTAAGTGTCCTACTCTTGATTTTGGCTGAGTCATGATCTCAGGGTTGTGAGATGGAGCCCCGCATGGGGCTCTGTGCTGGGCAGGGAGCCTGCTTAGGATTCTTTCTCTCCTTCTCCCTCTGCCCACCCTCCACCCCCGCCCCTGCACTCACATTGCTCTTTTTTGAGCAAACAAAACAAAAGACCTTAACTCCTTAATCACTGTGGCCAAGGGAGGAGTTTGGATAAACTGTAGGAGCCTTTCTGGGTGTCCCAGATTGGACTTGTTCCACCCAGATGGGGGTCTCCTTGTTTCAAGGCCTTTATTGCTGAGTTTTCTCCTACTTGCTTAAAGTGAGACTATAAATATTACGAGTTTTGTTGTGGCTGTTGTTCTTTTTCCCTTTCTCTGTTTCCCTCTCCCCTTTTTCCTCCTTAGACCATCCTCATCTCCCCCTCCCCAATGCTTCTGTGACTTTCTTCATGTTCATATAATCATATATAAACATATCTATTCCCTTTGTTTTACAAAAATGAGATTTCAGTATATCAACTTCTCCCCATGTTGTCACATGACATTGGGGAAAAAGATCCTGCCTATTCATTTGATCTTCAACCATTTCCCTGTTGAAGGCATTTTTGTTTGTTTCCAGTTCTTTGTGTTTCAGTAAACATACTTGTTACCTACTGATGCTTATATTTTTGAGATTCATTCCCAGGAATAGGATTACTGGAACTAGGGTATATACAATTTTAATTTTCATAGATCCGTCTGGATTATTTTCAAAAAAGTTCGGGAGCAATTCACATTTACAGCTTTCATTGTTAAATGAAACCATTTTTCTGAGTCCTCACCGGAAGTAGGTGTTACTTCTCTGTGTAAATTTTGCAAATCTGATGGACATGAACTATCTCATGGAATTTACATTTTTCTGTCTGCTGGGGGGTGGTGAATATATTTTATAAATTTATTGGCCATTAGGATTTACTCTTTTGCGAAATGTCTGTTCAAATGCTTTGTACATCAATTGGGTGGTGTGTCTTTTTTTTTTTAATTGAGGTGAAATTCACATAACCTAAATCTAACCATTTTAAAGTGAACAACTCAGTGGCACTACTACAACATCCCCAGTGTTGTGCAGGCCCATGTCTATCTAGTTCCAAAACATCTCCATTGCCCCCCCAGACCCCACATCTATGCAGTTATTCCTCATTTCTCCTTCTCCCCAGTCTCTGGCAGCCACCAATTTGCTTTCTGTCAGTATGGATTTACCTATTCTGGATATTTCATATGAATGGAATCACATAATATGTGACCTCTTGTGTCTGGCTTCTTTCATATGGCAGAATGTTTTCAAGATGCATCAGTGTGAGTGGTAGATCCTTTTGTTATCAATTTGAAGAGCTATTTGTGGACTCTAAATTTTAAAACTTTTATGTTACCTGGATTGCAAAATCTTAATATATTATCTGCCAATGGATTTTGTTTATAGAATCATTTGTTGTTCAAAAATTGTAATTTGTGCACATTCGGATATGTCTAGCTTTACTTTAATCTCTGGGTTGGAAATTCAGTCTCTAAAGTTTTTTCTAATATTTTTATTGGTTTAGGTTTACATTTAAATTTTTAAGCAAACTGGAATTTTAGCATATGATAATTTTTTCTTTCTCAGAGGGATAGCTACTGGCATCATTGTTATTTTTAAATAAATTATCCTTTCTTCACTAGACTGAAATTGCATCTTCCTGTCTATTTAATTCCTACTATTGAGTTTTTGTGGTTTCTCTAGTGTGTTCCACAGATCTCTCCGACTATTCTTATTCTGATACCATACTGTTTTTTTTTTAAGTTTTTTTATTTATTTTAGAGAGAGAGAGACAAAGAGGGAGTGGGGGCGGTTGGGAGAAGCAGAGGGAGAGGGAGAGAGAGAATCTCAAGCAGACTCCCCGCTAAGCGCAGAGCCAGATGTAGGGGCTCGATCTCATGACCCTGAGATCATGACCTGAGCCGAAATCAAGAATTGGACGCTTAACTGACTGAGCCACCCAGGAGCCCCTGATACCATACTGTTTTGATTACAATGGTTTGTGTTGTTCATAATTTTCTTTCCCTGCTACATTTTTCCCTCTGGGCTTATATTAACATACCTAATTTTTTTTTTTTGATCATAGATAAGAAAAATTACTTTTTCCCAATTTTGAAACTTAAAAGTAATACATTTAAGAATTCATTCTGAAATAGATGATCAGATAATTTCCTCATATTTCTGTTGCTAAATCTGTACATTTTAATCCTGATTAGCAAGAAAAGATTGCTACTTCACTGGGCTTCCTCTTAGGGAAAATACGAAGATAAGCCCCTTCCCATCAGGTCTCATATAAATCACAAGTGTTTCGTACTCGGATCCAGGACCATTGCATTCATCTGTGAGTATGTTTGAAAGCAAGTACAGAGTGATGCACAAGCTTCCCGGAGAAAAACTATGTGTAATCTGCTTATTAGCGACTCCTTGCAGAGCCTGTCACTATGCATGTTTTTTTGCTTCTTGATTACTAAAGACCATTGAACTCTTCATTCATAAACCATTTGTAGACAACCATTGTGTACCCATTACTGGGTAGGACCTAGAAAAGAAGACATTACTTGTTTCAGCTTTGAAAAACAAACATAATTTTTACTTCACTAAAAGACACAATCTCTACCCTTGAAAAAAATCACAGCACAGTTGGGAAAATATAAATATTTATAATTATATCTAAATACATCTTCAAATCAACATTTATACACACATATACACACATATCCCAGTAATAACTTACATTTGTATAGCATAACTCTTTATAGTTTAGAAAGTGTGTTCATCAAAATTGTTTTATTAGAATATCTCTACAATTAGGAACAATGTCCAGTAGATATTTGTACCCCTGATTTTACTGATGCTCACAATAAGGTGTTTAGGATGAACAAGATCGAGTTCCTTCCAGAGAAGATGGTTTAGTTCCTGCTGTTCTTTATCCAGGTTTGGTTTTTAGTGGAGCCATCCTTGGCTCCAGCCCCAAAGCTATGGAATATTTTTTTCTCCCAGGAGTGGAGCTATTCAACAGTTTGGTGGTTATTTATATTATGTAGTATAAACTGTTCTTAGAGCTGGAGATCCAGTAGAGAACAAGACCTCCATGGTCCCTGCCTAACAAAATTTATGTATATTAATACGTTTTGGGAGTGAGGGACATGTCGAGCAGGGGAGGCAGGGATAATAGGCAGATAACCAAATAATTAGAATTGTGATCATTATACAGCAGGCTGATATATGATGATATACATATTTGACCTGACCTAGGTGGAGAGCAAAGCGAACTTTTGTAAGCAAGTGATTGTTAAGCTGAGTATGCCATCGTTTGGGGAAAAGCGTTGAGAAGGAGGGAAAGCCTGAAGGCAGAAAGGAGAATAGAACATTGAAGGAACTGAAAAAAAGTGGGAAAGGCTGGAATATGAAGAGTAACGTTGGATAGAAATAAGGCTAGAGAGTGAGTTGGGGCAAGATTCCGCAGGACTTGCAGGTCCAGGTAAAGATTTTGGAAGTTATCCCCACAGCAGCGAGAAGCTCCAGAGAGATATGGTTTTATTGGAACACTCCGACTGGTTCAGAGTAGGGCATAAGGAGAGAGAGCAGTTAAAAGCCTATTGACAGAAGTGAGGTTCACTTGGACTGGGATATTGGTAGAGATGGAAAGAAGGGAACATCTCGGAGAAGCATTAGCGAAGAGGATCCACAGGTCTTGGTAAGTGATTCATGGTGTGGAGATGTCCAGAACACCTCCCAAACTTTAACTTGGGCTTGGAGGGGGGCGCCTGGGTGGCTTCAGTTGGTTAAGCGGCTGCCTTCGGCTCAGGTCATGATCCTGGAGTCCCGGCATCGAGTCCCGCATCGGGCTCCCTGCTCAGCGGGGCGTCTGCTTCTCCCTCTGACCCTCCCCCCCTCTCATGCCCTCTCTCTCTCTCAAATAAATAAATAAAGTCTTTTAAAAAAATAATGACTTGGGCTTGGGGGGAAAGATTATGTGAACTTAAAATAGCAGTTGAATTGAAGGGTCTTGAAAATTGTTTTGGTTCTTTCTTCGCTGGTACAAAAAGAAAAAAAAAATGAACGTGCCTTTGTAGGAATTAGAGCCACAGTGACATACCAAACATTTGCTTTAACTATAGAAGGCTACAGTTGTACAGAGCTGAAGTGAACATGATACAGTAGTGATAATAAAACTGAGGTCCTGCCCTCTATAAAAGTTAAACTAATTATTATACACTTGCATGTTCACTCATGTTATTTATTATTTTCTATTTAAAACCATTATTTTTATTGCAAAAGAGACATAATTTTACTCTCAGCCTATAAACCTTACTATAACTTATCTGTATCTTCTAAGCACAAAGCCATTTTTGTCCCTTTAATAAGTGTGGTAATTTACATTGGCTAATGGTATAACTATGATAATTAGCATAATGTAGTTGTATTCTTAACCACTGCCTTATTACAACAATTTTAAATCTTGTTATTTTTTCCTGGTGGAGTGGAGTTTCTGATTACCCGTGATTTTTTTTTTTTTTAACTATGTATAGAAAAACTTTTACTTCCTTTATTTCACTTCTGGCTGAATCCAGTCAGCAGAATTTTACATGTGGTTTGGAGATTTTAATCACTGCTGAGTGAAATTGGATACCTTGTGCTTTTTTGCTTGGTTCTAGATTTATTTGGGTTTTCTTCCTAGATCTTTTGCTTCCATGCTAGTGTATGCAGTTTTTCATGACCAAAAAGAAATGTAGTCATTTTTTTGAATACATCATAATAGTTGCAGAGAGGAAGGTTTAGTGGTAATGATTACAATTCTGAATAAAAATTAAAGTGCACCTTCTTATCTGGAATTATTGTAAAATAAAATGCTTTGTTTAACCAAATACTCACATACATATTCCACATAAAATTTATAGATGATTAATTTCCTAATAATCAGAGCCAACTTGCCTAAAACTGAAATCAAGTTTAATTGTATGTTGGTCTTTGAGGAGTCAGAGGTGCCTCAGGATTTTACAAGGCCTGACTGGCACATGTGAGTGGCGGCTTGCCATCAGCTCCAATATGCTTACTCCAGAAAGCTGCAGAAGTTCTGAGTAATAGAACATTTTGAGTATTCCAAAAGATCTTCACTATCTATTTCCAAGATATGGGAAACTTCTCAACTTTCTAATTTTTTAAAAAGATTTTATTTATTTATTTGAGAGAGAGAGCACAAGCAGGGGGAGGGAAAACGGAGAAGCAGACTCCCTGGTAAACAGGGAGCCTGATGCAATGCGAGGCTCAATCCCAGGACCCTGGGATCATGACCTGAGCCGAAGGCAGATGCTTAACCAACTGAACCATCCAGGCACCCCATCAACTTTTTAATTAATTAATTAATTAATTAATTAATTTTTAAAAGTTTTATTTCTTTATGAGAGAAAGAGAACGGGGGGAAGAGCAGGGGGAGAGGGACAAGCAGACTCCGTGCTCAGTGTGGAGCCAGTCTTGGGGCTCAATCTCAGGACCCTGAGAGCATGACCTGAGCCAAAACCAAGAGTCAGACACTTAACCAACTGAGCCACCCAGACACCCTTCAACTTCTTTAATAAAGCATATTCTAAAGGCATAAAATAAAGTGTTATGGCTAGAGAGGCCAGGTCTAGGAGGTAAAATGGATAGTTAAAATAACTGAAATGCAAAGTTTTAAATTTTAATTTTATTTAAAATTCTAATAATCTGGATCCTAACTCATGAGAACCATTAATTAAGTGGATTTGTTTTTCAGCACTGGCCTTTCCCTCCTTAGTGTTGAAGTTGAACTCGATCTCATCCCCTTGCTACCCCAAGCCACTGATGATCAGAAGACCTTTTAAGTTTGCAAATTATGACTTTACTATAGCCGAGTTAACCCCAAAACTTATTAATCAAGTATCTTGAATATTTCCAGTATTTCTAATCAAATACCTTGAATATTTCCATACGATGTCATAATAAAATTTCCTTTATTTAATTTGGAGAATTTGGTAAAAGAAACAAACCAGAGCAAAACGCATTGTTTCAACAACCTATGAAATTCAGAAGATAACAATATTTTTTTTCCCCCTTTTTAATCACCCAGAGGCAACTTAAGTTCTTCTTCTTTTGACTCATCATGAAACTCAACCTACCATGGGGATTACAGGGGACAATAGCAAGGATACTTGCTGCATTACTCTTTTGGTGCAAAGGGTGTCAGTCTGTGTCACTTCTTAAAGACTTTTTTTTTTAATGGAATGAGATTTTTCATAGATCAAATAATTACATGCATTTTCTTCCTTGTTTATCTCCCTGGAGTTGCTTAATGAAAGGTCAATACAAGAGCTATTAACAGCAAGAAACGAGGCCATGTATATGAAACCCCTTTGTAAACTGTAGACTGTTCACAGATACGAGATGATGAGACGATGATAACAGTGGGTGTTTGGAACAAGGCTGACAGTAGTTGAATAGTCTCTAAGCAGTGACCAGGACCCAGGGAAGCCGCTTTTCTGGAGGAGACTTTAGTACGGTAGCTTCTGCGTTAATTTGAATCTGCTCCTCTGCTCTGCTGAGATCTTGCACATTGTTTGGCCCATTTCACTCTCTAATGGCAGATCTGGTGCATTTTGATGGAGAACTTGCCAAACATGTCAAATTTCAGACCAACAGGTAGCCAGCCACCCTGTCTTGAGACATCCTTTGTACATGGTGACTGCATTTCTTTTGCCCTCTTCTACAAGGGCCAATACCAGGCTGATTTCTTTCAGAAAGCCTATTCTTCACTATTGTGCCATGAAGGGCCATCGCCTTGGGGGTACTTAGTACTTGAATTCTTTTGACAGCAAATTTATTAGCAATGTTGTGACATCTCTCCTTTTGCCTTCTGGAATCCTTACTTGAACCCATGTATTTTCAGGTACATTTCATGTGTATGTGCTTTATATTCCCTTTCATAGTATCAAACTGTAGTGTTGAGTATAGTATGGTGTTGAGATATGGTTTCTGAGGGCCAAAGCCATGATCTTGTATCTCTTTAGCTGCGTCACAGTGTTCAGGACCCATGAAAATCTATGATTAGTCCAGTTTTTGTTGATGTGATTTTCATGTCCAAAGAGCTATTTATAAAACTGCTTGTGCTTAGAAAATATGTTTGATTTGTTTTGTTTTGTTTTTGCAAAAGAGACTTACTTTTTATAAAAAGGGTTGTGTGTAGTATGGGTGAAGGAAAGGTACAAAAGCATTTTTCCTGCAGTTCTATCTTTGACTGATTTTCAGTTAGATTGAGGACACTCACCGTGGATGGGCTTCGTAGGGTCCTTAAACGCCCTGAAATTATATGAATAATATTGTGTGTTTGGGGCCTTTTTTCCTCGGGGGTGGGGAGGAAGAGTACAACATTAACGCCTACATAAACTACTCGATAAATTTATAAATTTATAAATTTATAAAATGATTAGGTAGGATTTTGTTTAATGAGCTCTCTTCCACATTTGAAATTATTCTGTTTACCTGTCACTTTTCAGAAACATGTGCTCTTTGCTCTAGACAAAGTACACCGAGAATTCTACACTTTGCAATGGAATAAATAATCCCATAAATGTGCTGACTCTTTCTGCGAGACAGACATAATTTGGAAATGTGAGTCTCAGAGCAGTGAAGGTGCTTCTTGATTTGTTTGTTTTTGTTTTGACTCTGTATGAGACTTCACATCAGATACAGCACTGGACTCACAATTGGTGGCTGAATAAAATCTACATATGGATTGAATAGCTCTGCCCATGTATTAATCACATGAACGATTTTTCTAATACCCCAGCCTCCCAGTCCTTGAAGTCCTCTCCCACATCAATCTTGTTTTCCACCCCACCTTACCCACGATCACACCCCAGACCGGTGGTTCTCAAACTTTGGTCCCCAGACCAGGAGACGCAGCATCACCTGGGACATATTAGAAATGCAAATTTGGGGGCTCAGCCCCAAACCTATTGAATCAGAAACTGTGAGTATAAAGTCAACAATTCCTTTCCCAAGCCTTCCAGGTGATTCTGGGAGCCTCTGTCCTAGACCTTGCCAATACCAATAACTGAACCTGTTCTATCATCTCAATTTCAAGCTTCCTGCTCTCCAGTCACCATTTTCATCTTTCCAGCTCTCCCCTTCTAGTATCTCAACTTCCCCCTAGGATCCATTAATCATTTCTACTTTTTCTCGTCATCACCCAGTGTCCTTGTTACTCCTATCCGAATTAGATTCAGCTGTCCATGATTAGAATCATTGTCTCATGTTACTCCTCTTGTCATCTTAACCTGGACAAGTTCAACCATTCACTCTGCACCCTCACGGCTGACTAGAGGAAAGCTCACAACATTGCCAGTGATATTTACCACTAACTGAACTGGGCCTTTATTGCGACCTGGAAATCATAGTACACTTCCCCAGTCTAGTCACTTTCATATTCTTTTAGAAGAGCATTCTCACATTCTGCCTTTTATATGGACCTTACTATGGATAAACTGTGCCCTCCCCAAGGCCAGCCCCTACCCTGCATTTCATCTCTCTCTATTCAAGGAGATGAGTCCAACAATTCTCCTCTCTCTCTCCTGTACCATCATTCGTTCCTATTGGGTCACTCCCATCAGCAAAATATACCTGCTGTCATATCATGTGAATTAAAAAAATTACCTTACCTACAAATGCCCTGCTCCTTACTACCCCATTTCTCTATTTTAGTAGGAATACCCCTAGGGGGGAAAAAAAGTTGTCTCTAATCATTTTCTCCCAGCATTCTCTCTTGAACCTATTCCAATCAGGCTTCTGTTTCCATTGTTTCACCAAAATAATTGTCAAAGTCATGTAGGAGTTCCGTGTTGCCCTACACAGGCTACAGCCATCTTGAGCCCTCTCACCTACCCCATACTCTCAGTCTAGATCTAATCTATAAGCAAGACCTGTCAGCTCTACCTCCAATTTATACCCTGAATATGACTGCTTCTCCCCACCTTACTTCTGCCCACCTGGCCCAAGCCACCATCATTTCTTGCCTGGATTGTTGTAAGGGATTCTTAATATGCCTCTCTGCTTCTGCCCTTCTCTCTGCCCTCTCAGATACTGTTCTCAACCCAAAAACCAGGATAGTCCTATTAAAAAGTAAGTTGCATCATGTAACTTTTCGCTCAAAGCCCTCCAAAAGTTTCCAACTGTATTAGAGTAAAGCGAAATTCCTTATTGTGGCCACATGGCCCCGTGTGACCTTGCTGCCCCCAAGCCCCATCTCCACCTTGCTGATCTCACTGTCTTCCACTCTTCCCCTTGCCCACGCTGCTCCAGCCACACTGGCGCCCATGCTGGTTCTCAATAACTAAATCCAATTCTGCTTCAGGATTTTGTTTCTCTTGTACCCCATGCTTTGAATGCTCTTTCCAGAGATAGCCACATTATCTTGTTCCCTTGCTTGCTTAAGGGCCCTTCCTTCTCCAACTATCCTATTTAAAAGAATAATATTCCACATAGACTTGCTTTCTCCTTTACTCCAGTTTCATTGTTCTTTGTGTGACTTATCATCGTTTGACTTATTATTTGGCCTGAACCACGTGGAATTGTAGATAATAACCACTTGCATCCTGCAAAAACTGTCAGTACATAGAGTTCAGGCTAATTCATACTTCTTTTTATTTGTAAGCTCTATGATAGAAGAGGCTTTTTCTGTTCTGTTCACTCTTATAGACCCAGCTAATAGATCAGTGCTTGGTCCATAATAAATACTCAGTATATATATATATATATATAGAATGAAATTAATGAAGGAGTCAGCAATACTCATGAGGTAACGATAGTGTGTTGTTCATGTTTTAATTCATGTATCCAGTCTCCTTTCTGTTTTATCTCCCTATATAAAAATGAGTCACCATCTTTTTCTACCAGTAACTAAATTAATATGGGATTGGGATGATTCAGAAGAACAGAGTAACTATTTGAAAAAGGTATGTAATATAAGTTCAAACCTAATATATTAATTTAATCTATTAATTTGATCTATTAATCTAATATACACATTTATAAATATGTAAGTATTTTATATAAGGTTTATTTCACTAATTATATTTTATTTCTACTAAGACCACTAATATAAATTCTGCTTTTTATATCCTGAGCCAGACTTCATCTGAAAGTGGATGAGAGGCCTACTGGCAGGGCAAAGAAAGCTAGGATAAGATTAAACTATTGCTTCAAATTGACAAAGTGATAGTTTTCTCCAAATAAATATTGACTAAATTTGAAAGGAAAGGCTTTGGGATCATGAAAAGTATGAGTACTGGGGGGAAATACCTTCTCATAATTTTGCAGTGAGTATGTGCTTTGAAAACTGAGGCTGGTTGGAAAGAACCTGAAATCCTTTAGCAACGATGTTCAGCCGCAAAACTGAAGTCAGACTATGCATGGGGGCACATTCTCACAGGTTATATTTCTAGGAAGGTATATAAAGATGCGATGAAGAACACTCAAATGTAATCTGAGGAAAAATAATCGAGGATCACATTTTTTTAAAAAAACACAAAAATTGCGACATCTTGTAAGGTAGTTAAAATTGCTACATCCATTCTTTGAACAAGTGAACTGAGGCAAAGGAGAAAGCAGTACATTTCCTGAGCACAGCACACATTGGGCGAAAGATCCGGGATGAGCGCCCAAAAGTCCCATCTTCCTGTCTCATACTTTTGTATTCAAAATATTGCAATCTGTTACCTAGAGGATGATTAGTGTGTAAAACTGAGTGCTTTAATTTTACTGCAGGAAAAAGTAATGTAGAAAGAGCATAGGCTGTGATGGAGACAAAATTTGTCTAAACAAAGATATCTTTGGTTAATTAGTAAAATGGCAAAGACGTTTATGAAAAACAAGACAGGCACATAAATCTCTTTCATAAGTGTTAAATATTTCAATATTCACTCATGAAAATCTTTTAATGTAATCCTCATATATTTGTAGAAATGATTAACACTACGTTTGAAACAAAAATTTTTTTGCCGCTGAACTAACATTACTTTTTATCGTTATGTCTTTGAATACCATATTACTTATCTGACCTAGAACATTTCACATAAAAGAAAAACTAAGTTAGCAAAAGAATAGCTCACCTCATAAAAAGATGTGATATCTGTGAAAACAGATATGATTAAAACAGTGTGTGCTGTTTAAGTGAGTTAGGAGTCATCATGGACAGCTCTAGGAAGAAGTCTCCCCATCACACATAGACAGTTAGGAAGGCAAATAGGACTCCAGGGTGCATTAAAAGAGGGAGAAAATAATATAGAAATATTAAGTTGATGTTATATCAAATAATGATACACTTTCATCTAGAATACCGAGTCTAATTTCAGTCAATGCACCTTAAGACATGTCAAGCAGAGAATGAAAATATCCATAGGAATGGAGAAAAATGAGCAAGTTGGGGATGAATTCATGTAAGGATAATTTATTTCTAAAAAATAAGTTTTGTTAAGTGGGAAATCACTTGTTTTCACAAACAACACAGTAAAGGACATTTTGGTAATTGAGTGATTGATGCTTATGATAAAATAAGTAGCAGCGATAAATAAACCTCAACAGTAAATGAAAATCCATAGTATTATCTGAAAAGTGGAAAGACACTTAGAGACAGTAGTCTGGGATTAGAGGAGGATTGCTCATTACAAAGAACTAAATAGGAGCATCAGTGGTCGAAACAGAACCTCTATGCAAGGGGTCTTATTCTTTCTGTTGAGTACTTAACTTTGTTCTCAACCGACATATAACATCAATTGTAGGTTTACACCCTTTTGCGGTGACACAAAAGTATAAAATGAGATCTCTTCTCTTTTTTCCTAATTAACAAAATTAGTTGCGTGTGTGTTTTCTCAGCATAGAAAAAGAACATAAAAAATATGAGTAAATTTGGGAAAACTAGAAAGAAGAAAGAAATTCTTGCTATGACCAACCAAAACTGATCACAGTTCATATTTTGATGTATTTTCTTCCAACTTCTTATCTATATGCAGTGCTTTATTTTATATAGTTGTAATCATGCCACGGATATGGATGTTTTCCATTTATTTTCATTTGGCCAAAACATATCCCTCCGTTATTATAAGCTCTCAGTGATAATTTTGATACTAGAATATTATGTCAATAGATGTACCAGAATTTATGCAATCATTTCTGTAACCCCGATGATCCTGATATTGACAATTTTGTACTCTGAGTACCAATCTAGTGATTAATGAATAGGAAATGTTTAATAAAATGATGAACTTAATGATCATGCAAGTTGTAAGAAATAATAGCTCTCACTAGGTTTTTTTCCACCTGTGTTTATTTCCAGTTACATGTGTTCACATCACCTTAGCATTTGTCCTCTAGAGTATAAACATCAATTGGGTTTGTGTGATATCTCCATTAGCCCAGTTTCATATGCAACTGGGCACTTGGTCTTTTGTTTCCGATAGCAGCTAAGAGGGCTTATCTTCAAATAGTGGTCATGGCCAACTCTGGAGGCAAATACCGGAAAGACAGAGAAATTATGCCAAAGGAATTCTGGGCTTGGAGAATGTAGATTAAATGAAAGTCTTTTTCACTACAAAGGATACTTTGTCCTTATATTACCTAGAACTAAAAATAGCTAGAGCTCACTATTGTGAAGCCTGAGGCTTCCTCTAAGAAAAGAGATGGCATTATTTTATTTTTCCTTTAATATAGTTGATCATTTTATAACATGTTCGATTTATGTAGTTTAACTTGGTATATAAATTTTATGTCATTTATCCTCATGTGCTTGTTAAGATGATTAACATTATCTTCATTTCACAGTGAAGAAACAGGGTTTATGGTAGGAAGAATAAAAGGGAACTAAGATTAAATCCTAAACCCTTCACTATGAGTTTCGTTTATAGTCTTTACAATGGTGTTAATTTTTATAATGCCAGTGACAACGATGAGGTAAACCTATTCCCCATGGACCATTGGATGGAATCTGAGATGTCCTTTATTTTCTGTTTGTTCAAAGAGGAAAAAATTAGACCCATAAATCTATAGCTAATTTTAACTTTCTTCCAAAATATGAAGCATGCACCATTACTAGAAATCGGACTTATATATAATATGGTATGTATATATCTGGCCGGATCAGTACAGATTGTTTTCTTGAATCTCTAACTATTTTCAATTAAGTTATTTATTAACACTCTTCCCTTTAACCATCCATAGCTCTGGCTTTCCCAAAGTGCAAATGGTTTTCTGCCTTTTCCACAGGTTACTGTCAGGTTAAAAAAATTCTTTGTTCCGTTTTTCAAATCTGTAAGGAAATTAATAAAGACCAAAGTTTGGGAAATCTGAAGAAACCAAGTTTATTTCAAAGGTAGAGTTAAGAGAATGTTCTCTGAAGGTATATTATTTCAATACCAAACAGGAATATTCAGGGAAGAAAGAGAGGGGGATGGAAATAGAGTGGAAATAGAGGAACTGAATAGTAGAATCTAAACATTTTAGAGCTTTCACTGGAGCATTCTTTCTTCTCTTATGAAATGTCTTTGAAAAGGATTTGGGGCCTTCATTGCATGTTTAGGATGTCAGAGTACTAAGCAGGGGTAGGGAAATTCAGGGCCCTATTCTGCCTTTGCTGAATACTGTAGCTTTTTTTTTCCTACCCCCCACTGCTAATTATAATGTTTGGAAAGATGGGGGTGAGGGGAGAGAGTTTTTTTCTTTCTCTCTCTCTCTCTCTCTCTCTTTTTTTTTTTTGTCTTAGAGAATGCTTTTCTTTCAAAGATACTGAGTTTGGAGAAGATCTTTAAACCAAGGGGTACTAGACATAAGAGTCTTTTTAAGTTCTTCTTATCCCAACATTTGAAAAGGCATTTTATTCATAAAGCTTACACTTTTTTTTTTTTCCAAAGGAGCCATTTAATTCATTATGGAGTAGTATGAAGCTGTTGAGAGAGATATAGCAGCTTGATTCATTTGAAATCACAGGACAAATAGACTTTAAAAAGCAAATGCATCCATTTTGGCACTAATTATGTGTCTTTCGCACATGCGGTATCTCATGTCACAAATTGCTCTCATTTGCTTCTCACTGCAGAATGTCTCTGAAACGAGAGGAGTGGAAATGCCGTAAACAGGTGGATGTGGAACAGGTCGGTCGGGGGACTTTGGTGGGGGAGGGGTCGGCTGAGGAGGAAAAAATGAAAGTGTCTTAGAAGTCACTAGAATTCATAGGGAATTCATTCAACATGATATTGACCCACGTGATGAGGTGGAACATATGGCTTTTTCAAGAATTATATATCCTCCTTATAATCATAACAACAACATAACAGAGCCCACTGTATACCAGGAATTCTGCTGAGTGTTTTATTTATACATATTGTCTTTGAAACTTAAGATTAGTTTATGATTATATTCTCAATTTATAGAGAAGGAAACTGAGGAGGTTGAATAATTTATCGAAGTTATCTCTATTATGTGTGTTTTTCCCTACACCATTGAGTCATTACCTAAGTCTGACATTAGCTGGTGATAACACCAGATCCCACTGTTTAAGGGCTCAGTCCTACAAGACAGCCTCCCTCCCCACTTCAGACGCCTATCACCTGTGCTGATGACCTCCCAGCTATAGATCAGGGGTTCTCATGATCCTCTCCTTGGGTTTGATTCATGTGCGAGAGCAGCTCACAGAACTCAGAGAAACATTTTACTTACTAGATTATCAGTTTAATATAAAAGGATGTAACTCAGGAACAGCCAGAAGGCACAGGGAAGGTGTGTGAGATGAGAGCAGAGCTCCCATGCCTCCTCAGGTGAGCTACTCTCTCAACACCCCCACGGGTTCACAAACCTGAAAGCTCATCAAATTTTGTTGCTCAGAAGTTTTTAGAGTTTATTCTGCAGCTCCTGCTCTTCTCTTCCGCTTCTTGGAGGTCTCTGGATGGGGCCCAAAGTTCCAACCCTCTAAGTACTTGGTCTTTCTGGTGACCAGCCCCATCCTGAGGCTACTCAGGAGCCACACCCTAAAGTTGCCTCGGTAGCATATGCTCAAAAAGGGTTCCTTGTAAATGATTAAAAAAACAAACAAACAAAACACTCCTATAGCTCTGGAAATTCCAAGAGTTTGATGAGCTTTGTGCCAGGACCTGGGGACAAAGGCCAAATACATTGCCTGTTATACCACAGTATCGTAACTAATACTTGGGGGACTGAAGCCAGATGGTCTGCTTCCAGAGCCCCTAAGAGTTCTCTGGCCATCTTTGTATTTGGACCCTTGTCCTGCATTTTCCCCACACCCACTCTTCTAGTTTGCTGCCCCTGAATTCTGCAGAATGCTTTATGACAAACAGAAAGTTTACTGAAGTCTGCAGAATTAACCTGAGTTTGGCATCTTGCAATCCACTCTTGGATCTATTTAGCACAGGAGGAAAGCTTTATAAATGATGCAAGAGTTTCTTAGAGTTCTTTATAGAACAATTCAAATAGGGCTAAAAACAACCAAGAGGAGAGAGAAGTACACATTCATTTTCCCTGAATATGAACAAAAACAAAAGCATTTGCTCCATGGTGTGAATTGAAGGAATCTTATATTATTGAGCTGGTGCTTGTTGCCTGATAATGGAAAAGATTAGCGTCACTTTTCTGTAACTAAGCCTGTAATGGTGTCACAGCCTATTTGATGCCAATTGGTGTTCCTGGGGTCCTTGGTATAAAGCAACCTTTGCAAATGAGTAGTCCAAATGGTTGGAATAAGGAATAAAACCAGAGAGTAAAAAATGAATAGCTAATTCAACACTTAATTTCTTTTAATTTTGAGAGTCTTACATATGTGCTGCAACTATTAATGGGTGGGATGCTGATGATAGGGGAAGAGTTTTAAACTGTAAATTTATTTTCACCTGAGCTGCAGAACTCAAACCCGGCATGCCTTACACGTAATGCCGTTTGACAGTTCATTTGAAATAAATGTGCCGATAACCCTTAAAAGTGGTAATAAAATACTCTTTGCTCTACTGTACAGATGATTAATACCACTAAAGTAATTAAATTCCATTAGGCTGAGGTTCACATACCCAAGGAATTGGTGCCAGGATTTAGCCGTTCTCTAGTGAGGACAAAAGACTAATGCCTTTTAAAGCCATGTTTCACCAGGAAAATCCCAGGGAAGTCTATATTAACTTAGGACATCTGCTTGTTGTGATTGTTTGAGGTATTGATGCATTGGATCATTAGCAGGGTGGCGTGAACTAGTGTTTTCCTGTTGACAAGGATCTCTCACCAGGCGCTGCTAGCTTTCTGCAAGGGGAGAAAGAAAGCAAAGCAGGGCAGCCAAGTTGAGTCCTGTGAATGGCTTTGACTTACAGAATTATTGCTAACTGTATAGTCTCTGATGGTAGGAAACAGCGTTTTGCCCCCAGCCATTTTTCCCAAGATCAAAGCCAAAGTAACTCTGTCTCCTGCTGTTTTGTAGCTGTAGATTCTTAAAGACTGGCATTATTGTCATCGATGAACAGTTTGCCCCCTTTCAGATGGCGGCAGTAATGACCCACGGGGGAGGCAGTGGTTAGGCAGTGCTGACAATGTGACCAGGTGCTGCAGCATAAGCGTTTCATTAAATATTGAAGCAATGGTTTTCGGTTACAGTGGCAAAAAGGGAATTTGGTCTATGTCCAAATATGTGGCTATTTTTTTTCCCCTTCAACCTCTTCTAATCACATTATTTTTTTGCATGACCTTTCTGCTGGAAATTAGCTGCCGTCCCGAAAAAGCATGGTGTGTAATTTATCTAAGGTAATTCTGTATTCCACTTTACATGCTAGTAATCATTCTTAACGTATGAATGATTTATTTACCAATTTTTCCTTAAAATATGCAAACCATAGAAAATAAACCTTATGCTTATTTCGGTTTTTGGAGGTACCAAATGAAAGAATCCTGAATTTTCAAGGGAAGGAAAGTTTGCAGACACTGAGAACAGGATTCAAGTGCATTTAAGAGTTAGTGTTTTTTTCTGTGTATCATGTGAGAAACGGTTTTAGAGCCTCCACATTCTGTTTCCATTTGGAGACCACGTTAAACTTGTCTGTATAATTTGTGAAATGAATTCACAAGAGAAAAACTGTGGTCATTTTGAAAGGAATATAGCTGCCACTTTATTAGAGTAGGATCTGCTCCTCCTCTTACTTCGTGTGTCTGGATAACTAACAAACTCTAACAAGAACTAGGCCATGTGTCCTGTGACAACCTGCCCTGTGATTCCTGATCCTCTGATTCCAGAATGCTCTAAGAGAATCCTTTGATTCTTCTCTATGAGAAGCAAGACAGACCTTTCTAAATAATAATCGAACACCACAGAAAACTCACTTTAAACTTCTAGAGGAGAGCTTGGCTCCTGCCGGAGGCTTTGAAAGGTGAACTGCAACCAAAATGTACCATAAAACAAAACAAAACATAATATTCCATTATGTGTGTGTGTGTATATATACATATATACATATAGATGTATATATATATACCACATGTCAAAACAAATAAAACAGAAACTCCCTCTAGGAAAGAACACAGGATTTAAATATTTTCTCCTAATATTATACTATATATTATATGATCATTTATCCCTACCTTGGAAATCCCACTTAGTGATAAGTAGCTATTGTAAACTTTCAAAGAGAGTTTCTGCGCGTTAATTGCAGTTTGCTAGATTTCCATATTTAAATCAGATTTCCTTCATCATTCAACAAAACTCTGGCACTTCCTTACCAAATATAAATGTGGTTTGGTTTGAGATTACCATTCCTCTGAGGAACAAACTTTTTTATGTGGTTATTCTATACCAATGTACCGGATTTGCCCATGAGATCACCAACTCTATGTAATAATCCTCATAAAATTAGATTTTACTGCTTAGTTTCACTCTTTTTTGTTTGGTTGGTAGGTACTTAGGAAGAACTTAGTTAAAATGTCATTATAACCAATCTCTTTTTTTAATTTATTTTTTTTAATTGGTTAAACATTATAACCAATCTCTTAATCTTCCTCTTACTCTCTTGTTTCATCTTTATTCCTTTGCTCTTCTTTCTCGAATTCATAGATGTTAAATGGGTATACCTGTAAGAAAAAAAACATATTGAAAAATGACTACTCACCGAACAGGATTTTGTCTTATGGCCAGCATTAGTAAGATAAACAACTTTTAAAAGAGATACAAGAAAAATTTCAACCATTCAAGTTTATTGTTATCATTTCCTTTTGATTGTGCTGTTTGGAACACTTCAGGACATGACTGATTTATTTTCATTGATGAATACTAAAAAATATAGAGGTTTATATAGCATAGAAAAGAATGGAAGCCTCTCTAGATGGAAGCAAATAATGAAAAGGAAAAAAATAGGAGAGAGATTTGTCTAGAGGTGGAAATGCTATAACAAGTTGGTTTAAACCTATCTGTGCTTAGTTGATGATATTATCACCTAGCTGGTATTTTCATGGTGAAAATGTCTGTAAGTCCAGAGCCTGTTTTAAAAGATGACAACAGGGCAAAATTCTAGAATTCTATAGTGAATACAAAAATGAATAAAAATGTGTCTCTTGCCAGAACCATTGCTTATAGCAGCTGTAGGCAAAATAGTTTCTAAAAAAATGTTCATGATATTCCTCAAAGAATATATTTATCTATTTTCAAGCACTAGGTAGGATATTTTCTCTGCCTTAAGAATTTTCACAAGCAGCGGTGACATCTTCAAAGTTCAGTCTGGTGGGATAGAAATATTTTTCGAGAAGTCAGTAGGCATTGAAAACTATTCTTTTCTTTTTTATTATACTGTGAACATTCTGTTTTGACATAATTCCCTCTTCATTTCTTCATGACAATTTGCATGCACCATTTAAATTACTCCCCATTATTCAGCTGTATTCTTTGGACTTTTTTGAAACACATAAATATTAAGGATAGATTAATGTCAGAAAGCACGTCCAAAATATTACTCGCAAGTTTAACATGTGACTAAAAAAGAACTATTTTTTTGTGGCTAGAGGAAAGACTGAGTTTCAGTTAGGTGGGAAAAGGTAGGGAATTTTTCCTGACTAGCAACTAAATGGTCTTTGTTTAGAATAAGACTTTGTTTTAATGATAATATATTAAAGGGTTTTTTTCTTTTTCTTTTTTAAGCTTTCTTTTCATGATGAAATAAATGTTTTAACTTTCACATTCTTTCATGGAGTTCCTAATTTTGTGATCTATAGCCTTAAATTTCTAAAATTATCTACATTAAGAGAAACTCCTCAATTCCAGAATATTCTGTATGTTGTAAAGTGATTTAATACTATAAATCAACAAACATTTATTAGGTATAGGCATGTAGCCCAGGAAATACTTTGTTTAAGGCATCTAAGGTCTGATCTTATGCATTTATTTTTTTTTTTAAGTTTTTTTTTTAATGTATTTAAGTAATCTCTACACCGAGCATGGGGCTCGAACTCATGACCCTGAGATCAAGAGTCACATGCTCTTCCAACCGAGTCAGCCAGGTGCCCCTGATCTTATGCATTTAATTTATAGAAATAGACTCTTTGGTGGTGCTTTCCTTGAGAACCAATTTTGTTCTCTTAAAGGTGAAGTCATGGCTAACCTTGTATTTGGCAGAATACTGGCATCCTGTGAAAAACAACCAAGGGTTTCTAGGCTAAAATGGAAAACTGATACTTTTCCCATTTCATATACCCTAAATTAATTTTTTTTAAAGATTTTATTTATTTGTTTGACAGAGAGACAGCGAGAAAGGGAACACAAGCAGGGGGAGTGGGAGAGGGAGAAGCAGGCTTCCTGCCGAGCAGGGAGCCCGACGCAGGGCTCGATCCCGGAACTCCAGTATCATGATCTGAGCCGAAGGGAGATGCTTAACGACTGAGCCACCCAGGCGCCCCCAAATTAATTTTCTAATAAAAATATTTTCATTTTAACATTTCTCTTAGGCCTGCCCCCTTTTGAGATGCTGACTAACTTTTTAGGCTTTTGAGCTATGTGATATTACCAGAGAGTTGAATTTGACCAGCACAGGGACAGTGTAAGGCATACTCAAGCAAAACTTAGGGTACTAAAGTTGGGAACTTCAAAGGATCCAGTGATAGAAGGTAGGTATTATGGACTACATACCTGTGTCCTCCCCAAATTCATAGGTTAAGACCTAACCCCCAGTGGGATAGTATTAGGAAGCAGGGTCTTTGAGAGGTAATTAAATCATGAAGGTGGAGCACTTATAGAGTTCTTCTAAGAAGAAACAGGAGAGAGCTTGCCTTCTCCCTCCACCTCTTTCTCTCTCCCTTTCCCTCTATCTGTCTCTCTGTCTGTCTCTGCCATGTGAGGACAAACTAGAAGATGACCATCTGTGAATCAGGAAGAGGGTTCTCACTAGAACTCAATCTTGCTGGCACTCTGATCTCAGACTTCCCAGCCTCTAGAACTGTGAGAACTAAATTCGGTGGAGACGTGAGCACTGAAAGTTCTGGTAATAATTGTAGTGGAGCCACGTGAGAATACAATGAAGGAGGGAGGGAAGGAGGGAGCGGCAAGAAATGTTTGCTAAAGGGAACAATTTTTCCCTCCAGTTTTAGGAGATAAGTTGAAGGAAAAATCTAGCAAAAGCAAAGGAAAAATTCGGAAATGAGTTAATGGAGGCATGTACAGGCTCCCTGAGGAGGAGACTTTTGTTTCTCCTTCCTTTAGAGCGATCATTTAATTGAATGTTAAGGAGTGATGGACATGCTGATGTCCTGCAACACGAAGATTCTAAAATTGGCATGGAAAGCAATCTAGAGCTTTCTCTTTATGTTTTGCCTTCTTCTGGGGCATCTTTAATCATTTCGGTGTCAGAGGAGTCTCAAAGGGGAGGCATCTGACACATTTAAGACCCAAGCATTGTTCCCAGTACACCACATATACCATCTGATTCAACACTCTCAAAATCATGCCAGGTAGCTCCAGCAAAAGGAACTTTGGATTAGTAAGTGAAACACTCACAGTTCTGACTCCTCATGAGTCACCAAAATGCCTTCTGCATGTAGGATTTTTAATTATCCTGAGAAAAGAGTCTAAATTGCTCTGCGAGGCTAATATGCAGAAGTAGATTCTAGATAGTGAACGCACCTGGCTAATCTTATAACATCCTCACCTTCACATGTCTTTGTTTTCCCATCAAGGAAAAATTTTTGTAATTTAAATCCTTTTGTTTAGTTTTGTATGTGTGGGGAAAAAAATTCCTAGAGAAAGCCAGGGGGCTGGTGGTAGAATTGAAGTCTAAGAAAATGATCTCTTAGAAGTTCTGAACACATTTAAGAATACAATGCTGCCTTTGGCTGTGGTTCAAATATGTAACTGAAGAATCCACTATAGGTATTAAAAAGGCAGAAGAAAAAGTGACTCATGAAGCTGTTTCAAATAGTCAAAAGTTGTTCTCTAAATAAAAAAGGAAACTTGTGAAAATTACAGATGGTAAAATTTATTTCAATAGCTTCATAAATAACTTAAAACCTGTACTTAATAAGATCATTAGGGATTCTAGGGAGTTGCCTAATCTTTTTTTCACTCACATTATTGCATTTCATGAGGGAAATTATATACTATTGTGGTATTTGGAAATTTAAGTATTTGCGAAAGACTGGTTATAGCCCTCATAATTGTCCATACATAATCTACTATTAGCCTCATTTATAAATTGGGTAACTAAGGCATAAAAAAAGTAAAACAAATAAACGAAGGGCACACAAATAGCAAAGGGAAGCTAAGATAAACCTGGGTTTGTCTGATTCAAATGCCTTTCCCACACCAAAATTTTTAGATGAAGACCTTAACTCATTTGCACCAGATAGGTTGAGTCTTGTAACAAGAAGTTGCATATGACTCTTCAGAATTTTCCTTACGCTCGGATATTTACTTAGGACAGATCCCACAGGTCTAAGGACAGTCTGGGTAAGTCTTCAACTGATTTGCAAGTCCCTTGTGATCCTTGGCATAACATCAACTTGACTGTCCTAAGTTAAAAAGAAAAGCACCCAGTGGATATGCTGGAGGCTGGTACTGGCTCTCAAGAGCCAATTTTTATACTGGCAGGGATTTTGTAAGTCTGTTGTTTAACACAGTCATTATTAAAAATTAAATTATTACACTTAAAGTCAAATTAATTATATTTAATGTAAAAGTAGTAGGTACTCAAGACTCATCACTTTTTAATTACTTTATAACATTTTACTACTGTCTGTGGTCTTGAGATCATTTACATCTGTTGTATCTTTATGGTAAAATTACTATATATAATAGTGTGCTACTGTACATCTTTTCCCATACTCTCCATTTAGGATCATCATGTTGGTAACATGAAATCAGCTATGGTGGAAGTATTTACACCAGGAAAATTGGCAAATGCTACAGTCAGAACCACTTTTTTCCTTCCCGAGAACTAGCTGTTAAACATTTACTAACATGTCTCTAGATACAGCTTTGCAAGTGTTTATTTGATTCTGATTCTCTTGCTCATTCCTTTGATAAAAGGAACCTCAGTTAAACTTAATCTAAGTAGCTACAATCACTTGTTCATATTGCTTTCGCCAGTTGAGAGATTAGGTTTGAGGGGAGGTTTAGAAGAGTGGACATCTTGCTCAAAACTAGTTTCTAGTTAAAGGGAATGAAATGAGGAAATCTTGGCAAACTCTCTTATTTCTAAGACACAGGTTTTCTTGGAATTTTACCCGAATGTCATATGGAAAGAAAACAAGATTGGATTTTTTCACCTATTGGGGAAATCAACACATATGTATGTATTAAGACAGAAGGAGAAAGCTAATTTAAAATGAATTTAACCAATCGTAGTTCTAAGGGCAAGAACTATTCTTGTCCAAGCTACCAACACTTAAAAACAAAAGTGGAAATGAAAAAAGCACAAAACAGGCATGTAATTCTGGATAACACTTAAAAGCATGTCAAAGGGAAATGTGCAAAAGTCAGGATCCTGTTCCTAGGATCCACGCTGCCTTACCCTGGGATCTTGGACCTTCCCATCTCCACTAAAATACATTTTAACTTTGATGAGTTATGGGCGCAAAGAGAAATGATTTTTTTTTTTTGTCTCAGGGTACACATTTGCAGCTTTGAAATTTTTTACGTTTTCATTCTTCATGCTGATGAGTCGGTGCAGATTTATATTACCAAGTTATTACGGGTAGTAGAGACTGTGTCTCCTTGAAAGTAATGGCATGTGATTGCTTACTCCATTACTTTCAATGGGACTCAGTCGTTTCCATCCTTAGAGACTCAATCCCATTGAAAGTAATAGTCTGAGACTGCCCACATTGTTACCGGGCTTTAAATTGGATTGAATTTATACTGAGTGGCGGGGGCCAGCCACACAAGTCTCACTTTTAAAAGATGTGGACTTGATAAAGTGTTTTGGCCAGCAGTTGGAAAGTTTAACTGCCTGCATGGAGAATGTATTTTTACTATTTAAAACACTCATTTCTTAATGTTGAAGTATTTTAATATCTAGCCTCTGAACTATTAGAGAAACATAACATTTCAGGAAAATTGTTTTCAAACTTTAATTCTTTCCTAAGTATGCTGTATTCAGGCATTTCAGGAAAGAAGACAACTTTCTGCTTGGGCGTTAATTACTTTCTTGTTCTTAGAACAATTATATTTTTAGAACTGGAAAGAAATTTCACAAAATCACATTTTAGATAAGGAAACTGAGGTTCAAGGTAATTTACCATGGTCAAGGTCACAAAGCAAGAGCTTTGTCACAAAGTGAAGATAGAACAGTTGTGTTTAGGATTACCCGATCCTATCTAAATCTTTGAAATTAGACTATTTTTATACTTAGAAATACTAACGGGTTATTTCAGGATATAATATGCATTGCTGTTTGCACTTAAATAATAACATATTTTAATTTTTCTTCATAAAACAAACATTTTCAGGGATGCCTGGGTGAGCATTTGCCTTTGGCTCAGGTCATGATCCCAGGGTCCTGGGATCGAGTCCCGCATCGGGCTCCTTGCTCAGTGGGGAGCCTGCTTCTCTCTCTGCCTGCTGCTCCCCCTGCTTGTGCTCACTCTCTCTCTCTCTGACAAATCAATAAATAAAATCTTAGGAAAAAAAAACCCAAAATTAAAAAAAAGACATTTTCAGATCCTGTTAGTATAAAATACCTTTCTGGTAAAAACATTCACTTTTAGGGTTTGGGGGACGTATTGTATAAAATGATGTATATGTACATATATATATACATATATATGTACATATATGATGTATATGTATAAAATGATGTATAAAATGATGTTAGAAAACTGTGTCGGGGCACCTGGGTGGCTCAGTCAGTTGAGCATCCAACTCATGGTTTCAGCTCAGGTCATGGTCTCAGGGTCATGGGATCCATGCTCAGTGGGGAATCTGCTTGAAATTCTCTCCCTCTGCCATGCCCCTCCCCCCACTCATGTGCACACTCTCTCTCTCTCAAGTAAATCAATCTTTGAAATAAAAGAAATAAAAGAAAAAAAAAGAAAACTGCTCCAGATCTTACCTTTTGTCTAACTTTGCTCCTGTATTTGTATCTTAGTTTGGAAATGCAGCACATAGTTTTTAGATTTCTGCTCTAAGATTGTTACAATGCCCAATTTTGGTGTATGCCTATAAAAAAAAGTTTTTGTTCTAACTTCAGTAAAATTAGTAAAGTGTTATTTTACATTTAGTTAATATTACAGCTAAAATATGGACATATCTGATATATATAGCAAAAGAAAATAATAAAATTATTAAATATTATTCAGTTTCACCTTATCATGAAGGCTAATCATTTGTGAGTTGTAAAGAACTTCATCTTTATTAGCAGTGCCAATAGTTGGAAGTATTGGCCAGTCCTAGATGTTCAGTGTAAAAAAACTCAGTGCTTTGTCAATTACATAATGAAAATGAGGGAGATATTAGCTTTGACATAATAGCACAACCAGAAATTTAATTTATTATTTTACTAACTGTCGATATTATTATTGATATATAGATTTTGACCACATGCGCATGTGCATAATGCTTTTCTAACTAATATTTGGATAGACAATTGAATTATAAATATATTAGTTATGTTACTTTGAGAATCTGGTGTAAAATGAAGGTGTACATGTGGATGTTCTGTAAAATTTCTTCCATTTCTAGAGTCTATGATTATGTGGTTTTGAAATTATAAATCTCAGTTACAGCAGCTAATTGTCTTTTTTATTGTACAACCATACTTTATCCTACAGCATTGTTTTAGTTATTTTTGAAGAGTAAACTGTCATACCAAAAGCAAAAAAAAAAAAAAAGAAAAGAAAAGAGAGAGAGAGAGAAAGAAAAAACCCCACAGCATATTAATCTGGGTATTTAGAAGTCAGAGTAGTGGCTCTCCTTGGAATAGGGGTGGTGGTGGTGGTGGCTGACAGGTGAGGAGCATGAGGGGAGCTTCTGGATGCTGATAGTGTTCTGTTTCTTGATCTGCATGCTGGTTACACAATGGTGTTTGGTTTGTGAATATTCATCAAGTCATAGACTTTTCTGTATGTATATACTTGAGTAAAAAGTTTAAAAATGACATTTAAATTTAAGGAATATGGTTAATTTATCTTTAAAAATCTGATATTCCAAGAGATTTACCTTCTTTAAAAAGTTCCTCCTAGAGTTTTTTCTTTATTTGTTTTTCTGTAATAATTTAAGACAGAGGTCAGCAAACTATAGCGTCTGGGCCAAATCTTGTTCTCCACCTGTTTTTCTATAGCCTGTGAATTAAAAATTGTTTTTATATTTTAAGTGGTTGAAACAAAATCAAAATAAGAGTATTTCATGACACATGGGAATGATATAAGATTCAAATTTCAGTGCCCCAAAATAAAGTTTTATTGAAACACAGCCATACTCATTCATTTCTACATTATCTGCTCCTTTTTGTTGTCTGTTTTACTTAATTACAGTTGCTGTGCATCACAATGGCAGAGTTTAGTAGTAGTGACAGAGATCGCAGGGTCGGCAAAGCCTAAAATATTTACTATCTCACCTTTTAAGGAAAAGTTTACTGACACAAGGAAAGTGTCAGCCTGGGGGGTCAAAGGTAGATTAGTACTATTACAATCTAAATGGTGTATGAAATTAGCCACGCACTGGAATCAGCTAGCTCAGATATTATCCACACTCACCCAGTTCGTTATTTTTGCAGTCTACATTCAGTGTTCATCGGATCCCATACATGAGTGAGAAAAGCAAAAGCGGTACAGCCAGCAACTGCATTGAAAAAAATATTTTCTCTGGGGTATTGTCACTTTCCCTCATTCCTCTATCATACCAGTTTCCACCATCGTAATGGAGCTAGTCTATCTCTGCCTTGCAAAATTCCTGTGGACCCAATTCATGTGCTTAGGCTGGTAATCTGGTTGATATTTTGCAACTGTAGGGGAGGAAAACTTTTTCCCTCTTGCCTTCTAGGTTTTTTGGTTGGCTTAATAATTAAATTGACATAAAACGGAGGAGCAGGAGAAAAACAAATTAATTTCTTATGTATAGGAGCCTCGCAAAAACATGAGAGGCTCTCAGACAGTCATTCAATTGAGGCAGATATACCATCTGAGCTAAGGAGAAGAGGGACTTCAAAGGGGAGGAAGACAATGCATAGGACGATGGGAAGAGCAAATGTTGGGTAAACAAATGTTGGATATGCCACAGATCAGTCTTTCTGTGGCAAAAAAAAAAAAAAAGCTATCTGATAATAATTCTCTTCCTGGTATAGACCCCCTATCTAAATCCTTTTAGGCAGTTAAGGAAATATAGAAAGCTCTTTTTGAGTCTGTTGGGCTTAATTGTCCTCAGCCCAGGGTAGTCCATATGCCAAAGCAGCACATTCTGGGGTGGTCTCCCCCTGAACCCCATCACAATCTTCATGTGCAATCATACCTGCCTTTGTCTTCAAGAAGTAAAGTGTTGTTATTTATCACAAGCATTTTTGACCCTCAAATATCTGTTAAAAGTTTCTTACTTGTTTGTGTTTCTTAAGGCCATTTCTTCAACTAGTATTAGCCATGTTCTGAGGGTCACACACACACACACACACAGATGTCCATGTAGCCCAGTAGGCACTTGTTCTCATATTATATTTCCTTGATCTAGTATACACTTAAAGTTTCCTTGCATATGGTCAAAGGAAGGAACGTAACCAATATTAGCTGACCTTTTGCTGATAAGAATCTTTTTGAGAAATAAAGAGAGGGCTGTGAGTGCTCAGGTATGGCCAGGGCCAGAGGAAGCCAGACATCATAAGGAGCCAGAAGCTGGACTACATGCTACAAACAAAGCAAAATTTTATGCAGTGTGGTGAGGGGGTAAGAAGGAGCTTGTAATTCAGATTACATCTGAAAAAGGGAAATTGGTGGAAATTTGTGAATTTCCTGAAAAAGGGAAATTGGTGAACCAACTACCCCAGACTGGAGCTGAGCCATGAGTCTATAAGTCCTTCTCCTTTTTAATTTTTTTCTCCCATTCATTCCATATATGTATGTGGAATGAGGCCTGTAGCCATTGGACAATCTGTTGAAGGTGGCCACTGCAGAGGAGAAAATGGGTGACAAGCACATTGTGATGTTTCTGAGCATGGTCTCTTCAGCTAGAGTGTCAGCATTCAAACCCAGCTTTGCTACTTCCTGGCTCTATGTCCCTGGGCAGGTAACACATCTGCACAGTGCTTCCATTTTGTTATCTTCAAGGTGGGGATTAAATGAGTTAATAGAGTGCTTTGAAAGGTGCTCAGTTAATATTACCTATTATTGTTTCAGTTATATTTTAGATGCTAAAAAAGAGTCCTCAACAGGACACTGGATGCCAGTTTAGCAATAAAGTGGAATCATAATGTATGAAGTAACTCAACAAAGTTTTTCTTTTATCTAAAACTCAACTATTGGGTAACCTGGGTGGCTCAGTCGTGAAGCGTCTGCCTTCGGCTCAGGTCATGATCCCAGGGTCCTGGGATCGAGCCCTGCATTGGGCTCCCTGCTCAGCGGGAAGCCTGCTTCTCCCTCTGCCTGCCACCCTGCTTATGTTCCTGCTCTTGCTATCTCTCTCTCTCTGTCAAATAAATAAATAAAATCTTAAAAAAACTCAACTATTTTCCAACATCTAAAATAAAATTGTTTGTCTTTATGGATAATATGCTTAAAACTTGCATCCTAAAATATTTTAAACCTTACTCAATATCTTATATTTACTCATTAATTGAGCAAATAGTTACTGGGTACCTACTGAGTACAGGTACAGGGCCAGGCCCTGGGGATACATCAATGAGGATACATGGTTCTAGTAGGGAAGAAAATAGGCAAACAAAAGCAAGTAAAACAGCCGTGAAAGAAATAAGCATTGTGTTCAAGTGTTGACAGTGAAAAAAGTAAGTATTGAGCTAGAGAAGTGCAAGGAGAAATACCCTATTGACAGTGATCAGAGCAGATAGGGGTAACTCTCTGTGGGACAATTAAGCTTAGATTTGAAAATTGAAAATTGAAAAGGAAGCCGCTAGGCTGACTCTGGGAAGGGGAGCATTCCGGGCACACTGCACAGCACTCCTGAGCGTCCTGATGTGGAAACTATGTGTCCTGTTGAGAAGATCCCAAGGGGAGTGGAAGCTGGGTTCACAGGGTGGAGATCGGGAGAGATGAAGGGAGTGGGGACTAGACCAGGGACAAATCTTGAAGGTAGGAAAAATAAGTGGGCATTAGGGAATTCAGGTGGGAATTCAGGATTACAGTTAGGAGGCTGATGAAGTTGTTCCCGTGGTTCTTGTTTACAGCAGAATTATGACATGTTCGTGCATGTGTGTGTTGGGGTTGGGGTGGCGAGGAGCACATACATAGCATGATCCTTGGTGAATCATGCAGGGAATTCAAAATCTGCACCACTGTGAATGAGGCGATGAGCTTATATAGAATATATATCTAAAAAAAATTTCATGAGCACAAATTCATGTGTCTTTATAAAAGATGAAATGTTTTAAAATTAAAATTATGGGATCCAACTTAATGTGCAAGCAGTTGAGGATTATTATTTAGTGTGTTAATAATATTTACTTTCATGTTTTTAAAAATCATTTCCAGGAAAAGAAAGTATTTATTTTGTCCCACCAAAGCTCTATTTCCATTAAAAACCTTCCTTGTTTTCTTTATGTATGTGAAAATCCACATTAATAAGCATAAAGGTGAGATTTTAAAATGTAACAGGGATAGTTGTTATTGAAATGAATGTTGGGGAGACCTGGGTGAAAATGGCCCGGGTGGAAGCACCTCAGCTGTATTCTGCTCAGGCAGTATGATTCTATTGAAATTTCAAGTCTCTCTGGGGTTCTTTTCCAATCAGCCGCCTGGCTTAGAAACTCATGATGTGAATTTTTGATGGCAAAATTAGAAAATAAAGTGCCCTTCTCTTTTAAAAATAAATTTGGAATTCAAGAAGTGATCTGGCTAGACAATTGTATAAACTAACTTTACATTCATGATAAATGAATATAACGTGGACAAGAAGTTTCACCTGGTTCCTCATTAATATGATTATATCCTGAGTTGGTGATGAGGTGGGACAGGTTCTGAACTTGCCTATTCTAACTAATTTATTCCAGAATGAGAACCAAGTCAAGTGTATCCACATGAGAACTTGCCATGCCACCTAGGAAAAGTGCATAATTATCCTGAAATAGCTCCTTACCTTAGGAATGGGACACAGAATCCAATGCGAAGTCAAGTCATTCAACCTGGAGTTGGCTTTTCCCCAGCCCCTCCCTCCTTTGTCCAGGGCTAATGCAGACAAATGCTCTAATCCTCCCATCCTGAGGTTGGCATTTTGCCAGCTGCAGGGACATTAGCTGCTCATTAGCACCTTGTCATTTGCCCACAAATCCACATCCCACCCAGGACAAAAGTAAAGTGGTCTTGCTCATTTGAAGCTTTGGCCACTGAAAGAAGGAATGACAGTCCATGGGGTTTCTTATGGTTTTATAAGTTAGGAGTAAAAGAGAAATTCATGTTGTTTAGAATCAAGAGTTTCGTGGGCATGTTGATCATCAAATTATTGAATCATGTAAGATATATCTGGTACACTTTTTATAAATTCAGATTCCAGCACTGACCTCTTGTTCCCAAATCAATTAGTCTTTTCTTTTTCCTCCAGAATATTGTTTTTGTTGTTGTTGAGGAGGAGGAGGAAGAGGAGGATTTTTTTTAACACCGTAGCATTACAAAATTGCAGAGTAACAAAATGGAGAGATACATGTTCTGAGAAGTAATTCTGAGATGTTCTGGGCAAGCAAAAGAGTTTAGGTTGTTCTAAAACTCTGCAATAGTGAACGGGTAAAGACTATTTGATAAAGAAGCAACTCTCATTATGAGCACCCCCTCCCTTGTTTTTTTGTCCACAGACCCTGTCACAGTCAACCTGTGGTTGCAAAATGCGTATATCTGTGAACATGTGCATCGGTAAAACTCCGCAGATAAATATCCCCAAATCTGTCTTTGTGTCTGTGCCATCAATTTTGGTCACCACATAAGCTAATCCTTTGGAATCAATGCACCCCTAACTGAGAAAGACTTGAGAATTCTGAATTGAGTGTCCTCCATTTGATTTTGCCCTTGGGTATAAAAATGGCTGAGAAACACTTTTTTAGACCTCAGATTATCACCTTTGCTTTCACCCCACTCAAGACCTGAGAATGAGGCAATTAAGAAAGTAATTGTTAATTGTTATATTTTAGAATTTCCACCTTAGTTTAAATTCTAGCCAGCAAACAAGCTTAGTTTCTTTTAGGGACGATCCGATTTCAGTAGTTTGGGTCTATGTCAATCTGTACCTTCATACCCAATAATATAAAACTGATTCTTTAGGAAATGATGAGGTCCCAAACAGGCAGCCTGCTTTGTTGGAATGGAAATACTAAGGTTTGTATTATTTTTTTTAAGAGGGCCTTACACCTTCCAGATCACCAGAAGATTTTAGGGTGCATAATAGATTCATTCGTGATATGGAGTGTTCAAGATGGGAAGATGCCACATTTTTAGAAAAGGAGCTACCTCTTAAAATATATTGTTTCCATCTCTAAAAATATTCAGAAGGGAAAAATGTAAGTGTCAGTTGGGATAGTTTTATTTTCCTCCAAGATACCAAAAGGCTGCCTCTAATCACTACTTCAAATCACTTCCAGCTCCATGTAATCCATAAGGCTCCATGACTCTTATTTAACTTTCAACATTTGCTCTGTCTATGTGTGTAAGTGTGTAAGGGCATGTGTAGAGATGGGTCTTGTACTCATACCTGCCCCATTCCTCTCTATTTTGCATATGGTGTTTTTATGCTGACAGATCAAACCCAAGCCCCTGTCTGAGTCTCTAACTGCAACCATCTGAATTCCCTTTGGACATAGTCCACTAATCTGTAGTCCAAATTATGGTTTTCTAAAATATACTTTTTCCAAGATGAATTAAAGAAAAGTTAATTCCATGACAGGTCTGAGTTTTACTGAATAAGTGATGGTATGTGGTAACCAGCAGCATCCAAACAAAACCTAGTCCTCGGACATTTAACTGTATTGTTTTTCTAAAGGCACAGATCCTTTGGTATCATGCTTTAAAAGAATATTATGGTCTGGTTATCTAGTTTCTGTTTAAATATATATATATATTGACAAGAGAACCAAGATAGATAGCATTCACAGTCTGGGCTTTCAAATTCAGAAGTGTAGTGATCACAAACGTACCTCACAACTCAGCAATGCGTAAAAAGTGTTTAAATAATAGATCGAGATGACAGATGTCATAAACATATATGAAATGGATATAGTCCAACCTGGCAAATTTTGAGATGTGGTTTCAATCACAGTATTTTTTGTTGATTTTTATATATGATCCTAGGCAATTTTGAATTAAGGCAGGCGTCACCTTTAATTTATTGTCAGGTGGAAAGCACACTTATTTGTACTCTCAGGATTTATTCAACTTAACTCTGTAATTGCTAGCAATATAGAAGCTCATTATATCACAATTTAGTATATTTGATGCCAGCTGTTAGGGAGTTAATGGCAAAGTCGAAAGAAATGACATAAAACACACTCTACTGTTTAGTGCAACCATCATAATATTACCATTAAAAATCTCCAGTCGTCCTGGGTGTTCACTTTAGTATTGTTTCTCATATTGTCATAGTGAAAAATAAGGTTTTTTTTTCCCACCAAGTATTGCATTTGATATTTTGCTAAACATTAAACTTTTTGTCTCTCTTTAATGTATGAAAAAGCTCTTGTATCTATTTTCTTTTTCTGAAAGTTATTTTTGGCAAAGCTGCAATTTAAAAAACCTATTTTCGCTTCATTGGAATGGGGTTTGAGAGGTGTCTGTATAAAAACTAAGAAGCAAATAGGCTTTTAATTGGGTTATGTACCACTCAGTATTTTTTCCTCCTGGATATAAGTTGATTATTTCCTACTTATATTTTAATAGAGTCTGTGTTTCTTAGGGGAACTGTATCAAGATAAAAACAATTCAATATGAATTCAGCAGCAAGATTCTGAAATTAGTGAACAAAGATTTTCCTGTATTATAAGGAATTATATATATTATTTATAAGATATTTATACTGCGGTTAGCTACAGTGATTATTATTATTATTTTCACAATTTTGATACAACATATCCGTCATTGCACTCTATAGCATCCCCATATCTTTATATGATATTGATAGATCCATTGATAGATTTGCATTACCTTTGGTACACTGGTAAAATTGATCATTGTTGCAAAATTTTCTTAATTTGAGAGCATGCAGCTTTTTTTCTAAATGTAGTATTTCATGTATGCACAAAAGACAATTTTCATATAGTTCTTAAAACTGAACAGATGTTAAAATAAGAAATAGGATAACACTGTATTTTCAATTTTAGGAATACTTAAAAATATTCCTCCACCCTCTTGTTAACTGATAAATTTAAGCCAATAATTTTACACGTTTTGTGAATTTGTGTATTTAACTTGGGAAAACTCACTCTTCTTCACTGTGTGACACATAAAAAGAGAAAATTCGTTTCCAGGAAACAATCCACTAGTAATTTAGTCCAGCTATTTTCAGTACTTAACTTTTGTGTTTTTTTCTTAAGTTCACCATGATATGACATTTCATTATTAGATTTTTTTTTTAAATAGTCACTCACCAGATATTAAAGGATGCAATTGGTTTCAGTTCAGGCAGGTTTTAACTGCGTTTTAATTAGCTTAAAACATATGCTTCCATTTATCGTATTATGTGGAGAACATCCTATTCCATTTAGCTGAGTATTGAGGACTATTGTACAATATTGTGCTCAGGCTAAAACAATGAAATACTAATTGGATCCAGTAAAATAACTGTAACATTTCCGATTCCTATTAGGCAGGTTACGTAAATTAGGCTAATATAAAATGGTGCTTAATAGAATTGCAAATACGGTGTGATGATACATTCAGACAGGAAAGACAGTGAAAGGGGATTTTGGAGGAAATCAAATACATTTGCATTACAATAAAACATTTCCTGCTGTGAGAGCTCTAGCAGTGCTGGAAAAAAACAACACTCCAGCACCACTCCCTCTTATTTACATAGGAATGCCATCTCTACCTCTTTCAGCTCCTATGAACAGTTGTTGTCTGTAAGAGAATAACATGCAGTGCAGTTTTAAGTCTGTTGATGAATATAGCCTTTTTATTATTTCATTGGGCATCACATCTGAGATCTTTATATTGCAATGAGGGAGCATTTCTCTTCATGTACAGTATGTCTTTTTATGATGAGAATGTGCTTTTCAGCCTTGAAAAACTGACGGCAATCATAGGATTGGATTGATACTTCCTATTCGAGCTCCTAAGTGTCTTGTATTTATTTCCTTCTCTTCTTTCCAATTATTAGCCACTGGGTTGGATAGTTGTGACATCTGTATACACTTTAATTATCCTAAAATGGATTAGAAAATAAGGTCGGCTATTCCTTCCCTTCAAGGTCTTGCCCCCCTTGGACTTTGTTGTAAGCTTGAATAACAGCCCTGTATAATATTATAAACAAAGAAATTTGAGAAACTGACACCAGGATGGGAGAAAAGTAGAGTGATCCTTTCTCTAAAAATCCTTCTAAACCAACACTAATTTTGTCTTTGTACATTAGCAGTCCCCATGGTGACTTTCTTCTGTGTTTTGAGGAATCCAGAGCACTTTCTGGGCTGAAAGGTGTTCCGGGGAGATTTTTTGAAGCTGTCCCTCAAAGGAAAAGTTGCCCAATGAAGTGGGGAAAGGACTACATTTTTCCTTGCAAATACATTGATAAAAGAGCTTTATGCTGAACTCACAAGCACCCTTGAACCTTTCAGTTTGCTCCCAGCGTTCAGATCCCAGTGTTTCTGTGAAATGGCAGAGAGAGAGAGAGAGAAGACCATTCTGGGGCCTAGCATGCAAATGAGCAAACCACGTAAAGGAAAAGAAAATTTAAATCTCGTCTATTGTATTCTAAGCAGGTTGCTAGCAAGCCTTTGTGGAGCTGGTGTAAAAATGAATCTCATCTTCTTCCTGCCATGAAAACTAAAAACATACTTTATTTCCTCACTCACATCAGCAATTTTTATGCAGTTTTATCTTCAAAAGGTTTTGTTTTTCCTAGGAGTTTAGTGTGTAACATTTTCATTCACGATACAAATTATTTTGTCTGCATCTGTGCTTCTGATTTAGACCTTAATCTCCTGGAGATCTTTAGTTGTGGAATTTGTCACTTTATTTATATTCACAGGTAGTTCTCCCCCTCCTTTCAAAAGTGTTGGAATTTATACCATTTGCTCAAAGGAACAGCAATTTTTAAAAGGTACTACATCGTATGGGGCATGCTTTCCTAGTGAAGCAAAGCAAGTTAAAATCCTCTAGATTCAAATTCCCTTCTCTTTCAGCTTTCAGCTGTGAAGAAAAGGATTTTCATCTAGATGTAAAAGATGGTAATTGTACAATAAGGGAAAGGTTCTGGCCAATAGGAGTGTGCCTGGGGGATGTGAAAAGAAGAGCAAAGAAATAGTCACCGGGCCCTGCAGGCTGTACGTACTGAAATGGAATGCTTGACAACCCACGTGAAGCAAGATGGTCAGCTAGTCAAGTTTGTCCACCAAACCAAATAATCTGCTTGGCTGGTTCCCCGTCCCCTTTCCCAGCTCCCACTATATTTACTAGACAAAATTAAACTGATCGATTTGTTTCAGCCTCATTTCATATATATATATATATATATATATATATACACATACACAGAGAGAGAGAGAAAGAGAGAGAGAGAATGTGTTAATCCTTAGATCTATTTGTTTGTTTATCTCTCTGTATTTATCATTTTTTTCCTTTTCCCGGTCAATTTTTTAAAAATCTGGATACACTATAATTTCATGTCAGGTAGAGGAGCCAATCCAGTGCCCAGAGAAGATCTTTGTTCTCAAATAAGTTTTTTTTTTTTTTTAAATCTTAACTGAAATAATTACTGATTCATGGACATTGCCAAACTGATACAGAGAGATCCCATGTACCATTTACCCAGTTCCCCCCACTGGTAGCATCTGACATAGTTAGTTATGTTATAGTACAGTCTCAACACCAGGAAACTGAGATTGATACCATCCATAGACCTCACGCAGATTTTACATGCATTCATTTGTGTATTTGTGTGTGTGTGTGTGTGTGTGTGTGTAGTTCTAAGCAATTTTATCAAATAACTTTTTTTAGCTTAGTCAGAACTTTGTAAAAAGATAGCTAAGTGACTTAAATAAGTGACGATATTTTACTGAATCTTCTACTATTTCAACATTAAATGGTAGCCAAAAGTAAATCTTGTTCTTGTTGTTGCTTCAGTTGCTTTGTTGTTTAATAAGTGGACTCTTCACAGACATAGGAACATAAAATGTTAAGATTCAAGAGTGAAGTGCTAGATTTTGCAAAATATCATTACGACTAAAAGAAAAGCCCAAATAATTAATATAATTTGCTTTTTATCACAACTCAGATATTGATTTTTAATTATACCTAGAATTACACTTTTTAACCTTTCACACATACACATGTGCACACATACAGATAGAAGCTTGCTGTAACCCTACTTTGGCCTCATCGAGTATTACTTTTTGTTTATGTGCACACACACACACGTGTAACTACACACTCCAATTGCCTTACAGAGTACAAATACCTTAAATCAGGGATCAGCAATCTCTCCGAACACAGCCAGATAGGAAATAATTTAGGCTTTGCAGGCCAAACAGTCTCTGTTAAAACTTCTGAACTCGGTCCTTGTAGTAGGAAAGTGGCCATAGACAATACATAAATGAATGAACTTGGCTATGTTACCATACAACTTTATTTATGGGCACTAAAATTTGAATTTCACATAATTTCATGTATCACAAAATGTTATTTTTGTTTTGATTTTGATTCCAACATTTAAAAATGTAAGTTATTCTCAATTCAGAGGCCTTACAAAAATGGTCTGTGGGCTGGATTCGGTCAGTGGGCTGTAGTTTTCTGACCCCTGCACTACACAATATATGGAATTCTGGGTAGTGCTTTTGTTGGTGTGTGCACATACAAAAGTTTCTCCATTCTAATCTCTAATTTTATTCTCATTGCCACTTGAGAAACCACAGACAAGTTGTAGGGAAGAAATAGAAATAGTTATGCTAACATGAGAGAAGGCTCATAACACAAGTAGTACAGTAACGGTAGATTATCTTTTCTTTCTTTCTTTCTTTCTTTCTTTCTTTCTTTCTTTCTTTCTTTCTTTCTTTCTTTCTTTCTTTCTTTCTTTCTTTCTTTCTTTCTTTCTTTCTTTCTTTCTTTCTTTCTTTCTTTCTTTCTTTCTTTCTTTCTTTCTTTCTTTCTTTCTTTCTTTCTTTCTTTCTTTCTTTCTTTCAGTAGTTTAACATAGCATTAAAGGAAACAACTCAAGTTTCTAATTTTTTTCCTATTTTCTTGTCATGGATATATTAGCAGTACATGATGCATACTAATTATAAAGTTGGCTGTAACAAGAGTTCCTCTTGTGAATCCATTTAAGAACTGATTGTTTACTATCTTTTTCTGTAAGTATAAAATTTTAATTATGCCACTGACAGGAACTGTGCGTGATACAGTGCTCTACATTTATCACTGGGAGAGGGCCAGTTGCAGAGCTGTTTGACTTTGGAGAAATCCTGATGCGTTTGCAATGTTGAGCAGCAGGTGCCACATTATTATGTACAGAAAAGCAATTAGGAAGCATATTGGATGAATGGGGAGTGCATTAATATTAGCAAGTACATTTGTCAGTGGTTTTGATGCGAGTCTTTTTCTTTCCTTTATGCAACATTAAGATTGTGGCTCTCATAAATTCTCCCCTTAAATTGCCATCTGTTCCCTTGTCAGGCAGTAGTGAGGTAGAGAAAAGTTTTCTTGACAAAATGAAAGGAATTTCTTTTATTTAGAGTAGAAGCAAAAGAGCCTATAGAAAGTTGCAGAATTGTAGGTTGTGCAGTTCAGCTTTGCGTGTGTTAAGTAATTACCTTTGAATGTAACATTCACTGTGGAGCCCTTTGCTTTTTACAAGTTGCTATTTTTCCCAGTCATTTCATGTATTTTACAATTCAATAGGAAAGAGTTATAATTAGATTAATGCAATGACAACCAGCAATTGGCCACTTGGATTAGGAAGTTTGAGGAGGGAACTGCCGATTTTTTATTGTGGTGCATCTTTTCCATATTGCTGACCCAGGGCCATGTTCCCATCCTGAAAGGATTTAAGATTAATCACTAGAATGTCACCCCTCTTTAACTCCAGATTATTTCTGAAATAAATAGCACTCAGCACAATAACAACTGAAAGAAATTCTCTGCACAATATATACTATAACAAGTGGATATTATCTTCATGACAAACTCTGATGTATAATGATTGTTAAATTTCCCAAAATCTTCATTAACTGAAAAGCAAAGTGAATAAGTGACTTTGGTTAATTGAGTTTTCTAGTTAATCGAAAGGTACTATAACTCTTTTAATTCCAGCTACCTTAATTGAAATTTTTTTTCTTGAATACATTTGTTTACTTTTTAACTTTAGCAATAGAGTAAAAAATATCACTAAATATGTTCTTTTATGTACTTCCTTATCATTTATTGTCTCGAACTTTTCAAAAATGCCTTAGAAAGAAGGAAGAGTGGCTAAATTTGTACCTAACCTAGAGCATAACCTGATTTAAAGAGTGGTTGGGGTTGTCAACATATCTTTTTCTTCTTTTTCCAAAATTATTTTCAAAAGGAAATCGAGTTAGCATATTTTCTGGTTGAGTTGATTATCTCATTGATTATGAACATAGAAAACGGTGGGGGGGGATCCTTTTTAAGTAACATGAGGATTCTCTCAGGTCTGTAACTTGCTATTTGTAATGTCCTCACCAAGGCCACCTGTAAACAGGTGAGCTCTTGCAGTTTCCTTTCCTCTCTGTTCCCAGAGTAACAAAGGTCAGGAGGACTAACCATTTGTGACCCAAGCTCACATGAAACTAATATAATAATTAATGCTAGTTTACTGTATTCACTTAAAGCAAGACTGAGTATTGTGTCAACTGGTCAGCATATTCCTTCCCTGAGGGCAAGTCTTGTTAAAAAGCAAATATTTAAATACCAGTCTTTGTTAGTGAGCAAGGCCTCAGAGCCAGTGGATTTATTTTGGATCTTAAGAGCTAGTGTCCACAAAAGCCTTGTGCATTTGTCTCCACTCTTGGAACCCAGATGTTTAAGTATCCTACAGCCTGGACAGTGCTGGAGACTTGATTTGGGAGTGCTCCTTTTTTTTCCCCCTGCTCAGTTTTAGATCTATTAAGTAATATCCACATTCCTTTGAAATTTGGATACACCCAAATTTTCTTCATCATACGTCACTGAACAATCTCTTCTGTCACTTTTATTCCAACATGGCTAAACTCATTAATTAGGCATTGTATTAAAACCATCCCTAGGTAATCTTAGTTCCACATCTGGGTACCCATGTACTCACTATCTTCTTTGAGGCAACTGGGTGGAAAAGGACAATTTTAAGGTCTAATCTGGGAGTGACTATGCCATGGCCTTTCATCCTCACACTAGACTGGTAACCTTGTCCACACAAACAAAAACAAAAATCAAGTGAAAGGAAGGAAAATTAGCTAGGTAATTAGGAAAGCAAACCACAGCAGTAAGGATGAAAATGCCTTATTATCATTTGTGATGAACTTTCATCCCCATTATCTCATTACCTTCTCTGAACAATCCAGTGAAATTCACATTGTTCATACAGGGTATTACAAATGAAGAAACTGACCCTCTGCCATGCTTCCAGAATCCTTCTGTAGGGAGGGGCAGGGCTGGGAGGTAAATAGGGACCTATACATTTCTGGATCTGGTGCTTTTCCCTACCTCTCAGCCCTCTCCTCAGCTTTTCCTATTTTACAAGAAGGAGTCTTTTAACTCTAGTGAATCTATTTGCAGGTCCAGGCTCACTAGGTATTTGTTCAGACCTCCAGTTCATTTTATCAGGGTAAGTGGTTCCAAAGCTGTTTCACCAATTTCTTGAGTTTTTTGTTTGAACTAGGCTAAATGGAAGGAAATGTCATGGTGGGTGGAAAGGAACACGGGACTGGGAGTTGGGAGAACAGACTTTTACATGAAATCAATGGATAATTTTGGGCCATTCAACCAGTCCTCTGTTTCTGGAGCCTGTGACTATTTGGGCACACTTGGGGTGATTCCAGTCCCACTGAACCAGTGCACCAGCTCTGTGACCAAGAGCTAAGCCAGAAGTACCCCAGAGCTTCTGCCTTTTACACAATGAGGATGATCATTTGTCCTCTACTGGCTTCACAGGGTTTTATGAGGATCAAATGAGATGATGGTTGTGAAAACATTAAAAAAAAATCCATGCACTTAAGTTATAAGTCTCTGTCTAAATCATGACCTTCCTATAACAGCTATTCTTCCCTCTACCTCCTTGTTCACTGGGCCTATTTGAAGGCTAGCAGCAAGTGCTGAAAGGCGAAGGAGCAGCCTCACCTGAGGATGTCAGAGCCATAGTTCCCTAGGGCCTTAGTTCTGTAGGAGTCTAGGTATTCCTCAAACCCAGCTCATTCCCGAATCTAAAGGAAGGTCTATGAGAAGACATGTATACAATTAAACCAGCTAGAAGGGAGAAAAAACATTCCTATCCCTTAAAGAAGTGTTTTAAAATGTGAACACCAGGCAGCCTGGGCATCTACTGGTGGCAAGAGAAAATGCCCCTTGAGCTTCATAATTGGATGTCTGTCACTGCCTTTCAGCCATCCAGGCAGTGCAATTCCAAACCTACTTTCTGTCTCTCACTATAGTGAGATCGGGAGCCAAGTTTGTAACCCTTCTTGGCATGTCATTTGGATCTTTTCTTGGTTCCTTAATTATTTATTTATTATTATGAAGCCATCACTTTGAATCCGGGCATGAGTACAAAACGGAGGGGAAAAAAATTAAAAAAAATAAAAGAGCCAAATATCAGAACCACAAAGGTTAGCCAATTAAAGTGGTCTCTAAGTACCTTTCCCTTCATTTCCTCACTAGGTTCCTCTTCGTTTTTCCTTCCATATTATGCACCCTGCAAATCTCAGCACTACTACTCATCTATAATCAGACCTCTTTGCAGGAGTTTAATTCCATGCACTTAATGGCCAAGTTTAAAATGCACCTGAATTTTGGACCAATTGCCCATTTTTCTCCCCCATTCTTAGTGACTTGGTTTGTTGAGTCTAATCTTGGTAGAACTTGTCAGAACTCCCTTTGTCAAAACTCAAGCACAACTTAAGTATTTATTATGCATAGTTGTGTTTTGGATTATTAATCTTTTGTATTTTTTGTTTTGGATTGACTTTGTATTTATCTAAGTCCTGTGTATGGATTTTTTAAAATTTGTTTGAGTCTTATATATAAGGAACAGTGATATAGGTTGGTTCTCTGGGGACATAGCTTCCTTTTAATATAGGATCACATTTGTCTATAGTTTCTCAAGGCACTTCTCAGAAAGTATATTTGAAATGAATAAGAGAAATAATTCCTTTGACACAAAGACGTCAATGTAACTGTCCCATGCCCCCTTAGGAATTATTAACTTAATTCATTTCCATGGGTATTTTTTAAGAACCCTAATTTTTATTGAACTTCAGTTTCATTGTCATTTGCTCAACATTGTGCAAGTTATTGGGAAAAGAGAAAAGAAACATAGGAGATGATCCTCTCTTCTTCGTGGTTTTTTTTTTTTTTTTGAGATGATCCCTCTTCTAAAGAGATTTTATAGTTTGTGGAGAAGAGGAGTCTTAGTGCACACAGATGTTTAGAGAAACACATAACCAAATTGTGAATTTAGATGCAGAAGATAATATCCACAGAAATTGAGGGATAATAAATAGATCAATAAACTAGTGAATGGGGAAGCTTTATTGAAAAGTAAGGATGTGACTAACCTTTACAGGATAGATTGAATATGAAAAGAAAGCGAGTAGGAAAATACACAATGAGGGAAGGATATGACAGGAACAGATTTGTAGAGGTGGGAAGGCACATGCTGCGACTTGTAAACCTGTGGCATTGGGTTCCAAACGGGATATCACAAGAGATGAGAGATCTGAGGAAGGCTAGAGCCTTATTATCAAAGGTTTGAGGCCTGCTGGAGGTTTGAACCAAGAACACAGTACAAACAAAAATGTGTTTTCAAGAAGACGAAAGTGGCTAATAGTAACAGGTAGATGAAAGAGATTAAGTGGTGCCAATCAGTCCGTGTCAGCAAATTTAAGTTACATTGCGAATGTGTCGGAGGAAGTCATAAGCGGGTGTGACGCGGTGGGGAAACTGCCCCAGCTGGACTCAATAACCGGAAGGTCCCCATCTCTCCCCGGGACTTGGAATATAGTTCCGCCCACCTTTCCGGCAGCCGGAGCCATTTCAAGGAGGCAAACTTGAGAGAGCAATGTGCTGTGCAGACCTTGTGCATGGTACACGTCACTGAGCCCTGTCAAGGTTTCTTCATAAACTTTAGGATTCTGGCGGCCCCTGCGGAAATCTGCTCCTCCTGAGTCTACTCCAAGGAAGACAGGCCTCCTAAGTAAGTTCCCTTAATTATTAAAAGTGCCACTTACCAGTCGGGCTGGGGGGTGGCGCGCCTCTTTCTTGCGACTCCCGGGGAGGGGAGCCAGTTTCGGATTTCACCCCGGGGAACTCCTGAGGCTGCCAACCAACGAGTCATATGGTTTTACATTTGTTAAAAGATAAATTAAGGTATATCACAAATTTTGAGTTGAGTTGAGTTAAAATAATTTTGAATTTGGCAGCGCCAAACCGGAAGTGGTTAGGAGCCCTCTGTTGACAGAAACCCAGAGAAAGACTTTGATAGAGAAAATATGGGGCCAAGCAAGGACAGTTTTTGATTGGCTATAACTTAAGCAGTCGCCTTATTTGGGAAAGCCTAGTTGGAGGTTCGTCAGTGTGATTTCCGCTTTCTTAACTTTGAGGCATTACAGGCTTAAATTTTGGGTTGCTGACATCAGCTACCAAGGTATCAGAGCTACCTCTGTCTAATGACCTCCCTGTTTACTTAATTTAACACATTGTTATAGTTTTTGTTTGTTTTTACAGCTTTCAGAGCACTTTTGCTAACATTATCTTGTATAAGACTGGAAATAACCCAAGAGGTTAAATAGAGCATGCCATCCTATGTATATAGAAATTATACACTCAGTGGTGTCAAATGTTTTTGCCCAAAGAGTGGCAGTTTAGAAGTGGTGGAATTGGGACTTGAATATGGGAGTTCTGATTTTGTAACGAGACACATGCTGTGTCACTGGGGACCAGAAGAAATGCTACTTTGTTTTTGGTCATTAAGTTGGTTGGAAAGAACTTGGACAAGCAGAACATTTTTACTCCTAAAATCAGTTCACTCAAGTTATGCAGACTCAGCTTCACACATTGCAGAGTCAGATGCCCTGCTCACATCCATTTCCCATTTTCCTAGGATTCAAACAGGTATCTCTTAAGATGCTTTTCAAAACTTGACTTATTGACCAAGTGTAAGTTGCCCTCAAGCCTTTTAGAGAATTGCATTTTTTACAACCTAGGATGTCATTATTGGGTTTTATCCTGAGCCTCCTTCTTAAATACCCCAGCAAGGATGAACTCAAGGTTTTAGGACCATTGAGTATGACTAATGACTTTTTTGTCTTCAGAAAACTTTTATTGAAAAAAAAAGAAAACATTTTTATTGAAGAATAGCATTCATTCATAAAAATGCACAAATCATAATTGTACAGCGCAGTGAATTGTTATAAATTGAACATACCCAGATCAAGAAACTAAACATAACAAGAATCCTAGAAGCACCCCCTCATGCCTCCTTCTAGTTGGCTGACAGTTTATTAAAATGCTTATTCTTTCTTACATTTTTGAACTTTATATAATAGAAATACTGATTTTTATTTACTTATTAGTGTTATTATTTTTTTAAGTAAGGTCTGTGTCCAGTGTGGTGCTTGAACTCATGACCTCGAGATTAATTGTTGCATGCTTTCCCAACTGAGCCAACCAGGCACCCCTAGAAATACTGATTTTTAAATATATCATTGTTTTTATATTTTTGTATGCCTATTTTAATACCTTAGAAGAGTTTAAATTCTTTCATTCCTTTTAATATTAGAGTTTCTTTCCATATTTTTAGCTTTATATGCAAATATTTATTGAGCATAGTCCCTAGCATTATTATAGAGAGTATTATCAGTTTTAGGTAACCTGGAATAATTTTTATATAGCTTAATTTCAATGCTTTCTGTACTTTGACAGTCACCATTTGATTTCAGGGTTTCACTACCTTAGACAATTTTCAGCTTTTTTTTTCCCTCTTTCATTCTAGACACAGTCTATAGACCTTATGATCATTAGCACCTAGAGGGTTCTCATTCAGTTTGCTTTACTAGACCTGTCGTCTCTGTTAATCCAAGTTAAGGGAATCGGCTGTTTTTTTTTTTTTTTTTTTTTTCTAGTTCAACATTTATATGTCAGTAGCAAGCTCAGTACTTGATTTCTTCTATTTAGGATATATCCGTTAATGTCCAGTTATAATCCTTTGTTATTATCAGCACAAAGCTTGTTTTTATTTTCACGAGCTTGTAGAGTATGTTACCTTCTTTGTACTTTGATATATCTTTATAAAATAAGTAAGGTGTCTTACAGTAGTACCTATGTGAGTTTGCTGGCTTTGTTCTTTCGGGTCTTACTATTAAAACCCACACGTATGGAGATATCATTGTTCTGTTGGTGGTGACCTGACTCTGTGGTCCTGACCTTGAAGACTTGTGAATCTTAGTCATGAGTCTTCTATAACCATTGTGTCTGACATTTTAAAAAATCTTGGTTCAGTTGTCTGATTCTGACATCACTTCCTTTATTCTAAATGTTTTTCCTTTATTCTAAATGTTTTTCCCAAATTCTGCCCTGACCCTGACCACTGCGGTTGTTTTGAGGAAGGGCTTGATTTGACACCTATGACCTTAGCTTCTTCCCTAACTATGATTAGCCCACTAATTAAGCTATATAAAAATTATTCCAGTTCTCAGTACCGAGAACCTGGGAACTTCCCCTGCCATCTCCATATCTAGGACCTCAGTGTGTCCATGTAAACAGTCCGATTCTCATTCCTTTTCTGACCTTTGTGTGCATTGCAAGACGAGCATACTCTAAGTAAGGATTCCTTGCAATACAGTTCACTTTTTTCTGACCTAAGGAAGGAATGCTTCCTGAAAAGGGAGAGGGAGGCCCCTTTCTACATCTCTTCCCACATTCCCTCCAGGAGGGACCCAGAGAGTTTTCGGGGATTTATTTCTAAGGGCAACACCTAAGTTTTGCCTGTGAGGAGTAAATAGTCCACTGTCAGGAAAAAAATAAGCCTTACCATTAGATGTTAAAGAATATAAGCAAATCCAGATAAACACCAGGGGGCTCTTTCTTTTTCCCTTCCCTTTTTCTACCTAGAGTCTTTTTGTTGTTGTTGTTGTTTATGTTTCTTCTTCTCTCCAGAGTTCTGTTTCCTAGTCAATATGTTCCTTGATTTCCCCCCTTAATATAGGTAGCTGGATGGCAGTAGCAGGTGCTGCATGAGTATTTTAGTGTCACTTTAAAGAGGCTCAGAAACTTTTCCCTGCAGCTGGTAGAGAGGCCAGGAGGAGCCTTGGTACCTCTGGTTGTGGGAAGGGCGAAGTGGGTGCCATCAGCTGATGTGATTTGGCTGTAGTGTAGAGGGGAAGCAGCTGCTGGCTCAGTCACCACCATGGCTTGGTGAAAGGCTGCCTTCTGCAGGTTTGCAGGCACCCTGAAGAGACCTTAATGGACTTGGTGATTCTGTGTCCTCCTGACAGACAGTGTCCTTTTTGCAAAGGTAGAAACAAGACCAGTGTTTCTCCTTTGTGAATGAAGAAAAGATTACATTTTTTTGGGTGAGACATTTGGTACTTTAGGAAGAAAGTCATAGTTGTATTTTAATCCTTTTTCTTCTTTTTGTGTAGTAGACATGCCTATTTTAGGATAAGGCTCTTTCCATCAGTTTCTTACCCACACAACAGACCCCACTCCTAGTTGAAGGACAAGACTTATCACATATCTCAGCGTAGTTACTCAGTGCAGAGCTTTAGGGCCTTTTCCTTATAGCCTGAGAAAGCAGTTTTCCAGGGTTGTGCATAAGCATTATCATTGAGAGTAGTTCGTCAATGTATTAAAATAATTTACGTTTTAACTTTTTTTGGCAATAACTACAGCCTGAATTATCTGTACTGGGAGGTGTGACCCACAGTTGGTATTTGAAAAATGGTATCATTTACATGTGCTCATTTTCAGGACCTCTGTCAAATGATTAGTTCACAGGTTCTATCTTTGTTTTAAACTTAGAAAGTATTAAGTTTGAGAATGTTTACTGTTTTCTTTTTTAAAAATTTCATTTATTTATTTGTTAGAGAGCATGAGAGAGAGAGAGAGAGAGAGAGAGAGAGAGAGCGAGCATGAGCAGGGGGGAGGGGCAAAGGAAGAGGGAGAAGCAGACTCCTCACTGAGCAGGGAGCCCGATGCAGGGCTTGATCCTAGCTCGATCTCAGGACCCCGAGATTATGACCTGAGTCAAAGGCAGGTGCTTAACCGACTGAGCCACCCAAGCACCCCGAGGATGTTTATTGTTTTCTAATGCATGTTTTTTTTTTAAAGATTTTATTTATTTATTTGACAGAGAGAGAGATAACGAAAGAGAGAACACAAGCAGGGGGAGTGGGAGAGGGAGAAGCAGGCTCCCCGCTGAGCAGGGAGCCCAATGTGGGGCTCGATCCCAGGACCCTGGGACCATGACCTGAGCTGAAGGCAGATGCTTAACGACGGAGCCACCTAGGTGCCCCTAATGCATGTTTTTTAAATCAAAGATTTAAAAAAATTTTTTGGTTAAATGTAATTATTATGTGACATTTGGGGTTGAGCTAGTATTTCTAATCTCTGATCTTATTTTAGGATAGTTGCTCTAAAGATACAGATCAAGCTAATTCTTTATCTAAAATTTTTTAAGAAGAGAAAATTTTACATTTCCTTATAGAACTGTTAGGGAGGCAACACCCTTTGGTCCTGGGGTTTTTAGGAGGCAGAGAATGGGCTTGCCTTGGTTAATGTAGCACATTTACTCAAGAAGGTAGTGGACAGATGAATGTAAAGATGGCAATCTCCAATATTAACTGAATAGGTTCTGGGGAATTAATACCTCACTCCCCAACACACACACACACACACACACACACACACACACACACACACACACACACACACACACACACACAGGCTTCAAGCTGTAGCCAAATCTGGTAGCATCTCTCCTCATATTCTCTCCTTTTCAAGTTTGCTTGTGACAGTTTCTTCTGTCTAATATTCATATAAAAACATTTCTGTTGAGGAAGAGACAAGAAGCAGATTAGGGTATTTCTACAAACCAAGATTTCCTCTTTTGCTCCAAAGTCATCCACATCCTATTTGATTCCTATTTTGATAAAATACCAAAGCTAAAATAATTTATTTTAAAGATCATTTGATTTTGATTGCCAGTACACTCCCCCATTTGATATCACGCAGCCTAATGCCTTAATCGATTTTAATTCCAGGCTCCTCTGCCCTGTGTGTGTCCTCTTGGAAGGGCGTACCCTCTGACCTCAACACAAGATGAGCAACAGGGTTGCAGTGACTGGCTTATGTATTGACTTACTATGTCTATATAGGCAAATCAATCCAATTGCATGGCGATATTTGCTTGCCTAAAAGGGACATTTTGAAATAAAAGGAGGAGGAAAACATGGGGTAAGATTGGTTTTAATTTGATTATTTCATGATTAATTTGTTGATTCTTACCAGTAACAATTATTAGGAACATTCAGTGCCCCTGGTGCTAGGATTATGAAGACAAAGGAGATAACACTCCTGCCATCAGGTTGCATACTCAAGTGAAGAGAGGAAAATGGACTCATAAAGAGATGATGAGACTCTTATGCATTGAAGTCAGTGCTAGACACCCATGGGCTTATGAGAGCATGGGAAAGGGGTCTGTAACCCTGCCTGAGGTTAATGGTAGAGGGGATGGGTAGGGAAGGCTTCTTGTAGTAGCTGACTCCTAAGTTTAATATAAAATGATGAATTTGAGTGAAAGAGATGAATGAATTGAGGTGGGGGGAGAGGAGAGAATGGTATTATTGGCAGAGGGTACAGTATTAGCAAAACTTTGGAGTTCAGAAAGTGCACATGCATATGGAGGGAATGTCAAGCAGTTCAACGTTGCTCAAGGATAAAGCAGGGAGAGGGAGGGATGAAAGATGAGGCCAGATAATTAGGCAGGGTGTTGTCTGCCATTTTAAGGAGTTTGGACCTTTTCTTATAGCTGATGGGGTGCCAGGAAAGTTTAAACAGGACATGACTTGGCTCTTCCTCCAATCTGATCATAACTTCAGTTCCTTCCTGCTTTGAGGAACTTGCTGGGTATTTGTCAACCCAATGGTGTTGGAGGTGTTTTTCCCCTGATGAGTGGACAAGCCGAATTCTTCAGAGAGATGCTGCCTGACCCATATGGCCCACTGACAGTTTGACAGTTGACAGCTTTTAGTCAGACTAGACTCACTTAAGCTGCTTACCCATCCTGAGGCGTGCATGCGGCCAGAGCCTGGACTTCACATCATTCTGGCTGTCTTAATTGGGCACTAATTAAATGTTTTGGCTGGAAACCTCTCCTTGCCATGGCTGAATGGACTCATTTGAGGCCAATATTTCAGGGAAACATCTTGTTAGGCTGATCTGATTCCCTGTTTAAAAAGAAAATGCACATATTCAGTTGTTTCTTCTTATTTCCGCCTAAGGATCTATCTATTATATTTTTTCTCCTTTTTGAAAAAAACTAAGTTTAAAAGGATGTGTGTGTGTGTATGAATATACGTATCTGGATATATGTGTATGCATGTGTATATTCACATATGTATACGTAAACACACATATGAGGCAGAATAGGAGCTTATAGAAAGTACAGCTTTGCAGTTAGGAGGCTAGAGGTCACATCTAAATTTTATTTGAGATTTACTTTAGGCTAAACATGTATATGACTTAGTTTCTGTATTTTGTGACAGAGTCACAAGAAAGACACATTAGAATTTTATCATAATATTTCAGAGTGAAATCTAGGGGCGCAGATGATTCTGATCCTAGAAGATGGGGGAACCTGGCTGGCTCAGTTGGTGGAGCACACAGCTCTTGATCTTGGGGTTGTGACTTTGAGCCCCAAGTAGAAGGTAGAGATTACTTAAAAAAAAATTAGTATTAGGAGATGGACGGATGGACCAAGATCTGTTTTCTACCTTTACTTAGCTATTACATGCTGATAAAGATTTCTTTCTCCAGTCATTCCCAAAGCAGAGTAGATAGCCAAGTGTCTGGGGTTCAGGGGGCCACTCTTGACTCTACACTGCAGAGTATGCAAAGAATGTCTACAGTGTCAACAAGAAGAGCAGTAGGTGCTGCAAAAGACATGAAGGAGAAGCATTGACTAGACCATCCATCCGTGGACCTTCAGAAGGGGCTGGTTAACCATATGGCTTTTGAAGGCATTGGCATGGATTACCATTGATATGAAATAGCAGTCGTTACTTGTTTAGAAATTCTTCCACTTGATGAAACTAGGCCTCTCATGAATTTTGCTTTAAAATAAACCTAGTATTGTAATAATTTTTTCCTAAAATAATGATAGTATTACTGTATTAAACATGGACTAATGTGAAAATTGAGATTTTCAGAGGTTAAAATTAATTCCTAGGGACTCCTGGGTGACTCAGTCGTTAAGCGTTTGCCTTTGGCTCAGATCATGATCCCAGGGTGCTGGGATCAAGTCCCGCATCGGGTTCCTTGCTCAGGGGAGGAGCCTGCTTCTCCTTCCCCCTGCTTGTGTTTCCTCTCTCCCTCCAAAATTAATTCCTAAATTATAATTTTCTTTGAAGAAATAGAATTAGATAACCGGGTTGGAAGATGATTTCTTGTCTGGAAAAGGAAAAATAAAATGTGCTCCTGTTCATGTGTCTTCAACTCTTTCAATTAGCTTAATATGTATTAATATACATTGTTCTGATAAGTATAGGTGTATAAGACAAAACCTCATCAATTAGCTATTCTTGAATTCATTTGCATTTGATTACTAAGAAGTAACTTGTTCACACTCAACAATTGTAAAACAGCACAGTGTAACACTGCTCTGTCTGAACTACAGTAGATCTTCAAAACATCTTTGATGTATGTGCTTCTTTAGGTCTTAAGGACATATTAAAACGTATGTTGAGCTTTCTAGTATTCACTTTATTTAATGAGAAATGTTTTCCTTCTTGTTTTGCCATTACCTTCCTCCTCCATTTCCACTCCTCCCCCCCCTTTTTGGTTCTGAGCAATGATTCTGTGTGTTCTTTTCCTATTTAAAATTTAAAGAGTTACATTTGGGAGAGGAACAATGTAGGGAAAGGAAACCCCTGGAGTGTGTCTGATGTGATCGTTCTCCTCTGTGCCACCATTTTTCCTCCCGCTGTGGGAGCGCTAAATGATAATGCCTGATACCTTACTGAATAAAGCCTGACACGGTTTCCAGCTGTGAGCATGTGATCAGTTTTTATGTTTGATTTTTGCACACAAGTATACTACTGCAAGCATGTCCACAAACTACTTCACAAATGCTTAAGGGAGGAATTGCTGTTGAGTGAATCAAACGTTAAACAAACACTGAGTGATTGCATTAAAAAAACATTTATTTTACAAAACCATGTTTTTGTTCAAACCTAGAATTTTTAAAAATTAATTTGTATTTAATGGTCAGGTAAAACCAGACAAGTAACCCTCAATAAATTTACTTTCAGGCTAATTCCAGTGTGAGATGAGCTGTCCAGTAGAAAAAAAGATTATGCTGCTCCCTGTACTTTGCTGTAATGATTAAATGTGATTGTAATTATGCAATGGGTAGATTCATTTGTGAGAAACATTGACAAATGTATCCTCTATTATGTCAATTTAAAATGGAGTCTCATAGGCTGTAATTTTTAAGTCTGTATTTTTCTTGAAGGAGGATATTGCACATACACGATCCTGGGTTTCTTGACATATTTTGGCAATATGATAGTCTTATATTTCAGACATTTTATTTTAACATCTTTCCTGACAGACGATATATATTTCTTATTGTTTTTTATGAAGTTTGTGGTATGCCATAATGTTTGTTAAACACTAAAACTTACCATATACTTCTTCCTGGCTCACTGATCAGTGTAGGAAAAAAGGCATAGGGGGTCCTATAGGAATATGCTAGCAGACAAAAAAGAAGTTATTTTACTTTTAGTGATAAGAAAGCTCCATCATTGGTTTGGGTTTAATGGTGTAGAGATGGGAGGGTAAGCCCATAATTTATAAATTAATGAGAAATACCTATAATCATATTTAAAAGCAAAACAAAACAAAATAACTCCTTTCAAGCCAAATTCTTGGTTTTCTAAGTCCAACTGTTTGACCTCTTGCAAGCACAAGAACAGGATTGGGGGCCACTCCTACTCTCAGGTTTGTGTATCAGGTGTGATTTTACTAGATTCTGAGGGATAGGAAGATTACATTTAGAGAGAGTCAAGATATCAAGTTTCTCAAAAGTAAAAAAACAAAATCAAGCATTCCATTCCAAATTTCAACTTTTTAAGGTGTGATTGAAGTGCATCTTTGCAACATGAAGAAAATGGAGACAGGCTGGTGATTGTTCTGGAATGACTCTGTAAGTGACTACATGTTTGTTTTTAACTTCATATGCATCTACTTTGAACTCCAACTGAACATTTCTAGTGATGATTACTTGTTTTCTATTGTAGAAATCTGGTATTTCCTGATTAGCCTAATAACTGACAGTTTCTAGCTTTGTCTTTACTGTGGGTGACAGCATTAAATCACTATAGACATTTAGTCATCATCTTTAGGGTGAGTCATTACAATTCCAGAGAAGATAGATAAATAAAGTAGAGGAACGGCAGTGAGTCATTAAAACCTCTGTAGTGATAAGGAAACTACTTACCGACATCGCTTTCATGAATTTTCCTTACTAACATGCTGGCAAAAGAACAATGCGAGTCATTCACATAAACACTGAATCTGTGAATTTCTGGGTTTTAAAGATTGTTTCCAGTCTTGTTTTGGATTTCCATAAACCATTAACTATTCTCTCTCTCAATCTCTCTCTGTATAGACACATTACACATGCTACACACATGTACAATATATATGAAAATGTACATGTGTAAAAATGTACATTAAATATATTTGTTAAATGTATATATGTTAGGGCGCGTGGGTGACACAGTTGGTTAAGCATCCTACTCTTGATTTGGGCTCAGGTTATGATCTCAGGGTCATGAGATCAAGCCCCACATTGGGCTCTGTGCTGGGCTTGGAGCCTGTTCAAGATTCTCTCTCTCTCTCCCTCTGCCTTTTCTTCCCTCCCCCTCTCTAAAAAAATGTATATATGTTAAATGTATGTAAATGTACATATATTTGATGTATGTTAAATATGTATATATATGAGATATCTATCTGTCCATCCTTCCTTCCATCCATCCATCCATCCATCCATCCACCCATTTATCCATGTATTGTCTTTTGAAGTATGTGATTAGTAAATGGACAACTTTCTTCCAATTACTATTTTAGAATTAAAAAAAAATATATATATATACACATGGTGTTTGGGGAGAGATGGGGCATTAGTGTAGGCGTTTGCCAGGATTAAAACTTTCAGGACTGGTCAGAATATGGTTAGGGGGGTGGAGCGGGGTGAAGGAAGGGGGCAGTAGAGAATTACCAGATAACTTATAGCAACTGAGGCAATCTGTATCATGGGCAGATTGGACTCTGTCCAGTCTCTCTACATTTATACACTTAAGCTTTTTTCTTCTGTTAATGCAGATAATAATATTTCTTATCCCACATATACCAAGCTGCCATTCCCAAACAGCTGCCGTAGACCAGATATCTTGCAGTTTATAATATCCAGAGGCATAAAAGGGGGAATGTCTCTGTTTTATGTATCGTTTAAAGAGGGAAAAAGCTCTGCTAGAAACTGCCTCCTCTAGTCATCCCCTCATGTTTCATTGGCCAAAGCTGCAGCCCTTGGCCTGTGTTTCAACCGATTACAGGATGCATGAGTCTTTTTTCTGAGGCAGCAAAATAGAGGACTGTGGTCCATTGAAAATAAGAAGGTCAGTTCAAAACAAGAAAAGACAGTCTTCTACAGCTTCTTTCTTCAGTTTCAATTAAGAAAGAACCTTTCTGCCCCACCAGGGTTTACCATTTTTTGGATTCATTGCAAATCTTATCTAAATCCTGTCTGATTTAGGAAGATGACGGTGGCTTTTCAAATTTTTCAACTTAAGTCATTCAGAAATTCTTTTGAAGTATATATTAATAAAATATAAGCAGTCTACCACCTTATATTTTAGGTAAATCTAGATTCTTAATCTGCTCCTACCACCACTGTTTCCCAATTAAACAGCCAAAAGAGTCAGTCCTTAGAATGGATTAATGACCTGCAAAATTCCATTTAAACATAGCCATTCTTGAGTTTTATTAGTGGAAAAATACAAACTGGTCTGTGGTCATGGATTATTACAGATTCACTCCAGACTGCTGAATTGAACTCTGATGAACCTGTGACACTCTCCATTAAACCTCAAAATGAGCTTTCTCTTAATTGGGGAGTAGGAAGGGAAAAGTAAACTAGTGGCTGGTAAATGCCAGACTTGTGAATCATTGCTTTATTTTGGACAGAGTGTTGAACATTTTTAGATGTGCATGGAGGTGAAGGAGAGGAAGTGGGGAAAGAAGTCTATTCGTTTGTTAAGCCTAACTCTGTTCTAGGCAATGGCATTTAAAACAATCTAAATATAATATGAAAGGAAGGTAGTATTGTAATCATTTTTAGATGATAAGATTGGCTTTAGAAAGGTTAAATGACTTGTACTGGGCTAAGTAATTAATGGTGGATCTAGGATTAAAACAAAAGTATACTATAGATACTTATGGAGGTAAGCGCTAGAATGAAGCAGTAAAGAAACCAAACACGATCTTTGCCCTTTTGGGGCCCACAGTCTAGTGGAGGAAACCAATATTAAAAAAAAAAAAAAAAAAAAAGAAAAACCTTGCAGCTGCTCAGCGGCCGGGGCGTGCATGTTGGGGGGATGCCTGGGTGTTGGCATCTACTGCCTCCTGGCCCTTTGCGGTAGACTCCCACCAAGAGGGCCTCATGAGCTTGCCAGGAGAGGCAGTAAAGTTTACCTCCCTGCCCGTGTGTGTTTGCTCAGGTTGTTTTCAGATCCTAAACTGGGAGGCCAGTGATGGAGATGACCACAAAGCTATTTGGGGGACAAGGCGACTTACCACCTTGGAAAGCCCTGAAGTAGGGACTTGAATCCTGGGGCCGCCAGCCATCCATGCTTCCATTCCCCTCCCCAGAATTATTCAGGGTCCAGTTGAGTGTTTTCTGCTGGAGCTTCTCGGCTATAGCATTGTTGATTTCTTCTCTGTTCCTTTATGTTTCTTTCTTTGATAACCTTTTAAAAACATTGAAAACATGAGACTGATGATGATTAAGCAATAAATAGACAATAAAAAGAGACTATAAATAAAATGCTTCTTACTGTTGTCTCCCAAGTGGATGATGTGTGATGCCAAACTGACAAAAAACAGAAGCCTAGAACGTTTAAAGTAAATTATGGAAGTTTAAAATATTAAAAGTAAAATTAGAAATGTACATATGCTTAAAATGTAAAGCAATCATATATAAACATAAGTGTATACAATATTTAATGTATAATAAAAATTATGCCATCATTCTGTAAAAAAAATCATTTAAAAATGTACATGCTTATAAATTGTGATAAATCTTAGGAAGAAAAAGTGCAGGGTGTTCTCACAAGGGGGCATAGTTTCCTTTGGTGTTTCCATTGGGAAATATAAGTGGAGACCTAAAAAGTGAGGTAAAACCACACAAATGAAGAATGGAGGCAGTTCTCTTCTCTGTGAGGAATTGGCCTATGTTCCCTAGGTGGGAACTGAGAGCTGACCATTGTGACCAGAGCATAGTAACTGAGGGCTGGTGAGATGAGACTAGAAAATGGGCAGGAACAGATTTTTGTAGAGCTGTATAAAAACCTGTGATATGGATTTAGATTTTTACCTCAAGTGCAGAGGAATACTATTGAAGCAAGGGATGTCATAGTAAGATTTACAAAATCATTCCTGGTGCCATGTAGGAAATGGATGGGAGGGATTTCTTTCATATCTAGGTAATTTCAGTAAATATTTAAAATTATATATGTCATAACTACTTGTGTCTAATTAGTGTTAGTTGAATGAATGAATAAATGAATTTCCAGACCAAATGTGGGATAATGCTTTAAAGACAAATTATTTTTTGGTAGCCAACTGAAGAAAGAATTACCTCCTAAAATGGCTCTGAGAAATTATTACTACATAGTTCTACTGACAAAATGAAATTGACCTATTTTAATTTTTTTCTTTCTGTTATGCATTTATACTTTTAAGAGACTAAGCTTTCCAGAACTGTCTACTTAAATTAAATTTGTTTGTTTTTTGGAAACCTTGGCTTTCTTTAAATTTTCCTAATGTTAAATACCTAGCAAGCTGCCAAGTGATTTTAGAGTAGAAGAAACTAAGAGCCCAAAATGTGCCTATAGTTTTTAGAATTCTCTGTATTTGTGTCTTTTAAGATATAGAAGATGTATTTAGAGGTTTCCTGGTTCCTTTTCCTCTAAGGAAAAATATTAATGGGCTTATTATGAGAGATGTACCAGTGTTTTATGAAGAAATTATTATGAGTGGTATATGCATATTCACTTGTACATGAAGACAAGCACTGACCCCCAAGGTGTCCATTTACATTTTAAGTCCTTTTGGCAATTGTGTGATCCGCAAGTGAACTATCCACACCCTTTAAAAAACAAAAATGAAATAAAAAGCAGGATTGGAAGGCTACATAAAAGATCACCTAACCTACCCATGTTTATATTGCAAGCAGATAATCCCCTAAACTTTTTGAAGCAGTTGGGCTCTTTTTCAAGGAAGGACAGTGTCTCTCCCCACTGGACATGCAAACATGCTAAATCCAGGTCATAGAGCACCTGTGATAATCTCCTTGAAAGCAGATCTGAAGTGAGTGACCATGTGGGCTTTGTACTCCTAGGGACCCCTGGATCCAGGTATTTGAATATGCTGTCCTCTCTGTCTGGAATGTCTCCTCTTCACCTTATATTTACCCTTCAAAATGCAGTGATGGTACCTTTTCAGGACAGCCTTCCTTGAATTTTCCTTTAGGTTAAATTAGATCACACTCCCTTGTTTTGGACCCTCTGAGCACCATGGCATTTATCACAGCTGAAATTGTACAAGTATTTGCTTGGTTATTTGATTAATATCTAGTTTGTGAGCTCCGTAAGGTTAACGACAGTGTCTGTTTTTGCTCAATGGCATCTGGTATATGTGAGTGTACCCAGGTGAAGGCAATTGATATCTCCATCAGTGTCGGAATAAAGTAGTGTTTTTAAGATATTTCTTACCAAGATTAAATTTATTATGAAATATGTCTCATTATTTTTTACCAATTCCTTCTCCTTTTTCAAATAAATCAACCAAAATCATGACAATTGAAATCTTTTAAGCAGTTAGCTTCAGTGTTGTGACCCATATGTAGAAGTTCATTTACATCATGACCCATGCCTGTATGCATCGTATATATGAATAAAAGTTTCACAAAAAACTTACATTCTACTGCAAAACTTTTAGTCCATTCTAAAAAAGAGAGGGTGCTGATTGTAAACCAAAAAACTGATTGCATCTTCCACTAACAGGTTGTGAAGTAATATTAGAAAAGCACTAAACTGTTGATCTAATTAGGGTTCTCTCCATTACAAAATAAATGACTCAAAATTTAAATTATCTACCTATTGATAGTATTACACATGCTTCTAATGTTTCTCCTTTATATTATTCGGTGTCATCCACATTTTTTTTTTTTTTACAATCGAGTATATTGCATTTGTCATCAGCAAAAGATTAGGAAAATAAAGTTATTGTCTAGTTGTTTCTTTGTCACTGATGTAATATATACTTCTTTGATATACTAACATTCTAAATCTTAACTTCTCACTAACTTCTCAATTCTCATTGGTCTCATCTTACCAAAGATTTCTCTTCTTCAAATCTTCATACAATCCTTCAACTTTCAATTTGTACTCTGAAGAGCTATTATGTAAAACTGGTTTCCCAGCCCTTCGTTGCAAAGTCTCACCCACTCACATCCAATATATAGATGCTCTGAAGACAAGTACTGTGGGTGTCCCTTACAATTTGGATGATCAGCTTCTATCCAGGAGATGCACCTATTCCAGTATTCCAGTATGCATGTATAGTACAAAGTGCATTGTATTGTTTTTGTTTAACATTGTTTGTTAGTATCATTATCAATCTGGTAATGTTATTAATAGCATTGTCAGAAACAACAGCAATCACCAAAATAACAGCCTTAACAACAGTAGCATTTACAGTATGCCATTATATTAATTATCACAATGGATCTGACAGGCTGCTCCTAAGAATTCATATTAGTGAATAGTTTATGATTTTAAACTTAAGAGGAAAACTAGAAGCCACATCAATCCTAATATGCCCTTGTCTTCATGTACCTCCCTCTTTTTCTAAGTTTAAAAAAGCAACGAGGAAAATGATAAAAACCATTACCAAACCAAATTTATTAATGGAATTAAATAAGTTGTTAGCTCTGTCATAAAGGAATATGACAAAGAGTGCATTTTTTTTTCTGCCATAATTTGATCAGTGTCATTTGGCTGAATACAAGTAGTTCATCAGAAGGGAATGTGCATATTCAATAAGAGGAAGCCATGAAAGGCAAGGGTTTCTTGCAAATTTAATATTTCTAAATATAATTCTGTTGAGAAAATATTTTCCTCTGTTGGAGAAAAGAATGGCCTATCACCTCTAAGCTAGTTTTATAGTTTTGTATGTTGTGGATTTTGTAGTCACGAACTTTAGGAGTGGGATAAAAGTCATCAGTGGAATGTCCTCCTGATTGAAATAGTAGAACTGAACTTCACAAAGGAATTTTATTTCTTTTGCGTAAATTAAAAGGTGATTGTTATTTATGAAATGAACTTCTAATCCTGATTCTGAAAGCTTGTTTACTTACTCAACAACAATTTACTTATTAATTCCTGTGGCACTGGACAGATTTGAATACTTAGTAATTAAAGTGTCCTAGTGATTAGATTCCTAAAAAGCATTAAGTTATCTGGTTGATTATTTACAGATTTGGTTACCAGAGAAGCAGTTGTCTCATGATCCGGCCTTTACTCTTTCTTATCTGAGATAATTATTGCATCAAAATAGACTTGAATTTTACCAACTGTTTTCTTTGATGGTCTGCTATTCAACTAGCTTCTTCTTTTTTTTAAGTGTGCCCTGTGTTCAGCGTGGGCCTTGAACTCATGACCCTGAGATCAAAAGTTGCATACTCTACCAACCTAGCCAGCCAGACGTCCCTCAGCTAACGTCTGTGAGAAGCCTGTATCACTGATGGCCTTCTGAAGGCAATGAGTATGTGATACTAAATGCTAGAAAAAATTACAGTTAAGCAGCAGTCTAAAGTACATGACACATAGTCATTTCTAATCTCTAAGACAGTCTTATTTCGTATTTGTTTTTGGTGTCATAAGAGCTAAAATTGGCTAAATAAACTATTTTTTTGAATTGTTAGGTTTTTGTTTTTTAGTTGTGTCTTATATTTACTTATTTAAAGTAAAGTATATAATTGCATTGGATTTGTTGAAGATATTTAACCTAGGGCTAACTCATATTATGGCTAATTTGTAACACATGGTTAGTGAGGCAAACGACCTTTATCTCAGATCTTAGGAACTAAGTAAGATGGGGCATATTTAATATTGTGCCTAAGTTACAAAATAGTACTTAGATAACTAAATTAAAACACAAATGCAGGTTCTTTGTCAAATCAATATGCAAGAGTTGTGTCCAGCTGAAATGTTTTTTAGGCAACATGGCTGTCAATAGTTATGGGCCTTTTATGAAAGGAAAAGCAGTCACTGGTAAGTTAAAATAAGGCTAAAATTAACAAGTCAGGAAACGACAGATGTTGGCGAGGATGTGAACATCCTCGTGTAGAAGGGGAACCCTCCTACACTGTTGGTGGGAATGCAGGCTGGTGCAGCCACTCTGGAAAACGGTTTGGAGGTTCCTCAAAAAGTTGAAAATAGAGCTACCCTATGACCCAGCAATTGCACTCCTGGGTATTTACCCCAAAGATACAAATGTAGTGATCCGAAGGGGTATGTGCACCCCAATGTTTATAGCAGCAATGTCCACAATAGCCAAACTATGGAAAGACCCAAGATGTCCATCAACAGATGAATGGTTAAAGAAGATGTGGTATATATATACAATGGAATAATATGCAGCCATCAAAAAAACAAAATCTTGCCATTTGCAATGACGTGGATAGAACTAGAGGGTATTATGCTAAGCGAAATAAGTCAAACAGAGAAAGACATGTATCATATGACCTCACTGATATGAGGAATTCTTAATCTCAGGAAATAAACTGAGGGTTGCTGGAGTGGTGGGGGTGGGAGGGATGGGGTGGCTGGGTGATAGACATTGGGGAGGGTATGTGCTATGGCGAGTGCTGTGAATTGTGCAATACCATTGATTCACAGATCTGTACTTCTGAAACAAATAATACATTGTATGTTAAAAAATAAAAGAAGATAGTAGGAAGGGAAAAATGAAGGGGGGGAATCAGAGGAGGAGACGAACCATGAGAGACTATGGACTCTGAGAAACAAACTGAGGGTTCTAGAGGGGAGGGGCGTGGGGGGATGGGTTAGCCTGGTGATGGGTATTAAAGAGGGCACGTTCTGCGTGGAGCACTGGGTGTTATACACAAACAATGAATCTTGGAACACTACATCAAAAACTAATGTATGGTGATTCACATAACAAAATAAAATAAAAAAAAGTCATTCTTCTGAGCCTATTTTTTTTTAAAGATTTTATTTAGTTACTTGACAGAGAGAGACAGAGCGAGAGAGGGAACACAAACAGGGGGAGTGGGAGAGAGAGAAGCAGGCTTCCCACAGAGCAGGGAGCCCGATATGGGGCTTGATCCCAGGACCCTGGGACCATGACCTGAGCCGAAGGCAGACGCTTAATGACTGAGCTACCCAGGCGCCCCTCTTCTGAACCTATTAGAAGCAAATGGTGAAGAGACACTTTTTATAAAAGTGAGCAGCTTAGTTCTAATTTTCTTGGAAAATTCCAAAGGAAATATGCACATAGCATCAGATGGAATGCACATTACAGATGGCTGTGCCAACTTTACTGGTTCAAAGAAGGCAAAATGTTAACAGAAACCATCATCTCAAGTCAACTGTTAAGGCCTAGTATTTAGTGCTTTAACATACAAAATATTTCCAGATTTACTCTTATTTATTTTGACCTCTTTCTTAGGGAGACTCAGGAATCATAGTGATGCTCCTCTTCACTTACAATATTAAGGTAATTTGGGGCTTCGTTATGTTCACATGTCTCTCCCAGGATGATAAGAACTCAGGTGCCCCCACTTCCAGCTCTGACCTTTACCTACTATTTTACACAGCATCTAATATTCACTTGTAACCTCTGTTTGTGTGTTTCTTCCACTAAAGCACTAACTATCAAAAGATGAGATGAAAAGTGAAGTTGTGGTAAGTGAGCCTGAGGGACAACATGCTGCATTTACTTTGGTCTTAAATTCTTGAATTTATGGAAAGGGACTTTGATAATTCTATTCTGAGTACTTATACCTTCTTATCTTTTTAAAACTGTGCTCTCATGGTGTGTAATACAATCTTGAGACATCTCCTTTTGAGAGAAAACACAGATTTTCCTCAAATCCTCTGAAACCTTTCTCTCGGTGTTCGGTCACTGCTATTAAGTAAAATTTATTGCAGTCTAAAGAGCTGGGCAGATGTTAAAGATTTTTGTGGTCCCCACCAGCCAGGGGGTTCCTCTGTTTGTTATTTCCCGGCTGCTTGGCACGTTCTTGTGACATAAAACAAACCTCCATTATAAAGGATTATATGATGAGTCAACAAGCATGTGAAAGATAGCAACCAAATGGTGACTTCCAATTACATGAAAAATTACTATAATCACCCCTGCTGTAACACCCGTCTGTTGGCAAAGTGGTTGATCCCCTTGAAAAGCTTTAAAAGAAGGCCCAGTGTATTAAATAAAAATCTCAGTTCTGTGTGTAATCATAAAAATTAACACTGTCACTTTAAAAAAATCTAATTGGTGTCCTAAAGGGAAACCTACTAGGCTATGTAAAGTAGCTATTATGAAAATGTTTAGCCTTTGGAATGTATTTCAGACAGCGTTTGTGTTGCCAGATTTGTCAGCCAAAAATTCACTAAGCAGATTTGTCAGGGGTTGAGGCCATAATCTGTAAAAAAGACATTGGCATAGAGATTAAAGATCAAGAGAATTATATAGGTTTTGTTACCATATGCCAAGATTCCTTTTTAAAAAGTAAGTTTATTTTGTGTGGGCTGTAACCAGAAGCAAGAGCTATCTTTGTTTGGTATTTAAAACAGTAGCATTTCCTGCTGGGGAAGGAACAAAACTGTTTCATTCACATGCTTGCTTGTGGTGCTAGTGGTAGTTGGGAGGGGGCAAGATGTTTCTGACATTCCTCCCCTCAGTTCTTTTCTCTCTTTCTACAGTCCAAGTCTTGTATCAGAGGTGCGGATGAAAAATCAAGGGAAGGAGAGCTGTTGAGTCCACTGTCGTGGTCTTCCTGGCTGGGTGCCATAGGAACTGGCCGGACACCTTCACCTTATAGGGAATATGTCCCCAACAGGGAGAGTACAGACATTGCAATCAGGCTTCTCTTTTCTTGCCACAGGTGATATATTCACATTTATAAATTTCCCATGATGCAATCTTACACTTAGAAGTATCAGTGACCAAAAATGGCTGGGTGTAGGACTTCTGGGTTCCTGTTATAGCCTTCTGTCAACCTTGCCATGTGGCTCTGAGCAAGTCATGAAATCACTCTGACCTCTCCATTTCTTAATAAGGGTATGAATCTGGTGGTTTCTGAGGAGCCTTGCCCTTTAAAATTCAGTGAATCTGTAAAGAATCAGATCTCATGTAGGTTGCAGCTTACCCAGGTGCAGCAGGAGAAAGTGCTCTCTAGTATTGCCGTAATATATCTTTCAAAGTTTAATAGAATGGCAGAGTGCTTCCCCAGAACAGTTGGTGGGAAAGCATTATGCTAGAAAAACTAGGAAAATATGAAGTGTCTCTTGGAGTTCCAGTAAGTCATACAGAAGGATGCTTTTCCTAGAATTGTGCACACTGGGGCAAATTTGGGTATTTACAACAGGCAAATATAGTAATGACATTCAGGCACATTTACACTTTTGAGATGACCATGGATGAAACTCATGGTAACATTTCATAATTTTAACGTTTTAACAGAGAAAGGCTAGTCCACAGATAACCCTGGGACACACAAAAAATTAATTTACCTAGATGGAAAGGGAATCACATACAATTTGTGTGGGAACTTTCAAAGGTGCTTACACTAAAGATTTTCCATGCCACTTTTAAATTATATCTTCATCACACAAATGAAATACTGCTCAAGAACCGCTGACTGAGAGAAGTAGCAAGCAGTTTTTCCCAGACTTTATTCAGTATTCACATCCAATCACATTGGTAAACATAAATATATCACAGAACTTATTCAAACACTCACAAGTTATCTATATAAAGATAAACTACCATATATTCTCTGAAATAGATTTTCCCTCCATTTCTCCTTTTCATTTTGCATTCTGTATATTAACTGTGAAATTTATCTTTTTATGGGGGGAAGCAAATTATAGACCCCTCCTGACTCCACCCATAATTTTCCACATTTTCTTGAGACAAACTGCCACATTGAGACGAAGTTAGTGGCAAGCAGAAAATTCTAGAAGTATCTGAGAGGGGTTTTGAGTCTGATACCTTTATTCCTGACCTGAGAGGAAAGCAGATTCCCCACAGGGCTGGAGTCCTACGTCCTCATCCTTAGGAGCCAGACCTATCAGTCCTTCCATGTAGCAGGAAAGGGAGGAATACCTGTGAGATGGTTTCATGCTCACATAGACACTAGGGGGTGTCCAAGGACTAAATGTGTGTCTCCTTCCCTTCAGATTTGTCTCCTCAGTTCTCCTAGGTCCAGCTAACTTAAAGTCCAAGAGCTAAGGGAAAAAATCCATCCAATTAATTCTTGTCTTGTGCCAAAATGAATAATATGGGGTCAGTTTCATCATCAGGCACCGATTCCCTTGGATCTCTGGCAGCAATTGTAATCTCCGGGTTCAGAGCCAGAGACCATCTCCTAATATAAGCTACAGGTGATAGGGAACAGGGTGCTCTGTTACCAAATGCTCTTTATCTCTGTATTTGCTAAAATTTATGTGTACTTGAAAAGCAGTCACCATTTTTTCTTTTTAGTTAGTTTCAGTTTTGATCTGTCCACCCTGAACCAGAGGCTGGAGCAGTGTGAGAAGGTAGAACTCTGCCTTCTCATTCTTGTGCGGTCTGTTTGTTTTCTAACGTAGATTATTAGTTGATTATTACCTATTAGAAAACATTTGCCCTTACTGTTGTAGACATCTTCAGGCCTTTGGGCATGGGTCTCTTTATGAATAGCTATTACTTCTTAATTATGATGGTTTAATAAGATACGTCTTTCATTTTCATCTCCTATCTCTCTTCTCCTGTGATTCTTCTCCCTTCACTATTGGTCCCTAAGGGCATGTTACTGGCTCCTTTTCTTTATTGCTCCTGTCTTCTCTTCGCCCCTCCTGGCGAATTAAAAAAATAAATAGAATGCATTTTAAGGATGACAACAGTAATAATAAAGTCAGGAATTGCTTTCCAGCTAAATGCACTGATTGGAAGTGCCTATTGAAAATAGCATAAACCTAATTGAAGTAGTCAACCCCTCCCATACAGGTCATTCTGTGCTCTATTAAAATGAAGGTAAAACAAAGCTTGTGACATTTCTGCAATTCCCAGACTCACTTTTCCTAAGACATATCAATAGTATTGACAATAGTATTGCATTGTGCTCCCCAGTGACCTGGGCTGTTATCTTATGGTCCTGGATAATTCTTCCATAATGAAACCTTACTGTATCCTTTCCCTATAACAATCAACAGAAAAATAATTATGTTGCAACATGTAGGATTTAAAAATTTGAAATAAATCAAAATTGTAGTGATTAACCTAGAACACTAATCATTTAGATAATGTGGATACTCAATACCCACCTATTGTACCTGTTAAAGATGCTAATACATTTCCTAAACTTATGAAGATAAATTGCTAAAGAAAGTCTAATGTGAAATTATCAGGAGTGTTGGGATTATATATAAGGATGTATTATTTCATTTTATTTTGAACAGTTTAAGTAGACTCCTCAAGAGTCATTTGTTGGTTCTAAGCTTTATTACTGAAGTCTCTTATATTAGATGGAACTATCAGATTTGATGGCAAAGCACTAGCAGCTGGGAAACAGCTCTTTCTCTCCCCTCTCATTTCCCAAACAATGTTTGCACTGATTAATACTATGCAACAAGACATGACGCAGAGATTGTGTTGGCATTGTGTTCTGATGACCCCACACATTGTGTGCTCTCCGTGGTTCCTTTTGCTGTTCATAGTTATACGGGTTTATCAGAAATTACATGTCAGGCTCCCGATGAGTGTAATTGTATACTGATTGTGTATAGTTTTTTAAACCTCATTATTAGCCTTGTATGCAAACCAAATAAAAGGAAAGTTTAAAAAAGGAAAAAGAAAATAGCCTCCACCGGACGTCATGTCAGAGCCCAGGTGTTTGAGCCTGGATGCAGGGGGGAAACAAAATGTTCTCTCGGGGACATCTGCTGCAGCCATGTGCTTGAAAAAGGCCCTAATGAATGGAGGAGAAGGAGCAGAGTGGCTAGGGTGTTGGGGGAGAGCTCTGTGGCTCTGCTTTCTTCTTGCTGTATTCTCCTTGCATGCACGATTCATTTAATAACAAGGCAGGAGGACGCTGAGGGATGCAGTGTGCGTGTCCTCATTCATGTCAACTTTCATTAATTGGTGCCCCCATGGCAATTTCTCTGAGTTCTGACCCTCTCCTTAGAATCACTCTTTTAGCAGAAAAACCAAAACAAAAAACACCTCAACTATGTAGCCACAAAGTCAGGAGGAAGTAGACCCAGGAAGACTGATGAAATGAACAGTGCTTTCTTTTCCTTCCCAGGGCTCTGCCCTTCTGCCCATTTATACCTGAGCATTTGTTGGACATTTCTAAGACAGTTATTACCCAGGGTATGCACTCTTTGGATTCATGAGCAGGAATCTCGGCAGGGAATGTTGAAGTATTACATACCAAGGATGAGGGCCATTAGAATTAGACTCATCTCTAATGTGGGAAATACTTAGTTGTCTTTTAAAAACCTTTAATCAGTATACAGTGGTTCAGTACACAGATGTTAGCACCAGTGTGAGGGCTCTCTAATTGTAATTTAAGTTATCCCTGCCTAAGGGCTCCCAATCAAATTATTAGACTGTTGCAGTGAGTCTGTGGCTCTTGGTTGCACCTTGCAAGGGGGTATTTTCTGGAATGATGAGAAACAGTGGTTTCTCCTGGGAAGCAAATGTACCATTATGGACTTATTAGGTCCTTGATTAGATCCACAGCTGATAAGTGAGTAGACTTTTCAAGAGAAAATATTGCAGTTTATTTTAATCTGCCTTATTCAGCCACTGGGTCGTTGAAAAGAAGTAGATGAAATAGAACTAAAGGAAATATGTATGCAATTTTCTTAAAAGTGGTAACAAATTTATTAATCAATTTTTATAATTGCTATTACCCCTTCAGGCATTGGAGGTAGAGGCTTTTTAAATTTTTTTGTTTTGTTTGTGTGTTGCCTTGTCCCCAGTGCCCAAGCTTGCTTCCTATTGACAATTTTCTGACTGGACTGCCAAGGATTAAAGAGTTAAACATATGGAGTGACAATTAATTAATTAAGAGGTCCTAGAAAGTTAACCTCTCAAGTTTCTTTCCTGAAATGCATGTTTATCTGATTTGCTTTAATAAGTGACTTGCTATTGAACTAGTTTTACATACTTTAATTTGAAGATAATTATAGTACTGTAATTCATATTTCAGATGCACATTAACTTTTCAAAAGATATCCAGCTAGCTACTTCTACCTAGCATTATGCTTATTTTAGTAAAGTATAACCCGAAGAATAATTGACTGGTTGTAGTAATATCTTTTAAGTCTTTCTATTACTAGGCATTTATTTGATTTTAATTGTGGAACCATTGGTCATATTGAGTTCATTTCCTGTTCATGTTGATTTCATGAGTCTCTCCATTAGTATTCAGTTGCACAGTAATTAGTCATTAGTTCACCGTGATGTCTTCAAGCATGTGTACACTTATATTCTCATTTTCCACTCAGTTTCTGCAGTCTTACTTGAATTCTCTCTTTCTTAAAAAGACGAAGGCCACGATAAGGAAGATAAAATGCTAGATCATGAATTTATTAGACTAAATATTTTGCCAAAAGGTCCCTGGTTAAGGCAGGCAAAACTTGGTGCATTGAAAATGAAATAAGTGGCAGCTACTTAGCCACAATACTGAAGTCACTGAGATGTCAAAGCCTGGGATCTGAAGCATTTATGATCAGAGGCGAGATAGAAGCTATTTAGCAAAACTTCTGGATGGCGCTTGACCCCAGTGTGCACCTGGCTAATTCTGATTAGAGCATCTTCAGTTTCTGAAGAAAGGTCAAATTCCCAACTCATTACTAAGCTCCAATAATGTATTGGATTTTGCCATTTTAACGAACTGTTTGGCTTTTGCAGATTTATTTTCCTTTACAAGAGGAAGTGTTCTTTAAAAATATATTATCAACGGTTTCATTAATTCCAAATTTGCTGTGTTTTTAGCACATTTTATCTAAGGTATTCGCTTAGCTCGTATGAAAAGTAAATATGTCATCTGTCATAGTCTGTCACAAGCTTGTAATTTAAATCCATTAGAAAATTGTCCCTGCTTTTTATTTGAGCTGGCTTCACATTGATGTCCTAATTAAATTGGAATCTTATATCATTTAAATGTTAGACTTGAGAATGAAATTATTTTTATTCAGTGATAATGGTGGTCTTCTTGGCAGAGCTCAAAAACTGCTTTCAGGTTAGTTGAGTCAATGTTCAAGAAGCCATAACTGCTGATATAGGTTCCTCTTCAGCATTTACTCCTTATACAAAATGAGAAGCAAAAGAAATAGGGTCCTCGATAGTCTCTTTTCTTTCTCTGAGTATATCACTGATATGGTAGCTGATTCCTACGCCCATTTTTTTTTCATTGTGCAAAGGTAATTTAATTCTTTTTTTTAAAGATTTTATTTATTTATATTAGAGTGTGTGTGCGGGGATGGAGGGGGTGGGAGGAGCAGAGGGAGAGGGACAAGCAAACTCCGTGCTGAGCATGGAGCCTGTTGCCCGGCTCAGTCCTAGGATCCTGAGATCATGACCTGATCTGTAATCAAGAGTCAGATGCTTAACCGACTGAGCCACCTGAGTGCCCCAAGGTAGTTTAATTCTTAAAACTAAGCAAAGACATTTTGCTCAATAATGTACATAAATGCTCCTCAAATTTTAATGTGCATATGCATCTCTTGGGGACCCTGATAAAATGCAGTCTGGCTCAGTAGCTTTGGGATGGCTTCAAGATTCTTCAAGATGCTGCATTGCTCATAAGTTCCCAGGTAAAGCAGATGCAGCTGGTCCATGCTTTTCACTTTGTGTAGCAAGAGCACTGAAATGACTAGGAGGCAAACAGGGGATGAATCAGAATTAATATCTTTTCATCTAGCCCTTTTTGAGGACTGAATAATCATTCTCAAATTTTAGAAGTAATAATGCCAGTTGTTATTTTGACTTGAAACTTTGCTAAGGTACTGCTTATTTATTTATTTATTTTTAAGTGTTAACATCTATGTTTGACCCCTTTAGAAGCAACTGGCTTTTGTAAGAGGAATATGTGTGGCTTCAAATTCACTATCCTGACTTAAACATACCCATCAGAGTATGTGTTTTCATATATTAAACTTAATATTTAGAAGTTAGTGGAAGGTATGTTATTTCTACATCTTTTTTTATATTAAAAATTATCTTTAATTTTGTTTAAACATCTAAGATTGAGGAATTAATCTTCATCTCTAAATTTTGTATTCTTTTCACAGAATAATATCCAATACATTAATAATGAAGGATGCCAATTTCAGAATCACAAAGAAGAGTGGAAATCTGTAAATGTTCAAAATGGCTTAAGATAAATGTCTGCAGTGTGTGTGTGTGTGTGTGTGTGTGTGTGTGTGTGTGTGTGTTTGTGTGCGCACTTGCAAATTGTTCTCTCAACTGAATTATAGTCTGTAAGGGTCCCTAAATCTATTTGAAGAACTCTAAATTTTCTCTAAATTTTGGAATACAGATTTGAATAAGAATGACTATTACCCATTTATGAAGTGGAACACTTGACCTTCATCCCTTTTCTCTCTCCTTCCCTTCCTTCCTACCTTCTTGTCCCTTCTTTTTATGTGTCTGTTGGATGAAAAATGAGTTATCAGTGCAGGGAGACTAGAAAAAATCCAAATTATGATCAGTCCATGAAATTTATTTTTCAGACTTTTTTTTTCTTACAGCATGAAAACAAAGGAAACATTTTATAAATTTCAGACATACTCTAGGAGGTTGGTTCACATCATAATTCTATTGCTGGTTATATGTAAACTTTGAAGAAAATATTTTAAAAAATTTGATGTAATACTATTTTAATTTTTAGATAAAATAGTTTTTAAAATTCTAAGCCCAAGAAACTCAACAAAATGGATTAGGGAAGGGGAACAATAAAACAACAAAATAATTGATTGATCTTAGACTTTAGTGCCCAAGTGGGCTTTAAGTAAATAAGGTATAATTTCTTTTATGTGAAGGCAAGGTAGTGTGATGGAAACAAGATGTCTCAAAAGGCAGACCAAGACTTTTGTCCATCTTCCTTTTCCCACCTTTGCTACTTGGAATATTACTTATTCTTTTAAGCTTCAGTTTTTTCAACTAGTATATGAGAATGCTGATAATTCCTCACTCAAAAGGTCCATTTGAATTAAATAAGATAACATAGTTCTCCCAAGCATTTGGGGTTTCTTGGCTGATTCTGAAAATAAAGCAGGAAACAAAATAGGAAAAAAAATCCCTCATATAGCTTACATTCTGGAGGGGGAGGTCAGACAACAAAGAAAATAAATGATGAATGTAGTATGTGCTATGGAGAAAAATAGGTCAGAAAAGAAGGGGATATAGAATGCTAGGGCAAGAAGTAGAAAGATGGCAATTTTAAATAAGGTCATCAGAAAAGATGACATTTGAATAAAAGTCTCACTGAGAAGAATGTTCTAAGCAGGGCTAACAGCACGTGCAGAGCCCTGAGGCAGGAGTGTGTCTACAGTGTATGAAGAAACTGCAAGGAGCCTGTTGGAAAGGAGTGAGTGTGTGGGGAAAGGTGGAAGATCTAGTCAGGGAGAGAGCTGGAGGCCAGATCGTACAGGGCCTGGTGGGTTATTGTCAGGACCCTGGTTTTTATCCTGGGTGTGATTGGAGGTATTGAGCAGGAGAATGACATAATCTAGCTTCTCTTTTAAAAGGAGAACTCCCCCTGAAGTCTGGTGTCAGTGGAGGTGTGAGCGTTAGATTCGGTACAGGTAAAGCTGACAGGATTTGTTGCTGGACATGGATGTGCGAAAAGATGGGAGCCAAGAAGGACCAGCTGTTTTGTCCGAGGATCTGGAAAGAGAGTTGTTATTGGCTAAGGTGAAGCAATCTGTGGCAGGAACAGGTGTGGGGGAGGCAGGAAGCTCCCCAGTTAGCACATCTTAAAATTTGAGAATCTTTTAGGACATCCCAGGGAAGCTATGAGTTGGGATTTGGGCAAACACATTGGTCTGGGACTTAGTGCAGCAGAAGTCCAGGCAGGATATGGAAAACCATGAGAGGTCACTGATACCCTTGAAAGGATGTGTTTCCATAGGGGCATGGGAATGAGAGCACTTGTTACATAGTAGGTGCTCAACAAACATGAGTTGCCCTACTTTTATTTTTCTTTCACCTTCTGTCATACCATTTTTATATATAACGAGATATAAATAGGGTCCAGGTGGCAAGTTATTTGTTGTATGCATGTTGTTTTGTTTTCTTCAATTACTAAGATATGTCACTCTATCTATTGGCTATAGGCCCTGCTTCTTGGTTTAAATTAGTTGTAATGCTTACCTTCATTTGAACTAAGCCATATGTCTTTGTCCTTTCTTTCTTGTGAGTATACCATAATATTTATCTTCACAGGTATTTATTAATAGACATCTGAATTGTGAGGTGCTACCATGTAAAACAAGTTGAATAAAATTTTGAATGGACCTTTAGGCCCTTAGTCTGGAAGAACACTCAACCTCATGCTAATAGACCATAACCAATAAAGGCTATTTGGGTGCTTAAAAAAAAAAAACACTGAGAAAATGAACACGATTACAAAAGATGTTTTATATTATGCCTAATATTGACAGATGCAAATGATATTTTAAGATTTTTTAATGTGCTAATCAAAATAGCAACTGATAGAATATTAGACCATCTGGAGATTCTTTATGTACTGAATTATTAGAAATGTAATAAAATTCAATTTTGTTTCTCCTTTCTATTGACATTGCTTTCCCATGTGGCATCCCACATTGTTTTCTGACTTAGTGGGTCCATAACATACTTATGCTTCTATTTTATTTATTGACTTTAGAGTTTTTGTGTTCAATGTGTTGCTTTATCCATCCTTCATATGTGGCCCACTGACAGCTAGCTCCCCGTTCAAAAGTAGTACAAAAGTAGGGGTGTCTTGATTATTTGCTAATGAAGAATTTTGGCTGGAAATTTGCCCTCAGGAAAGCAGAGCACACTGATTAGAAACGTGTTTTGATGAAACCTTTTGTTCAGTGAATCTAATTTTTCTATAATGAACATCTATATATATTGGTTTATTACTTTCTCAAGGGTTAATTTTCTTGTCCTGTAGTTATATATAGGACACTACTTGAAAGCACAATATATAGTCGTGTGTTTTAGTGAAGATTTATTATTTTAGAAAATACCTATAGTAACTAGGTTTTAGCTAATGCTATGGAGGTGATCATATTGTAATAGATACATGTATCAAATCCACACATTATACACCTTAAACTTATACAATTATTATATATCAACTATCTTTCAGTGAAAAATAATTTAAAAATAAAAACCATGTATTAAAAAAAAGGAAAGTAACTATCATACTAGAGAAAATTCCTTTGTTGAAAGAATTGTGCAGAATTGTATTATCTTAATCAAATTTCATTTAAAATTAAAAAAATAATTTGAGGGCATCTCTTTTTTCCTGACACAAATCAAATTAATTATATCTAGACTTATAGTTCCAGTAAGAGGGAGTTTTTCAGAAAAACAAAAACTACCCACCTTTCATGATGACCAAGTTCTAGTCAGGATGGGCTAACAGTTGTAACAGAAAGTCTAAATTCTCAGTGGTGTGACACAACAAAGTTTTCTTTTTCCTTCTTGACACAGTCTAATTAGGATGGGGGCTGCTATGTTTCACACAGTTACTTAGGAACCCATGTTCTGTCCATGCAGTGGCCCTCCCCACCCTGTCTCCAGAAGACTCGGTGTCCTTGGCTGGTACATTTCTATCCAGACAGAGAGGGTAGAGGACAAAGAAATAGCATGGCAGATTGGTAGGAGTTTTTAGAGACCAGGTCTAGAAATAGCATGTATCACTTCTATCTATCCAGTTATCTATCTATCTAGCCAGAACTCAGTTATATGGCTTCGTCTAACTGCAGAATAGCTCAGAAAAAAAAGGTTTAGCTGGATGCCAAGAAAAAGTGAATACAGATATGTCTTGGTTTTAGCAATCTGCCAAAGACCCTGTTAAGTTAGCAACCAAACACACTCCCAGTAGTGGGCTTCTCCTCATCCTGCAGCATCTCTCGATGCTACTGCTTTCCCCACCTACTCTTCTCTTCTGGTGTTTACCAAATTGTGGAAACTGAGATGGGAGGGAATTGCACACTACACTTAAAACCCATGAAGAAAATAAAGTTATTTTTATTATTTAGAGAGATATTTATAACTAACTTGTATTAGTCTATTTTGTCATTGCTTTGAACATTACCCTTCTCAGTATTTAGCTTGCTTTTTCCTGTATCAGAGGCTGACATCTATTAAAAATGAGCTCCAGCATGCCACGTAGGCTTGTGGAATTATGAGGCGATTCTGGTGTATTGTTCGATTGTATTCATGCACAGAAATAGTCCTGGAATGAACATTTATTAAACACCTACTATGTAGCCATGCTAAACCACTTAAAAGTATTAATCTCATTTAATCATCAGAACAACTCTGTGAGTTAGGATTATCCTTATTTGGAGTAGAAGAGACTACTTTGATTAAAATCCAGACCTCTTTGGGGCACCTGGGTGGCTCAGTCGGTTAAGTGGTTAAGTGTCTGCCTTCAGCTCGGGTCATGATCCAAGGGTCCTGGGATTTAGCCCCTCATCAAGCCCTGCATCGAGGCCTCATTGAGCCCTGAATCAGGCTCCCTCTTCAGCGGGGAGCCTGCTTCTCCCTTTCCCACTCCCTCCGCTTGTGCTCTCTCTCTCTTTCTCAATCTGTGTCAAATAAATAAAATCTTTAAAAAAAAATCCAGACTTCTTCGACTTTGAAACCTAAGCACTCTCCACACCATGCGGTTGACGGGCCCTCCACTCTCCCACCCTGACTCCACAGGCTTCTTTAAGGGCTAAAGGCCCTATGGGAGGCTCATCATGTTTGACCATGTAGACAGAAGTAATTGCTTATCAAAACAGTCAAATCTGTTGTGTGTATAGACATAGGCTGAGCCTGTAATCAGATCAGTGTACTCAAACCAGGGATTAGGAAACTAACTTAAAGAGAGATCTGTAAATCATGTGAACATAATGAAAAAGAGATCACAGATATTCTGCATATGGTTTTAAAAAAATGAATGAGAAAAGTGAACTTAGTGCTCATTTCCTTAAATTTGGGTTTATTTTCCAATATATTGTTTTCTCTCCTTTTCTCTCTCTTTCTCTTACTCTCTATCACTGCTGACGAAGGAAACGAAAAAAGGAAAGATTACTTTTTCCTTTCCCATGGACTCCAAATAAAATGGACATGGTATCAGCTCCTATGATGATCCAATCTTTGCTTCCATCTGTATATCTGACCTAATTATACTAATAAAATGAGAAGGCAAAGGGAGATATCATACTAACAAGTGCAGTTTTTAACTTGCAGAAGAAATACTTCTAATCCCTGTGCCTTCCACTCTCCTTTAAACAGTGGTTTCACACCCCTTGATGCTCAGCGGGGGGAGTGGCATTCACCACCCCATGGCAAAATGGATCTGCATGTGTTTACGTAAAATTGGTCCATGTGTGAATTAGCTTTGAGTTGTATTGTGTTTCTTATACTAATATAATATTGTTCTAGTGCTTGCCCCTGATTAAAGAAATACATAAATAAATAATTTATAATTTAATTAATAAGGTATAATATGCAAAGCACAGTAATTTCAAACAGCTTGTAATGTCTCTAATGTACTTTCAATTTTTTATTTTACATAAGGGCTATATTCATTATGTGGTTATGATAAACATACTAATGAATTTTATTACAGGAACAAATTTAAACATGTAAATGAGATCAAATAGTATTAAAATGCAAACGATGGTGAAACTTATTACAAACTAACCTTGCCAACATACATGGAATGATGTTATTTTAAAACTTTTCAAGTTGTATCCCTTAAACAAAGGCTATGCCTTTTACAATGTCCCTGAACATAAGAATTTGTGAACTGTAAGCTTTATTCTCACATGAACCCCTCAACCAAAAAAAAAAAAAAAAGTTAACTAGAATCCAGGGTTTGCATGTAACTTTGGATGACAATTAAAATCCCTTTTCTTGTTCCAGTGAACAGTAATCTGTGCATAATTACATTCAAATGAGATATTAGCATTTTTTGTGCTTACTCTTTGTTAATTGCAGAGTTCACTCACCATGGTGATGCTTTTGATGGAATCAGGCAACCTTATTGACCTGATGCCGTAAGGCGTGTTGGGAAATTCTGCTGTATTCTTCATTTTTTTTTTATTTTGGCATTTTGAGGAGTCCTGCTGCTTTTATTACATTCCTGACACTTTTGTTAATAAATCATTGCAAAGTTAATGAAAATTGCATTCAGGCATATCCAAAATAATTGTGTCCTTTGTCATGCTAATAAATTGAAAGATGTTGATCCAATGGGCGAATGCATGCCCATTATGGAGAAGTTTGTGATATGGGTGCCTGTTGCACTCACACTTTTTCCTTGGCATATCATTCCATGTAAAATGTCAAAGAGGAAAACAAACCTCAATATGTTTTATTTCATACTTTATACAGTGAGCCTTTAATTAAGTCAGCAAATGGGCGAATTATATCTACACGGAAAGATAGAAGTGTTTGTATTATGATTTATGAAAGGTTGTTAATATCAATAGGAATCAGCAACAGTCTAATATCAGACTCACGAAAATATGAAAACCATGTTTAACTGACCTTTCTCTCATGCTTGGGGATTTTCCACATTTATATATGACCCACTTGATTTAAAAATGACAATGATAATAACTCAACATTTGTTTCCCAAGGCTTCTACTGTACTAATTCAGAAAGAAAATGAAGAAATGTGATAAAAAAAATTTGCCTTTTTGGCAAAGCATCAGATTTTTCATTCAGTAACTCTTAAGTGTACAGGGTGTGAGTGAGGTATGTGTTTGGGGGTAAACACATAGTTATATTCACACACATAGTGAAGCAGGTTTGACTGTTTTAGGTAAGGAAGAGTATTTAGTTTAGAAAAATTTAAACTCATAATAGATTTTATATATATATATATATATATATATATATTTCAAATTTATCTCAAGGAAGAACTCCAAGTAATTGTTGTCTTGGGGAGTTCTTAATTTATGCACTAGCCCATCATGCTGATTTTAGGTAGGTATTTATTCTGCTATTCAATCAAAAAGCATAGTTTCCATAACAACTGCCACATCCGATGAAACGTACAGCTTGGCATTTGAAATACAGGACTTCTTAGGAGATATGCTTCCTGACATATTGTGTTGAACTTGTGTTCCTTTCATTCTCTTTTAAGCTAGCAAGATCTGTGTTTCTATAAAGGACCATCGCAGTTTTGCATAATTATTACAATCCATCTGCACATTTCCAGGATTTATATTAAAGTAATTAAAGCCATTTTGTATTAGTGGGTGCTGTGTGGAACCGGCTTGGATGCAGGATTCTAAAAGTTCCCACTTGCCTGCTTGCTGTGCTGTAATTTGGAGAACAGAATGTACCGTAAATGAGGTTTGGGAATACTACATTTTTTTCTTTCTTTCCTTTCTTTGCAAAGTAACTTTTTCCTCCAGTGGAAAATGGAATAAAAGGTTCACCTAGGGACTGGAATTAATGTAGTCCTTCTGCCTAGGGTTAAAAAAAGAGCAAAATCACAGTTAGCAACATTGTGCAAACCCTAATATATTTTGCTTTTTCTATGGAGAAATAATAAGCCTGTGTTTCTAAGGCAACTTTCTTCTAAAGAGCAGCAAGCAACTTAATTTATATTCTCATTTTTTCCAGCAGTATTTGTTCAAGGTAGACAAGGACCAATATTATTAACCCCATTTTATGGATGGGATGATTGAGGAAGACAGGTAATGGTGTATAGAGCAGATAATGAGGCAAATAATGTTGTACTGGGCAGGAGTAATAACTAATATACTTGTTATAGTAACCCCACGGAACTAACTGAAAGTACAATACTGCAGTTGCCGAAAAAAAAATCATGTAAGTTCCAAGGACTTTCAAAGGGAGAGTTTGGTACAGATTCAACCACTTCTGACCTACGTGAGACTCCTTGGTATCTTTGTTGAGGTTTGCAAAGCATAGGTTTGATTCTTAGTGTCAGTTCTGTCTCCTAAGAATCTATGATTCCTCCGGGTGTCCATAGGGAGGGCCAGAGGAGGTCATACCATCCAGTTAAGGAGACACAGCATGCTTAACAAAGTGAGTTAATTCATGTAAAATAACAAAAATCTAGGTATATTAAAATCAGTTTCTAAAAGGAGGGAATTATCATTTTCCTTTCTTAGAGTTCTAAGTATCAAAACTTTCTGTACTATGAGAGAATGGGTGGTGCTGAGCAGTTTCTTCCCTGAGCCACTTCTCTGCAAGACAATTATTGTCATACTTCCTAACAAATGGTTGTTAACTGCTCTTTGTATGATCCCATCATATACCTATAAGGGTGGGTGATGATGAACATTCTTTGTCACGAATAGTAGCATCCACAAAATTTATGGGATATGGAATCCTGCTTCTGCTATAATAGTATTGCTGAGATGTTGGGTGTCCTGGAGCCCAAGGTGTTGGTGTAAAGGTTACGCACACAGACTTTGAAATCAGACAGACCTACTAATGTGCCACTTATCTGCTGTGTGCCTTCAATCAGTTACTTAATAGCACCGAACTTTGGTTCCTTTTCTGAAAAATGAGGATAGTAAGAATTTGCTCATAGGGTTACTATGAGTGTTTTGTGAAACAATATTTGGGAAGTGCTTAACACATTACTGGCATATAGTAAAGATTCGAGAAATGGCAGATTCTAGGATCACACATTATTCATACATTTTGGAACTTACCATTTTACATCAGCTAACTTGCTAATATCCTTTCCTTCTTTAGCCAGTCTGTCTCTTGAAGGTGGTTTTGTTTGTTTGTTTCTTTATTTTGTATGTGTGTGTTTTAGGTAAGGACTCAGGTTTGACAGTACAATAACCATTAAGTATATGATCATAGAAGATGGAAAACCTTGACTGCATTTTTGGTTTCTATTCACATCCCATGTCATTACATTTCTGCAACTAACAAGGTACAGTGGGGTCAACCAGAATGAGTAAAGAGGTGAATGGACTTCATAACGGGATTCTCGAAAGTGAACTTCTCAACAAACTCCAGAATTTAACCTCAAGAGTGTTCTCAAATCTTGAAAGAAGAAATTTAGGGAAGAGGATTTGAGATATTTCTTGCACAATAGCTATTAAAATTATGTAACTTTACCCTAAAAGATAGTATATTTAGGAACTTACTTAAAGAAGTTTTGAACTAATTTTATGGATTTTAGATCCCATGAAGTCAGCAACCACCATCTACAGGATTAGGGGTCCTCTTAGATGGGAGATTGAGTAGCCTAGTGGCTGCAGGCAGGGGGATAAGAATGGAGAGGCATTGTGCATAGACACTTGCCAGGCTGATTCTAGAAGCAGAATGCCAGTCTGACTAGACCACCTTCAGACCCAGTATGTATTACCCTTTTGATATTCTCAACATATTGTCCATTAGCTTATAACTAGGCTTATAATTCATACATATATGAATATATGAGCTAGGCTTATAATTCATATATGTATAAATACACACACACATATACAGCCTTAGTGGACATCACCAAAAATATCTTTATCTACCCCATGGTCTCTAAAGGCAAAATGCAATACGAACAAAAAATTTGTAGAAGTTTTGATTGGGAGTGGAGGAAATCCTGTTGTATTCATGTGCTAGAATAAGGAAGAGTTGTAAATCTGAGCAATGCCTATTTTCATTTTTGTCCTAGCATTATAAAAACTAACTTGCCTTCTTATACACACTTCCCTTCCCTTTCCTTTTTTTTGTTTTGTTTTTGTTTTTGTTTTTGTTTAATGTATGTTTTGCTCATCCAAAACTGCCACTTTGGAATGATTGACTTGTTTGATGCTTCTGTGCTTCAGTGCAAGTGTTATTGCCTAGAGTCAGTCTACTTTATGGTGTGCAGGTGAGACAGCTCCTTTTCTCACACATAAACTCAAAGAAGTCCAAATTATAAATAGAACCCGTGACTAACAACTCAATTTTATTTAATCTAAATGAACACTCCTAATAATCATCAGTTTTTTAAAAAATATATTTTTTAAGCATATCTGTTTTAGGTGGAGGTTATTCAGGGTTTAGCTTTGTAAAGGATCAGTATTATATTGGGAAACTCTTAAAGAGGGGATGCATATTCAGCTTACTAGAATATATTATAGAACTGTAGTTGGAAGACCTGAGTTATAATCTTTTCTGCTACTAATTTTCACATTCACTTGCTGCAGGTTACTTAGCATTTTTAGTTCTCAGTTTCTTCATTTGGGAAAATATAGACATACGCTCTGAAATGTTCAACATTTCTAAAATTCTATAATTTTGTGGAGGTTTGTTATTTATTTTTTTATTTTTGTTGTTGACTAAGTCTTGAACAAAACCTCCTTTGGGCTCCACTAATTTCAATTAATGCAGCATACAAAAATTGAAACAAATCACTGGGAGAAATTCAAAAGGAAAGAACAACTGAATTGAATAGCATATCTCTGGTATATATAACACAATTATATCATGTTGCTTCTCTGCTCCGAAAACCTTAGTTGGCTCCTCTCTGTTCTTCACACAGTTGGTCCCAACCTTTATCTCCAGCTTCATATCTCCCTCTCCTATGTCCAACACACTGTGTACTCCAGACCAGTTGAACAGCTTGCTATTTTCTGAATATTTCCTATTTTTTGGCTCTTTCATGCTTCCGTTCCTTCTGTTGAGGATGTTCTTTCCCCTTCTTTGTTGCTGGTAAAACTCCTATATTTCCATTTTGACTAACCTTAAATTTTTTATAATACTCATCACTTACTGATTCCTTTCTTACGTACCTATATCCTTCAACAAATGTTTGTTGAATAAATAAGTGCAATCCAGAAAGTGTCCAGTGATTCCAAATCTTACAGAACATCTTGTTCTAGAAGCCAATGAAGTAGCATAGAATCAATAGCTTTTGTAGAAGAAAGATGTAGTAAAATTATTCTGGAATTTATTGTTCTGGATTTGGAGGTCATCAGTTTGTGACTTGCCATTTTATCCTGAATTGAGTAACTATTAGCAACTCTGATATGGTAGTAGAGGGTACAAATTTCACATTTTAAATTTTAAATTTTAAATTTTCTGATTTACTGAGACACAATTTTTCTGGGAATGTATACATTATCAGATTTTGGTTAAAGTCGTGATAAGCTACCACCCCCTATAGTCCAGAAAGGCAACATTATTCAGTCTAGTTGATGGAGAACAGAAATCTGAAATCCTAACTAAGGAATTAATTTAATGTGTGTCTCAATTAGTGGTTACTGTGTTAGCATCCATCATTAACAAGGAGCATTTGATAAGCTTGGAAAAGGCCAGATTTTGCTGTGGCCTTCCCCAGCAAGAATAGAAAGAGTGGTAAATGCTAGTATCGGATCTGGGTGTTTCATGAGTTCTTTATTCTTAGTATCCTGGTGGTCTCCTATTGTCTTTTCTTACCACTGGGCCCCAGTATTACCAGTGGTGGAGCCCATTGGATTCCTATAGCTATTTCCTGGATATACCATTGGATAAGGGGCACTCAAGTGCTGCTTTAATAGTTCTTCAAACTTACCAAAAATCTTAATATTGAGTGAAGCAGGATCACAGTTGGGAACATCATCATCATCATATCTTCTTACAGCATGTATTTTTACTTAATGAAGCATCAGGAGCATATTCTGCTTCTTTTAACATTCTCTTCAGTTAGCTTCAAGGAGAAATGATACTGCTCAGCATCGGAATCTCAGAGAGCTGGAAGACTGGTGACAAACACTTTATTATGTCTCAATGTGTCCATTTTAAAGACCTTCACTCTTAAAGACCTAGGGTGAAGGCTGTGTTAATTGCTTATATAAATGTTGGCAGCCACTTTGTTTTTTAAACTATATCTTAACTTTGACAGAAAATTTAATGTAAGTGAATCAGCAAGCAGATAAGATATGAGCAGGCCTTCAAAATACATCTTCATTAGGGCAAAAGCTTCTCTGAACATACTTCATGCATCGACTACTATAAAGTATTTAAGAATAAAAATAGTAAAGGAGAACCTATGATATGCATCAAACTTAAGGAGGAACTCTAGTTATAGTCTCATCTTAGACACTTGGCCCCTAAGTATTTAAATCAATCTTAGTATCCTGGTGCATCAAAATAATAATAATAATAATAATAAATGAATTATGAAGTGTTTAGGCCTTCAGAACCCATATAGTGAAACAGCACTAGGGAAGCAGCTGTACTTTGTGTTTCTGCTCATGTACACAATGCCCTAAGAGGGCTGCATGAGTGACCACTGACCCTTCAAGTAGGTGCAGAGTACAGAAACCTTGAAGAGCTTGAGTAGTTGGCATTTGACCACTGTGTCCTTTTCAGTAGTGCCCAACTGTGAGTCTCAAGCTACCATTTAGCCTGGTGTTTTTATTTGAGGTTCACACTCATTATATTGGATGTCTATTCTATATCTTATGTAGCTCTCACTAAGAATATCTGAGGCTTTGAAAACCAGTGTCTGATGAATAGTTTGTTTGCCCCTTGTTTATTTTTGTCCTCTGACCTTTGGCTTGTAACTGTCAGTAAAGATGCATCTGTCTTGAGTGACTGAATATGAATTAATTTAGAGATGCTCATGTGCATGCTCTGCTATAAATAATGAAAGGACCTAGAGAAACATCAAGTGTGCTAAAATGCTAGGGAGGCTGAAGATTTTATTGATTCTTATAACTGATATTATGTAGTCGATGAAAGGCTTCCAGACATTTCAGAAGAATTTTTGTAATTGGAATCCATATTTTACAATATTTTCCTAATATGAATGTGGTAACTTGATAATCAGGAGTTTTTTGCTTCATATGTCAGCGTTGCATCAGTGACTGGGCAGTGCTTAATGTATTTCTTTTTGCCCCTTTAAGTTTTTGATGGTTTTGTTTGATCTGACACTTCATAGGAGTCCCTAAAACATCGAGACTTGTGTAATTCATTTATCACGGGTGACAGTTCCATGGACAACATATCATGTCTGACTCTATTAGATCTGCTATAATCTATGGGCCTTGTGATGAATGGAGAGAGGGGTGCTCTATCACAGAGCTCCATCACCACTGATCACCCCTGGAAACACTGCACAGACACTAATTAGATGAGGCCTAAAGTGGGATGAAAATCCTCAGTAACTGAATCATAATCTCCCGACAAACTTCCATCCAGATCACTTCTGCAGAGTGCTCTGCTATGGTTTTCTTCTGCTTATAGCTTGGAGCCTTCTTGCCTTCTCTGTGCTGCTGAGACAAACTTTGCTCTACACTCCACACCATGCATCCAAGTATATCTTCTTTGGTGCTTAGAAGAAACATCAAGGTATCACATTTCTTTGGGCTATAATATGAAAGGCATATTCTTGCCACTGAAGTAAACGAATTAAATTTATTTTCATCCATCAAAAGACGAAGTGACTTATTCTGGGTTGCTAGAGTTCTCTAAAAACACAGTCTTCTCTTCTTTGGGTTCTTTGAAGTACTTCTTAACTTTCAACGTGCATATGAATTATCTGATATCTTTTCCAAAATGCAGATTCTGATTCAGTACATCTGATGTGGGGCCCAAGATTCTGCATTTCTAACAAGCTGCAGTCCCCTGGCCACACTTTGAAGAGCAAGGATCTAAGAGGAACTCATTGAAGTGTATGCCTGAAGATAGTCTGTGCTGACTCCTGAGTGGAAGATCATGAGGAGTCTAGGATTGTTCAGATTCCAGTTAGAAAACTCTCTACTGTAGCATGTGTCCTACTTATTTCCATTAATGAGTACTGAACCTCATTCTTGATCTAACCAGCCTTGAAAGGTCAGACTTCATTCCTGAATGAAAGGCTTTAGCATATCCTGAACCCTGAGCCACAACTGCAGGAAAACCACCAGCAAAGGGGATTAATTTCACCCCTTTCCATATTGACTTTATTTGGGAAGTTAGTATTTCCGGCCCTGAGCCTGCTGATCTCATCCACAGATTAAGCTGACAGTTCCCAGCAATAAAGACTGTCTTGGAGCCAAGGCAACATTGATTTAATTGGTCTCAAGCAATTCTAATGACCACAGTTTCACAGATTACTGAGGGAGAGCCTCACCCTCTTGCTTAGGTGCTGGGCCCTCTTCCCTCTTTCTTCTCCATCTTCATTGATGCTGCCGGCCAATGGGTTGGAATTGCCACATAAGAGAGGTGGGTTAAGTTGGACACTGGTTAAGGTGGATGGGGTTAGATGAAGCCAGAAAATGGGACCAGGATGTCTGGTCAGAGAATGAAAAACAGGACTGGTGGAGAGCAGAAGTGAACAAACAGGAAAATCGTCTCCTGTGGATTTGAGAATATTTGAAACTTCTCATTACGTATATGGTTCCCCATGGAGTAAAAGGGCTACAGATAACAGATACACAAGAACTCCAGGGCTGGAGGAGTAAAGGAGCCTTTCTCCTTCTATGTTTACTAGAGGTTGCAAAGCAACAGCTAAAGCCGTGGTGGTTGTGTAGAATATCGAAGTGAATTCAGAAACTGGAATGCGTAGTTTAGAGGAAGCTATTAACTCCTGGTACCCATGAAACCCAGTGAATTTTTAGTGCTTCTACGTTTGGGATTCATGAACTCCCTTATTTTCCAGGAATCCTCAAGCCTCCTGAAATCCTATCTGGCATTTGCATATATGAGCTTTCTTTCCCCCTCTGGAAAAAGTTTCCTTTTTTTTTTTTTTTAATCAGGACATAAAAATTGTTTGCAGTCTGTAAAAGGCTAAATAAAAATACTAAGGAGCTGCTAAGGAGCTGTAGAGAAAAGGCAATTTTGGCTATACCCTGTGATACCTGGTGCATGATCTTATACTCCAAACTTGGTCAGAAAATGCTTCATAGTAAATTAAGGAGAAGGTGGGATGGACCCAGCTCCTCCCCTAGCAAGAACTAAGACTGTCACTGGTTTGCTTGCCTGGGATGAACCGTCTGAGTAAAGGAGTGGTCAAGAGGTGAGGGTGAGGAGGAAGTATTTATATCAGAAGGAAACTCAGGCCTACCACAGTTTAACAACCCCCCCCCCCCGGCCCCCCGTGCAGTCTGGCAGAGCTAGAATGAAAACCCAGGACTCCCCACTCTTAATCTACATTTGCACTTCACCTAATGTTCTAATTCAGCTGTCCCATTTCAAAAATATTCTCTAGCCTAGTTTTTTTATTTGACTCCATACCTTTCCATAGTGACCCTAAGTGTTACGTTCTTTGGCAGAAACCCTTAGAACCAAAATTACTTAGTGATTATTAGTTTTTTTCTTGCTTTATTTTGCAAAACATAATAAAGTTAAGAAGATTGTTCTTCATTTTCAAGACCTTTCCCACTTTTGCCTCTTAGTCAAAACTCCATTCTAATATTTCATAATATTGTAAGAATACAGAGTGTTGTAAATCTGCACCTGACTCTCTGTTACATGTATTCTATCCATGTCTGTATATTCTCCAGGCCCATCTGGGTGCATGCAGTTGCATTATGCACTCTGACATCTATGTCATGTCATGTTTATCCAACTGTTTTACTACTAGTCAAAATCAAAAGTTCTTTTCCTCCCCAATTCTCCCAGCAGGGCCTTTCCAGCTTAGAGAAAATGAAGCTGTCGACCATCGGTTTATACATCATCACCAACAATAAACATGCCAGGATCAGAACCTGCATTTTGTTATCTGACCATTGTTGATGGCAGGGAAAAAAAAAAAAAGACAGCTTGATTTTCATTAGCTAGGCTGACCCTCAGCCTTGGGAGCAGTGGGAAAAATATGCATTTTGACTAGAAGTAAACTGAGGAAACATGACATGGAATCAGGGAGGGATTGTAGATCTGTCCCACGGGTATGATTTTTTAACAGACTGACTTCTGGCATTTGAGGAAAATCTCAACAACTCTCTGGACAGAATTTTTATAACTGTCCATTCGGCAGGGCTGATGTGTGACTTGAAATAGTACACCTATTTTATTTTATATGCCCTGACTTTTGTGTACAAATGGTCTTGTTTCCCGAGGCCTGGAAATAGGGACTTTTTCACTTTCTCCCTTGTCTTACCTCATTTTGTATCTGGGGCCTTTAGAATAATGGCTGGCACGATAGGGGTGTAATAAATGTCTTCTGGAAGGAGGTACATGTTTATACGGGAGTGGGAGCTGCCTTTTATTTGCTGTGTGGCATAGGAAAAGGAACAGGCTCTGGAAGTCAGACCAGTCTGGGTCTCAACCTGGAATGTCACTTACTGATTTGATCTCACTGTCCTCATTTTTATCATGGGTATAAGAAGAATTTCCTCCCAGAGATGTTAGAAACAATTGAATTAGCCTATGTAAAATGCTGGTGTGTATTAAGTTTTTGAAATAGGTTCATTTCCTTTCATGTTTTGGTTGCTTCTTTTGGTCTAAATGCTAGATATGCTAGAAATGTAGAACAAACTCAATCCAGTTATTACATGAATCTTACGGCCTTTCTTTTGAATTTTCTGTGTGATAAGGGAGGAAGAATAAGGGCAATGGAATCAGATAGACATTAAACCCATTCTGCTCTTTATAGAGAGAGGGCTCAACTAAAACAAGAGCCTTGACACAGCACCTTAAGATATTTTAGTTATATTACCGTGCCAGTATCTACCACCAGTGAGTTCCTGTTTCTCTATTGTGTTTGCATTTAAAGGTAATATTTGTGGCACTAACAAAAGACAGAAGAGCCTTGTTAAACAGAACAAAATATTGAGGAGGTATCAGGAGGGAGAAAACTAGGGGGAGAAGGACCAAGGTGTTGGCCCAGGAAGAGAGAACAAGGCCGATGGATGAGGGTTTGGTAAGTAGAGTGGACCCTCTGTTGTACTGGGTGGAATAAAACACCACTGCCTGCTCACAAGCCTGCCTTCCTTCTCCATGGTCTGGATGCCACCATGGCTGCTCTCTCTTGACTGGAGTTTTCAGGGTTAAGATTCAAATCTCTCCTTCTCTTCCTTTTTAGGACTATAATAAAGGTACCAGGAGGGTCTTGCTCCCTCTGGCCTAGAATAAGATGAAAGAACAAAGGAAACTTGATTCCATGCCTGCGAATTGAATTTTCTTTATTGGGTCCATTTTTAAAATCCTGGAGTAGGAGATTCACCTGGACTTGGGGGCATTTCATTTGGACTTGGCTTAAGACCCTAGGGTAGATAATCAGAATGCCACTGTGCAGACTTGGTGGATGTGTTATAGAGTATGTATGTTGCGGGGGGAGGATTGAAGATATACTTTCAATAAAGAAGGTTAAGACTTCTACTAATCATGGCTAGTGAGGCAGCAGTCTCCTCTCAGGGACATTTTCAATTCATTTCACCAAGTATTTGTCGATTGCCTCCTATTTGCAGGACAAGAAGAGCAAAGGGCTTCCTTCTCTCCTGGGTCTGGTATTATGATTAGGCAGAGCTAACTTACACAGGAAATGGTTAAACCAACAAACAAACAAACAAACATAGAAATAAAGTGTTTAATTGGCAATAATTAGCTAGCCTGTAAGTTTCAATAAACAGTCTGTGGTATGGAGGTAGTCAGAAAGGTCAATGACCAGCACTTATTAGAGCAGCCAGAAAGGGGTTCTTGGGAGTGGATTTCACACCAAGATAAAAGAGGTACTCCCTAGAATGGCAGACAAGACAGAGTGCCTGGCTGCATTTCTTGACTCATCTTATCAGGTCCTCATATATAGTCTAAGAAATAATTGCAGTTCTTCTCATGTAGCATATTCTCTCATGCCTCTGCATCTTTGTATATGTGCTCCTTCTGGCTGGAAGGTCTCCTCTAGCCTTTCATTTGTTCCTTTGTTCTTTCCTATGTAACTTGGTTGAATCCTACTTACCTTTCAAAATGCATTTTATGTGCCACCTCTTCCAGGAAGCATTCCCAGAGAACTGCTCCCCTACCCCCTGCCCCCGCCCCACTGCCCTTAGCTTAAGCAGAGTGTTCCTCTTCCAAGCTACATTAGCACCAATGCATACCTTCCATAGAGTGCAATGACGGCAAATGCTACATCCCTGACCAGACTCTGAGCTCCTTTGGCACAGTGACTTGTTTTAGCTCTGTGCTTCTGGCCTCTATGGTGTTGGCAATTCAGAGCTAGCTCAAGAAAAGTTTTTTGAAGGAGTCAATAAGAGAATACCAGAGAAATTGTCATGAACATCTCATTATTACTGTAGCTGCATATTCCTGGAAAGGAGATTTATGTGGCAAAGAGTCCCATTTTAGAATCAGAATTTCTAATGCATATCTCATCACTGAAAACTATGTCGTTGCCTGGCAGTGATTTCCTATGCATCCAGAAGAAGAAACCTCTTATGGGCCACAGGTGACTGCATGCCCCAGCTCTCCTGCTGGCAGTTGGCATGGCTCCACGTTGCCTCCAGGAATGAGAATGCTGAAGCCAGCTTCTTCCAGGATGAATGAAGGGTCCTGGCAATGCTAACTGAGCAAGACTTGGGGTCCATGTAGAGGCTGACCTCCCTGTGTTGTGCAGCACATGCTCTGCTGGGGAATGGGTGCTGCGTTTAGTGTTCCGTTTTCCCTGCAAGAGATGCAGAGATGTGAGGCCAACCAGAGAGAGGTTAAAGAGATGTGGGAGCCTTACAGCTGGGGATCATTAACAACAATCAAGACCAACATAAAAAGGCAGCAGGACTTCCCTCCCTCTTGGCCTTGGAAGCCATCTGGATAGAGGAAATTTGGTTTAAACTCTGGTAAGGGAACTTTTTAGTACTCTGAGATTGTTTTTTTAACTTCTCCATAGAAGTCCCTTGAATTTCTAAAATCTGTTCCTTAAAAACCTTTGCCAGCAAATTTGTACCCCTTTATACCAGATAGAATTGTGACTGACAGCATAAACTATGCACTTACTACCTTTCTTAGAAATACCTGGTAGACCCAGTGCATCTTTTCACACATTCTGAAATCCATGATCCTGTTCTAGTTAGAACTAGGCAGGATACTTTGACGGCTATGTCTGTATGCCCCTCTAAGGGCCCACCCTTTGCCACAGCTGATTAGAACACTGGTGGCCCCTGACCCTGGGGCAGCCCAGTGGCCTACAACAAGGCCTGGCTAAGTCAATCATATTTTCTCCTTTAGAGAATTGGAAGCAGGAACAGGGGGAATTTGCAGTCTATAACAGACCTTTGAGATGAAAGGTCGAGGTCATATAGGATTAGTGCCAGGACTGCTTTCCTAATATCACATGCACACTGAAGTCATAAAGGGCTGGGTAGTGAAAACCTGAGAAGTAGTTAAGCAAGGGGGATTGATCAAATGTGCAGAGAGAAGGAAAGATGAAACCCCATAGGCCCTAAAGGATGGAGGGAGTGGCCTCAATTTCTGCATCCTGGTTTCCCAGTATAGTCCAACTCTGTGTTTCCTGTCCTAGGGGGACCTGATATCCCTGACCTCATTGCATCCTTATAGCTCTCCTTTCAACTAGAGGGTCTCTGTTCCTAGCAATGAAAATGCCCCGAACTTGTCCCTGTCGGGCTTTGCCTGACCATGGAACTTGTATTGCTTTTTCTGGACTCAATAAAACAATGTATTTATTTATTTATTTATTTTATTTCTTTTTTTTTAAAGAGTTTATTTATTTGACAGAGAGACACAGCGAGAGAGGGAACACACGCAGCAGGAGTGGAGAGGGAGAAGCAGGCTTCCCGCGGAGCAGGGAGCCCGATGCGGGGCTCGATCTCAGGACCCTGAGATCATGACCTGAGCCAAAGGCAGATGCTTAACGACTGAGCCACCCAGGCGCCCCTAAAACAATGTATTTAGATGAAAGGGGGTGAAGGGGATCCATCTGATCAATGACTATCCTTACCTTCTTAAGAAATGCCACAGTGATCTCTGAAACTCATTGTCTTAATTCCCTTTCTCTCCTCATCATCTACAGCACACAGCAGTTTGGGCCTTAATGGCATTCTGTATTGTTCCAGACATGTAATGTTTTTGTTGAGGTTGCTTCAACAATGGCTAGTAGTACGTTTCATGCTTCTCTTACGCTCCCCATATCACTGTTATTGGGCAAAATGCCGGCATCCAGCAGTTATTCCTTGGCATGGAAAGGTAATGATGCTGACTCATGCTTTCCTCTTAGATGTACATGAGAGAAGGAACCCCCTATCCCTTGTGTAATTTGCTTTTGAAACTACTGCCATAAAATCAAGGGTGGAAGCTTAGTTTCACCCTCATATCATAGTTGCTGTTCAGATCGGCGGAGAGACCGGTCTGATGATGGAAGTCCAGGATCAGGGAACATGGTATGGCCTTGACAATTTTTTTTCTTTTTTACCCAAATGAAATTATTTTTTCATTTTTTTAACCTGACTCTAAACGAAATATATGTTTACAACACTCAGGGCTGTGGCATTGTTGTACTCTCTGCCTAGAATTCTCTTCTCTCTGTGATGCCTATGGCTGGGTCCTTTGTTTCATTCAGGTCGTAGCTTGAATATCACCCTGGGAGAGGTCTTCTTTGACCGTCCTAAATATAATAGCCCAGTAGTTGCTCTCAGTCATCTTTCCGTGCTTTTAATTTCCTTCATTGTATATGCCACTTGCTGACCCCATATTCTATTTTTGTTTATCCCTTGCCTTCCCCACAACATTGTAAGCCCACAAGCACAGAGACTTTGTTTTGTACTAGGTCATATCTTCAGTGCCTAAAATAGTGTCAGGGACATGGTACCAAAACAGATATGTGGAATGAATATATCAATGAATTGTAAAAATTTAAAGACTTCATAAAAAATAAAATGAAAGTAAATATTACCCGTACTTCCACCACCCAGAGATAAACGCTGTTAACATTTAAGTGGATAACATTCTTGAATTTTTTAAGGAAAAAAGGGAACATGCTATTTTAATCTGATTTTTTTTCACATTGCAGTGAAAGTGGATATCTTTTGATGTTACATCAGCAGTTCTCAGCCATGGTGGTGCAGCAGGTGGAGAGTGCTAAAATTCACATCCCGAAGCCTCACCCTAGATCAACTCCGTGAGATACTTCAGAGTTAGGGCCAACATTCCTAGCTTTGGAAGTGATCTGGGTGCACAATTGGAGGTGGAAATTATTTTAACTGCATAGAATGAATGGAGAGTTTTTTTTTTCTTTTTGCAAAGCTAATTAATCCTTATAGGAATCATAACTGATGACCAGTGAAACTAGATGTACCTACTACTAATTTGCGTTCTCTCTCTATATATATTCCTTTAATCCTCACAAGAACTTTAAGTTTGCCACATTGCTATCACCATTTTACAGATGAAGAAATTGAGGCACAGAGAGGTTGAACAACTCACCCCGTTGTCAGGGTCACACAGTCACACACTTAGTAAGAAACAGTGTTGGGGTTTGAACCCAAGGAATGGCTCTGAGTCCATTCTCTTAACCCTGACACTATACAGCCCTCTTATGGCTTCTAATATATGTGTAATTTAATAATTCTCATTGATTTAGTTCTTCAGTTTGAAAATCACTTTCATTTAGGAAGGCAGCATGTTGTAATGGAAAGACTGTCGCTTTTACCCATTATCTGCTTGCTGGTTGGCTGACCCTGGGCAAATTGTTTAACTTCTCTAGTTTAGCCATATCTGAAAAATGAGATCACCTGTGGAGAGAATGTGCATGATACATCTGTTACAATGCCTGGCACAGGTAGGTCCAGAACACATGATAGTAGCTCCAGTGTCCTCATCACCTCAGTTGATTCTTGCAGGCATCCTGGGAAGGTTACGAGAGGGGCTTTTGGAAAGGGGAATTGTGCCAGATTTGGTGTATGATGTTTGCCTATTCTTGTCTCCTTCCAATACACCAGGTAACTTTCCAGGTCGGAATCTGCTTTGACACATAATTTGGTGGGTGAATCCTCTATTACATCGTGGGACAAATGTCTTTTTATTCCCCCTTTCTCTGTAAGTTATAGAGAAAAAGGCACAAGGGGGTGTGAATGGGGGTAAGAAGATAGGTGGCATATCTGCCTTTCCGGTTGTCTTTATTCTATTTTACTAGTGAGCGATTTAATTTTACTTGCAGAATAACAGAGATGTTAATTGTCATGTCAGAGCTTTTACATGACAAGATACAGTTAGTTATTGAATAGATAAGGACAATTTCAATGCAGTACAGTTATGGTTGAGGTAGCACAAGTGAACAGTGACATTTTTTATTTAACTCCCTATTACATTAAAAAATCAAGTCCTTCGGTCTTTTCTTAAGAAATTATCAGCCATCAGTCTTTGGAACTGTGACTCATGAGTTAAATGTGTCTGGAATATGTCTGAACAGTTGTATTATAAAGTGTCCCCTGCCTACAAGTTGCCAACTGAGTCTGTGCTTGCTCAGGATGTTTGAAGTCTAAGGGGTTATGGGTAGGAGAGAGAAGTGAGTGGGCACAAGGTTGGAAGAGATGATTGGAAGAGGCATTTTCTGCTGAGTGGTAGAGCCGGTGGGAAAGGGGAGATGGGAATTGGAAGACTGTGTGGCTGTGACAGTGTGTGACATAGTAGTTTTTGTTTTTCCCCGAGGATTCAATCTTAGGACACTCCCAGATATGGCCAAGATATTATATGAAGTTTAGTCAGGTTTCTAAATTTTTTTCTACAGTCTTTATTTTCTTACCCCTCAACACACTCTGCTTGGGTTTCCATGTTGAACCAATGCAGCTTTCAGACAGATTGACAATAACCTATATGCATTCTTAGTCTTTACTTTTGTGACCCGTCAGCATCATCTGACATTTTTCTGCTAAATGAACAAATGTGCTCTTCCCTTAGTTTATGACACCAAACTTCTGGTTTTTCTTCTATTACTTCTGGCTACTTTTACTCAATTGCCTTTATCAGCTTGTTCTTCTCTTCTCAAATGTTTGAGAGTTTCAAAGCTTTGTTCTTATCCCTCTTCTCTTTATAGGCTATGTTATTCCCCCAGGAAATTTTATTTATGCCAATGGTTTTAAGTATGTTCTGTGTTATAAAATCACTACAGTGATGACTTGTAATTGTATATTTCTGGTATGGACTTCCCTTCAGACTCTGAAACTAAAAATAAAAATCCTTAACACAGTCTCAAGCTCTAAATGATGGGGAATATGCTTCTACTACCAGCCTGAACCTCTCTCCTGCTCACTCTGTGACTTCTAGATTCTTTAGTACCCATGTTCCTTCCTGGCTGAGAGCCTTCACATACTCTCTTCCCTTACCCTGGAAATCCCCACCCTCCTCTACCTGCTAAAAAAAAATAATTGCTGCTTTTCACTTCCTAAGAAGACATTTGAGAACCTTCCAGGTCCTTCTGCTATGTGCCCTTATTATACTCTACCATCCTCCTTTGTCTAGCACATCAAAAAGTGTAACTAAAGAGTTAACTGAAGTAACAGTCATATAATATTTTACTGTCCCAGTGGAGTGGTACTATTCATGAAAGTAGAGGTCCTATTTATATTGTTTTCTACTTTCCCTCTCTGTCTGGTAGAGTTTTTTACACATAGAAGGCATTCAGTAAATATTTGTTGAAAGAAAGAAAGAGAAAAAAAGAGAGGGAATTCCTTTGCGGCTATGGAAAATTTAGAAAAGAATCTGGACAAGAAAATATTCCCTTACTAAACCTGGGAAGGATAAAAGTTCTTTCTTTCTTTCCTTTTTTTTAAGATTTTATTTATTTATTTGAGAGAGAGAGAGAGTGAGCGAGTGAGAGAGAGTGAGCACAAGTGGGGGTGGGGCAGCAGAGGGAGAGGAAGAAGCAGAATCCCTAGCCTGACACGGGTCTTGGGGTCGATCCTGAGACCCCAGGATTATGACCAGAGCCAAAGGCAATGCTTAGCCAACTGAGCCACCCAGGCGCCCTAAAAGTTCTTTCTTTAAACTGGTCAGTCTGTATTTTTCTTTTAGTAAAATTCCCTTGTTCCTGGTAAGGGGGTGGATAATGGGATACTTTTTCTGCTGCAAAACTTCAATCAGATGAGGGCAGTCATGCTATATTTATGCTGAGAATATATGCCCAGTTGTATAAAGGCTCTTTGCCTCTAAGGAAGGGGTTTTTTGTTGTTGTTGTTTTTAACATCTATTTTTAAAAAGTGAGAAAGTTGAAAGATACTATATTCCCAATTGCTGAAGCATGTTTCTGATTTAAACTCACATTTCTTTATGAATTTAATTTAATGAAATATTGAAGATGGTTGAAGGATATAAAGTTCTGCGCTGGTATCAGTGTGACACACCTAGGTAATTAGTGAGGAGAGTAAATACTTTCTTTAAATAAACTGCTATCTTTTTAGCACTTGAGGGAGATTTCATCTTATCCTTCTTCCCTTGATTAAAAAAGAAGTCGTATGGCTGTTGTAATTCAAGAGCCTTTACTCACTTCATAGGCAATGTTGACACTGGAGACCACTGCATGAAGGGGAAAGGAAGGCAAAATTCTCACCCCTAACAAAACTGTCACAAAATCACATTTTCACATGTCTGAGAAAAAAATAAAGAAAGAAAGCACAATGCTGTTCATTTTCAACGTGGATTTCTCAACAGCTAAATACAGGTGGCAAATGAATAGTATTACACAACTATTTTCTAAAATATCTCCAATAATTATCACTGGCAGTCTTTTGTGTGGAACAATGTTTGGGGGATGGGCAACTGAGGAATGGTAATAAATGGAGAATTGCCAGGATGGAGACTTATTGGAAGGCTGTTCAAAAGATAAGCAAGGAAAGGAACAAATTTCTGTGGAAAAAGCAGGAAGGGAAAGTGGTTTGAAGAGATCAGCAAGAGAGAAAGGATGTGGGGTAGGCAGCTGCAGGCCCACGGAGGATTGGAAACCAGAAGTGGAATGTTGAATTGGACGTACATGCGAGAGGAATTGATTGAGGATAAGGGAGTGGGATGTAGTATTTCAAATTATACGTGTGAGGAAATGGACAGAGCCATTGTCCACAAGCATTGATGTGCTGACCTGAGTACAGAAATGAGCTCATCAGGGTCCGGGATTGGGAAGGCGTGGAGTATTGATCCTGTCAGCCTCCGACAAGGTCCTTCTCCTTTCCTCTTTTTCTGAGCCACTGGCAAGATCTCCCTTAACAATATGCTTCATATTTTCCAACACCTGGTCTGGTGATACTCCTGTTTTTGACTTTTGTTTTGATTCTGTTATTAAATTACATGAAAGAAAATTGATCTGATGTCTAAAAAGACATCCCTAACTAGTGAGAGTCATACATATATTTTTATATTTGTAAAGTTTAAATTTATTGATTCATCCAAATATATATTGTATGCTTGTATCTTCAAGTAAGATTTTCATGTTGAAGGAGGTTTCTGTGGTGCTGAGGGGTGGCTCTTGAAACAATGATGACAAGTAAATTTTGATGCAAAAGAAGGAAGAGCTGTCCAAAATAGGGACTCTGGCTTGACGACTACTGAATTCTTCATAGTTAGAAGTGTTTGAACCGAGGAAGAGCACCCTGACAGGAATGTGGTAATAAGAGATAAAAGTCAGAAAGCCTGGACTAAGGAGCTTATACATAGCTTGTTAACCTGGTGACCCAGAAGCAGGCCATGGTCTCCAGATAGGTTTTCTATCCCTTTTGGGTTTTATAATTTTGAACTAGTTGCCAACACTTAAAAGTTGGGAGAATTCACAAGATTTAGATTTCCAGCTTTTCTTGAAAAACTAGAACTGACAATGGGACACTAACATTTATAAATGACAAGCCTGCCAGAGGAAAGTAGCTATTGTCCCTTGAGATGGCACATAGGATCTCCCTTTGCCGCAAACCAACACAGTCCACTTCTCACAATCTCATTACTTCCCTGTTCTCTGTAAGCACTGGAGTTTTCACCTGCTTACAGGTTTTCCTATCCTGAGATTTTCTGAATCTATGAAAATTTCAACATTATCTTTTTCATTTTGTATATTATATATTTTGAGTGTGGTATGATTAACTGATAACTCATGGTTCTACTATTCCATGTTTTAAAAAAAAATTATTTATTTACTTAATTCCAGTATAATTAACATACAGTGTTAAATTAGTTTCAGGTGTTCAGCAATTCTATACATTCTATACATTCCTCAGTGCTCATCATGATAAGTGTAGTCTTAATCCCCTTCGCCTATTTTACCCCTCCCCCCACCTACCTTCCCTCTTACAACCACCAGTTTATTCTCTGTGTTTAAGAATCTGGGTTTTTTCCTCATCTCTTTTTTCTTTGTTCATTGTTTTGTTTCTTAAATGCGACATATGAGTGAGATCATATGGTATTTGTCTTTCTCTGACTGACTTAATTTCACTTAGCATTATACCCTCTAGATCTATTCATGTTGTTGCGAATGGCAAGATTTCATTTGTTTTTATGGCTGTTCAAGATAGTCGTGAGAAGATCCAAGGGAGGTGTAAGGGTTTATACAGAGTGTAAACCACTAAGGTTCTTAACGAGTTTAAGTTAGTTATGTCAAAGATATTTCATATTGATAATCATATATCTGATTGGATCAATCCACTGTTTTGCTTATAAAAATGGCTATTTTGTAAAGTACTATTATTTCTTTATGCTTTTGTTCATAAAGCGTGGTGCTTGAAACTGTAAGGCAGTAATTAATCACTATCATAAATCTTATTAAAAACCTTCCAGGAATGTTTAAAACCAGATTGCAGTGATTTCTGCAGAATGTATGTAGATTCTAGACATCCATATTTTATACGCACCTATGCTTAACAGCAAGAAGACCCAAACAAATATATTTTGTTTGGACATTTGATGTTGAGTATACTTACAAATGTAACCAAGGAATTGGAAACCTACTCTTTTTTTTTAACTTTACCATGCACCTCAATAGCATCTCCTTTGTCTATCTTATTAGCAAAACATGTTAAAAATTTTACCACACTTTATCAGTGTTGTGTAATTCTAGTTCTCAAGTCCTTAGAATAAAATTACCAGATTTATATAGGTTTTGAAATAGAATCAGATCCCAAATACAGTTATGTGCAAAATCTCAGGAGATAAAAGAAGAAATGTGTTTCTCTTTACTTTTGTAAAATGTGAAATATATTACATTTTTACTGTAAGAAATACACTGTTAAGGTTCCTCTGTACTGCTTACAATAGTTGTTCTACCTGTAGTCAGTAGATGTTCTCATAAAGATCTACATACTATATATATGCACATACACATACACATACACATTTTCATCTGATGACATTTCCCCATTAAAGAGAAGAGAAAAGCAGAAGATTTTTTAAATCACTTTTTTAAAATGACAGGGTATTATATTCATATCATTTATAAATAAGCCCTGAAATAGCTACAAGATATATGTGGCAGACAGTTGAGTAAAGGTGGTCAATATTAAGACTTCCACAATTGACTCAAGTGGGTAAAATTGATTTTTTAAACCTATAACCCATTATGAGTATGCATTTAACCTAACCAAACTCACATGGTGGCTTTTGCATTTTTGTGTGGCTTGGATTTTCTGTCTGTTGCCTAGCAGATGCTAAGAATGGGGAAGTAGAGCTCTTCTTGGACGATATATATGAGACAATAGTGGAAGAAGACCTTTGGTTTGTTTTCTTCCTATTTTTAAATTCACCCTACGAACTTGTTGTGTTGTCCTTATACATGATAGTATGTAATGCATTTCAGAGTCACTTCACTGTTTTTATGACCACTGATGAGAAGTATGTTGTTTTCTGGAATGGAGAAGGTAAAGCAGAGTTCCACAAGGTCTGTATTTGTCACAGTGAAAATTTGGCAGTTTATTGACTTTCCTTTTTCGTTCATGTTGACTTGTCATTTTCTTTCTTTCTAGTTTCCTAATCATGGTAGGTCTTGTTTGAGAACTTGTCTTTACAGGGGCAGTAGCAAAATATTTGTTGAAATTATTACCTTTTAACATAGCTGCTCAATGATGTCTCAGTGGTTGTGGAAGAGGACAGTTAATGTTTTTAAGAAGTCCTCTTCCTTAGCCAATGCACTTCATAGAATCACAGGAAGTTGGGGCTGGAGGGAATCTCCATAATCATGTAGTTCAGCATTCACAAACCGGTGGTTTACCAGCTTTCACCTTGGCATTATTTAGTTTGAATGGCATAGTGATTTTGTTTGTTTTCAGCTTGAAAACAAATGAGGCCTGTGTTCTTCAGGTTCCTGTAGACTCCAATACTGCCAGTGGTTTACAGCTAACTTCTTGACACATTTAGGCTACCCACCCAGCCTATCAAAGTATTTATGTTTATAACTTCAAATTTACTGAGTTGAGCCATATGAAATTGCCATTTTTTTAAATATTTAAAATATGGTTGAATGTTAAAAATGCCATACAGTTCAGTCTTCTTATTTCACAGATAAAGAAGAAGAGTTCTAAAGAATGAATGACTCACTTGTTTAAAATAACAGTTCCTAGCGTATCAAAACAGGTGTATTTTTTTTTCAGGAGTTCCTAGGTAAAGGATAATTTTACTAGATTGCTAAACATTGCCTATTAAAATGCAGTTATACCTGGTGCTTATAATTTTTGAAGCCTTATCACTAAGTATATCTGTATAAGAATAATTTATTCTACTTCTTTCCTGAGAGTAAGACTTGGTAGGTAAGAGGATGATGAAAGGAAGTGAACACTAATGTCTGAGAGGAATAGAAGGGTTACCACTGACAAAAGGTTAACAGGGTGGGGAGAGAGAGAGAGGGAGAATGTATGGAACTACAGGGAACATAGCCAGAAATTTATGAGAGTTGAGCAGAATTTTCCTGAAATGCTGTTGTCTCTGTTGATGTACCACTTGTTTTATGTGGATTAATAGTCTTCAGAATCAATATGCTCTAAGTGATGTAAGTGAATTTTAACGTTCTTTCATTTAACAGGTTCCTAGTGTGAACCATACTTAATGATCAGCCTAAAATTGGAAATAGGTATTTATTCTGGGGCTCTTAAGTTATGAGTTCATTTTGTAATTGAGTTGGAACAAAGATATGATTACAGTTTGTTCATTGTGTGCACTATGGCTCGAGTAATGCCCCTGAAACGCATGCACGTAGATGAAACTGCACCCGTGCTGCTGCCCTTTTTATTCCAGGGTACCGCGAAAATGGGTTCTCAGATTGATTGTGGCGGTTAATAAAAGTAAAGAGTTACAATATTGTCTTGTACTCCAAAAATTAGAGCGAACAGAGCCGCTTAATTACAAGTGGCTGTTTTTTCAGCTTTGTATTTCTATGCTTGTTATGAGATCAATAGGAATTATTTTCTGATTTTTCTAGTTCTAAACATGCCAGGGAAACAATAGCCCTAACCTAGTGTACTAACGTTAATAAATCACAATGATATTCTCAATTATAGAAGTGTACAATATTCTCAAGAATTTATACCATACTTAAGGCTACATTGTCTCAGATTCCTATGACAAACTCCTGAAATGAGCATTTAGTATTCCCCCAGAGTTGCTCAGATAGGAAGGTGAGATTTGGCAAGAGAAGGTGGCCGGCCACGAAGTTAGAGTCTGGATCCTTGTTACTCTTATTCCCAGGTGCGGTTCCCCTTTCGCTGGTGGAGGGAAGAAAGATCAAAGAATCCCCCACACTCAGACTCTTCAGAGCACTGACAGTTTCAACACCAACAGAGAATCACCTGGCAAAGTTTGGAGGTGGCACTGAGATTCTGACTAACAGAGGCCTCTCTAGCCACCTACACACTTGAAGTTGCTGCAGAGGAAAGGCTACTGTATCCTACCTCCACGGCAGATAAGAACTTACATTGTCGTGCTGCCCTTCTGCTTAAAAGGGTTATGGTTCTATGCCTTTCATTATCTAGGGAAATACCACATTATTAACCAGGGGCACCAAGGGATGTATATGAGAACTAGTGGCACCAAAATGTATAGATGATATTTCCCAGCAGTTTTCTGGAAAGAGCCTATCCGAATGTACTGCAGAACTTCAAGCCACATTAACAGAAAGAAACACTGTTCACTGTATCCCTTCTGTCCATGAGGGAGTAAAGTGTGTAGGGGAAGAAGTTCAGTTTCTCCTTCTCTGTAGCCATAAAATGATTTTTTTTCCATTTTGATAAGGAATATCAATCAGTCTTTGCAATTGAGAAAATTCAGTTAGAATTATTGAAATGACTGTACTCATTGGGCAATTATATGAAGATGACTCCTTTAAAAACAGAGCTGGTGTTTATCTCAATGAAAATTTTCAATCGCCCTGTTGCTGGAAGGAGGGCAACTTTGTGACTGGTAGTAGGCTAGGAAGTGAGGGCTAAAAACTATTTTCTCATGTAACATATTCATTATTTGCAGAAAGAGAAAAGAACTGAGAGGAGCTGTATTAGGGTGGAGGAATTATGGGACATAGTTTTCCAAATGATTTTGTAATGAAGCTACACTAATTATATAAAGGAAATATGTTGATAATACCAATGAATAATAGAAGTCTTTATTAGATGCTACAATTGTGTTATCAGTTTTATAAATATTTCCACCAGCGTTTAAATTGAGGGGAAAGAAGAAAGACTAACAGTAGTATACATTTTAATTATATATATATAATGGCCACTTAAAAAAAATTGGTCTTTGGTTGTGATGCCACATGTCCTGCCTGGGTCATTTATTTTTTCCTAAGCAGCTAGAAGTGAGTATAATAGACCTTATAAAGAAAAATACACCCCAAGTAAATTTATCAGGGTTTTAGAGGTTGTGAGCACATCACATACTTTTGTTGTTGTTGTTTCTGGAATCATAGTTCAGTCTTGATCTATGTTAGTAGAGCACTCGTAAAGGAACAACTGTCAAAAAGGTTCTCTCTCTGTAGTTTTCTTTTCTTTGGCTCCTTGGTAACGATGAAATGACCTTGCTTGAGTGCATTAAAGTTTTTGGTACTGATGTACAGTGTAAGTGATCCATTTTGTCTGTCACAAACCAATATTCTTTGAAAGTCCTCAGTGTTTTAGATGCAATTCAGAAAGTAATAGAGAAAGAGACTCAACCCTCAAGGAAGTTGCAATCGAAAGGCAATCTGTCCTTTGATGGTGAAATGTTCTGCCAGGTGAAGTGCCTGCTTACTCCTCTATGGAGAGAGATTGTCTTTCACCTTGCTGCTATCCAGTGAGAAGTCTGTGCCCTTAACTATTAGTTTCAGAGAACAATGTGGGGAAGAGGAAAGTCTTCAGAATACTTTTCTAATCTAATACAGCATTTAACTTGCCAAAACCCAGATTTTGTTCTTTTACTTCTGTTGTCTTCATGTGGAAGAACTGTGTTTGCATTCAGAATGCTGCCAGTTTACCAACACCTGCCATAGCTACTAATTCAGGGGTAAAGAGAAACCCAGGATTTTTCAGCACCAAGTATTGCAACCAGTGAGGCAGCATAGAGAGAGACAACCTGGACTTTTTTATTGTCCCGTTAGACATAAGTGCTCTATAGTATGTCATTCCATAGTGCCTGGGTTTTGGCCTTGAAGGACCTGATGAGGTGATGAAGGATCCATCACTTTTGTGTCAGAGTCCTGATGTTTCTGTCCATGGTCTCAATTTCTGTCCATGGTCTCTATTTGTAATACCTCGGAACTTTCACCATGCTTGTATAAGTTCAAGAAGTGTCGGCCTCGGGGCGCCTGGGTGGCTCAGTCGTTAAGCGTCTGCCTTCGGCTCAGGTCATGATCCCGGGGTCCTGGGATCGAGCCCCGCATCGGGCTCCTGGGATCGAGCCCCGCATCGGGCTCCCTGCTCGGCGGGAAGCCTGCTTCTCCCTCTCCCACTCCTGCTGCTTGTGTTCCCTCTCCCGCTGTGTCTCTCTCTCTGTCAAATAAATAAAATCTTTAAAAAAAAAAAAAAAAAAAGAAGTGTCGGCCTCAAATTACAATGGAGTTTCTGAGTAACAGCTTGTTTGAGAGTATTGGCTGTGGCCAGGAAACAAATAAGCAAAAGAAACTCTTCATCCTCATTTTGTTTTAATTGTTGTAGAACAATAAAAAACTAATTTTAAAGCTATTTTAAAATTTATATGATTTTCAGTTATAAAAAGGGTCACTTTCCACCAGACTAACACACACACACACATATATAATAATCTGGTATTCATCACAAATAGACTTTTAGTATCCTGCCATTAGTCTGTGATATTATAACTCATAAGGTACAACTCTTATAGTGTACATTGCACCAATGATAGAGTCTGATAGATTCTGATTGTATTTGGTGGAGGGGGCAGTAACGAGAAAATCTGAGGATTGCTTTATACATTTCATAATATCAATAATTATCTAATACAGATGTTATAGCTTAAATCATAGTTTCAGACTGTTCCTTCCTGGAGTACTAGAATACAATAGCTTTCTTACTAAGAAAGTGAAAACACAAGTGTAAGCACAGACAAGAATATGTTATTTTGCTTGTGTGTGTTTTCTGCTGTAAGCTTTGGTTCTTGAATGTAAGCTAGTGCTGCTAAATATTAAGATGGTTCCTTTACTCTATATACTTATCCAATGATAGAAACCATGGCACTCATTTTGTGGAGATGTGTTTGTTTAACTACTGGAGGTTATCCCAGTGGCAAGTTCATCCTTATTTGATAATAATGAAACATAAGTTTTATATGTTTGCTTGAGTAAGATTGCCATCTGGTAAATAATATGTTTTGTGAGTGTTTGTAACAATCATGGTTTAAGCCAAAATTGACTTATCATGATTGCTGCAAATAACACTTGAGTGTCCTAACTGATTTGATTTTTTTTCTTTGTTGAATTGAGAAAATGTATTTTATGAAGCTTCCTGCATTTATTTTTAAAGTATTTTGTGGGTTTTAAAGCTTGAGTTTTCAAAAGCAATAATTACAGTTGATTACTATCTCCATACAGTACTTCTGCTCTAACGTAGAAAAAAAAAGATTGTTTATACAGCATCATAAGTATTGTTTATATATATGTGTATATATGTGTGTATAACCAAATATATAAATAAATATAAGAAATATGTATTTGGTTTCACTATCAACAAGTTAGAAGTTTATTTCTTTATGAATTGAAGAACCCTAAACATTTTCACCTTGGTAGAATAGTATATTAAGAAAGCATATCTAAACAGATCAGCCAGGAGTATCTTGGTGTATTATTTCTCAGGCAGTAATAGCATTAGAAGCAGTTGTGGAAATGGTTTCCAACCCATTATCTCTCCTTAAAAAGGAGAAACTTATGATAGAAAAAGTGTTTTTTTTTCCCCTCAGCCTAAGTGAAGTTGAGATTGTCTTTTCTCCATGTCACATGTAAAACAGCTTTTCTAGTTTCCACGGGATTAATTTTCCACATATCAGTTCAATTTGAAGACTTCAAGTGAGATTCAATGACTTGTTCTTGAAAATGTCAATTAAATTCTTAGTCACTTTGCATATCAAAAGGAATAGAAAGAAATGGGTATTTAGGCTAGAAATTTAGATGATCCTAGAAAGGGGGTCTATAGTTGATTAGTGAATTTTGGTTAGAAGACCAGGAGTTTGATTCTTCATGCCCATCAATTATTTTCACTCTCTTCCAAGGTCAAGGTTGTGGCACTGGCTAGAGTTGGTTCTCTTGTTTTTGGGTGATGTGATCTGAAAAGGAATAGGGGAGGCTGAGAACATAATTGGATCAACACAAATCCATATTCTCCTTTTCAAAATGTTCTTTTTATCTTTTCTTTTATATTTTGGAAGACTCTATCATATCTTCATTAGAATGGTTTTCTGTACATATAGAGCATTCATAGATACTTTCCTTGATTTCATCTCCATCTCCACCCACCCCCATCCTCAATTGATAATCTTTCTTTTAGGAAGTTTATTTTCATTTACAAGTTCAGCTTCCACTTGCATGTGTATAGCTCCAAATATACATTGTTGTCCCTCAGCTTTAGATCTCTGCCATGCATACATCAGCACTCCCAATAATTGATAAGTGGCCTCTTAAACTATTGTTAGAGTTCATTATCATCCCTCTTCTCTTGCTTTTCCTATATTCATGACTTCATACATACCCAAGTCTCTGGACATACTGCCTTTATTTTATTATTATTTTATTTTTATCTTCCTTTGAGGGATGGAGAGGGCCCATGCAACACATTACCTCACAGGTGCTGACCAGAAAATTCTAGATTGATTGGTTTTAAAAGTCCACTCCTGGAGAGGTTGAAACTTCAGTTAAGTCTTGTTTGCCATCCCGTAGGCAAGTAACTCTGCCTTGGACCTGTGGCTTTTTTTTTTTTTCTTCCTGTCTTTTATTATTATTTTTTTATTTTTTTATTTTATTATGTTAATCACCATACACTAACTACATCATTAGTTTTTGATGTAGTGTTCCATGATTCATTGTCTGTGTAAAACACCCAGTGCTCCATTCAGTACATGCCCTCTTCAATACCTATCACCAGGCTAACCCATTCCCCCACCCCCCTCCCCTCTAGAACCCTCAGTTTGTTTCTCAGAGTCCATAGTCTCTCATGGTTCATCTCCCCCACTGATTCCCCCCCTTCATTTCTCCCTTCCTACTATCTTCTTTTTTTTTTTTAACATATAATGTATTATTTATTTCAGAGGTGCAGGTCTGTGATTCAACAGTCTTACACAATTCACAGCACTCAACCATAGCACATACCGTCCCCAGTGTCTGTCACCCAGCCACCCCATCCCTCCCACCCCCACCACTCCAGCAACCCTCAGTTTGTTTCCTGAGATTAAGAATTCCTCATATCAGTGAGATCATATGATACATCTTTCTCTGTTTGACTTATTTCGCTCAGCATAATACCCTCCCGTTCCATCCACGTCATTGCAAATGGCAAGATTTCATTCCTTTTGATGGCTGCATAATATTCCATTGTATATATATACCACTTCTTCTTTATCCATTCATCTGTCGGTGGACATCTTGGCTCTTTCCATAGTTTGGCTATTGTGGACATTGCTGCTATAAACATCAGGGTGCACGTACCCCTTCAGATCCTTACATTTGTATCTTTGGAGTAAATACCTGGTAGTGCAACTGCTGGGTCGTAGGGTAGCTCTATTTTCAACTTTCTGAGGAACCTCCATACTGGTTTCCAGAGTGACTGCACCAGCCTGCATTCCCACCGACAGTGTAGGAGGGTTCCCCTTTCTCCGCATCCCCGCCAACATCTGTCATTTCCTGACTTGTTAATTATAGCCATTCTGACTGTGTGAGGTGGTATCTCATTGAGGTTTTGATTTGGATTTCCCTGATGCCAAGTGACGTTGAGCACTTTTTCATGTGTCTGTTGGCCATTTGGTTGTCTTCTTTGGAAAAATGTCTGTTCATGTCTTTTGCCCATTTCTTGATTGGATCATTTGTTCTTTGGGTGTTGAGTTTGATAAGTTCTTTATAGGTTTTGGATACTAGCCCTTTATCTGATATGTCATTTGCAAATATCTTCTCCCATTCTGTCGGTTGTCTTTTGTTTTTGTTGACTGTTTCTTTTGCAAAAGCTTTTTATCTTGATGAAATCCCAATAGTTGATTTTTGCCCTTGTTTCCCTTGCCTTTGGCAATGTTTCTAGGAAGAAGTTGCTGAGGCTGAGATCGAAGAGATTGCTGCCTGTGTTCTCCTTTAAGATTTTGATGGACTCCTGTCTCACATGTAGGTCTTTCAACCATTTTGAGTCTGTTTTTCTGTGTGGTGTAAGGAAATGGTCCAGTTTCATTCTTCTGCATGTGGCTGTCCAATTTTCCCAACACCATTTGTTGAAGAGACTGTCTTTTTTTCCATTGGACATTCTTTCCTGCTTTGTCGAAGATGAGTTGACCATAGAGTTGAGGGTCCATTTCTGGGCTCTCTCTTCTGTTCCATTGATCTATGTGTCTGTTTTTGTGTCAGTACCATACTGTCTTGATGATGACAGCTTTGTAATAGAGCTGGAAGTCTGGAATTGTGATGCCACCGGCTTTGCTTTTCTTTTTCAACATTCCTTTGGCTATTCAGGGTCCTTTCTGGTTCCATACAAATTTTAGGATCATTTGTTCCATTTCTTTGAAAAAAGTTGATGGTATTTTGATAAGGATTGCCTTAAATGTGTAGATTGCTCTAGGTAGCATTGACATCTTCACAATATTTGTTCCTCCACTCCATGAGCATGGAACGTTTTTCCATTTCTTTATGTCTTCCTCAGTTTTTTTCATGAGTATTTTATAGTTTTTTGAGTACAGATTCTTTGCCTCTTTGGTTAGATTTATTCCTAAGTATCTTATGGTTTTGGGTGCAATTGTAAATGGAATCGACTCCTTAATTTCTCTTTCTTCTGTCTTGTTGGTGTATAGGAATGCCACTGATTTCTGTGCATTGATTTTATATCCCGCCACTTTACTGAATTCCTGTATGAGTTCTAGCAGTTTTGGGGTGGAGTCTTTTGGGTTTTCCACATAAAGTATCATATCATCTGCAAAGAGTGAGAGTTTGACTTCTTTGCCAATTTGGATGCCTTTGATTTCTTTTTGTTGTCTGATTGCTGTGGCTAGGACTTCTAATACTATGTTGAATAGCAGTGGTAAGAGTGGACATCCCTGCCGTGTTCCTGACCTTAGGGGGAAAGCTCTCAGTTTTTCCCCATTGAGAATGATATTCATTCGACATACTGCCTTTAAACTATGACTCTGAAATCTGCATTTCTACTCTAAAGAGATTACCTTCCTGCACACAATCTGTTCTTCCTTTTTTTTTGTCTATTTCAGAGAACAGGATTACCTCCACCCAGAAGCTAAAGTCAGAACCCGGTTGACATCCCAGATTCTTCCTGTCACCTTATCCTCCAATCTAATTGGTAACCATGGTCGGCCTTTAAGTAGCTCTCATATCTATTCCCTCCTTTCAAGTCCTACCACTTCTGCCTTAAATCGAGTCTTCATAATATTTTGTCTGGATATGGTAGATATTTTATAACCAGTTCATCTTGCCAGCTAGCCTTTTCAGTGTCATCCTCCAGATCCCTCCTAGAATGATCATTGAAAATGCAAATCTGAATATACCCTTCTTTATTTAATATCCATGACATTCCTGTTCACTATTCTGTCAATAGAGACTAACACAATGATTGGCACATAATAATAATGGTATTCACCTCATAATGTTGTTTTAAGAATTAAATTAGCTTATTGATATAAAACATAAATATTAAGCATTAGTTACCATTATTGTTATCATCGTTGTGGAAGTAATTATAATAAAGGATTTAGTGATATCTGTAAAGGAACAAACCATTTTCAGGATAAAGTTCAAACCTCTGTTATAGCACAAAAGAACCACTGTGGTCTGGCTCTGCCAGTATTCTAGCATCATTTCATGCTATCTCCATAAACCCCTCTGTGCTCCAGAAATTCTGAACCTCCAGCACTTTGGAGGATGGGTCATGGTCTCTTACCTTCACAACTTTGTGTATACCAGTTTCTCTGCATAAAATGCTCTCATTTGAATGCTTTTCTGCTTAGCTTATAGTTACTTATCCTGCAGACTTCAACCTAGGTGGCCCTTTTCTCTTATGCTGGGTTAGGGATCTGTCCTTTGTCTTATAACATCCTGGGCATAACTCAAACACAATAGTTATTACATTAATACAGTAATTTTGCTTATTTATCTGTCTTACCTGCTTATGAACTTCTTGCTGATAGAGACTTTTTATCACCTGGGACAGTGGCTGGCACAAGACAGCTATTCAGTGAATCAGTGTCATTTCCATCCTATGGTTTCAGTTCTTGCTGTTTATTCTCCTTTGGATTTTCTTCCTCTTCTTGGCTTGACTTAACTCAGATGCCATTTTTAAAATGAACCCCTTTATGACCTATTTGAACAATCTCTTTCCCATTACACCGTTCATGACTAATGTCATAGCATGTGGAGAAACATGGGTTTCAAGTGGGGCACAGCTGCCTTTTAGCTGGGAGACTTAGGATGGGTTACACTCTTTTTGAGCCTTGATTTTTTTATCTATATATTGTGATATCAGTGCTGCCTCATAAGATTACATGAGCCATTATGGGTGGAGAACAGGAGAAAATATGTGTAAAGAGCCTGGTACTGTTGGTGGTTGTAAATATTTCTACCCTGACCATAGTGTCCAACTTACAGAGATTTTCATCACTGACAGATGACAATTATCTTATTTAGAAATGGGAAAAATAAAATCCATCCTGGATATTGATAATTATTTTCCCTGTAAACAAATCTACACATCTGGAAAAATTAGAAAATCTTTATAGTATGTAATTATTTTTGAAATCTTTTGTTTTTAGCCCTCTTAACAATCTTGCCCCATATGTCTTATTCACATTTCACAATTTAAACACTGGTATTCAAATAGATTTAAAAATTTGCCTAATAATTGTCAATAAGTGTAAAGATTTTTAAAACTATTGATATCTTTTGACTCAACAGTTCCGTTTATGTGATTGCATCCTAAAGAAACAAAATCAGAGGAGTACACAAAGATGTATGTGTTTGCATATTTACCATGGGCTTTCTTATAATTATATAAAATTAAGAAAAAAAAAAGCCCTGAATTTCCAAAAACAAGGGATTACTTAAATTGCATATGGCACATTCACAAGAGTGAAGACTTGAATCTTTATGCATTAATATGCCCTAATATGTTTGCTTTTTAATACCTTTAAACATACCTAATATGTTTGCTTCTTGAAGTTTTTAAAATGAATATTGTGTTTTTTTTTTAAGGATTCCTTCATTTGTAAATTTGGGAACTGAAGGTCAAATTTGTAATTTTTTTTTTTTTCCCTGTATCTGGCCTGTCCAATTTTTATATCTTCTGGTAACTACTGATCTGATTTCTTTTTCTGGAGGTATATAAGGATTTCTGCTAGTTTTTGTGTTGAAAATTTTCGGCCAACTCAAACTAGAAGTGTGAATTTCAGCACAAGAAAAGCCATTATTAGAAAAGGAAGTCACTTATAGTATTCCAAAACAAACCTATCATTTCTGCAGAGCCGAACAATTTACTTAGCCAATGAGGATATAAATATTTGCATATCTGATAGACTAATGCCAGCCCTAGATTTAACACAGTGCACAGCTGCTGTCGGCTGATGATTTTACTCCTGCAAACTCAAATATTAACTAAACCAAATGATAGATTTTTAGCTTCTATTGATAGAAATTTTACAAAGTGGCTTGAATACCTGAGATAAAAGACATTCATGTTTTTCCAAGATAAATGTAATTGTTTATAAAAACTGCCCCAAATAGTGGTGTTAAAAAAATGTTTGATGGGGCGCCTGGGTGGCTCAGATGGTTGAGTGTCTGCCTTCGGCTCAGGTCATGATCCCAGCGTCCTGGGATCGAATCCCGCATCGGGCTCCCTGCTCCTTGGGAGCCTGCTTCTCCCTCTGCCTCTCTCTCTCTCTCTCTTTCTCTGTCTCTCATGAAGAAATAAAAAAAAATCTTAAAAAAAATGTTTGATGTTAGAGGAAGATGCATGTGAAAAGACAGTGTTAGAAAAATGATATAATGCAACAAACTGGGTTTTCAAACCACCCAGTTTTCCATAACATAAAAATAAATCCTCTCTACTCACTCCAAAAGACTCTTCAGGATTACTGTTAGAAAATGTTAACTTTCCTTATTTCTTCCATTTTTCTGTAGACCCAATACATTGGAAATATGTTAAACTCTTTGATCTATAGCAAATCGAGTGTTCTTTATGTTACAGGAGATTTTAAAAACTGATTTTTCAACTTTTAAAAATGATTGATTTTGACATAAATGTATTAAAAAAATCCATCCTTTTGCCTGCTTGGTTAGCACCACCACAAGAAAAAAACACACACGCACAAAGCCTGAGGTGAGGTCATCCTCACAGAGATGTGGAGAGGGGAGCACTCAGGGTAGGCGTGCTTTGCTTGGGCATCCGGAGCAGTGTGATTAAAAAGCAATTTCTGCCATGTCTCCTTCACACTAATAAACCATTCCATGTGAAAGCTCTCCAGGAATAAATGTGCTATGCTAAAAAGTTGGGTCAATTTTACAATTTCAAAAACCAAACACAATAATACACATAAAAATAGTGACCATTTGGTGAATTCTGTGCAAAAAGGAATGATCTGCTTTGGTGAAAGCTTCCAAGTTAGGGAGCCTGAGTTTTGCCTCATTGATTTTGGGCATTATTTAATTCTTTGTACTTTATTTGCCCTTTATAAAAATATGGGGCAATTATCCTTCCCTACTTAATAAGATTGATCAAAGATATACTTCTATTTCAGAAAATACTTTTGGGGCACCTGGGTGGCTCAGTGAGTTAAGCATCCAGCTTTTGATTTCAGCTCAAGTCATGATCTCAGAGTTGTGAGATCTAGGCCCATGTCGGGTTCCGTGCTGGGCATGGAGCCTGCTGAAGATTTTCTCTTTCCCTCAGCCTTCCACAATCTCTCTCTCTCTCTCTCTCAGAAAAAAAAAAATTCTTTCAGTATTTTAATATGCTATTGAATAATACAAGATGTTGTTAATAGCATGAGTTACAATAAGCCGGTTGACATTAGCTTTCAGAGAAGAAAGTCATATAAAGATAATTTGGACTTAAATTTGCCTCTTAAAATAAAATGCTTTGAACCAAAACAAGTCAGTGTGGAATTGTCATTAAGTTGTCAGACAGGGTGAGAAGAAGGTTCTAATTTTGCCTCTGTCCCCTATTAGGTGTGTCTCCTTTAGAAAGTTTTTAAAATTCTTTGTCTCAGGTTCCTGTTCTGTAAAACTTAGGCTTTGAACAGATTATATTGAAGATCCAGTTTTAAAATTCTATTTGTAGCATGAATCATAATTTATTCCCCTTTGGGAATATTTTATTTGACATTTCTTTAGATCATAAAAGCTGATTAAAAATTTTAAGAGACATAATGCAAGAAATCTGATCTAATTGAGAACAATCCTAAAAACCATGTGTGGCAGGGTGGGTGGGAATGATCGGTAACATTATACATAGGCAAAATTCTCATATATATATATTTCTGGTAGCAACTTTATTTATTTTTAAAAAGATTTTATTAATTTATTTGACACAGAGAGAGAGACAGTGGGAGAGGGAGAAGCAGGCTTCCCACTGAGCAGGGAGCCCGAAGCGGGACTCGATCCCAGGACCCCGGGACCATGACCTGAGCTGAAGGCAGACGCTTAATGACTGAGCCACCCACGTGCCCCTGGTAGAAACTTTAAAACTCTCTTTGGAAAGCTGGTGGGAAAGTCAAAACATTTTTTAGATGAGACCTGATGATTAAAGATGTCAGATTGACTTAATGTAAGAAACTTGACTTAATTGATACTAGGCCTAAATAAGGAGGGTGGATGGGAGCTTCCCCTAACCAAAGCTTGGTGAAGATGCAGAACAGTGGAAATTCTCATACAAACTGGTTTCCTGTGAAGTTAAATTTAGACCTGCCCTATGGCCCAGCAACACTACTCCTAGGTATTTACCCAAGAGAAATGAAAACTTGTATCTACAATAAAAGATTTGATAGGAAAGGTTATAGCAGCTTTATTCATAGTAGCCCCAAACTGAAGCAATCAAAATGCCCACGAATAGGAGAATCAGTAATTGTGGCAAATTCATTCAGTGAAATACTAACCAATGATATAAAGACATACTGATTCATTCAACAACATGGATAAAACTCAAAACCATTGTGTTGAGTGAAGGAAGCTTGATATGATAACATACAAAGCTGAAGAACATATGAAGCTGAAGAACATATGAAGCTGAAGAACAGGCAAAACTATGAGTGAATGATGATTGATTAAAGGAGACATGAGAGAACATTCTTGAGTGATGAAAATGATCTATATCTTGATTGGGGTAGTGGTTATATGGATATGCATATTTATCAAAACAAATCAAATTAAACTCTTAAGATCTGTGCATTTAACTGTATGTAAATTTTCCCTCAATTAAAAAAAAGTGTGGGGGGAGTCTTTTATGGTAAATGGAAAAGTTGACAATGGAAGGATTAAGGACCTACCTTATAGAAAACAATAGGATGTTAGTGGTTTATGGGCAGGAAAGGAGATATTATTTACAGCAGTGATTGGAAGAGATGAATTCACTTAGTTCTCAAGTAGAGAGTGTTCTAAGTTTAGACAAAGCATCAGTCTGTAGGCATTTCACTCTGCCCTTCATGCTGATAGGAAACAAAAAAAAATAAATCTCCTTTCTCATATTATATGATTCTTCATGATTTCAGAACTTCTAATAACATAGGCACCTCCTCTAGTTTGGAAAATAGTAGATATTCCTAGTCTGAAAGACTTGATTTGTTCTATATTGTTCTTTTAAAGGCCCCCAGGTGATACCCCAAATTCAGTTTCTATACCTAACACTCAAGAAGAACATGAGGTATTTGTGAGACAAAACAAGAGGATGGAGGTTTGTATACAGGAGAGTAGCTAGTAATTGAGATGTGGTTCCAAACACAGGCAACCACAGGGACTAATAATCATTTATCCCTTCCACATGAATTTTTGAGAGTGGATGCAGAGCCCTAGGTTTTAATTGTGTGTGAATTGAGTGTTCGTGAAAGTGAATGCTGGTTAGCCTAGCTCTGCTAGAATGCATATTTTCTGAGCACCTAGGCTGTTGTTGATCAGTATGTTCTGTTATGATTAGGGTGGGAAGCGGGTGGGGAAGTTCATTTGTGACTGATGGGTCAGCTCAAACATAAACAGATTTTGACTCCAGGTTATGATACATAATACATATTTCTTTCATTAATAATCAGTTCAGTAACCTGAATCAGTTTCCATATAATGTAACTTCACAAAACCCCAAAATCACTTAGTATTCTGCTTTGATTAATCTACTATAAATCAGGCTGAAAACTCCATTTGATATAGATTAAAAAATACCTTCAACAAGTCAACTTCAGACTAGTAAATTAATTGTTTATGTAAAGGGGGACCTGGGTGATTTATAAAGTTCCTTTGAAACACAGCGTAGTATTATAAAGGAACTATTAAAAAAAAAACTTTTGTAGATAGAAAGGTTCAGTAACTTCCTGGTAATATGTCATTTTTTCATTAAAAATGCTTTTTTTGGGGAACAGCTTTTGGCCTACTTGTTTTAAGATTACAGCTTAAACTACCAACAAAATCATATTTATCTCACAAAATATGTAACCTGTTTATTAAAAAGGCATCTAAATCACTGTCTTCAAATATTTGAAGGCCTGTTATATAGAAGAGGGGGAAGTATCATTCTAGATTGTTAGCGGGCAGCTTAAATGGCAGAAGAGAGGAAGATTTCCAGGAAAACAAAAGAATTTGTAACATTTAGAGAACAGAAGTGGTTACGTTCCTGAAATAGATGTTTATTACCAAAGGGTCCATGCCTCTGAGGTTAGATAATGTCTCAGAAATATTGCATGGGGAATGATGCACTATGTGAAGAATTGAACCACCTCAACATTCCCCAGCAACTCTACCTACTTGATACACATGAGTATTTTTAAAGTGATACTTTCTTTAGAAACAGGTATCTGTGGAAGAGTGATTTCTAACATTGCCATTTAGAAGGGAGAATGGCTTAGTGCACTCCCTTTCTCAAATATGAAAATGCACCTCCCCTCTAAAACCCTCAGTTTGTTTCTTAGAGTCCATAGTCTCTCATGGTTCATCTCTCCCTCTGATTTCCCCCCCTTCATTTTTCCCTTCTTTCTCCTAATGTCCTCCATGCTGTTCCTTATGTTCCACAAATAAGTGAAACCATATGATAATTGACCTTCTCTGCTTGACTTATTTCACTTAGCATAATCTCCTCCAGTCCCATCCATGTTGATGTAAAAGTTGGGTATTCATCCTTTCTGATGGCTGAGTAATATTCCCGTGTATATATGGACCACATCTTCTTTATCCATTCATCTGTCGAAGAGCATCTTGGCTTTTTCTACAGTTTGGCTATTGCGGACATTGCTGCTATGAACGTTGGGGTGCATATGGCCCTTCTTTTCACTACATCTGCATCTATGGGGTAAATACCCAGGAGTGCAATTGCTGGGTCATAGGGAGCTCTATATTTAATTTTTTGAGGAATCTCCACACTGTTTTCCAAAGTGGCTGTACCAACTTGCATTCCCACCAAAAGTGTAAGAGCGTTTCCCTTTCTCTCCAACCTCTCCAACACTTGTTTCTTGCCTTGTCAATTTTTGCCATTCTAAATGGTGTAAGGTGGTATCTCATTGTGATTTTGATTTGAATTTCCCTGATGGCTGATGATGATGAACACTTTTTCATGTGTCTGTTAGCCATTTGTATGTCCTTCTTTGGAGAAGTGCCTTGTCTTCTGCCCATTTTTTGACTTGATTGTTTGTTTTTTTGGGTGTTGAGTTTAAGAAGTTCTTTCTAGATCTTGGATACAAGCCCTTTATCTGTAGTGTCTTTTGCAAATATCTTCTCCCATTCTGTGGGATCCCTCTTTGTTTTGTTGACTGTTTCCTTTGCTGTGCAGAAGCTTTTTATTTTGATGAAGTCCCAAAGTTCATTTTTGCTTTTGTTTCACTAGCTTTTGGAGATGTATCTTTGTGTATGGTGTTAGAGAATGGTTAAGTTTCATTCTTCTGCATGTGGCTGTCCAATTTTCCCAGCACCCTTTATTGAAGAGACTGTCTTTTTTCCATTGCATATTTTTTCCTGCTTTGTCGAAGATTATTTGACCATAGAGTTGAGGGTCCATATCTGGGCTCTCTATTCTGTTCCATTGGTCTATATGTCTGTTTTTGTGCCAATACCGTGCTGTCTTGGTGATCACTGCTTTGTAATATAGCTTGAGATTGGGCAATGTGATGCCCCCAGCTTTGTTTTTTTCAACATTTCCTTGGCGATTTGGGGTCTTTTCTGATTCCATAAAAATTTTAGGATTGTTTGTTCCAGGACTTTGAAAAATGTCATTGGAATTTTGATCAGGATGGCACTGAAGGTCTAGATTACTCTGGGTAGCATAGACATTTTAACAATGTTTATTCTTCCGATCCATGAGCATGGAATGTTTTTCCATCTTTTTGTGTCATCTTCAATTTCTTTCATGAGTGTTCTGTAGTTCCTAGACTATAGATCCTTTACCTCTTTGGTTAGGTTTATTCCGAGGTATCTTATGGTTTTTGGTGCTATTGTAAATGGAATCATTTCTCTAATTTTTCTTTCTGCAGTTGCATTTTTAGTGTATAAGAAGGCAACTGATTTCTGTGCATTGATTTTGTATCCTGCCACATTACTGAATTGCTGTATGAGTTCTAGTAATTTGGGGGTGGAGTCCTTTGGGTTTTCCACATAAAATATCATGTCATCTGTGAAAAGAGAGAGTTTGACTTCTTCTTTGCCAATTTGAATACCTTTTATTTCTTTTTGTTCTCTGATTGCTGTTGCTAGGACTTCTAGTAGTTTTCTCAGCTTTGAGGCATTCAGTAAACATGGCATCTGCATGTTGAATCAAAGTACTGATGCCAGACGAAGCTAAGGGAAGAGTTCTATGATCCATCACTGTGGAGCCTCTTTCATGTTGAAGAGAAGTCTTCCCTCTGCAGATTCATCAGCACTTTTCCTAAGAATTGGCCGAGATGTCAACTGTGGGTTCTCTCAGTGTCCTGAGCAAGACTACTCTCATGAGCCATAAAGTTATTGACAACCTCTGGGTACTGCTAACTTTCCTGCCACCCATCTTTCCATTTAACTCTGGACTACCCGTGTCACCCTTAATATGTTTACTCTTTTATATAAAAAATTATTCTCCTTGGGTTGCCTGGATTCTCAGTCGGTTAAGCTTCCAACTCTGGATTTCGGCTCACGATCTCAGGGTCCTGAGGTTGAGCCCCATGTCAGGCTTTGTGCTCAACAGAGAGTCTGCTTGAGATTCTCTCCTTCTCCCTCTGTCCCTCCCCCCACCTTCACATGTGCATGCACTCTCTCTCTCTCTGAAGTAAATAAATCTTTAGAAAAATTATTCTCTCTGGCAGAGAAAGCAAAAAAGAGTTGAATGGCTTTACTTTCTCTCTGTTATCAGTTATTTATACCTTCTGTCCCAAGTAGACATTCCAACTCTTTTCATCTTCCTTTTGTTTTAGGTATAGCTTTAAAAGACTTTGTGTTGTCATTAGGGCCCCTTACAAGTCTCCACTAACTTTGGGCTTTCTACTTAAATGATACTGTTCCTATCTTGGAAGGTACATTCTTCAGCATTGGTCCTATACCCCCTTTAACCTATTTTCAGAATCTGCAATTGTCAGGTTGCTCTCTGGGCTGCCACATGACCAGTTTAGATACCTCTCCCATCTATATTGTCAGAATCTCATTTTTTGAAAATCTCCTTACTGTCTTGATCAGCTTTTGCTGTTATGAGTCACTGGCCTGAGTTCTTGCTTATCTTTCCATGTAACACTTTAAAATCATCTTTTCCAAAGTCTGTTTGTACCAATATAACTTTGCTCAGCTCTTTCTTATTTTGACTTCTTGAACTCTGAAATAACGTGGTCACTTTAAAAACATCTGATGTCCCCAAACTCTAAGTTCTTACATTTTTATGACATTTAAATGCCACATTTATTTTCAAAATTGGTTTCTTGCTACCAAAAGTATATTTGTCTTGTTTCTTGGATAGAATGCAAATGTTTTATTTCCACTGCATGTTTATTGGATGTTATTACAACTTGCCATGCACTGAATGCCCTATTTGTGTAGGTAGACACAATGCCAAGTCTTTCAAATGTAATTTATTTTAATTAGAAAGTATTTTATTAGTATCCATGTTCCTAGAATTATGTTAAGGTAAAACTAAGAAAAATGTAGGACTTGGTCCCTGTCTTCAAATTACTTAGTATATGCTTATGAAGAAAAGGCAGAGTAATAAAACAAATAGCAAACAATATGAAATAATCAGTGTGGTAATGTATCTATTTGTTTAGCCATTCATTTAACTGACTTATTGTGCATCTACTATATATCAGATTCTTCAGTAGACACCTGGGACACAAAGGGAGGGATGGGAATGAGGAATGTATATGATTACAATATGCACGGTGAAAGCTAACAGAAATGCACATGCAAAGCACTATGAGAATCCAAAGGAAGAGGAGACCAACATGGTTTGTACCCCTCAGAGAATACCTCACAGGAGAAGGGCAGGAGTTTCAACCATGGATTGGCTTTTACCAGACAGTAAGATGGAGAACAGAACTCTTCATAAAGGGAATAAAACAAGCGAAGTGTGGAAGCACAGGAAACTGGGCAATGCTGGATGGCTGAGTATTTGCTTTGTTATATTTGGGGGCAAAGGCTAAAGGTGAGCGCTGAAAAGCAGGGATTTAAAATTGAGTGTTTAAACCAATGGTTTTCCATTTGTGCCTCTGCAACTCCATAGAGACTATAGAGTGGGGCTATGCAACACAGTCTGATCTGCAGGGCTCTAGGCCTCCCGCCCCCACTGCCACCAGGACAGCTCTTCCTTTTTTTTTTTTAATCTACTAAGCTTTGAGTCAGATTTTTGAAAGCATTGCTCTGGACCCATTTTTAAAAAAATGAAGCCCACAGCAGTGGACCAAGAGGAGATCCTGATAGACTTTAAACAGAGAGGCAACATGATCATCCCAGAGGTGAGTAAAAGAGAGACGGGAAGCAGGAAGGCTAGTTAGGGGGCCATTGCATTAACATGTTTATTCTTTCGAAATGTATTTATTGTGCACTGACCATGTGTAAGGTTAGGCTAGTAAGGTCCAGGACCGTGAGAGTTGGAAGTATAGAGAGAGCTTTGTTTTTGACAGCTTTATAACAGAGGCAGAACTTGAAGTGGTTCTTGTGTAAGGAGATTAGGAGGGCTGAGCCTCTTTGAAGTTTTTTATTTTGATGTGATTTCAAAATTACAGAAAATTTGTATTTTATTTACTTTAAAAATAATTAAATCTTATAGAATGCCATATAGAGACATGAAAACATTCATATTTATGTCTTTGTTTCTATTATATTTCTATTTCTATAATGATGGAGATAAAGATAATGACTATCTTGGATTCTTGAGTAATCCATACTGTGAACTTTCAGAACCTGAATTCTCGGGATAACATTACTCTCTCTCTCTCTTTTTTAAAGATTTTATTTATTTATTTGACAGAGAGAGACAGCGAGAGAGGGAACACAAGCAGGGGGAGTGGGAAAGGGAGAAGCAGGCTTCCCACTGAGCAGGGAGCCCGATGAAGGGCTCGATCCCAGGACCCTGAGATCATGACCTGAGTGAGCCGAAGGCAGTCGCTTAACCAACTGAGCCTCCCAGGCACCCAGCATTACTCTCTTTTTAACCAAGATAAATATAGCTCTTTCCATCCCAGTCACTGGACTCTCTAGTTAATGTGAATGTGAAAGACTAACCTGGGTCTATGCCTGCTTCCTGGTCCAGGTGGACAGGGAGCCCAGATGGATGTTCAAGTGCCTCTAGGACTTTCATAGTCTGCTTTGTTGAGTTTGTCATTGGGTTATAAGATGCCACACATCTCTAACATTCTTGAAGAAACTAAAAATAAACCCGTAAGGCTGATTGAATAACTGGAATTCTGTCTAGAGGATGGGATTAATTGAGAAGAATCCTTTGTGGGTTTACTGTGTGCCAGGCAATGTACTCATCTCATTTCTCATTATTTCAATTAATTCTCAGATCAAAAAGAAAAACTATTATTCTTCTCACTTTATATATGAGGAACCTGTGACTCAGAGTTGCTCTCTAACTTGCCAAGACCACAGATAGTAGGTGGCAGAGCTGGGATTCAACCCAGGGATGGTCACACTCCAAAGACCATACTCTTAACCACTAATGTTATATTGTCTCCTGAGGATTCAAGCCTATGCTCAGAGCAGAGATTTGTCTAGAAACTCCTCTGGGAGAGGCTTGTGGGAATTTGACAGCCTCAAGTGGTTATCTTGGCTTCAGACTCTCACAGCCCTGTCCCTAGGGCCTGCCCTGTGACACTGCTCTAGCAGTTAGGAATTGTGTTCTGATGATAGTAACAGAGATGGGAAAGTCTGGGGCCTAATAAGTTAGAAGTTTTCCTCTCATATGAAGGAAGCCTGTGAAAGGCCAGGTAGGCCAGGCAGGTTGACTTCCCAGGGGCATCAGGAGCCTGAGTTCTTTTCTGTTTATGTTCCACCATCCTTAGCGCCAGTCAGTAGAAAGATGGTGACCTGAATCTCCAGCTGTCATAGCCAGGCAGGAAGAAAAATGGGAAGGAAAAAAATGGTTTCCAGCTGTCCATCAACTTATCAAAGAGCCTTCTCTGTTAACTTCTCATTGACCAAAAAAACTCAAAACAAAAAAACGAACAAAAAATATAGCCACATAATCATATGCAGATGCAAAAAGCAGGCTGGGAAATAGACTCTGTTAGCTGAGTACAGTGCCTCCCTAAATAAATGTAAGATTATTATAAGAGAAGGGTGGAATGAATATTAAGTGTTCTGCTCATTCTCTCTAGCACATCTTTCTCCTAGGAACTTTATACAGTTTATTTCCTGGTTCAATATATATAAATGTATTTCAAAATAAAATTATATGGTGTTACTTTAAAAAAACAAAAAAAGCAAAACAACAACAACAACAAAAACAAAAGGTGTCATATGAAACCTGTGTTGGATCTCTACTCGGGTTCAAGTGCTGAAAACCAGCGCAATGAATTACAACATATTTTTATAATCTTACTCATGGAATTGACAGCCACTCTCTTTAATTCTGGATCTGAAGAGTTGGAACCTGCTTTGGAATATTATTTTGTAAATAATCTTTGAATCTTTGACCTCAGTGGATCTAATGGCACAGACAGATAACTCTTGTCTTTAGCATATACATAAAGACTCTGAAGCCAAAGAAAGTAACAACCTTTATTCAAAGTTGAGGCTAGGCACTGTGATATGTGACGGCCAGTTCAGTGACTTAATCATTGTTTTCCTAATGCATCTTTTTTTTATGTTTGTGGGTCTCATTCAGTCAAAAGCTGTGCTTCTCAGAGATGGAGGAAGGCCTAAGATCCTTGTGTATTTTGATAAGAATTATTAAAAAAGAAAAGGCATACAAAAACAGGGTTCCTAAATTGTAATGTTCAAGTGTTACATTTGAAAATGCACATTTTAAATGTTTACAAGTAAACTGTTAATCTGTTTTACAGCCATCTCTCCCACTCCCAGCACACACACACAGAAAATATCCTCAGCAGCCCCACAATGCTATATTATTGTGCAAATTCCACTAACAGCATTTATTTAAAACACTTAATACTAAGGTCAATGTTTTAGGAATGGCTGACCTATGCTGAAGCAATGAACAGCCCTAAGATTTCAATGGCTGCATACAATCAAAGTTTTGTTTTTTTCTTTCATGCAAAGTCCACTGCTGCTCTTGGTGATTCTCCAGGGAGACCTGGTGATTCAGCAGTTTAGGCTGACTAATGCTCCCCTTTCCCATGACTGCACTGTCAGGGACACAGGGTCTCCTTCCATTAGGAGGGATAGAGGTATAATAGAGAAGATCATTTTAGCTCACTTTTCATCCTTTATTTATTTTTTATTTTTTAAAAAGATTATTTATTTATTTATTTATTTATTTATTTATTTATTTAGAGTGTACACATTTGTATGAGTGGGGGGAAGGATAGAGGGAAAGAATCTCAAGCAGACTCCTGCTGAGTGTGGAGCCTGTTGCAGGCTCTACATGGGGCTCGATCCCATGACCCATGAGATCACGACCTGAGCCAAAACCAAGAGTTGGACGCTTAACTGACTGAGCCTCCCAGGTGCCCCACACTTTTTATCCTTTAGACCTAGTGATATGGCTTTTGTCTAACTGCAAGATTGCTAAGAACTGAATTTCCTGAGTTCCTGGAAGGAGAAAAGAATATGATGAGCATTATTTGTACCATAGTCCAATAATGGGACGATTGTTAAATGTTCTATGATGAACACACATCATCTTTCAATCCAGCCAATATTCCTCTCTGTGTATAAAGTTGGTCTAAATTTGAGGCCTTTCATGAATCTGAGGTCAAGACCAAATGACTCTGCCTCACTCTTGCCAAATCTCTCCATGACTGGCCATGATAGAGAGTTCAGAAACACTATGAAACAGAAACACCAAACATACTATGTAAACATGGGTTTCTGGAACTGACATGTCCATAGTGAAACAGGTACTCAATACATAATTTTGAATGAATGTTGGATGGATGAGTAGATTGTTCTTGAAAACATCCTTCAAGTTCAGGCACTGTAATTGGTTATCATTTCTAGTCAGTTGGACATCTGCTCTGTATTTATTATTAACAGAGTCCAATTGAAATTTCCATGTAAATAGGAAACTGAAAACTCCCCCTGCACTCTTTGAATCTTTCATCAGGATACTTCCAGTCAGAGTCACCAAAAAAAGAGAAGGAAAGACTTATCCCTTAAGGGTAGGGACGGAGTATTTTGTGAGCTACTATGTACACACGGGGTATCTAACAACTTCCTAGTCTCCTTCAATGGCTATAGTTCAAAACCAGTCTTTTTATGTCCCTCTATGTTCTCTTTAAAAAATTGAAATTTTGAGGTGGGACATTTAACCATATTCTTCCATATTGTTTGATTTATGTACCATAAACTTTAGGAGATTTCTCTACATTTAGATAATAAGTAATAATTTTGAAAATGACAAAGCGACATTGCACTGGATAAAAGGTTGTATATTTTTATATCACAGATGGAAAAGAAAACTAAGATGAAATTTTGGTCTAAGGCATCCAGAGGAAATAGCCATTTGAACGTGTGTGTGGATTTCCCAACTAGGAGTCTAGATATGCTTCCTATATTGATTCTATTTATTGAGCCCCATTTAGGGAAATATAGTTGACCCTTGAACAATGAGGGGCTTAGGGGCACCAATCGCCCACACAGTAAGAAATCCACATAAAACTTTTGACTCCCCCAAAACTTAACGACCAATAGCCTACTGTTGACTGGAAGCCTTATCAATAGCAGTTAATGCACATTTTGTATGTTATATGTATTACACGCTGTATTCTTACAATAAAGTAAGCTAGAGAAAAGAAAATGTTATTAAGAAAATCATAAGAAAGAGAAAATACATTTACAGTATGGTACTGTATTTATAAAAAAAACCCGACTAAACAACCCATGTATAAATGGACCTGAGCGATTCAAACCTGTGTTGTTCAAGGGTCACCCATAGCAGCCATGATACTGAGTTCTACCTGTGTTTTCACCTCATTAAGGCTGGTGAGCACTAAGCCAAAGTCAGAAGGGTGTGTGTGTGTGGGGGGGGGTGTAATGGGAGTTGGTATCAGGAAGGGGAAAGGACACCACTGAATTCTGTCTGTCACAAGTAGTGAGAATTGATGAGAAAGGTTGCTAATGAATTATAGGTGAATAGAAAAAAAGTCTTTCTTGTTGTAGATGGCAAGTCCAGCTTTTACTTTTTTGTTTTTGTGAATGAAGAAATGATCTTGTTATGACTTGACTGATCCAGGCCAAGTTCTTACATAAATTTCTCCCATTTGTTTTTTTAAATTAAAGTCTCTTTGTTCTCAGTTTGAAAAGGACTTTCCTTTCCTTTTTTTTGTTGGTCAACCCCTCTGTGTTTCTGCGGTGTTGAGCCACCAATCTGACTCCAGTAGCACAGTCACACATGTGATGAGATGAGGGACAGACATGGGAGCAGATTGTCCCAGGCGGCTACTTTTCTGCTGACTTGGACACAATCCTAGGGGAAAAAATTATTTAAAATAAGTTCCTCTCTTTAAATCTTTAAAGTTTCTGGGACAGCAGGCAGGGACTTGGCAATGTGCTGGTAATGTGTTTTAGCCAGGATGGTCTTCAGAAATATGCTTGAGAATTATTAACTTGTCTGGGCATAATTTAGCAGTATTTACTGTCTGTTCCTCTGAGTCATTGCACAATCTGTACTGTCCCTGGGATATTTAGACCTTCCTGGCCTGGTCTATTTTGTCATGTAATGATATATAAAGATACAACCATTCTTAAAGTGCAAGCTTGTACCCTGTCGGAGTGTGACCTCTTTAAGTTAATTTTTATGCATCAAAGCTATTTGACATTTACCCAAACAAATTCAAGTCTCTTGGAGAGCATTTTTTTTTTTTTTTCTTTTTAATGATAAAACCACCGTTGATCTGACAGCTTGCTCTCCTGGGAAGAGATATTGTGGGTAGCTTTAAAGCCTTAATGCTTCCAAAGTCCTTTTCTACCACCAGTCCCAAAGCAGCGTGTCTGGAGCCGGGGCAGTGTAGCTTGCCATGGCGGCAGCTGGGAGTTTGACAGTGTTATGAAGAATTGCAACTGTTGATCAGTGAATTGTTACAGTGTTGATGACAGCGTTGCAAATTAATTCTGAAATTAACTGAGGGGACATGAAGAGGTCCCACTGCTTATCTGAGAGAAGGAGGGCAGGGTAAAAATTACCAGTGGAGCTGAGTGAGGAACACGTTGAGAAAATCGTGCCTAGTAATCAAGGTGGCTAGTGCAATTTCCATAGTCTTTGGGAGAGGCTAGGAAAATTGGTGGCTGAAAGATACATGTAAAAGAATTATGACTGAATGTTTTCAGTACTTTGTTATTTTAGAAATGATTTATTGAACTCATTGCATCTTAGAAAGGAAGAATTAATAGGTTGCTATTTTCCTTCTGTTTCAAGATTAACCCAATATTTTACAAAATTGAAATACTTTTTCAGAGTTTCTTCTATTTGTCCTGCCTTCCTTCACAGTTCTGTCATAGGGTTTTTTGTTTTTTTGTTTTTTTCTTTTCTTCTTTTTCTTCTTCTTCTTTTTTTTTTTTTTTTTTTTACTCAGAGTACCTTCTAGTGCTCAGTGTTATTTTGGCTACGTGTGCAGAATGCCGTGTACCTTAAACCAGAGGTATCCTTCACCAGTTTGTAGTAGCCATTAACATATGCTTTTCCCAAGGTTTCGTGTACTTATTCTGAGCATGTGCCTTTTACAATGCAGAACACAAGAGACTTGTTTTGTAAGATTAATGAAGGTCACCAAAATTCTCAAAAGTATTCTGATAATTAAGGCTTTGTTTATCAAAAACAAGTTATATTAAGAGCAAAAAGATTCATGGTAATTATTCATAATCTTAACAATTCAAGTGTAGCCACCTCATTTGTGCATTTAATTCTTCTTGTTAATGTTTTGCATAAATCTGCATAATTACTTGAGTTGCCTGTTGTAATTTTGACAGCTACTCAGTTCATGTGCACTAAAGTATATCAAAAGCTTGATGTGCTGAATATTTATAATTTTACGTATGTTCTTGGGATAATATTTTTTCAACAATATTTTTAGTTTTTATAAAATTGACACGGTATACTTGGAAACTTTGCCAAATGTGGCTCTCTAAAACAGAGAACTCGTGAGGGAAATAGACTAACATTTAAAGGTATAGAACCCAACCAGTGCAAATTTTTTCAGTAATCCAGATGAATTATTCCTGTCATGAACTATTTCTCTCTCTTGATTTCTCTCCCTCTCTTACACACACATACACACAAACACCATACAAAAACCTCATATTATATTTTTTATGAAAGCCTTTTAAAATTACAGAAGACAGATTTTTCTTTCCTTCCCTCCCTCTCTCCTTCCTTCCTTCCTTCCTTCCTTCCTTCCTTCCTTCTTTCCTTTTTTTTCTGTAATTATTTTGTAAGAATGAGAATAGCCAGATGCTTGACTGTTATTCTTCCCTTCTGGATAATAGTAACAGTATAATAAATAAATATACCCAAGAACAACCCCTAAGCAAGTGTAAACTTGAATTGTCACCTGAATTCTGTATGGGGCAGGGAGGAAGCCAGGATCCATTTCATTATGAAGTTATTAAAATGAAGGGAAATGTTTGACACAATGTGTGTTTCTTATTTCTTAGTAGGAGGATTTTTCAGGTAATATGAGATGTCCGAGAAGTAGCCAGTTTTAATCAATGCAGTCAGAGAGAAATAATAGCAGTAAAAGAAATCCATCAATAAAGTGATATTGTGCTTCTTTCCAAACTCCTGGTGGGGAAAAGATTTTATGGATTGAGAAAATTTTAACCTCTTCCAGATAAATGAAAGCAGGCATGATTTCAGAGTGATAGCAGATGTTGCAGTTGTTTGTAAATATCCCTGTGCTTGTGAAATATTGAGGCATTTCAAGCCTAGATCTTAGAGGAAATTTTATTGTTTTTGCTCAGATATACTTGGGGGAGTTTCATCAGTCAGTTGAAGTTGTATAATTGATTGTGCTGATATCAGAATTGAAGTAAGATATTAAAACAAGGTAAGCTTGAAATTCTTGTCACTGGCATTCTCACAGTTGATTTTAAAATATCTCTGAGGTTCTGTTTTGCATGAAAACATTGTAACTCCTCAGGTTGCCTGAATTTAAGACTAATTCTTTGGTTTAAAAAATATTGAAGGGGCTCTGTCTTTCATGATGCATAGTATATCTGCAAACACTATTAAATAGATGACATTCTTTGGAAATAAATTTAATAATATACCCAAAGTTCATAAATAATGTTACTCTAAGAGTTGATATACACTATCCATTAGCTATACATTGGGATTTTGACTCATAACACTTTTTCCAAAAGTGACATAAATTTATTAGCTTTCCAGTATTAAACAACATGCCAGTATTTTTGAGTCATTATAATAACTTAAATGAAGAAGCCAAAGAATGAAAGTGGTTGCCTAAGAGAACAAAGATCTTGTTAGAACTCAGCTCCTATGAGATGGACATGAGTTCTAGAAGCTTCCCCCATTCCATGCAGATAAACTGCCCCAAGTAATCCATTAACAGAGTTGTTGTTGTTGTTATTTAAATGCTTCTCAGTGCATTGAAAATCTCATTCAATTTTTAAAAAAATTGGGAGAGTGGGGGGAGGCTATTGAATAATACATACTTCTGTGGGGTTATTTTCCAAAAAAGGGATTCTTAAGATGACCAAGTATCAGAGAAATTTGTCTGGAGTCTTTTTCTGTGTATAGGTGTTTCTGTGTATTTGTGATGTGTATGTGTGTATCCATACAAGTTGTGCACACACATACACACACAGGAAATTGGTTAAAGTTGCAAGTGCAGTGGTGTGCTTGTATTTTTCATGTTAATGAGTACTCAGACTTAAGTGAAAAGTTAAAAGGTGGTTGTGTTTAGCTATAGCTGTATCCTCAATGTATGTTGCACACAGTAGGAAACGAACATAAAACCAGTGAAAAAGCCTCAACATTGAAGCTATATGCATTAATTAAAAGAAGTTTGTTAAACAAAATTTGAAAAAAAACTTCTTTAATTGTGTTTACCCAAAAGCCTTTTCTTCCTAATTTAAATAGCATAAACATCTGGACTAAAGCAATATTAGAATCATGGCAGTAGTCAAGCAAATCTTGTGGAAAATAATGAAATTAGATCCCTGGTGTTGTGACAGAGTAAGGGCAGGATACATCAGTTCGATGTTAATAAAATTTCCATGAATGACTGAATACAATTAAGAAATTGTCAGTTGCGGCAATGAACTTTTGTAGCTCATAGATGTTTGCATCATTTGATTATGCTGGCAATTTAAAATTGTTTGTTAGTGTCTGTGTTGGGATATTAATTATGACCTTTATTACAGCCCACAATTAAACTAGTCATATAGCAACAAGCACACAATGTTGCGATACTACTAAAGGGTCTGAACTATTTAGAGAGGGGTCTGCTGTGTTTGGGCCACCAGTGCCCTTTCAAACTGGAAATGATTTTTAAAAGATTCAGTAGCTAAGAAACTGCAACAACTGGAATGCGTAAGCCCTTTAATACAAGAATTTCTTTTTAATAGTGTTTTAACAGTTTTAATTGCTAACAACATCTGTAAAATTGGAAAAAAGCATTTTTAACTGTGACTCCAAGATAAGCTTTCCCTGTTTCAGGAGGAGAAAACAATTATTCATTGGTTAATTAGCTGTAAACAACTTTTAAAAGACACATCCATTATATATGTAATTATTTGAAAAAAGGCTTTAATGTTATTTGTACTAATGCATAATTATTAGTGCTTGCTAAAAGGATTAACAGTACTTAGATGACCACTATTATTGAGGAGTATCACAGTGAAGAAATGAGATTAGCATCAGGAGGGGATGCATTATGATAAATCAGATAGGGATTTTTGTGTTTGTTTTTTTTCTTTTTGGCATGGTAGAGGTAATGTGGAATCATATTACATTTTCAAAACAATGTTTCAAACTCAAGGAATGGTAGTTTTTCATCTTTATTTTTATGACACATAAAGAAAATACCTCACCAGACAATATATTCCTAGGGTTACGTTCCTGCTATGATTTATTTATTTATTTTTAACTCTGAGTGCTCTTTTTCAAAAAATCAACAGTAAATTTTATTTTAAACCTGTGGTTATTAAAAAACAAAGTAGTTACCGATAAAACCATCAGTTATTCAGAGTCATTTGTACTCATGGCAGCTTTTGTGTCATATTTATTAGATCATGTTCCTTGTTCCCTCTGGCATGTTTGATAATTCACAACCATTGGTAGAAACCAAGCACAATAAAAACAAACTATTTCTGCCCGATATTTGGATTTCAGTTGATGAAATTCATTGTTGACTTGCTTCTAGTGTTCAGTGATTCTGGTTGAGAAAGAATAACTTGGAATTCCAAAGTCAAAGAGTTTGGGTATTGGCGTTTCCCCTTCTCTTTTGCTTACCTTGCTTTTTCATTACCTTTTATGGTTACCTGAAGCCATTGTTAAAAAGACTCAAAGTTGTGCATTTCATTTTGCAGTGATGTTGATAGATATTGCATAGCCTGGGGGCAAACCCAGGGCTTTTGTACTTGTTGCTACTGTATATTATAATTAACTCAGCTTAGGTGGTCCAAAGGCTTGGCTTGGGCTTTCTTACCACAGATGTCTGGATTTAATTCCACTCAAGAGCCCTCCCTTTTAGAAAGAACCGAAGTTCTGGGGCTTTGGTTTCAGGATTTGCAAACCTAAATTTCCCAGGATGCCAGTTAAAATCTCAGTGGTGACATCTTTTTTATCTCTCCTTAAGACAGAGAAGCTAAATATTACATGCGGGAAGGCCACTGTGAGATGAGACCTTGCCTAAAGCACTGTGTAGACAGGAAAACTCTTGCATATCTCTCAATAATATAGTCTTTGCTCCAAAGTCCTTGACCAAGTTTTCTACTCTGAACTGAAAATGTGAGTTAGTGTCCTTGTGAGTCACTTCAGCATCTATTGGAAAGCAATGATATTTTGAGTTTGAAATTTTTATAGCATTCGTCCTGAGCTTGCTATCTCTAAGCAAGAGAGTTTTTTGTCTTAGGTGATAAGGAGCAAACCTGTTTGGGCTGTCACATCGGCAAAGGGATCTAAGCCAGATTCTCTCATGGATTGAGAGACCTTGCCTGTGACATTATTCTGTGGCCATTTAAATTTGAGTGTACTTGACTGCTGATTAATCTGCTAGGTTATTAGAGTCCCCCTCTTAATTTCTCCCCTACCACCATCATGCATTCTAAATATTTGCAGGAGGGGGAGATGGCAGGAAAATTCATCTACAAAACCTATACATTTATTGTATTTTTTTTTTTTTTAATTTCAAATTCAAACACAGTCCAGGCCTTTGGCATGGAGGGCATTCTAAATGGATACTGTAGCACTGTTATTTTCATTCGTTTACAGGGAAATTATTACATTTTTAGGAACTTGTGAATTTAAGCATAGATGATTACTTTGAAAACGTTGGGGTTTTACAAGTGGGAAGCCTTGTTGCTCAGTTTACTAATTTATTTTGTGATCTGTGACTAAACTGAGTAAAAATGCAAATAGTACAAGGCCCTTTCTATTTTATCACCAGATCAGTTTACTGATGGGAGGATCAGAGTCACTAAACACTCCAACACTCTCGTGATTCCTAAGTAGTTGGGTATTAAAAGCAGCTAACGCGAGGACTATGGGAAGATTGCGGCGCTTCACACAGGGAGGTTTAAATGAAATCTAGTTATTTATTTTAGGTTTAAAATGAAGAGTCTCCAGCTCAGTTTTATTGGCCATTGTGACAGCACAAACAGGTCTGTTTCCCATCACACACGACAATAAACTGCATTGCTGTGGGGTGGCAAACTCATGTAAAAAGGGAAGCATTTGGCAAAGGCTGAATGAATAATGCTGCAAGCTTAAAGGGACCCTGTTAAATGCCTTTGTATGTTATTTGCATACAACTTCTGGTTTTAAAAACTGAAAATCACGTTTTTGATTCTTTTTCTTCTTTTGTATTTTGTACTGTTCAAAGAAGTTTCTTTTTATATTTATGACATTAAAAATAATTCACGAAGATGTATTTCTTTCATATGTACATATTAGTATTTTCAGTGAAGCCAGGTCATCAAGGGATCATTGACGAGGGAAACCTATTACGATATCATGCATTGTTATATATGTTTATATATATTGTCACATATGTTTATATATGTTATATATGTTTAAATGAAATTCTACTTTGACTTAATCAGTCTTTCACATGGGATTTATTCTGAAAATCCAGTAGAGGGAGTGTGAAATTCCCAGTGGCTGTACATAGATTGCAGATGCCTTTCAGCAGAAATGATGGGAAATAAGTTCCCAGTGTATAGGGATCAGCAGCTTAGATTCATCATCTCATCAACACTTCATAATATGAAAAGATCAGATGTGGCATAAAAGTTGATTTGTTTAAGACTATCTCTTTCAAATGTCTCTTCTTTAAAAATTATTTAATTAGACTAAGTGATGTAGCTCATTTGTGAAATAGATCAGGAAGTAGAAATAGATCAGGAAATAGATCCTCCAACTGAGTTGCAGGAAGTCCATAAATGCAGGTCTGTAGTCCCTTACCCAAAGCCTCTGGGGCAGATGTATTTTTGCATTTCGAAATTTTCTATTTTAGAAAGGTAATATGGTGCATGTACCGCAGATTATGCAATACCTCCAGCTGGGTCTGGGGCAGCACCCTATAATCAAACACATTCATATTTCTGCATTGCAATGTATGAATATTCACACTGAGTGGGATGAATAAAGACTGGAAATAATCTCCTTGAAATTAGTTCAGGTCTGGTTTTGCTGCCATATGAGTTATGAAAAACCTTTCAGAGCTTTTTGTTTCAGAGTTGCAGATGGGAGATTGTAGACCAGTATTTCTATACTCACTCAAACATTCCGGTTATTTTTGGGTGTCATAGTTTTAATTTTTATTTCAGTTGGGTCATAATATATTGCTGTAATCAAACAAGCAAACTGTGACAAATACAAGAAGAACCTTACTGGGAGACCCAATGTTTTGTTTTGTTTTTAATAAAAAGTCAACAAATATTTATTAATTAACAAATGTGAGCCAAGCACTGTGCTAGATGCCCAGGGGGGTGCTAGAGTAGTAGAAGCATGGTCTCTGCCCCTGTAGAATTTGTAATGACTTTAGGCATATGAGACTTTCTCTGTCTCTTTTCCTCTTATACACACACACATACACGCACACAGAATAATATCAAGGAGTATATCTATATCTATAGATAGATAATATACACTAAACTGGGCATTCCAAAAAATACATGCTTTAAGTTTGCAACGGCAAAGAGGTTTAAAATCACCTGCCAAATCCTATTGATTGGCAGTGGTTGCTTCTGGTGCTATACTGAGGCTTCTGAGATAAGTCTGAGATTAGTTGCAAGTGCCTCCTTATTGATTATCAATGTATGCCATGGTGATAGGAGAGTGGAGTGACAACAGACATGCCACATGTTTGCCATCCTTTCATATCTAAGTGGTCAGAGTCCAAGATTTTTCTTAAGAGGGATGTTTTATTGTTGCTTATGTTGTACAATTGTTGTTACTATTATTTTTTTAATAATTCCATGTCAGTTTTAAAAAGTGCCAAGAGAGTTAGTTATTTTCAAAAGTTTAAGAGCATAATCATGGAATTACGTGGTTATAACTTGGTGATCCCTTAAATAAATACATCTTTTTTTGGTGCAGAACTCTGATGTGGTAAATTTACATGAGTATGGAACAGTAAAATTTGATGTAACAAATTAGATTTACAACCACATTGATTAATAGTTGAGAATCTCTTCAGTTTAACTTTTTTGTCGATTTTTTTCATTTTTTTGTATTAATATGAGTTATAAAGACGTACTACAGCTAATTAAATGTGAACCTCTCTTCCAAGAAACAGTAATGCATTTTGGGTCTGTCACCCTAAGTATTACCTTCTTTTGTTTCTTTTTCTTTTTCCCTTGTTATTTCAAGAGCCAGTTTGCATTTGATGTATTCAAATAGGAAGGCTTTATAATCTTGTTGCTAAGACTGTTTGGCTTCTGAGTCCACCCCCTGAAACGTTTAATTGTGATGAGCACAAAATGTTGGAAAAGACCAATATACATACATATGTGTGTATGTATGTATGGTGTGTGTGTATAAATGTGGCAGACATTTATTAATGGCAAGGATGTAACACTCCACGTGACTATCCTCTGTCTCCCTTACCCCAAGCATTCTCATATGACCTAATCACAGAAAAACGTGTCAGATTTTCCTAGCACTGGAGTTTGACCTCTTCCCATAAGAATTGGATTTTGACATATGCTTTCTCCATTTCTGACTGTAATATCTTGAGATCTTATTTGAGAGATTTTTTTCTCTTGAAGTTTTATTCCCAGGTTTGGAAGGAAAAAGATTCTTTTAGCCTTGTAAATTATTTCATATTTTGCAGGTCCATGGTAAATTGTATGGTGATATAATTTTATATCATTAACAAATACTGAGCTGAATATTTTTAAATGAATTCTGAAAAGTTCAAAGTTCCCTGCTGCTTGTGTGAAAGGTTAGGCCATCACATTTAAAACAAGACAAAATGGAATAATAGAGGAGCCACAGGCATCTTTTATTTCTATATCTTTGGGAAACAGCAGCAGGGATCAAACAGTTTAGCTATGACAGTGCCCTCCTAACCTGCCGTGTACCTCTTTGGGCATGAGAATGGACAATCCAAGGGACCAAAAATGTGCTCATCCGGAGTCTTTTGAACATCAAACTGGGCAATCATATCTATACCCAGGGGAAGCTGATTCATGGCTGGCCACAGAATGGCAATGCAGGCAACCAAATGAAATGGATTATAAAATTTGATTGGTATAACAAATCGAAGTTAAAATGTCCCCTAGTGCATTTAATACTGAACTGGGAAATTGTGATCAGAGAGTGTGGAATTATATATTATTTTTGCCAAAAAATAGAATATTGGGCTCATATACAAAAGACTTTAAAAGAACTAGAAAAAAAAACTACCAATTTTTATCAGATATCAACAAATAGACTTTATAATCAATGTAATACCAGTTTATTTTGAAAGTATTAAGTATATGATAGTCTCAAATTCATCCTAACTCAATTGGTGACTGGTAGGTATATATAAAGAAAATAATAAACAACTATGTTATTTTAAAAATAGTGAATAAAAACCCATCTTAAGTTCTTCCAGCTTTGAGTCTATTTTGAAATTCATACAAAAATTACATTGGACAATTTTAAACATACACAAATACAAGTAAAGTACCACTTCTCTAAGATAAACAGAAGGATTATAATTGACTATATAGTCTAAAAAATAAATGAAGTAGAACAGAGATTTGGAGCTAAGTATTTAACTTGGTTTAAGCTATGTATGTGTGTGTTTTTCTTTTGCTAGATCCCTGTAGTATCTAAAATGGCTCATGAATCTCAAATGATACAATTTGAACAGAGGAATCTGTTAATGCATAGAATATTAGTATTTTTTCATTATATTGAGGTACAGATGGTTTTAATGAGTGTATTAACTGTTACACACACATTTGATGATATTATGTCCACACTTTCACTATGTTTCTCGTGTGTAGGTATCAAATTAGAACATTCTTTATATCTATTCACACATCTGAATGTGTCAAAAGTCCATTAGTAGCTTTGTTTGTGTATCAGCATCTGTGTAGTGCCTGTGGCAGCCATGAGGATATACCTGCAACTACGGGGGGTACAACTGACCGAGGTCCCCAGATTTAATGCTCTGAAATCCACTTCTGAGTTTGCTCCAAGGCCATGCCTCTTACATGGCTCAAGCTATCACTGAGCTTGGGTGATGTACTCAGGCCAGTTTCTGGGACATTTGGATCTCCTTTGACAGCTGACTTTGGCACAAGGACTCCCCATGGCTTACTGAACCTTCCTAGCAGGGCAGTCTAGGAAGCTTCTATCTAGCCCTTCTTCCCTCATGTTCAAACTGCATCATGGTCTAAGGGCTCTCTTTGCCTCTCCTAAAATCCCATTTTGGCATCTGCTTCTCAGAAGACCCAGACTAACATGGTGCTTTAGTTTATTTTTGTTCTTTTGGGATTTTAATTATTTGTCAACCTTATTTCAATCAATTTTAACAGTCTATAAGCATTGAGGTGCTCAATAAATGTTTTAATGAATTCATGAATGAATGAACAGCTCTTTGAGCAAGATTTATAGATCATGAAATTCAAATATGATGTGGTTTTTGTCAGCTATATACTCCCAGTTTTACTCAATCTCTGTCCTTAAAATGTTTTGACACTTTTGAGATTAAGATTTTAATGATTTTCAAACTTGAATACTGCTGTGACTCACCCGGGGTAGGGCCATATCATTGTATTTTGGTTGTTGACTGACTTTTCATTACACCCAACCCTTATTTCTGAAACACCTGTAATTACTATTGGCTGGGAGAAGTGGGGGATAACAGAGATATATAAACATAGTGTTTGTCCTCAAGATGCTTACTATCTCAGTTGACTGAAGACAAAATTTGTAAACAGCTAACACTTATTAGCAATGAGGCAGACTAACGATGTGTGAAATTTGAGACAAGAGCTTTTTTCACATATAGCCAAGAGCACTCGCAGATGAATAGTTCACTTGCATGCAGAGTCTATATGGCTAGGTTTTCTCAATAAAATGAAACTCAACTACCTGTTCACTTAGTTTCCCAGCCTTGTGAATTTCTAGTTAGCAATGTAGAATACTTGTGCCCTGATTAGAAAGTGCAGCCCATCATTGGCTATCTATTCTTGCTATTCAAAGTATTGTCTGTACACTAGCAGTATTAACAACATTACCTTGGGTCTTATTACAAATGGAAAATCTCAGAGCTAAACCCAGAACTACTCAATCAGAATTTTTGTCTTTAACGGTGACTCACATGCACATTAAAGTTTGAAAAGCAGTGTCTTGGAGTCTGATGCTTAGACTCTTGACTGTTATGTTTCTATGATGACACTTAGATTATGGCAGTACAGGATTACCAGGAATTTCACATTGAATTGCAAGAGTCCCAGCTAAGTGTTGGATCACAAACCTGATGGACTTCTTCATTAACTCTTTAAAAATATAGTTATTTACTTTCTATCGCCTGCATTGTTAAAAAAAAATTAAGGTGGCTTATAAAATATCTGTAATACAATACTTTAAAGGTAATAATAATAAAGAAACCAAACACAATAATGATATGTTGGAAATAAAGGTGAAGAAAAAATATGAATAAGAAACAGAAGCCAAAGGAGAGGAGGGTACACAAAATCCATGCAGAGAGATCTAGTAGCTGTGTCTTCTTTTACAATAAAGAGATTGTTGAGGACATTGCCCATTATGCTTGTCAATGCCACCTGTATAATATGCCCATGAGGCAGCTTTCTAAAATTTAGTTCCAGAAAAATCTTTGTATAATTTAAAGAACTGTTATGTTCCTGTCTTTATGATAATATAGTTTATATAAATTACCAATGTTTCTCTCTTTTCCTAACTGTTAGGAAGCACAGGGCCAAATTTTTTGACAACTATTTTCACCTTCACAACTGAACTATTTCCTTTTCTCTCTGTGAGTACTTAAAATGATTTAATCTTGTTGTATGTATGTTCTATATTGTAACCCAATTCAACTCCCTTTTGGAAATGATTTCTTATAGTGAATAATGACTATTATATCAACATATAATCAATCAACACACATTTTGTTTCCATTCTGAGTGACATTGGAAAGGATGAATAGTGACTTTTTTGCACCACTAAGAAAAGTGGATTGCTCATTTCCTCTTAACCAAACTGATTCAGCTGGTTCCTGCATTTGGGGGCATGCCCAGTAGAGGGTGAATTCTAATAGAGAGTAAATGATTAAGGAATAATAACATTGAAAGCTATACCTAAAGGAAAGACAGCAGTAACTTAGGGAGCTGTGTACAATGCCCCACTAGAATCTCAATGGATCAACTTCCCTTATGTGCTGATGTCACCCCACAGAGGTGAGATGGCTGAGTTTGTCATTTTCAGTGTAGATAGGGGCACATCCACCGGTAAGATGAGAGTCCTACAAACTGCTTCTTCCGCATAAAGATGTGCTTTTGTGGGTGGCTGTGACCATGGCCACAGGAGGATGGAGTTAGTCTACCTAGTAGTGTGTTTTCACCATGCCTGGGTACGGTTCCACCCTAGTTAGTACTTGAACACTGCTATTCAAGTTCCAGCCATTTAAGCCTTTGGGTCTTGATTATATAGAGATCGTCTGAGTGACATTACATTTTAATTATTTTCCTGCATTTGCTCTTTGGATGAATTGTGATAGATTTTGATGTGTGGAGAAGGGCTGAGAGGTTGAAAGCATGAACCTTGGGGAAAAGTACAGCAGTGAAGGAAGTTGTGTCTGAAGACAGGAGGAGGAGAAACTACAATTTTCTCATTGGTACTTTCTGCTCTTCCAGATCAGGAAGGGTTCATAGGCTTTTCTTATTTATCTATTATTTATTTATTTGTTTGTTTATGAGCTGGTTGTCAGGGTGGGCAGGGTATTTTTCAAAAAGAATCCCAACAGCCTCAGTATAAACCTACTTCCCCTATACCCATATATTGTCTGGTTCAGTTCTGTGAGTTAGTTAAGTTCTGGGAGTCAGCTTTAATTCTAGATTTTCTTGCTTGCAGCCAATTTAAACACTAATGTAATTGAAACTTTATCTTTTAAAAACCTGTGAATCATTCAGTTTTGTTTTCCAAAGTACTTGCCCTTAAGAATATTAATTTCAAAATACAACATGTATCAAAACTTTAAGAGTTTATGGTCATAGAAGTTATCTGTGAAAAGGACATGTAGCCTTTTTCTGTATAATTTTTAAGTGAATGATTATTGGTATGTATATAATAAACACTGAGCAATTTGGCTTTAGTTTTTTCAACTATTATATTGTAATTATCTTCCATTAATTATAGAATTTTAATTAATTATAGAATTTTAATTAAATTTGGCAGTATCTTACTGAAGTTCCAGCATTAACATTGTTTATGCAGGTTTTATGGCATTCAGGTTTCTTGGAAAGTTATAGGTAAAACTGTAGGCCAAACCTGTATAGAAGTATTGCTTCTATTATTTCTGCCACCGAGTAGCATTTATTTTATAATTGATGATTGTCAGCCTATAATTTTTTGCCTTGTTATACCTTGAACATTTTATAGTTTGCATTATTTTTTTATAATATTTACACCCTACCCTGTCACTGGATTTTTTTAAAATAGTGAAATGAAGTAAGATGATCTTTATTTAATTATGTCTTATTGGACCAGAGGTTCTCAAGCTGGGTTGTACAGTAAAAATACTTGGGGAGCTTTTAAAAATCCAGTTGTAAAGATACAAATGTAGGGATCTGAAGGGGTATGTGCCACCCCAGTATTTATAGCAGCAATGTCCACAATAGCCAAACTGTGGAAAGAGCCAAGATGTCCATCGACAGATGAACAGATAAAGAAGATGTGGTATATATAAACAATGGAATATTATGCAGCCATCAAAAGGAATGAGATCTTACCATTTGCCACGACGTGGATGGAACTGGAGGGTGTTATGCTGAGTGAAATAAGTCAATCAGAGAAAGACATGTATCATATGACCTCACTGATATGAGGAATTCTTAATCTCAGGAAACAAACTGAGGGTTGCTGGAGTGATGGGGGAGTGGGAGGGATGGGGTGGCTGGGTGATAGACAGTGGGGAGGGTATGTGCTACGGTGAGCGCTGTGAATTGTGCAAGACTGTTGAATCACAGATCTGTACTTTTGAAACAAATAATGCAATATATGTTAAGAAAAAAAAAAGAAGATAGCAGGAGGGGAAGAATGAAGGGGAGTAAGTCGGAGGGGGAGACGAACCATGAGAGACTATGGACTCTGAAAAACAAACTGAGGGTTCTAGAGGGGAGGGGGTGGGGGGATGGGTTAGCCTGGTGATGGGTATTAAAGAGGGCACGTTCTGCATGGAGCACTGAGTGTTATGCACAAACAATGAATCATGGAACACTACATTGAAAACTAATGATGTAATGTATGATGATTAGCATAACAATAAAAAATTTAAAGGAAAAAAATCCAGTTGTCCATGCTGCACCCAGATTAATTAAGTTAGAATCTTTGGGCCCAGGAATCAGAATTTTTAAAAATCTCCCGCTGATTCCAACATGTAGCCAGGTTTGAGAACCACTGGATGGGACAGAAAATCATATCTGCTCTGAGTCACTCTTGATGGCCTCAAAATTGATTTCGAAAAAGATTCTGTGCCTGGGGCTTCATACCCATTTGGTGTGTTCCTATCCTGCTTCCTAAATCAATTTCAAGCCAATAATAGCTTGAACCAGTATAAAAGACAGTGGAAGTATTTTGTAGCAAGTTTTACCTAACAAAGTCAGTGACTTATTACAATATGAGGAATTCCAAACTTTGAGTCTTTTCATAGGCATAATTGATTGCATCTGAAGTTCATTATAAGTGCTCTATGAAATACCCAAGTAAGCATTCCACTGAATTAACATCGAATACTCAAATTGGGTCTACCATTCAAAAATTATGTATGTGAACCCATAGGGCAGGCATATATACAGATATAAAATATACATATATACATGTGGGAATCTTTCCTTAAGCCCAGAAGAATTGGTTAGTCTAGGCTGGTGCCAGGAGCCTTCAAATTAGAGGCAGGAGCCTGAACTTTCTCTTCTTCTGTGTCTGCTTCTGCCTGAAAATTCTGTCATCTTTATTATGTAGACAGTTAAAAATGTAAAATCAGGTGAGATTGATTTCTCCTCTCTCCACCGCCCACATTTTTTTTTTAAGTGCAGAATTTCTGGATAAATATCCTTAAGTAAGAAAGTTTAAGTGCCTACTCTGACAGTTACAAATAATTTTATACAATAGGCAGACAAATTGTGCTGATAGTCTGTATTTCTTAAAAAAAAAAAAGGAGAGAGGGTGAGAAAGTCTGGCCTGGAGACTAGAGTAAATCACAAAAGTGATCTCAAGTGAACAGAGATAGATTTCTGGAATACGGTGTGCAATGAAACCACTGACCTCTTATACATGGGTTCATGTCTTTTTCTACAGAAACAGATGGGTAATAGCATAATGCCGAAATCATGCTCTACATAATATGGACCTAGTGATTGCAGACCTGATTGCTTGCCATATGGTTGCTGAAGGGTTGAAGAGAAAATGGGATGATATGCAAACCCTTAAAAGCAACATTTTTATTGAATGGCCATTACATTAAAATCCAAACTCTGCAAATGAAGGCAAGAACTGTGGTGAATAATGATGAAATAACAAAGCAATAAAAACAGCAGCAGCATTGTATGTATTTTGTTTTCGATATGCAAACTAAGGGCAGACTTATATTTGTCACTTTGCCTAGCATTATGAGCATGAGGGGGTAAGGTGGTGGGACATAAATGCCTTTAGGGCAGAAATACTGTATGTGTGGAGCATTGCTGCATTCACTAGGTCAGAGAGAAAGAAAATAATCACTTGTCCCAGAGGAACTGACTTTGACTCAAAAGCTACCTGCAGTATGTGACTAACCTCCGTGAAGTTCAGTATATCATCAAGAAGCTGGTAGTAAAAACCTGCTTTAGAGTCTCGTGTGATAATGCAGAATGAAGAAGCTTGTTTACTTTTTGCTTTTGAATTTCCTCATGCAGATTTTGCTGCTGCCTCACTGTTGGCAAACAGGTGTATGGGATAAGGTGGATGCCATTTCCCAGAGCATATTACAGTTTAGTTGATCAGCTGAGATCTGTTTTGCTCTGAATTTTGTTTTTAGTGTGTTACCAGGAACAGATAGGGTTGTTTTTTTTTCTTTAAAGAAATTTATTTTATTAGCTTGCTTCAAATTTGCATATACTTCATTTCCTGTTTTTTTAATGAATGTCTTTCAATCATACAAAAATTGTAAGAATTTGTGTTCTCAGAAGTCGAACTAAAATACATTAAACTAAACCTATGAAGAGTGTGTGGAAGGTAATAAGCTGAGAGGTAAAATCTCAGTACTTCAATGAGAAGTATTTATTTTAGCATATAGGAGCTACTGATCAGGACCAAACATTCATGAACAGTGTTTTATTATTATGCTCATTAATCTATGTGAATTTGGGCAATTTATATTCCTGAGTGCCTACCTGTGAAGGGTCACTCTTCAAGAAAGTGTTTTTGTTTGTTGGTTGGTTTGCTTTTTTAATGCCCACAAATGGAATCTTACTATGAATTAATGTCCTTATTAACTTTGTAGAATTTTTTTAATCCCTAAACTATATGATTAGTGAGTAATTTGAAGTTTGCTTTTATTTTCCTCATACTTTACTTCTTCTGAACAAGTGCGCTGCCATAATTCGTATTTCCAGAAGCAGAAAAGTCCTGAGTTTTTAAGTTCAAGTTGGAAAGGGTTCTGAACCTCTTATAAACATTGCACTTGTCCACTGTTTATAAAAATTTATTTGGAGGAAGAGGTTGATGTTGGCTAATACGAGGATGGAGAATATTCTTTACCTTGATTCTTGTCCCTAATTGTTAAGGATGATTAAGAATTGTTTTGTTAAGATGAAACTGTTATGTGTACTCTCAAGCTAAGTTAATGATGGTTCAGTTCAGGGATTCTCAAACTGGAAGGCCCGTTAAAGCACAGATCACCTCACCCCAACTCCAGAGTTTCTAATTCATGGATCTCCGGGGCGGGGGGCAGTTATAATTTGCATTTTTAACAATTTCTCAGTTGATGTTGATGCTGCTGATCCCTGGTACTACCCTTTGAGAACTACTGGCTGTGTTTTTAGTGCCTAATGGTCAGGCAGAAACCTTAGCAACATCGCATATTATTTATTTGAGCGGGGAAGAATTTTGTGAGCCTTCGATTTATTTGATGTTTTAAAAATAATGTCTTGTACACCTAAGACAGCTAGTGGAGCCACATGACCAAGAACAAGACAGCTTTGACTAAAGTAGGAGTGGAGGTACAGGTGGAACCACCTTAGCCCTGGTGAGAGAGAACTTTCCGTGTTCCGTCACTACTAAAAAAAGCCATCAGCTGGTCTGCATCCCGTGAAAATAGGCATCACTTTGGTTTAATAGCTAAGACTTGTGCACCTTCGAAATCCCATTTGCTTTTGCTGGAAGAATAAAAATTTCTGTAGCACAGCTCAAAGAATTCCTATCCACTTAAATGAATCCTGGAATTGTTAGCATTTCATCAGCCTTATTGCTTTTATTACTTTCTGTGGCCTAAAGACATATGACAAGAACAGTATAGTATTTAAGACATTTTATGTATGGCAAAAGAGCTTTTTCCCCCCAGTGATGAGGAGCACTTTCTTCCTGCCTACAAAGCTGATTTTTATACAGCTTGACTAGTGACATATCTCCTGTGTGGCAGAAATAAGTTTTGCATAACTTTTAAGAGCCCAGGCTGACCTATTTAACAGATACCCAGTGCTACATAATGTATTTAGGTCAAGCATTGTGTTTGAGCCCCTCATCACTCTTGTACTAGTCTTGCATTCTGTGAAAACCTCAGATATATAACAGATACAAATATAGGCCAAGGGATGTTGCCTGATATCAAAATGTAATAAATCTCTATATAACATAATTATCATGTCATCCAGTTCTACCACTAGAGTTAAAAAGGAATCTAAGGTTTTAATGAAATATCTGCCCTACTGATTTTACTTTAAGGCATTCACCATGCTGCTGTTAACACCGTGCTATAACTGGGATCCTGAAAAACATCAGTGAAGTGAAAATGCTTTTGAATGTTGTTACTATTTGGAATACTTGTCTTTAAAAATTAAAAGAAAATGGTGGTCTGCTATCATATTTTTGTAACTTTTTACTTGAGAAGTTGAATGATTAAGTTTTGACACATGTCTCTCAGGGTTGGATTTTTTTCTGAGCAGAAATTTCTCAGGTAAAGGTTGAAGCCTGAATATGGGCAGTGTCATTATCCTAATATGTTGAAAGATGAATCCATCCATCTTATAACAATACCTCATTGCCTCCAAGGATCTTAAATTGTATGAAAGTAAATGTGAACTTGAAATGAGATGTTGAGAAAATGCAATTTAAAAATAATTCTAAGCTAGCTTTTAACATATATTTATCAAATACATTTGTTCCCCATGTCTAATTGGAGAACTTTTTTTTTCAAGAATTGGTGCTATAATAAATCCTTTTATTTTTGTACTCATGTTTCACTTCCTGTCCTCTAAGATATCAAAATGTGTGCCTGGAGCTTCAGGTAAACCCATACCTAAAAGGGATAAGAAAAAAATCTTCTAATTTAATTCTTTAGCTTTGGTATGTAATACATCATTATTCCCATTTTATTGCTTGTAAACTAAGATCCACTTGCCTACCAGCGTAAATCCATTGAATACCATAGGTTAGAAATCAACTTCCTGCCTCATCATGTAGTTCTACTTTGGCTGCAGTAGTCAGGCTGTAAAATCAGTGGGTCTCAACCCTGGCTGCACATTAGAGTCACCTGGGGAGCTTTTGGAAAAAAAATCAATGCCTGGACCCCACCCCACCCCACTCCATTAAGTCAGCATCTCTGGGGATGGGGCCTGGGCAAGGATTTTTTTAAAAGCTCCCCAGGTGATTCTAATTGTGCAGCCAGGGTTGAGAACCACTATTTAAAATGAAACAACATACAAGTTCATCCTCAGTCGTACAGGAATCACTTTTTCAGCGTTCACATTTTTAGTCACAGATTGCTACTCTTACACAAATGAAAATTAATTATACACATGGAGGGAAGGAGAATCTATAGTATGAAATTCAATTTCTAACCTACTTACACTGAGAATGAGGCCCTTGACTGAAGGGTTGAGAACAGAAGCTCTGACCAAGTTGAATATGAAAACAATGACTGCCCTGAATGTCTTCTCCCTGCCTTTGATTTAGAACAAGAACTGTTGAGACAGGGCCTTGAATGCACAAAGCTGGAGGAGTTACTCCCCCACTCTCTCCCCTCATCATCACCTTTAAAATGGTGATAGGAATAGGGTGGTTGATTATGAGAGTAAAGAACTTAGGTTCATGTATTGAAGGCATGAAAGAAGTGTTTTAAGAATTAAGGATCACAGTTGCTGCTTTGGGCCTAATGACAAAGCAGTAAATCTATCCCAAAGGGATAGATTAAAATGGGTTATCAGTAGGTATATTATGCATCTTATAACCAAATGTAAGTGACCTTTAAATGAGCTGTTATTTGGATTATTTGTGTGTTCTTTGCAGATACTTGAAAAATGAACTCCTCCTTGTTTTTCCCTTCCTATTACTATTTTTTCCTAGATGAATGTGATGTTCATCTTTATTATATGTTCATCTTTATTATATTGCTGTAATTGTGGGACAAGACCTTTCTGGGGCTAGGGCGCATACCCAGGAGTGTAACCTTGTGAAAGTGGCCGTGGCATAGTGGATGAGGAATTCGATGCGAGGTGTGGTTAGTACAGTTCTGGATCCCATCCAGTGCTATTGCTCATCTTACTTTGGTTTTATAAGTGTCTACATTTGTTTTTGTCCATCTTTCCGAAAGTAAATACATATTTACTCTGTATATTTTTTCTTTACTATGTTTTTTTGTTAATTATTTGAAAACATCATTTATCAATCCTAAGCATTAGCAATTTGTCACTTTTATATTTTATGTAACTGGTAATTTATCATCTTTTATTTTTAAAGTACCAGTAAATTTACTGGCATTTTGAAAATAAAAGAAATATAGCAAATTTTATTGACTTTATTAAATTGTTAGTTTCATATATGTGCATATGTGTGAACTTCAGCTTTTACATGGCCTGTTTCTAATGTGCTGGTCTAAAGTCCATCACTGGATTAGTAAATTTATTATTTTAAAAAAATGTGTTAAGATGACATAAAATTTCTTTCTTTAAAGAAAGATAATTTTCTTTTGTAATCATGACAAGATTTTTACAAATACAGAGGCTTTTTAAGTAATTTAATTTAGATATTTTATAATTATGCTCTTTTTTACTCCATAATCTTACAATTTGAAGAAGAGCTGCATTTAAGTGAAATAGGCAGTGTACTTTTTGACTCAAGCCCATTCAAAAACATGACCCCCGTCTGAGAATCTATATATTAATTTAGGTGCATTAAACATTCCACCCTCAAAGAAAAACAAAGACCAAGCTGCCCTTAGAGGAGAAAATCATGCCACATGGTGCGCCTTCATTGTCTTCCTTTTGTCCCATTCCCAAGGCTGCCTCTACAAGTCTTCCATTTTGATTAACAGCCTTTCTTAGGAAGTGGGAGGCAGAGACTAAGATGCTAAACTCTCTGAAGTGTGTGCTAAATGATTCACAACAGTGTGAATGAATCAATTTCTGCAAGCATTCCCAACCTTTTAAATATGTAGTCTGCCAAATCTTTGTTGGATTACATTCAATAAAGAAAAAAAAAGCACCTTTCTCCATGGTACCTCTTTCCACACAACCCACAGTATGCCAGCCCTTTGAGTTTTCAGCTTCATTATACTTGCCCCAGAGATAGACAGTGTTTTGGGGAAGCAGCTACTATTAATTTGTCTTTACATTTAAATGTGTTAAGGTTTGCTTCTTTCATTTTCATCATTGCCATTACTGTTGGGGTTCATTTTAGTGGCCTCTAATGTTTATTTTAAGAAACTGCCAGAAATAAGAGAAACTGAGCATCCCTGTTGATGCACAATTATGTGTCCTACATAATGCTAAAGAGGGATTACCTTATCCCAAAGGAAAGTGAAATATGTTTTTCTGAGTATTTCTTTTTGAGAGAAAACAAGTCAGAAACAAATGTGTTGTTTTTTGTGCATTTAGGCAAAGGTTACTCAATTTTTAAACACATCACTGTAAATAGAGTCCATTCTCAAAACTGATCTGACAACTAAGTTTAATCTCCAAACGGTGTGATCTAATTTAAGGACCAGTATTTATTTAGGGGAAGTTGGTGGCTGTATTTCAAGGGCAACATCAATGCTCAGGGGTTGTCTTTTATTCCGTTGACTGGTGATGTTCTCCCTCCATTTCGGAGTATATTTCAAGATAGGCATCATTGTTTAATGCAAGGAATTTCGTGATTCCTTGTGTGTAACTTAGGAGCAATCAAACCTACAGTACCTAAAACTATACGCTTCCAATCCCAAATTCATTTTCTCCAGTCCCCCTTCCCCTACCAAAACAAACTCAATTTCCCTTTTTAGATTCTGTCTCTCCTTTAGTAGCATCACCATAACCCAGGCATCTAGGCTAGAGAAGAGGTTTTGTAGAAGGGAGATTATGACCTACACATAAGGAAGGTTCAAAGCCTAGTATGAGATCACTAGAGGAGTGGCTTTCAAGGTCTGGTCTGCAGACATCTGCACCAGAATGACACATAGTGCCCGCTAAACTGAGAGATATCTGGCCTCTCCTCAGATCTACTGAATCCAAAATTCTAAAGGTGTGGCCAGGAATCTGTATTTTCACAGGCTCCCCAGGTTAAGCTTGCTCAAGTTTGAGAACACTGTTGTTGAGTTTTAACATTCTCTTTGACATCTCTATTAATTTTTACAAACAATCATCTGATCCCACTGCACAAGTAGGACATTTGTTCTGAGCATACATTTGTTACCAGACTCCATGATAGGAAAAGAAGATTGGTTCTCAGGTAGTTATCAATATAGGAAAAGAGGGAGAAAGATTGAATATTAGATCCCAATTGTTTTATTTTATTTTTTTTAAAGATTTTATTTATTTGACAGAGGGAGAGACAGTGAGAGAGGGAACATGAGCAGGGGGAGTGGGAGAGGGAGAAGCAGGCTTCCCGTGGAGCAGGGAGCCCGATGCGGGGCTCGATCCCAGGACCCTGGGATCGTGACCTGAGCCGAAGGCAGATGCTTAACGACTGAGCCACCCAGGTGCCCCAGATCCCAATTGTTTTAAAGAAATCTTTCATGAAAACTGAAGGATTCTCATTAAGAAGAAAAGAAAGTTCAAGCCATATTAGCTCATGAAGTTTTGTGGTTTGGTCATGACATCTTCATCTTCTCCCCTGGGTCATCCCTGTCCCTCTCTTTTCTCTCCCTCTTCCCCTCTGTGCTTCCCTCCCTCATTATAGAACTGTTGTGAGGTACCTTAGCATTTATGCTCTGAAAGTTGATGTCTTTTTGTGGCAAATCATCCTAAATAGCACCTGGGTGTTTTTTTGTTTGCTTGTTTTTGTTTTTTCCATTTAGAGAGAATAAGAAATTTCACCTAGACACAAATAATATTTAATATCCCTAAATGGTGTAATGGAGAATAACAACGCATTGTATAAGAATACAAGGTACTGTTGTATTTATGTTGGGGTACAAGAGAAATCTGATTATTATATTTAAAGAAGAAAACTTAATTTTTTTAGTTTCTTAGTATTATAAAATGCTACTTTTTCTTTTTTCATTCCACAGTTTGGAGAGATTTAAATTTAGAATGTATTTTTTGCAGGCAGCCCAATGTTTTCCATTTTGTGAGAAATGGAAGTTAATGATTTACTAAGCTGTGCGACACTCAGTTGAGATTTGGACAGGGAAAGCCAAAGTTTCTAGTGGGTTACTATCATGAAATAATATTCCCCCTTTCTTTTTCCCCCATTTCCACTCAAAGTGGAGGCTTCACTGTATCTCCTGTGCAGACTAGAGTGGTTGAGTTATAAACTTTTCCCCAGCAACGCCATCCAAATTTCATTCTTTGAACAATATAAGCCTAGGAGCCCGGAAAAGCAAAAACACATCTAGGTGGCCTTCATATTTGCCCTGGTTGCTCTTCCTGTGCACCGATTATTTTCTGGATAAGACGGATAAAGCTGCTGTCACTCTCCTGTTAACATCATGAGTCATTCTTCTCCCAAGAGAGAGGAAGATAGTTCAGGCTCTCACTGCCTCCTCTCTGGCCAGGTTCCTTACAGGCAGAGTCTGAGACAAGGATGCATGTGGTATAAGCTAGAGTCTAGTTTCAGCTTGCCCTGCGAAGTTGATGCCCCTTAAGAGGAAGGAGTTGGCTTTTGTATCTCCCATTTCAGGCAGTCCTTGTATGGGTTGATAGTAGAGGGTCTTTTAACCTCTCCAGTGAAGTGGATCCTCAAGGCTGGGGACAATTCTCTAGAAAAGCAGGCAGCCAAGGGCTTTAGCAGCCAATACTCCCAGCAGCTGGGGGATGGCTGCCCTCTGGTAAAGGAGTCTGAGTGGAGAATCAACAGCATTCACTTTTTGTCTTTTCTCTCATCTTTTCAGTTCATGCTTCATTCAGCATTCATCATACCATCATTCTGTTCAGAAACTACCAAAGACTCCTCACTGCCCAGAGAACACATTTCCAATTTTCCGTTGCTTCCAACTTTTTTATTTCCAATCTTTCGCTCACTGTTCCTGTTGCTCTCCCTAGGCAAGCAAACCACCTTTGTCCCACACATGTTTCACAAATCCCTTCCATTGCTTTCTACCTGATGTACTTCTTTGATCATTCCTCCATCTCAAATGTGTTCTTCTTCATGCCCTGAACTTAGAGTCAAACAGGACTATAATTGAGTTCCCATTTGAATACATGTTTGCTTGGGTAAATTATTAACCTCTTTGAGTGTCAGTTTCTTCACCTCTGTGAGGGGCTGTTTAGCTTTTAGCTCAAATGAGATACGCGTTTTAAAGCTTTATAAACTTCTGTCCCTGGTACTCACTTATAAAGGGGGTCTGCCCACAAAGACAATGTGCTCCCTTTATTCTGTGAACCTTCTTGTATTTATTTTATCGGCTATTTGGTATTTATCATAACTGCACTTGAATTATGAGGCAGCATTACCTTTGGGCACACCATCTTCTTAACTAGAATGTAAGCTTCACAAAGGCAGGTGCCACTGCTTAACTATCTTGCAAAATGGCTAATATTGGCGGTCTTCCATGGACATTTGTATATTAACATATTTATTAATGACAACTTGTACCTGTAGAAGGAAAGAGAGTTTCAAACCTAGATGATGACATTTTAAAAAAATTCCAGGTAAGTTTAGGTTTATGGCTAAAGCAGAAACTTAGAAGCTGATGGTGATATATAATATAATGTACAGTGATCAAAAACTCACTGGAAAGGGAAATTTTTATGGAAATAAGGGACCTTGAGTCCAAATATATGTAAGAAATGAATGGTTGTAGTAACCAGTACATTAGCCAAGAGGTTTCAAAAAGTCATCTCCCAGTTACTTGCTTTTGCTGCATTTATTAAGTTATAGCTAAGTAAAATACCTTTTAAAACATTTTCAATTTCCTTAGAAACTTTGAGTATTGTATGCTCTTCTGTCAAGAATTGAATATTTAATTAGGATATCTGATTAGAACTATGTGTCAAAATGATTAGAGTCAGTAGGTTAATTATAAAAGGCAGTGTTATGAAGAAATATTATTTGTTATGTTCTTAGTGGCCGGAGTTTATTTTTTAAGTGTATTCCATCATGCCCCAAGGGTATTTATAAACCAAATTTCTTAGCAAGTCTGGCTTTCAGGATTTCACTCCATGCATTCGGCTTGTGCAAGTGGCTATTGAACACCAGCCAAGATGATTCACTTTTTATCATAAGATCGAACTTCTTTCAGGATGGTTCTATCTTGAGATATCTGTTTTCTGCTACTAGTTAAATACCAGTGACATATAAGGTAGTAAGCATTCACTGAACACTTTAAAATAAGTAGTTTAGGACTGTTTTAAAATCAGAAAGTTGGGATCATGATGAAAAAATAAAGGTGGACCCTATCATTCCTTTACCTCTCACCTTAAAACTCTAAATACAAATACGAGGGAGGAAAAAGAAATTGTGACAGACCTAGAGGAATATCCAATTAGCCTGACTACTTCTACTATAGTTGTAATTTATCTCTTTTTAAAACAATCCATGGTTTATGTGTGCTTCTCAGCTGAAACTTAGAAGATGAGAAAAGATGGGATATTTGGAATGTCATATACATGGAAGCATTTCTGTCAAGCACATTATTGAAGCTGGAAAAAAAATGAAATTGAAACAAAGAACACCTGCTACTTTAACTCATTTAAAAAAACATAATGTTCTTTACTTGCTGACTGGAAATATTGTATTTTCAGAGAAAAGAAAGTGCTAATCTAAATGGGAGAAAATGGAATGATTCACTATGCCAATGATATGAAATCAGAAATATTTTAAATTGGGTATTTTACTGTGTGGAGGGGTAGGTATTTTGTATAGAAATGGTTTTGCTTATCAGGTGGTGAATATTTCTTACAAATTGCAGTAAAGAGAATAAAATCGGCTTGTCACTAAAGATTTTTTTTATTGACATCTTTAGCTTGTCTTCATGCCAGTAATTAAATTGCTAATTATGTGTTTCTGTTACTGTGGTCATGCTTTTATTACATAATTGCTTCAAGTTTTGCTCAAATCACTAACAATATTTATTTAACCTTTTTGTGCATTAGATAAATTTTAATATATAAAAGCTTTGGAACAAGTTCATTGACTCTGTTTTGATTAGCAAAATCAAAGGAATTCTAACCTTTCTTATAGTTACATGGGTTGGGTCATATTTTCAATAAGATTGCTGATAATTATTAATTCAAGCAATAGCAATCATTGAAAGACCAACTGAAATAGAAGAGAAAAAATACAAAGAAAACTTTTCAAAAACCCAGTGTCCATTCTAGAAAAATAAAATGATCTTTCTTTAAGTAATTGGAAATATAAAATTAATAATTTGATCCTTAATATGTGCCCATATTTTTCAAAAAATATTTGATTAAACTGAGGGTAATTCAGTTACCAAGCCTTCTGTCCCCTTTTGAATGTAGGCATAATTTTTGTCAGTGTTTCAATGTAGTCATGATTTTTTTCTCATTTGTTTATTTTATGCAAACCGTAAGAGACATTTTTCTCAGTGAAGATTGCCTCTTTATTTTATTTTGAAATATTTGTATATTTGTTTCATTAAATGAGATAATGCTTTTTCTTATTAACATAATTTCCAGTACATTAAACATATTTCTCCACAGACAGAAGAGAGGAATCAAGTTAAATGACAGCTAAATCACTTGCAGCAATTTCAACTGTTAAAAGAAATAACTGTCTCTGTTTTCTTTGTGATCACAAGATGTGCTAAAGGGAAATGAAATACTAAAGAAAGAAGGGAAAACATAAAGAAATAATGACTGACTTATTGCAGTAATACCATGGAGAGAAGAAAAATTCACTACAAATAAAAGGAAAAGTAATATAGTGGGTTTGAAAGTTACCAAAATTCATTTCTTATTGATGAGTTCAGTGAAAGCCTAATACTAAGTAAACTGATGAAAAAAAATCAATGCAATAAACTATGAATGATGAAAGTTGAAATAAATACTTTGCGTATAGAGGACCATTATTCTAAATGTCTTTAATTTTTTAATAATTCATGTCTTTATGTTTAAAAAAAGGACGAATCATTGCTTGGTGGACTCAAAATGCATGTAAAAAGCCATCTACTAGAAGCCCATATTTAGTAATAAGTCCAATGATATTGGCGACCTTACGATTTTTAGTATCATATATTCTGACTTTGACAAAAGTACATTAGGGGAGGTGAACCTTACTTTTAAAAATGGTGCTGACAAATTGTACTGGATGCATTATACAGCAGACTTACTCTGTCAAGGATGAGCTGCTTTCCAAAAAGACAAATAATTTTTGGACCATAGAAAGAACACAGCTCAGAATATGTATGTATGTATATTGTATATGCTTACAAATATTCTGGGGGACAGCAGCAGTTTTGACAAAATTCAACAGTTGCACACACACGCATATGCAAACAAACATATGAGTGTGTGTGTGTGTGTGTGTGTACTTTTTATGCTTGTGAAGTCTTTAATGTGTTCAAATCGAGCATACAGGCTACTGGCTCTGTGTATTTGCAGGTGGGCTTATGCACTCATTTTCTCTCTTCACACACCATTAAAAAAAAATAACTAGTTAATTTAATCAATTCAATCAGAAGCAGTCAATTCACTATGGGAAAAAAATCACTTGAGCCACTTTTACTGAATTGATTCTGTCTGCATTTACCTAAGACAGTTGATCTTGAAGCCCTCTCAAACTTTTGTCTCTCTGCCTTTCCTGTTCCCCAGTCATTCTGTACCCTAACCCTTCATCCTCTCTCTTTCCCTTTTGCCCTGCCCTCCTCTCTCCCTCCCTTCTGGGTCCTTTCCTCCTTCCCTCCAACATGTTAAGAAGCCTTTTCCATCTGCCGCCTCTTCCCATTCACCCTCCTCTTTCCCACTCCACCACACACACAGCTTCCACTGCCCCACTGGAAAAAAAAATTCTAAAGCTGGTGTTTCTTTTTTTGAATTACAGAGATCTGAAACTATTGCTTTGCTGAAAACATCTGGCTGCCAGTCTAGAATGTGACTGTTGAGGTAATAACTGGTTTTTCCACTTTAAAGACCCTTTCATCCCAAAGGTTCTTGGGTCCCCACTCAGCCTAAGCTTTAAGACCATCTCTGGGATTGTTTTCTTCTTAGTAAGATACGTTTGTGGGTGTGTTGCGTGTGAGTTGCAAGGTGCACAGTTTTCTGAGGGGTGGGGAAGGGCTGACATGCAAGGGAGGGGAAGGAGGCAATGTTAATGTTTGGGAGTGCTTTTGTGGGTCCACTTTGGAAATACTTCTCCTTATCTTTCATTCAGAATGCAGGGGATAAGGCAAAAGTGCAGGCCACAACTGAGAGATTTTGAATTATGCATTAAGCTGATAATGCCCCAGAATGCAAGCTTATGTCAATAAATAACTAGGCTGGTAGGAGGAAGGAGGTCACTTTACTTGTGTGTGGAGGGTACCACATAGGGAGAGAATAGAGGAAGCCTAGGTGAAGGGTGAAAGGGAGTTCACATACTTTAGCTGCTGTGATGAAGTAGTAAGAAGCGTAAGTTAATATTGAAATTATTACCTAATGCTTATTTGCTTTTAAATTGATTTAGCCAAGATAACAAGACTCTCCAGTGTGGACCCTATGTGCCCAAGTTTGCATTTGTGGCAGGGTTAGCCCTTCTGTGGAACCTTATGTAAAGAAATTCTGTCTAGAGGAGAAATTAATTTGAATCCTTTAATGGGACCTATAAACTCTTAAAAAAGCAAGATTTTTCATGATGAAGTTTGGCAAAATACATAATAGGACACTCAGGGTTTTGTTTCACTGGGTATCCTTCCCTTATTAATATGTAGTAGAAAAGCAGTAGAAGGTAAACTTAGTGGAAGGAGCAGAAAGATTAAAAGAATGCTATAAATTATCTCTCTGGCCCATGATACAGCACTACCCAATGCTGATGAGAACTGATTCTTTAATATTTGCATTGCTTCTCCTGCTTTAGTAAAATTCATCAATGAATGTGACCATTTTCTATTGTGAGAAATTAATCGTGGTGCAGGTACACACACGCGCATGCACACACACACACACACACACACACACACACGATTTAAAAAAATATTTAGTAATGTCTCCCAAGAAAATGGAAAACGTCCAGGGTGGGGACCCTAGCCTATAAACAGCTGAACCTCTGCCTATTTTTTCTTACAGAAAAAAAAAAAGACGTTACACGTATATTTCATCATTTTCCTACTTTTAGAGGGCAACTTGGGGAAGCCCCTGATTGTGCAATCAGAAGCTTGTGCTTAGACTCTCTGAAGGAGTGAATGCATTTGTCTGGTCAATTCTATATGCACACATGCATATATACACACCAACAAATTAAAAATGGATCTGGGAAAACACCCTTCTCCTCAGAGAGTCATATCAAGCAGTGTTTAAATTAAATAATTTGCAGAGTGTGGGGAATAAAGCCTTTGTAGCAGTATCTGGAGATTATCTTCCCTTGGGAAATTCCTGCCATTTAGTCCAATCTGGTGCATGCCAGTAAGATACACATTCATGTATACACACACTAGTAGATAGATTTTATTTTACATCTAAATTATATTTATTTCTTTGGGTTATCTGCCATTTTGGGTTTATGTCCCCCCCCAAAAAAAAGAGGTGAACCTCTTGTGAAGGGCTTAGGTCATTAAGATCCAAACAAAAGAGAGGAAAGGTTATTAGTGAGCAGAAATGAGGGAAAGCTTACTTCTCCTGGCATAAAGCCAGTTATCCCACAGCTCCTGGGGGAGCGTGGCTGTGATCGGGAGTACATTTCAGCTCAGGTCAGTGTTTGATTTTGCTCCCAGCCCATTGACTGATGGCAAAGAGGAGACATGGCTGTGATGAGGTAATGTGAGTGGGTAAACCACACGTAGCAGAAATTAGTTGATTTCTTGCTCCTTGTCCTACTCAACCAATATGTAATCCGAACTGGATGTTAGTACCTCAAGCCATGTTTCGATTGCACTCATTTCTCTGTAGTTGATGTATTCATACGTAATCAGCATGCCTGTCCTGTGGAGGACACAGGCCAATCACAATAGGGATGGTGAATGAAATGTTAAGAGGAAGAGGGAGAGACAAAGAGGGAGAAGGTACCTGACTATCTATGAACAGGGAATTTTAAAAATCCTGATTAGAGGTATTTTCAAGAGCAAATAGTTATTTTCCTCAGGGCTAAGATTATCTTTGTACCCTTTAGACTCCCAGTTCATTCCCTTAAAAAAAATTCTTGCAAATTACTAGTAGCCTGTATAGAAACCACGAGTTAGGGCAAAATTCCTGGAGACTCCTGCATTCTGGCTCCCCTCCTCCCACTGCCACCCCGTTTCTTTGACAAAAATACTGGTGTATTATTTTTTCTACGACTGCTATAAAAGTGCCAGACTGGATGGCGTAAGTAACAGAGACTTATTTTCTCACAATTTTAGAGGCTGAAAGTCTGAGATTCAGGTTAGTCAGCAGGGTTGGTTTCTTCTGAGGCCTCTCTCCTTGGCTTGCAAAATGTCTGTCTTCTCCCTGTGTCCTCACACAGTTGTCCCTCTGCATGTGCATGTGTCTGGTGTCTCTTTGTGTCCAAATTTCCTCTTCCTATAAGGGCACCAGTCATATTGGATTAGGGCTAACCCTGAAGCCCTGGTTTTAACTTAATCATTTCTTTAAAGACATTATCTCCAAATATGATTACATTCTGAGAGGGTTAGGGCTTTAACATAGGAACTTGGGAGCACACAATTCAGCCTCTAAAAACTGGACTTCCAAAATATTTGGTAGAATGATATTTTTCCATTCATCTCAGCTAACTTACTTAGAGATTCATCCCCCCACCTTCATTCTCTTCTGTATGTTTATTTAGAACTGATTGAAGGTACTTTATTACAATTAATGTAGGTGGTTGTGTTTGTTGTTTTAAGAAGTGAGGGTCGGGGAAAGAGAAAAAAGCTTATTTAAGAAAACAAACAAATCTTGCCTGAATTTTTTTTAAAAAGAGAAGGTCATCTCTTTCTTCTCCTAGAATAGCATGCAGCAGGGCAGACAGTTTTATCACGGGGGCTAAGAAAGCAGGTTTTCGAGACAGCTCCACACATACTAACTCTGACTTTGAACAGGTTGCTCAGCCACACTATTCCCTTGATTGATTCTGCCTCTGTATATTGTGGATAATAAGTAGAACTGTTTCAAAGAATTGCTGGGAGGATTAATTTAAATGATATGTGTAAAGTGCGTGGCATGGTGCAAAGCTCACAGTAAATGCTAATTATGGTCTGAATGTTTATGTGCTTCTCAAATTCATATGGTAAAGCCCTAACCCCAGTGTGATGGTATTCAGAGGCAGGACATTTGGGAAGTAATTAGGTTTAGATTAGATCATGAGAGTGGGACTCTTATGCTAGGCTTAGTGCCCTTACAAGAAGAGAAAAAAAGGTTTTTATCTCTTTAGGAGCATCACCAAGGAAAAGCGATATGACACAGCCAAAAGGCAGCTATCTACAAGCTGGAAAGTGGGCCCTCACCAGACACTGATTCTTCCCACACCTTGATCTTGGACTTCCCAGCCTCCAGAAGTATGAGAAATAAATTCCTGTTGATCAAGCCACCCAGTCTATGATATGTTGTTATAGCAGCCCTAGCAGACTAAGAGAGTGCTTAATAAATATTATTTACCTAATAATAACAATAACCACAGACACTTACAGAAAGCTACACTGTTCACTGGTGCTGGACAAAATGTAATACCCTTCCTGAATTTCCTCTGATTATAGATTGTTAGAGGTGGAGCTAGATGCAAGTTCTTTTTCTGTTAGTTTAAGTGGACTTTGATAGAGAGTTGGATTCACAAAGTGTAGATAAAGCACAAGTAGGCTTTAATGTTAACTCCTGTCCTCCAAAGATCCAAAGATCCTTGGTCAAAAAGTAATGAGTCAGAAGGACATTGGAATAGAGGGCCTGGGGTCTTCTGGCAGCCTGAGTGTCCCCAGGAGCCTGGCTTGTTTTCCTCTGGAGAAGCTCAGTCTGTGAAGCATGAGTGGCACATACCAGGTGTGTGTCCTCTGATCTCTTAGTGAGACAAGCCACCAGGCCCTCTCCTTGTCCACTGGACAGAGGCTCAGCCTGAGTCTGGGAGTCCCAGACACAGCAGAGGCCACAGGATATTCAGGTCTGGGCTGCCAGACAGAGGTTACCCACAAGTCTTTGTAAAATGTGTAGTTAAGTGCCAAACACGATTTTAGGATTAGGTCAAGTGTTGCCAGCAGTACTCAATATGCTGTAGTGTAATCAGCTTGCATCAGCCAGCACTTTATTCTTAAGGCCCTCAGGGCTCAACTACTACTTTAGAAATAGTCCGGTAACTAAGGAAATATCTATTGTTATCTATTGTTTTAAAGTTGCATTTCCTTAAGGAGCCCTTGGCTTCATAAAGGGGATTGTCCCATGTGAAAATCTACTTCAAGATACAGCCCTTAGTCTTGAGAGAAGCTTGGGAAGTAGAAAGGCACTTTGAATTGAATACAAAAACAAGGAGTTGGAGCTATGTTAAAATAATAATGATAAGGATACTAATAGCTGATGTTTATTGAGCATTTTCTCTATGGGAGACACCATGCTAGACTCTTTATATTTTTTTATCGTATTTAATCTCCATAATCCTACGAGATAGGTATATTATCTCAAGTTAACAGGTCAATAATTAAGTTTTTAAAAAGGATTGCCAGGATTCAAACCCACAGATTTGGGCTATTTATTTAGGCTTCATTGCAATCAATGCAGTAAGCTGCTGTATCTGAATGGTGATAAGAATCACCTGGAGTTTTTTTAAAAACATCTTAATACTGTACATAACTAAAAGTATGAAAATATAGCACAAGAGATGATTTTTGTAATTGTCAATTGGGAAAGACCATTCTAAGGAACAGACAAAATCTCTGATTTAAATTACATACAAAGTTAAAAGCTTTTAGAAAGTAGCAAGAAAAAGATCAATCACACAATACAAAAATGGGTATAGGATATAAACAGGAAGTTAGTTCTTGGAAGAAATGAAAATGATGAATAAACACACGAAATGAAGCTGAAAATAAAAATTAAAAATGAGATACTTTTATTTTTAAAATATTTATTTATTTGACAGAGAGAGAGAGAGAGAGAGAGAGCATAAGCAGGGGGAGCAGCAGAGGGAGAAGGAGAAGCAGACTCTCCCCACTGAGCAGGGATCCCGACTCGGGGCTTGATCCCAGGATTCTGGGATCATGACCTGAGCCGAAGATAGACGCTCAACCAACTGAGCCACCCAGTTGCCCTGAGATACTATTTTTAATATGTTAAATTGGCAAAATTTTTAATTATGAAAAATATTTAACATCAATGAGTTGTGAAGAAATGGGCCTTTTTGTACTTTTTGTAGGTAAGAGCAGAAAATGATATAGCTCTTTGGAAGGGCAATTTTTCAATATATATATTAAAATTTTTAATTCACATATCTTTTATGCAAAAATTCCATTTCTATACTACAAAAAACCACATACAAATGAAGATAGAGTATAAGGATGTCCATAGAAACATTTTTTTTGCATGTTTAAAACCAATATGTTAGGACAATAATGAAAGCAAGGTAAAGGCTAAAATATTTATGATTATTTATACTATGGAATACTATATAGCCATTAAAAATAATAAGAAAAATAGATAACTTTATTTATTTCTAAAGATTTTATTTATTTTAGAGATAGAGAGAGTGCAAGCAGGAAGGGCAGAAGTAGGGGGAGAGAGAATCTCCAGCAGGCTCCATGCTGAGCACAGAGCTCAGTGCAGGGCTTGATCCCATGACCCTGAAATCACGACCTGAGCTGAAACTAATAGTCTGATGCTCAACTGACTGTGCCACCCAGGCACCCTGAAAAATAGGTAATTTTAGATAGATCTAGATATAAATCAGAATAACATGAAGTGAAAAAGTTAATTTACAGAACAGTATGTGTAGTCCAATCTTAATTATGAAAAATGCATACACAAATAAATTACAAGTAAATACCTAAAGAGACTGTAAATACACATCTGTATTTAATAGTAATTAACTCTGTGAGGGGTAGCTGTTGAGGGCATAGCAAGAGCATTCTTTCATGTTCTCATTTGTATTGTATGGAGTGTGTTGATTTTTAGTCATCAACATATGTATTTCTTTTTCATTTAAATTTTTATGAAGTGCCCACCCCAAGTGATTGAAAATATTATTGCTTTTAGAAAATATGATTGACTTTTATATTAATAGATAAAAATATATGCATGGATAAAAAGACCATAGACAGGGTCTTTAGAGGAGATAGGTTTTCTTTCTGCTTTCCATATATTATTGGCCAGATATTCTATAGTGAGTACTATTGCTCCACCCAAAATGTATTGAAAAGAAAATCCCAAAGATTGGGATCCAGGGGTTAGCATTTTATGAAGCTCCTGAGATAAGTCTAGCAGTTCGTTGGGTTTCAGAGTAACTGCCAAAGGCTTCACATCTCCAAAGGATTTAAAGGCTGCGAGAACCTTAGAATCTGAATATGCCTAGAAAGAGTGATTTCACTTAAATTTTGCTTGAAGGTAAATTCTAGAGAACTTAATTGTTTCCTTTACATTCATGAATACTGATTCAGCATTCCTTTTTGGCTTCCAGATTCTCAATCCACTGTGGTGATGCTATTTGGTGAGTTTTTCACACTTGCTGAATATCCTATACCTCATGCTGCTATTTATATTAACTGCATATGGTCGATGCTCTAATTCCAAAGTCAACACTTCTGAGTATGTATTTAATTGTTTACAGAATAAGCAGTGGGGTGGTTTTAGAAAGCCCATGACTGGTTTTCCACCTCTTCTTTTACCTCTTCTTTTCTTTTTGTTTGGGATATGTTGCAGAGTTTTACAGGCTATTCCAGTCTTAGAAAGAGACATGATTACACTTCATATATGAGCTCCTTCTTTTTCTATATCTGTTGTTGGAAAGGAAGAGCCAGATGTGTGTGTTTTTAAAAGAACCTTGAATTAATCTACATAACTTTGAACAATCATGTCTGCCTGCCGTCAAGTCTTTCTGACACACCAGTATGCACACCAAATGTTTGTCCACTTAACAATGAGACACTTATTTTTGTATTCTCAGATTTACTGGTATTCGCTTAGAATGCAATTTCCTTCCGTATGAACTGTGAGACAGGATCCATTTTCCCTTGTCTGCTCAATAGTTCTATACTGACCCATTTTGCCTTCTGCCCCTTGTGTATTTCTTATTTTGGAGGTCAGATTATGGGTGAACTGTTATATCCCCCATGGCTACTAAAATAAAAATCTTTGGAGAAAAATACAAAATATATATTTGTGGTTTGTCCGTATCTTGAGGGTCTTCTTCACATTTCATATTTTGGAATCTTAGTGATGCTTGAGTTCCTAACCTTTTGGTTACAGTATCTACCCCTGGCTAAGTATCTCTTGCTACAAAAAAAGCTACAGGAATGGGAACTGTTATAAAGGGGGGGAAAGCTCTTCAATAATTAGGATTCATCTACAACTAGAGCATTTTATTAATTACACATTGTAATCACATGGATAGACACAAAACCAATTGTGCAAGTCTGTATTTAGAGGTTTGTAGACAGAAGACTTAACGTAAACATAGAAATGTTAAACCTACTCAGCTGTAACCTGCAAAGAAGATAACAAGAAGGATTCTGTTCTCTGTATGATTTGTGAACAATGCTAAGTAAATATTCATCATTAATATATAATAACTGTTGCTTTTGGCAGTTCACTTTTCATTTAATTTGATAATGTGTCCAGTAAATGAAGTGGTACAGGCTACAGTGTTTTACCAACACAATTGCATATTTTCAATCATTGTTAAATGAAGGCAGCTCAAGGCAAAGCTTTAACCCCCACTAGTTTTGTGTGTGATAAAAAGAGAAGGCGCTATCAATCTTTATTGTCTGTCTCGCTTACTGTAATTGCATTCAATAGTCCACTGATTCTGTTGTCTGTGCTAATGTCAGGAACAGAGGAGAGCCAGATGCTCAGACTTGATCATATGCATCCAGTGGCCACTTTGATAAGTTGGCAGCAAGTCGCTGGGTTTGATGATAAATTGTTAACGCTATAGATTATGAACAGCTGAACACTGCAAGTGTACATGGAGGAAACTTCTTACCTTGTTTTAAATCTGGCATCATGATGCTAGCTAAAGGGCATGTCATGTATTATTCAAATGCATCTTGCACTGGAAATGTGCCAATGACTCATTGTATCCCTATGAATAGTAAAAGCAACAACAACAACAAAAATCCACAGTGATTTGAACATGACATTAATGGTCCCAGGATTATGAAAAGCATTTTGAAATACTGTTTAATAGTTTTGATTATCTAATTCAACAAGAAGAAAGCTTCTAAGTTGTATTCACATTTAATCCATATTAAATCATGCTCTTCCTGGTCATTTCTGTTATATTAGCTGATAATGAGGATGTTTTCTAAAAACAAACTGGTTTTTCATTAGTTAAAACCCATGGCAATTTGCTTGTGAAGGGACATAAATTGGAGCTGCGGGGCAAGCAGTGTGTTGAAATTTTTGCCAAGATTTTATTTCATGTAGATATTCTGCTTCTAAGAGAGATGTGATATAGGCCATTTGTACAGAGTATACAATAGGTCTTATTTCTGTTGAGCTTATGTGACAGTTGTAAAAGTTCATGTCATGGTTTTTAAGTCATTAGCCAACTCTTACAGTTGTTTAAAAAAGCTGAGATGACTGTGAACTGTATAATAGTCTCATACCAGGGAACACTGAGCTGTTGACCACATTTTAAATGGAAAATCCTAAGTGCAACCAGATGAATATTTCTTTACCATTGGAGGAATTGCTGTCTGATCATTATACGGCTTGGTTTCCCTAAAATAAACACATACAAGAAATACTGTTGGATTTAAGGATCGAGACAAGAAATGTCTCTTGCCTAACTGGTGTGTTCCTTTTTTAGATAATGGAGATTTTGTAACCCATTGTGAATTCCTTTTTGCCTGTGCTGCTAGGAAACTCAAAAGTGATTCATGCTAACTCTTTCTTTTTAAGTTTTTATTTAAATTCCAGTTAGTTAACATACAATGTAATATTAGTTTCAGGTGTACAGTTTAATGATTCAACACTTCGATACAACACCCAGTGCTCATCGTAACAAGTGCTCTCCTTAATCCCCATCGCCTATTTAACCCATCCCCTCACCACCTCCCTTCTGGTAACCATCAGTTTGTTCTCCATAGTTAATCTGTTTCTTGGTTTGCCTCTCTCTCTCTTTTTCCCTATGCTCCTTTGTTTAGTTTCTTAAAATTTGTACTCACTCTTTTAAGCTAAGTTTTCAGCTATGATTATCTCTTTTCTATTTCTCCTTCATTCTTTTCTTATGACTTTACCTTGTTTTTCTTGTCTCTTATTGGCAGGATGGATATATTAGGTAAATGGATAGCAGAGAGAAGAGAGGGAATAAACTTTACCATGAGGTTTTAAGGGCAGAATCCGGAGGCATTTACTGTGTCACCAGAGTAAGAATTGGTCTGTAGTTATTACCAAGATAGGATTCTAGCTGACACTGGAAAAGTTACTTCAACCTCCGTGGGGGTCAGTTCCTCATCTTAAAAAAAATGGATATAATAAAAGCATTTAATTCATAAGATTCTGGTGAGGTTTAATTAATATAAAGTAAACATTTAATCAATGTTAGCAACTGTGATGGTGGTAATGTTTATGTGAACTCTAGAAGGTAAAGATAATACAGTATGACCCAAATGTTAGAATTTACTTCTGATGGCATATGCAATTGAATCCAAACCGTAAGGTGATCTCACGTACAATTTGGTGTATTACAATTTAGATCCTGTTTTAAGCAAGCTGATATATAAAACTCTTGGTTTACTCATTCAGTTATTTAAGAGATGCATTCTTCATTCATAAAAGATGTTTAACTTTGTAAAATTCTTCATTTTAGTGTTCTTTGTGGGGGGGGGTTCAGGCTTTTCTGTAAAAATGAGTGATTTAAATTTATATAGGATTTGCAAGAGCTTGTTGTTGGTCTATAGTAAGATCCTGTTCTCCTTCACTGAACCTTGAGAGAGAGTTTGATCCAGATGAACCCTCTCTCCTGGATCTCTAGGATTATTGCTTATCTTTTATTTATTGTGAGGAAACTCTCGGTTTCCTGTGGCTTGATGGGGGCTGCTCCTTCCCAGGCTTGCTCCTGCCTGTCAGTCCCTTATATGTTATAGTGCCTAGGGTTTGCCTTTGGGCTCCTGGCTACTCCACCTACACACTCCCCCTTGTGACTTCACCCAATCCAGAGGCCTTAGTGTCCATCTCTTTGCTGGTGGCTGTCAAATTCCCATCTCCAGTGTGGCCCCTCTCACATACTTCATTTCACTTATCCAACTGTGTATTCAACATCTCACCTTAGATGTAAATGATCATCTAAAATCTAGCTTGTTCCCCACCCTCAGGCTATCTCATTCTCCAGTCATACTTATTTCAGTGAGTATTACCACCATCTGAAGTCACTCAAGCCAAAAACTTAGTTATCATCCTTGCTTCTGCTCTGCCTTCACCCACTATACCAATCCACTAGAAAGTCCTGTTGGGTCTATCTCTGGACCATATAGGATATGGTCTGCTTCTATCTACCTTTTCTTTCCCCACCTTAGCCAATATGCCTAAACCACTTGCCTATCTTTCCCTTATCCCACTGCAGCAGCTTCCTGGTCTCTCTCTTTCCTCTCATGCTTCCCTTATCATCTGTGAGCGCTCCATAAAGCTGTATTTTAAAAACAAATAATATCATGGTGCTGACTTCTTCCTAAATCCCTCCAATGGCTTTCCATCATACTGAGGATAAAAGCTAAATTTTTTTCCCATTGTCTGTGAGAGCCTACTTTTCTCAAGTCATTTCTTCCGTACCCTCATCCCTTTGTTTCAGGCACATCAACCCTGCTTTTACTCAGGGCCTTTGCATAGATGTTTTGTCTGCTTGGAACACTCTTTCCAAAGATTTACACGGGGCTGGCTTTTTCGTGTCATTCAGGTCTTGGCTTGGATGCTGCCTGTCTTAGCCTCTCCCAACATGCATCCCCTGCTGTTGCTTATATTTTATTTCCTTCAAAGCTTATAATTGTCTGATTATTTCCTTTATTTATTTGCCTATTTTCTGTATTCCACTACTAACATGGGAGCTTCATGAGAACATGAACCTTTTTTACCTTGCTTACCTGTGAGCATTGTGCTCAGCATGTTGGTTAAGACTGCAGACTCTGGGATCGGATTCACCAGTCTGGATGCTGTCACCGACACCCGCCATTGTGTCATTTCACACCAGTTGCTTCATTCTGTGTGGCTCAGTTTTCCCATATGAAATGGAGACCATGTTAGCATCTGCTCATTACTGTTACTATGGGGAAAGGATATGATACATGTGAAATATTTATGACAAGTCTGGCACTTGATAGTTTTTGTGTTTTCTTACTCAGTTAGAATAGTACCTCCATACAGTTGATGTTCAATAAATACATGTTGAATAATATGTGAAAAGATACATAATGATATTTCATGTTTTGTTGATGAATATTTCTGAATATCTATTTTAATGTTAATTTATGAAAAGATCTTATGATAATTTTTTTGACCTCAGAAGAGTATTTAAATATTTATAATGTTTAACCCAATGGCCTATTATTAACAATTATGTTGTCATTTAAATTTCTAAGGTTGATATATTAAATCTTGATACCTTAGTCAATAATTTTTGGCAAATTAGCTCACTCATAAATGGTGAAATCGCTTGGCTGTTTTTCTTAATAGAGCTTTAAAGGTTGATAACTATTGTCTCTTATTATATACATGTGAAAATTATTTGGGAAAATTAGAAAATATGGTTAAGCAAAATGAAAAAATAAAAACAATCTGCAGTTCCTGACTTTTTATGTATACTCATACTTGAAGATTTGTCCATATATTATCATGTGTATTTTGTTTGATATTAGCTGTCTATGTGAGCCCGAAACAAAGGTGGTGGGAGACAGTTTATTTGAGAAGTAATCCCAGGGAGATCACTTGTATTGCTATGGTTAACTGCATTGTTTTTTTAGATTGATTTTTTTCAGTGTTTGTTGCATATATATAGAACCACAATAGATTTTTAAAATTGTATCCTAAGACCTTATTAGACTTCGTAGCTTTTTATTTTTTGTAGAATTTTCTAGGTATATAATTATATTGTCTGAATAAAGACCATTTTACCTATTCCTTTCCAATTTTAGGTCTTTTATTGCTTTCTCTTGTCTTATTACACTATATAGAACCTCCAGTAAAATGAAGTGGTGAGAGCAGAAACCTTTACCTTCCAGTCTTAGAGAGAAAATATTCAATACATAACCATTAAATCTGATGTTAGTTGTGCGTTTTTAGCTGATACCCTCTATCACACTGAAGTAGTTCCCTTCCTTTCTAGTTTTCAGGGAGTTTTTATCATGAATGAATGTTATATTTTGTCATTTTTTTTCTCCTGCATCTGTCTCCTTTTTAAAAAGCATATGGCTTTTCTTTTTTATTTGGTTGATATAATGAATTTCATTGATTTATGTTCAAACATGAAACCAGCCTTAAGTGTATTAGCTATGAATTATTATCATAACCACTTGATTATGATGTATTATCTTTTTAATGTATTGTTGGACTCAATTTGCTAATATTTTGTAAAGGATTCTTGTGTATTTATTCATGAGAAGTATCAGTTTGTAGTTTTTGTTTTTATATTCCTGAGAATATCTTTACCAGGTTTTGATATCAGAGTTATGTTGGCTCATAAAATGAGTTGGAAAATGACCTCCCTTCCCTTATTTTTGGGAAAAGTTTGTGTAAAATCGTTACAGTTACTTTAAAAAAATATTTGATAGAATTCCTCAGTGAAACCAGATGGGTCTGGCATTTTCCTTGTGGGGGAAAGTTTTCAATAACAATTCAAATTTATTTCGTTGATATGGGGCTATGCAAATTTTCTATTTCTTCTGTGTCACTTCTGGAAAATTGCATTTTATAAGAAATGTATTCATTTCTTGTAAATTCTTAAATTTATGATATATATTTGTTTATAATATTTTCTTAATAGCCTTATATTATTTATAGGATCTGTCATGATAGTCCCATTTTTATTTCTGATATTGGTATTTTGTGTTCTCTCTTTCTTGGTCAGTTTTGATACAAGTTTATCAATTTTATTAATCTTTTAAAATCAAATTTTGTTTTGTCACTTTTTTCTGTTGCTTGTTTTCTAGTTCATTGATTGTTGTTTTTTTCTTCTTTTTTTCTTTCTATTTGGGTTTAATATAATTCTCTTCCTTTTCTGACCTCTTAAGATAGAAAGTTAGATTACTGATTTTTATTCCTTTTTGACCCTTTAATAATATAAACATAATACTATACATTCATTTTTCACCACTACCTAAGTTGTATCCCAAAACTATTGACATGTTGGGTTGTCATTAGTAGTCAGTTTGAATAATTTCTAATTTCTCTTTATGATTTCTTCTTTGATCCACAGGTCAAATTAATGTATTATTTAATTGTAAAGTATTTGGGGAACTTTTTAGCTACCTTATTTTTGTTGATTCTAGATTTTAATTCCATTGTTATAAAAAGTGCTCTGTAAGATTTCAATACTTTTAAATTTATTTAGATTGATTAATAGCCCACTATATAGATGAAAAGATTAGTGAATTCTGCAGTTGTCGGGTATACTATTCCATAAATATCATTTAGGTCAACAGTGGAAGTATTGTATATCCTTATAGAATTATGTCTCACTTGTTCTATCAGTTATTGGGAGAGTGTCAAAATCTACAGCTAAGGCCATATGTAGTTCTCTATTTCTGTCAGTGTTTGTTTTAGGTATTTTGAAACTCTGTTATTAGGTGCATACACAGTTTGTCATGTCATGACTTCCTGATAAATTTACCCTTTGTTCATTATGTATTGTCCCTTTTTATTTCTTGTAATACTTTCTGACTTGAATTCAGATTTGCCTGATATTATTATAGCTACACCTCTTTCTCCTGAAGCTTTGGGCTCTTTCTCCTATCTTTGGTTTAACACATGTTAAAAACAGCCCCTGGATTTCCAAGAAGGAGCTCCATGCATATCTCCATTCATTCCTTCCCAGGGCATTACATGAGTTTTCTTCTCTGATTTTCAGATTTTTCTTCAGTTCGGGTCTGGAGATTTAGTCAGCCTTCTTGCTTGCTCAATTCTACATTAAAATGTGTTTATTATGTTTTATTCAGTATTTCTAGATATTTCTAGCAGGAAGAACTTTCAGGTTATCTTGTCTACCATATTGATGAAATTATCAGTTTCACTATGCCTTTTTTATATTCGAATTTAATTTTCAATTCTTTAAAAATAAATGTAAAGAATAGTAAGAACTATAGCTATTATTCAAATCTTGAGATTTCTGATACATGAAGATTGTAATGGAAGTTCATGAGCTGTTTCAGTATTTCAAAATTCCTGGTGTAACTTATTTTATATGAATATACAAAAATGCTGTGCATACTAACTAGTGCATCATGTCTCTTTGCTTTTCACTAAAATATTATCTCAGTGTGATAACAATAATTAGATAGTGTTGATCAGAAACTCTAGCTCTTGATGACATCTGAGATTAATGAAACATTTTCATTATACCAAATACTGATCAAAATATTTCAGATATTTCCAATTTCATAGTGGTGAGAATTTAACACAATCTCTTTTTCAATTCTTCAATTTTTGCAATATTTTTGTTTAATAATTTATCCCAGTAATTTGTAAATGTTGCCTTATTGTATTACTAACCTCTCATTTATACTATATTTTGTTCCATTGTCCTTATCCATACATTTTTATGCTAAAGAATCCACATTTTATAAAAAAATAAACACAGAACCATAGGGAAGAGCAAAATAAAAGTAGTCTTCGCACATGCATGCTGCGTGAACAGGGGGTGGGTAGGGGCAGAGGGAGAGGGAAAGGGAGACTCTTAAGTAGGCTCCACACCCAACATGGGGCTCAATCTCAGGACCCTGAGATCATGACCTGAGCCAAAATCAAGAGTCAGACACTTAACTGACTGAGCCACCCAGGCGCCCCCAAAGTAGTCTTTGCTTATGTAAATATTTGGACCCACTGCATTGTGGCTTTCTGGACCTAAAAATGTAAGCTAGATGTCCTTATTGCCAAAATTTTCTTGGGAACTTGGACCTCTCTACTTCCATATGTTTTGTAATTGTGCCATGTATCATAACTGAAATTCTTTTTTTTTAAATCTTTTTTTTTTGAAGATTTTATTTATTTATTTGACAGAGAGATAGACAGAAGAGCACAAGCAGAGGGAATGGCAGAGGGAGAGGGAGAAGCAGGCTCTGCACTGAGCAGGGAGCCTGATGCTCCCAGGACCCTGGGATCATGACCTGAGCCGAAGGCAGACGCTTAACCATCTGAGCCACCCAGGTGCCCCATAACTGAAATTCTAGTAGTTGCACCTATGAAGCACAGAAAGTGTTTGCATTTTATAAGATTTTGTTCTAGAACCACAAGGTAAAATAATGGAGTACCTTTATGTAAATCAGCCTTGATCTAAGCATGTGGATTAGTTTATAGTACTGAAGTATAATTAGAAGGCTAATTTGCTAATCATTTCTCTTAACTATAGATATAATCATAGAAACATAGGCTTCCCACTTTGGAAAGGTCTTAAAGACGAACTCTTTTTTTGAAAGTTAAATCCCCTCTACAATATTCCTGCCAAATACTCTTCAAGTCTGGAATTCAGCTTTTGTTTATAGCTATGGAACCCAGTGATGTAAGGTCTCCTGAGTCTAGAAGACCAACTGTACCTCCTGGAATAATAAATATCCTTCTTCAACCTTTGGTGGGTTCCTTTATCTCATTTTCTCTGTATTTTCATGCTCCTGAATCTAAGTCATTGTCTCATGCTGCATAGGAAAATTGGGACCCCCAAACCCAGTGCTTCATTGGTTTACACACACACACACACACACACACACACACCAGCTTCAAGCATTTCTTAAGTTTATGCATGCATGTGTATGTGTGTTGTGGGGGAAGGACAGGAGTGACAGAGGGGAGGGTATGACATCATGCAGCCTATAGGGTCTTTTGATAATTTCTTTTCTACACTCTCTTACCCACCCCATTCACTTGAGGTAGAGGCATTTCATTAAGAAAATTTCCATTCACATGCAGTGTCATCCCTGTGTTTAGATCTCTTCTAATTTTATCAGAGAATTACTTTCAGCAAAGGTTGTGCTCAACCTGAAAGAAATTCCAGTGAAGAGTTTTTTCTCTCATCACGGATAATAATTGTCTTTAAAAATATATTAAATGTGTACCTACATATACTGTACAACACTACCAATTTGAAATAAATGACCTGAGAGACTATGGACTCTGAGAAACAAACTGAGGGTTCTAGAGGGGAGGGGGGTGGGGGATGGGTTAGCCTGGTGATGGGTATTAAAGAGGGCACGTCCTGCATGGAGCACTGGGTGTTATACGCAAACAATGAATCATGGAACACTACATCAAAAACTAATGATGTAATGTATGGTGATTAACATAACGTAATAAAAAAATAAATGACCTGCTAATTTGAATATCTTTCATATTTGAAGTTAAGAATTGGTAATACAATTGACCCTTGAATAACATGGGGGGTTAGGGGTGCTTACCTCCTGCACAGTTGAAAATCCGAGTATAACTTTTGACTTCCCTGAAACTTTACTAATAGCCTACTGTTGACCAAAAGCCTTACCAATAACATAAACAGTCAATTAACACATATTTTTGTGTTATATGTTTTATACACTGTATTCTTACAATAAAGTAAGCTAGAGAAAAGAAAATGTTAAGAAAATCATAAGGAAGAGAAAATATATTTAAGTGCTGTAAGAAACCCACAGTTCAAACCCATGTTGTCCAAGGGTCAACTGTACATTTAAATTATAAAAATGCTGGGAATATGAATTGTTGTCCTAGATGGGGAGATTTTTGCATAGGTATAATAGCAGGGATACCAGCCTGATAAAAGAAAATAACTTGCTTGCCGCTTAGGTAGTGATAAACTGTTGTGAAATACTCTTGTATTATATTCACCAAAGTAGAGAATCAGTAGCTAAAAATTCATTGTCAGATATCTGTCCTTTATTACCTTCATGAATGGATACATTAGACTAATCTGTAATTAGCACATCCACTTTCTAAATGGAAAGTGCTCAAAGTATGTTCAAACATTAAATGAGCCACTATTATAACTCAAACAGTGGGCTGCCCAGCATGGCTGCTCATGTGGTTTCAAAAATGGTTAGGAATCAGATCAGTTTCTAAAATGGGCATATTTCTCTCTACATATTCTTCTAACACAGAAGGAACAAACACCCAAAGTTTTAATTGGACTAATCTCTGAATTAATGTACATACATTATTAAATCTTACTACTATGATGATTATTTTTATGCAGGGTTATGCAAAGTTTTTGGAACTCTTCCCTTTGAACTAAAAGAGACATTCGCTTTGGTTTCTTCCCATGGCAATGCTTTTCTTTCCCCTGTGTGTCTATCCTTTCCTTCAGTTTCTGAATGATGTTGATTAAAATATCTTTAGATCTTACTTAAAAATACATATGCTTACCAGTTAATAGCAATGATAACCACAATAAATGTTCCAGAGCCACATTTTCTCCAAATCCTGGCAAAAGATGAGAAATCTGGGGTGATTGCCATGCCTGTGATAATTAAGTTTTGAGAGTGAAATAGATTAGGTATAAGAAAATGTGAGTTAGGAAGAAAGCAATACATTTAAAAAAGAAAAGAAATACTGAGAAGGATGATCTTTGGGTGTTGGAACATTAATGAAATATCTTTGGTTCTCTTCATCCTTCCGTGACTGATAGTGGCAGAAGTGGTGGGGGTGTTGGAGAATTTTTACATTACTTGGGTGTTATCCTGAGTGACTTGCCCCAACATTTTCCATAGACACAGAGACCCTAATAAGCACTACATATGTTCATGTATGTATCCCTGTTCATGTTTTTGATTGAAAATAATCCTATCATAAAATACTTGTCTACTCTAAGTCAGTATGAATGTATTGATAGCCATGAAATTTAATGTTTAATAATCTGTTTTGTTTATACTGAGAAATTGTTAACTGAGTAGCAGATAAAACAAAAAAGTGGTTTGTTAAATTCATATTACCTACTGTTCTTTCTTTTTTCTTGTATTTTCTTCAAATTAATCAATTAAAATGCACAGATGTTCAATTAAAATTATAAAAATTTTCCATGGCTACAGCTGTTTTGAAGCTACATTGTTGAAAATTTAACATATCTAGTAATGATTCCCTCTCAGAAGAAATTAAATTAATGACTCTTTGCTAGATTATTTTCCATTTGATAAATTAAACAAAATTAGAACAAAAACCATGAGACTTACAGTGCCTGCTACATTTATTAATTAGCATGGTAGACTAGCAGATATTAATATGAAAAGGCAACAAAATAGAAAATGTTTCTTATTTTTCAAGTGAAATACCTTCAGGAGTGTAGTTTATCTTATCAGCAAATGGTTATACAGTATAAATTATTAAAATTTCACCTGTAAATAGCAGACAAGTGACAAATTTCATCATCCCACATAATAGAGATGGTAGAGATGTGATTAGGCCAGGCAAAAATAACATTTTTCTTCACATCTTTGTCCAACCTATGCGTGATAGACAGTGACCCTTAAATAATAAGTATAGAAACAGGATTTTTTTTTCTTGGGCATATTGCTTTGTCTCAAAGAGAATTACTATTTTTTTTTCACATTTCTAATTCATTCTTTAATTTTTTAAAGATCTGCCCGCTCATTTTTTTCTTATGTAGAGAACTAGTATATGCCCATAGCATTAGTCAGTGTTCTCCAGAGAAACAGAATATGTGTGTGTGTGTGTGTGTGTGTGTGTGTGTGTGTGTATACAGTATACACACATACAAATACAGTAAGAGACTCAGATTTATTTTGAGGAATTGACTCACATGATTGTTGGGGGAGGGGGCTGGCAATTCTGAAACTTGTAGGCTGGGCTGGCAGGAGTTGATGTTGCAGTCTTGAGACAGGATTCTTTCTTCTGTGGGAAACCTAAGTCTTTGCTTTTAAGGTCTTCATCTGATTGGATGAGGTCCAACGGAGGGTAATCTGCTTTACTTAAAGTCTACTGATTGTAGATGTTAACACGTCTAAAAGATGCCTTTCCAGCAACATCTAGACTGGTGCTTGACCACACAACTTGGCACCATAGCCTAGCTATGTTGTCATATAAAATTAACCATCACACTCATTGAGGAAATTTTAGAAAATAAATAAACTGAAAATGGGTATTTAAAAAACACTTGTAATCAAGCACCTGCAAGTGATCTCTGCTAACGTTTCAATGTTTATCCCTATAGTCTTCCTCTTATATTTATATATCTTTTCTTCTTCCAAAGTTGAGAATACAGTGTTTATTTTGTCTCATAACTCATTATTCTCTTAAGAGTATAAACATCTTCTCACTTTATTAAAATGATTTCTTCTGCAACTCATATTTTAATAGCTGCAGTATAACCAATTGAAGGAATTGTTGGACTCTTAGGTTTTCAATTTTAGAAGGATATTATGTCTTTTCACGCTTATCCTTTGAATACATTACTACACATGCATTTGCTAGTTAAAAATATACACATTAAAAACTTTTACATGCATTGCTAAATTGCCTTCCAGAAATATTGTGCCATTTACATTCCCAATGGCAATATTTCAGAGGCTTGTTTTCCTTCCTCTTTTCAGTATTAAGTGTTAGAATAAAAAAATATTCCTATATGAAGATTTAAAAAATCTTTTATTGTTGTAATCTGAGTTTCCTTGATTTTTAGTAATGTTGAATGAAATCCTTAACTTTAGTGATGTTTGTATTTGTTTTTGAATTGTCCATTCAATTTCCACTAAGATGCTTGTCATAGTCTTACTATAAAAACTGTATACAACATATGTAATCACTTTGGTTATCATATATTTTGCAAATGTTTCCTCTAATTTATTATTTGCCTTTTGATTCTGTGTATAATTCTTTTGATATACTGAAGTTTTTGTTTTTATTTTTGAGTAACCAAATCTATAAATATTTTCTGTTATGTCAGGCTTTTGGTTTCATATATTATAGTTTTCCTACCCTGGGATTATATGTCTTCTGTACCATTATGGTTTTTTTTTTTTTTTTAAGCTTTGAAATTAAATTTGATGTATGGTGTGAGGCAGGGATTATCTTTCAGTTCACAGTTTTGTTTAAAATGCAACTTTTCTATCCTTCTAAACACGGGGAAATGTCATGCAAAGGACTCGAAAGGTTGGAAAGGAAGAACTTACACATTTTACGTCTGGTAGGCCCAGTATACATCACAGTGGATCCTCAACATTATTTGGTTTTCTATCAAAAAGCAGAGTTAAATCTAACAGCAGTTGCCTGAGGCTTTCATGTTTGTGAATGTGTATGTACAGGTGTATACAGGGAGCATGCCTGTGGGATGGCAATTATGGTTCTGGGAACCATTTCCACTGCAGCTCTATGATCTTATTAGCAATGTTTTCATAGATTTGGACATTTTTCTTCATAGACAATGATTATATCTTTAGTCAGTGATCACACTACAGTATTTTAACTGCAGGGGTATTTATGTGCTAGGGCAGAATATGTCCATGGAGAAGAAGCTGCCAATGACTAGATCTTGTAATCAGTGCATAATCTGAGGCAGAAAGTTTATGACCACTCCCTAGCATGGTGCTCTTCTGTGGCCTTAATGTAATTGTCACTGTGTTTTTGTGCCTTCACAGGAAATGTCTTCCATTTATTCTTTACAAAATTGTAAGTTATTGGGTAACCTGGCTACAAGAACCTGTAGTGACTGACGTAAATCTTACCCTGGATATTCTCCTGTTTTCCCATTTTAAAAATGCTCATTACTCCCATCTTCAATAATTCATCACTAGATGTGGGACAGGAAATAGTGATGTGAAATTCAAGTAAGCCATATTAAGAATCATGATTTTCAGAAGCAAACTTAGGGTTTTATCAATATGTTTCATATATTCACCAATTTATTTTAGATGAGTAGTCTCTCTATTTGAGATTACTTTTCTAGGATTATCTTACAGTTTAATTTAATGTGGTAGAATTCCTTATTAGTACTTATAGGTTTTTATCATGTATTGCCCTGTTTTAGACTTAAAATTTCTATGAAATTGGGCTTGGAATTTTACATGTTATCAAGCTCCCTAGGTTTATATAGCCAATGAGTTTCAGAAGCACTAGACTACTGTTTCTGGGTTTAGAATTAATATATTTGGGGAAATTTTTCATGAAACTTTATGAAAAGGTAGGTTAAAGTGCCTGGCATTGTGGCAGCCATAGGGTAGGCACTGCATAAATGTGCATTACTTATTTAATTTAGGTATTAAAGCAATTAGTAAACTGATCTGTGTTTGGTCTGTTCCGCATTTATGTCCACTTCTAAGGAAGCTTCCATTTAAATACATATATTTTACAGTGTATGCTTTGTATTACTAATTTTTATGAACTTAACATTTAGAGGACAATGTTTATTGACTTTTTGCTGTGAACAGCTCATCATTCTGTTAAAGATTCAATATTCTGAATATTCCAGGAACATAAATATCCACAAGTACTTCTTGTATTAGCTAACAGAATTGCCATATATTTGCACAGCTGTTAAATGGTTGTCTCAAAATTTTTAAAAAATAGTTCAGGTGTATAGAATTATTCAAATTATGTTAATATGCAGAGGTTTATACGAAAATAAGAAGATGCCACCTTGTGGTACAAAAAATAGATTCTTTGGTATGTGTGTAATATGTGGTTGACAAATCTTTCAAATAATATGTGGTCAACAAACCTATTTGAACAAATAGGAAAGGCAGCAAAAGTGCTCATGCTCATAAGCAAGTGTTTGAATTCAGTAACTATCTCACAAATAGAAAGATCACATGGGGAGAATTACATGGAAATGTGTTGTTTTTTGAAAGCAGGGATCTATTCAGCGTTATACAATAGTCACATGGAAATTAAAATGGAGCATTTCAATAATGTTTATTTAATATAATAAACTCAGAAGATCTACTTCAAAATTAAGGTTGTGTTGCATTTTTAAGAATGATTTCTATATTTTGTTCTTTTAGGTAAAAAGTAAAATTTTATTATGATTTAATTTTAATGAGCTTAAAGATAATTTTTAACTCTGAATTACACTAATATATATGGTGTTTTGTTAAAAAGACAAAGGTTATTTGAAATTAATTATGAACTGTGGGATTTACCTAGGTGATGATTCCTTACATGAAATTATCTTAGAATTTCTGAGGATGAATCAATCTTGGAAATTATATAGCTCAATGTTCTCTGTTTTATAGGTGTGTAAACGGAGACACAGAGATGTTGTATGACTTGTTCAGGATCCCTCACCTCTTTAGGAGTTGACTTTCTTTATTCTGTGCTCCTTCTCCCTCCCCATTCTGCATTTGAATTGGTCTCTTGTATTGAGAAGCTTTGTTTCTCAGAAAAAGAATAGAAGAGAATACATTTCTCCCCTCTGAACCTTTCATTAAATGTTTATTTTGTTGCATTTCTCCATAAGCATTTTTATATTGCCATTTTCTCCTCTTATTAGAATACTTAATATAGTTCCAAATAGTGCATAATTGAAAACAGTTTATCATATCCATTTTTATTTATTAGTATAATAGTATCCCTGCAATCTGGTGGCAGGAAAGTACTACACTATTTTATTGTAATTTATCCCATTTTAAATGTTCATTTGGGTCTATGAAATTGCATACTTTTTAGAAATACACTTAGAGGATATGTTGGAAAAAACCTCAAAAGTCAGAACTGGTTTAGAAATTTTTGCAAAGATAATATTGTGGGATATTCCAAATCCCAAAGTTAAATAGATCAATCAACCAATCATTTCAAATATTTTGAAAGTGTGTGTACATTAGATCTTGTCCATAGACACTTGTCAATGACAAATGACAAAGGAAAGTACCAGCATTTATTGTTATTGAAATTTTAGAGGAGCAAAGGAGCACTGGGTTAGTGGACCTATCAGGAAAACATCACAGAATATATTTAAGTGGGTCTTGAGGAATAGGAAGTATTCAGATAATTAGGTAGCAGTGTGTGGTGGGGGCACTCTAGGCAGAAGTGGTGTGGCCTAAGGTTATTTCTCTCTGGCACATAGTAATTAGAAATTTGCTTAGAGATTGGGGGGGAGGGCTTATCTAATGGTAAGACTGTTAAATGAGAACTAACAATGTTTAGTTCTTTTCCGTATATAATGGAAAGCCATGGGTGCTTTTTGATTAAGAAAGTGATATGAATGAAGTGGCATTATGGATGAAGATTATACAGAAATAATGTGTTTTTGTGAAAATAATATAAAATGAAATATAATGTGTGTTGACCCTTAGTTGAACAGATAATCTTTTTTTTTTAAGATTTTATTTATTTATTTCCCAGAGAAAGAGAGAAAGAGAGAGAGAGAGCACACAAGCAGGGGGAGTGGCAGGCAGAAGAAAGCAGGCTCCTCGCTGAGCAAGGAGCCAGATGCAGGACTCAATCCCAGGATCCTGGGATCATGACCTGAGGCCGAAGGCAGATGCTTACCCGACTGAGCCACCCAGGTGTCCTGCAGATAATCTTTCTATTTCAGGTGTGCTTTGATTTGCAAGTTTCACTAAGTATTTTTATTATTTATTTTATTATTCTTATTTGGGTCATTTCCCTTTCTAATTGTCTTGACCAGAAATAGGCAATGAAAAAATTCAGACTCTGCTTTTCAACAGCACCAATCTGTAGGAATGCTGTCACCTCCCATGTGCAGATTTCTTTTAGAAATAAAACATAAAGCCTAGGGGTAGTTGCACATTAATGTGGTGGTGGTAGAATGCCTCATCCTTAATATGCCTTACAGATGGTGTTTATAGGGGTTTAGTTAATTCAGTATGGCCCTGTATAAGCCTCAAGTAGCTAAAGAAGAACTTTCTTGAAAATGTCCCTGTGGTAGGCAGAATAATGGCCCCCTAAAGATATATGTGTTCAGATCTCCAAAACCTGTGAATGTATTAGTTTCTATGGCAAAAAAGAATTAAAGTAGATGACGGAATCAGGGTTGTCAGTTGATCTGAAAATAGGGAGATTATTCTGAATTATCTGCATGGGCCCAGTGTATTTACAAGGTGTCCTTAAAAGTGGAAGAGGGAAAGGAGATTGGAGTGATAAGTGTGAGAATGACTCCACTCGCCATTGCTGGCTTTGAAGACAGAAGGAAGCCAGGGAATGTGGGCAGCCTGTAGAAGCTGGAGAAGGCAAGAAAACAGACTCTCCCCTAGAAGTACTACAGAAAGGAATAGAGCCCTCCAAGCACCTTGATTTAGACCCAGGGAGACTTGTATTAGACCTGCCACTTACATAATTGTAACAACATACCTTTTTGTTGTTTTAAGCTACTAAGTTTATGGTAATTTGCTGTAACAGCAGTAGAAAACTAATACAATCACAACCATAAAACAAAGAAATAGTTATAATGGTGGTAAAGATAATGATTATTCTCCTCCACTCCCTCTTCCTCCTCCTCCTCCACATCTGTAGGTACCCTTTGTGGAGGGCTTACTATCCATATGTTAAGTGCTTTGCACATATTCTCATCCAGTTTTTAACAGCACCTTGCTGGTAGGTATTATCTGTTTGTGATGATAAACAAAGGCACTGAGGAATTTGGAGAGAAAGTGGCCAGGCCCTTGCAGTTTGTATGTGGCAGAGACCAGTTTTAAACTGTTATCTGAGGTCAAAGCCTCATTCTCTTCAGTGCAGAAGTGGCAGGGGAAGCATTAGAAACTTGGAGCTGAATATGTTGGCTCTAAAGCCTGACCACCTGATTTGAATTTTGGCTGCTTATCTTATTGGTTATATTAGTGCCTGGGACCTAGTAAATCCTCAATATGTCTTGGCTATTATTATGATTAATTGTGATTATTATTATTATTCAAAGATGGCACAATAAGAGTAGTCATTGTCATAGGAAGGTGATTGTTAAAGTGATCACTACCACATCCATTTTATTGAGCTTAACTATAAACTATAATCTTTTCAGACTTCATTTCATCACTGAAGTTTGGCTTTTGGAATTTGTTTTAATGCCTCTCCACCTCATTAAGCAGTGAGTTTGAACCTCATTAAGTAATTCAGCTTGATCCTTATTTCTAACTGCTGTACATACCCTAACTGCTAAGCCATGCCCCTTGCTGGACAATATCTTGAAATATTTACTCTAATTCCCACTCTTTTGACTGGCCCTAACTTTGTGCAGAGAATTGCTCCCTTTTTGAAAATTACTTGGGTGGAGGAAAATAGGTATCTGACTGAAGAGAATACAGTCCCTTGGGTGTAAGTGATAATCCATCCCTCTGTTCTACCACTGTCAGTAGATGGCATTGTGATTTCACTGGACACCTGTGCATCTTGCAGCCATCATGTCATTATCTCACAGAGGAGCTCCATGCCATACTTAACCAACCCACAGTCAGATTAGGGTAGCAAGCCCAGAAATTTGTACTAGGGCAATATGAAGTCACTGGCTCTCCACAGCAAATATTTGGTAATTTAAAATGACAGGATTTTGGGTTGTCCCAAGATTCTGATTCCATTGGCTAGTATAAGGCTGTAATTCACCTCGGCCCTAGACCAGGACTGGAGTAGATGTATCCTAGGCAGCCAGTTCTAGGATGTATTGTATCTGACATTAAGTGAGGTCCCAAACTCCTGGGACAAGCAGATGTCCGTTTCTTCCCAGTAGGCTTCCTGACTTTCCATTTGGCTCTTCAACTCCTTTGATTTCTACAGTACACTTTTCTCCTTGTTCTTATTTCATCTTTCGTTCTTGCTTTCCTTCATGGAAATAGTTCTAACATTAAGAGATAGTTTTCTTCAGTTTTAAAACTTCCACCTTTTACTCTTTTTGTTTTACCCCTTCTTCCTAGATGCTTACTGTCACCTGTATGTTGATAACTCCTCATACTATCTCACTAGCTCTAAAATTCTTCCCTGAGCTTTAAAATTCTAAATCCAATGGCTTATCAACTGGATTTTTAGATGAATCTTGATATCAACAAGTGTGAATTTGAATTTGTCATCTTCCCTCTATGCCCCTGTATCATGTCTTTTAGTTGTAGCATCTTATCATTATTATCAAATAATAATAAACTGTTTTCTCTGTTTATCTATTTTAATGTGTTTCTTGACTCTTTTCCCTCTCTTTCTTTATTATCACTGCTAATTCAGGCCCTCACATTTGTCATCTGAATTTTAATTTTGTGTTTGATAATTTTTATGTATAGGTATAAACTTTATCATTAAATATATCCCTCAATTTTTTAAATTTTTTAATTCTTTCCATTGCTTTAATCTTAGAGAATACTATGTACCATGGAATGTTAAATATTCATATAGGTTTCCTCTAGATTATTATGGTTTCTTCTTTCCTTAGTAATTAATTATTAACACCATTATAGTTTCCTTTTTTTAATGTTAAAATGTCTTTCCCATTATTATCATTACTTATTTAAGTTTTGGGTACATCTTCTTTCTTGATGGAATTGTTGACTGTTTAATAACGTTTACAAACATCGGTTCTTATAATTACTTATTAATTTTAGGTTATTTTTGGCTTTTTAAACAGTTTTACTCATTTGTTTTATCTTTAATATTTTCTTCTTTCTGATTTTCTTAGGGTTTTGTTGATGGTGGTGGTAGCTTTAGGATTATTAATTTGCTTCCAGTTTTCAGCTTTCTAAGCAATCCGTAAGTTATGATATGTAGTACTTTTAAGGATATTTATCTGATGTGGAATTTCACACATATACAACGTAAAGAGAATAGTTCCACCTACCTCTGTATACATATCGCCAAGCTTCAACAATTATCAGCATTTTGCCACACTTGTTTCACCTGTGTCCCCAACTTTTTTCTCTTCCAGTATTTTAAATCAAATCCTAGACATCATGAAATGTAGTAATAGTAACATTTTAGGATATATGTGTGTGTAGATATTTATGTGTATTTGTATGTATATGTGCGTGCAAACATGTATGTATATATACACACTCCCACACATTTTAAAGTAATTGGGGAATCTTTTGGGCTTGATTAAAATATTTGTAGCTGAAAGACATGTAGTCAGATTATTTGATCTCAATTATTTCTGCTTCTATTGATAATTTATTGAGCTGCCCCTTTCCTACAAGTTAGTATCATCAATTTTTAAATATATCCTACATGGATTCTTCAAAAGCAAATAAACTCTATTTTTTTTAGAGTGGGTGGCTCAATACATATCTTATTAGCTATACTAGTCCAATTCTTCATGTTTTACCTTTATTTTAATTATAATAGTCCAGTTCTCCATGATCTCAAATTCTTCATGATTTGTCCAAGATGTATTAAAGTCAATCACGACAACTTTGTTTCTACTTTTCATTTAATATTTGCCTGCCAGTTTTAGCTTAATATATTTGAATGTTATATTATTTGACACATGAAGATTTTTGGCTGCTATATTTTCATTATCATAACTTCTATCAATATAAAACATCTTTCTTTTATCTCATTTTATGCTTTCTGCCTTAAAATCTACATCATCCAAAGTTAACATTGCCACCTCTATGCCATTTAATTTATATTTGCTTGAGAAATCCCTACTCACTCTTATTTTTAACATTTATATGTACTTCCACATTAGAGATATCATAGTAATAGCACATAGAGTATATCTTTTGACTCAGTCTGTTAGTTTTCCAGCTACTTCCAATTTTTCCAAAACTGACAAATGGGGTCTTATTTTTCTTCTTATATTTTCTTTCATTTCCTTCAATTTTTGAGATTCTATAATTTTTTTTACTTTTTTTGTGTTTGTTATTGTTTTAATGGAGTATGCTTTCATCTTCTCTAGTGATTAGGAAGGTAGACAGACATCTTGATACTTATTCTACTCATTTTCCAAAATATCCAACTTCTGTTTTTCCGAATATTAAAGTCAAGAAAGAAGTAATATCTTTTGTTTATCCACAAGGAATCCTTTTATATTCCCTTCCCCATTCCGTTTCCCACTTGTTCATCTCAAAGGGGTACTGGACTTAGACTGATATTATTAAATTATTGTTACTTCAGATTTATTCTTTTATAAGAATTATTTTTGACATTTGCATTCAGATTTGAAAATATATTTGCAACAGCTATTTAGGGCTAACACTTCTGTTTAATTATTTCAGGGTTCATCACTAGGATTTATGTCCTAGCTTTCCTATTCATGAGATTTTTCATTTCAATTCAAGTCTTAGGAGTCTTTTCATCCCAATCTATTTTCTATTTAGCTCAGATTGTTTTTTTCTTATGGTATATTGAGGATGGCAAACAATTTTCTAATTTTTTTTCTGGTTTCTATAAGAGCAAGAAATATATAAAACTTCTGAATATATATGTTTTTTGCTTGATTTACCATATTTAACCACAGGTCCCTTGTGATTTTATTTCTCTTATATTCACTCAAGTGAGAACTTTTTTCCAGATGCATTGTTTTCCATCTTGCCCTCTTCCACCTTTCTACACATACGATAGCTGAATATGTTCAATTTCCATCTTGAATTTCCAGTGACCAGGGGCATTCAAGTAGTATGGGTCTTGGTCTAACTGGTTGGAATCCTCTCCTACCCGCCACCACCTACCCAAAATAATGGAATTACTTGAAACTATAACCTGCAGGATTCACTGAAGCAGGACTCTCCTAGTGCTTCCTTCTACACTTCATTTGTGGGTACGGTATCTCCCAGGATGCAGTGTGCTACAGCTACGCTCCTACCTTGCTTTGCCTCAGTCGTTACTTTTTGAGGGTTTTTCTATCTGAATAGTATAGAAATATACGAGAAGGGAGTATGATATTAGGTCTGCCCAAAAATCAGCACCTATTTTGAACAGAATGGCTGCTTGTTTTCCTGTTTATTAAAGGGCCCAAATCTCTGGGCTGAGCTGTGCGACAGACAATGGGAGCAGGAAGAAAAAAAAAAAAGCGAACCTACTGCTCTTTCAAGGAGGTAGATTATTCTGTTTTATGAGGTGATGCTTGGATAGGCTACTGACTGTTTTCTCACTTTTGATGCATCAGCCTTATAATCACTCTAAATTTTTCCCAGATTTCTGGCACTGAGTTTCCTGTCAGTCTTCGTTTTCTGTGTTAGAGTTTTCCATTTTCATATGTATGTTATTGACGATTGGGAGAGGCAGTGCCAGGGGATGGTGGCCAGATGCCATTTTACACCAGAAGTCTTCTATTATCTACATTTAATGGTTATAAATAATGAGTGCATTTGGGAGTACTTTCACTTGTTCATTCCAACAAATCCAAGGACCCATTTTCTTAGGAATTAATTAATTCAACACCTAGTATGTGCATTTTAAAAAATATATGCCATATTTAGTAGAATGAAAGAAGTGGCTTTTGCTTCAGAGTATTATGATTGGAACTACAGAGATAGGTTGAAAGATCAATGGTCCAACAGAGTCAAAACCACTTTTATCCTTGGGAAATAGGAAAGAGTATACGGAGAAAATAGATATAAAGAAGTGAATCTTGAGGTATAAATAGATATTCAGAGGCTAGGTAGAGAGGTCAGGGCAACCTAGGCAGAAGGAAAAGCTCAGTGACATAAGAGTAGCATGAGATCAGGAAATGGTGATGGGGTGCAGGTGAGTAAGCTAACGAGGTGTATGAGAACCCCATTTGTGTGGATGGTGGAATGGAATGAGGAAAAATGGATGGCAGAAAGATTGATATCAGAGCAATTAGAATCAGCTAGACAAGAAAAGATGGAAGAATAAAGTCAAACAGCAGCAGCAGGGATGGAGGGGAAATGGCAGGTTAAAAGTCTAAAATGCAAAGATGGAAGATGAGGAAGGAGGAGTGCATAATTGAAGACTGATTCTTCGGATCTGCCAATCATGTACAGGCTTATGTCTGCCACAACGGTCAGAGTTACTGATATGTAGAAATAAACCATTTCTGATTTCATCGTTTGCAGATCAGTCTTTTGCCTGCCTTAGGTTATCACTCATGTGTTTGGGCTGTGATCAAATATATCTACTTATTTTTTTTTAAGATTTTATTTATTCACTTGAGAGAGAGAGAGAGAGAGTTCAAGCAGAGGGAGAGGGAGAAGCAGGCTCCCCACTGAGCAGGGAGCCCGATGCAGGGCTCGATCCCAGGACCCCGGGATCATGACCTGAGCCGAAGGCAGATGCTTAACCATCTGAGCCACCAGGAGCCCCTATATCTACTTATTTTAACACACTCTTTTACAGTAGTACTAATATCTTTCTTATGGTACCAAATAATCACATTTCTATTGATGAAAAAACTAAAGCATAAATCAGATTTGGCATAAATCCAAATAGGAATACCTGATAGGTCTAGTTTGGTAACTAATCCTATTTTTGATTTCCAAACAAACATACTTTTCACTAGAATTATCTACTTTCATGCTCTAGACAGTCATGTAACTATCTGAAAATTCATGATAATTCACAAGTTAAAATGGAAGCCATTTTATACCTTTGTTATACTTGCAGCAAGTCCTAGTTCCAAGTAATATATTTCTCTTATCTATTTCATATAGGTGTGATTAAAATAAATCATAGGAGAGACAAAGTAGAATTATTTCCCCAAAGTTTTGGGAAAACTAATATTCTATTCAGAAAACCAAATGCTGTTATCCAAGTGAAAATATTATTTATCCCCCAAAGGAATTTCTACCTATTACCCACAATTCAGTTAGATACGCTTCTCATGTTTGAGTTTCTTTCCCAATATCATTTATCTTTGATTTAAATGAAAAAAAATTCTTAAGCTCTATTACTGATAAGTTTTCTGCTAATGGGAAAGTAAACGGTAAAATAATAAAATCTTTTTTTAAAGATTTTATTTTTATTTATTTATTTGAGAGAGAGAGAGAGGGAGAAAGAGCGGGGGGGAGGAGCAGAGGGAGAGGGACAAGCACCCTTCACAGGAAGCAGAGCCGGAGGCAGGCCAGGGACCCTGGGGTCCTGCGTTGAGCCTCCGAGCCGAACTCAACTGACTGAGCCACCCAGGTGCCCCAAAACAGAAATTCTTACTGTACACAAGAATTGTTTGAATGGCTTCAAGTACTCATTTTGTAAACTCATGATACATTTATAGGTTTCTGAAATTGAGAAAGAAATCTTCATTTGCTCTAGTCAATAATTTTTAGGGAGACACTAGAATTGAAAAGTAGAAATATAATACATGTCATATACATAAATACAAACATAATAAATATACAAGTATATATGTTACCAGGTTTAATAATGTGGTGATATGACATTCTTCTCATGTTCTGACTACAGGGGTAAAGAGTTTTAGAAAATACTTAAGCCTGAACCTTGATACTCATTCCAGAAAATGAATGCTAACATGTTTAGTGATGCACTTGTATTAATTTAAAAACATAACTTGTTACCCATTATATAGTATTTGTTTTTAAATATTTAAAAACTCTAATAAAGATTCTGACACAATGTAATCAGCTACCATCGATATGCAGAGGCTGGTTTTCATTTTCCACTTTGCATTGAGAGGCAGTCCTTAAAGTACTGAGGACCAAGCTGTACTTGAAAATGGCTGAGATTTACTTGTGCTTACATCTTTTCTATTCCTCCTCAACTTTCAAGACATGCTTTCATTTGATAAGGATGCTTTGGAATCTGAATTTTAACATGTAGCTGTGTGCATTTAGGCATGCAAATATACACACTGTATATTATTTTGCTTTTGCAGTAATTATTTTCATTTATGAAATTCTAAATTTGATGTTAAATATTGAATATTTTGGTTAAGTGACAGCTTGTGCTAGCTTTAGGATATTCCTGCTTGATAATTATTCATGAGAAGAACAGCTGAAAACAAACTAGTTATACACCTTGGCAAATTACTGTGATTGTAATTCTGTGAAATTTCCCCATGGCCATGTGACTTTATTATAAGTACTCTAACAGTGCAGATGTCCAGAGTGTTGTCATTGTCACAAATGTTATTCCTATATTCAAAGTTTTTGAATTACTCTTTTCTGCTTCACAGAAAACGTGAGGAAGGAGATGAGACATGCAGTATGGATGACAGAGCATATGCAACTCTTTTCGGTGCCTGCCCTCCCTTGGTTAGAAGTGGGCATGGTGCTTACATACATCATTCCTGTAAGATACAGAAGCAATGGCATTTTTGTGAAATCTAGATATGAGGAAAACATTTCCTATTAAATGTTAAGAAAAAGGAAAAATAGCCCCAATTTATCATCCTTCAAAAAAATTCAGCTGAAATCAAATGTTATTTCCCTACTCTCCTTCTCCCTTTCAGTTTCTTCCCCATATGGTTCCTGAAATGTTCCTCCATTTAAATGGATTTTAAAGCTCATTCCTTATAGTTCCTAGAGCATTCATTGCTTTTGAGAAAAAAAAGAAAAACATTTTAGCATGTGCTATTTTTGTTATTCTAATTAGCAAAAACAGCTGGTCCTGTGCAGCTCAGACTGTAGTCTTTTTCAACACATTGTTCAGATTTTTTTCCTCCTCTTCTGTCAAGCTACAGGCTACCACCTCTCCTCTTCCCACACAAATCAACCCCCAAAACACCTGCACACACAACCTTAAATATCACCTACATCTGCCATGAAAGGAAAAGGGAAACAGCCTTTCCTTCCTGGTTGCTGGGCAGGGCACATGCACCAAATTATGTAGAAGGTGAACAAAAGTCATTCTCAAGGTGCTCACTACCTCACTGATTTTACATTCACCAAGCACTTTACTCTGTTGTCTCAAAAGTACAACTATCTCATAGTTTTTTGTTTCTTTTTTTTTCTCAACTCCTTCTGGCAAATGGGAGTAGCCTCTTGTAGAATCAGAGATTGAAAAATTGGATAATCAAACCTAACTCACAATTTGGTATCTATCAAAGGCATGTGACTGCCAATGATCATTGAAGCTGATCAAAGTCACACTCTGTTGCCATGGCAACGAATCCCCATTTTGTTTATATGGAGGGGTACGCACCACAGGAGAATGATGCTGAGACGAATTAAATTTGTGTTGTTGAGAAATTAACATGCGGGATGCTTAGGAGTGAATTGAATGGGTGCTTATCAGTGTTATTATTTTTTTTTTTTTTAAACAAGGAAAGTGGTGGGGACAAAACGTAATCTATGGAGGGTGTCATTATGGGAGAGTCCAGTAAAACACTGAAATGTTTCAATAGTGCATTTCTAAGGTGGAGTCCAGATATGAGGTAATAGTTTTTATTGGGTTTTGTCACTTACATATTTCGTGAGCTTAAGTATCTCCAAGCTCTTTGGCTCTTCTTCCCTTTTACAAATTTAAAAAGGATTACAAGAGGATGCATCTTTTAAGTTGTATATTTGTTTTTCCTTGGAGCTGGAAACAATTCTTAATCCAACACCACTAATTGGCTAGGTGAGATATAGTATGATTAGTGTATTTTAATTTTCAGTTTTTCAGGATCTCCCCTAGCCAAATTTTGGGGTTGAATGAAGTTCTTTGTATTTTCGGTTTGGAAGATATCATCTGGTCAGGAAGGTGGTAAGTCGTTAAAAAATTTCTTCCATGATTTATTGGCACCACATGCTGTTTAAAATTTTTTATAACAAATTACAGTCTCTCTTTCAAAGAAACACAGTAGAGATGGGATTTTTAACTTTTTATCACCTTCAAACACTAGCATTTATTGACACCTCACCCATTCTTTCCCCATGCATATTCTCTTGCCATTTTCTCTCTTGTCCTTAGACTTCATCCAGCCTCCATGTCAAATGCTTGCGCTATAATCCCTATTCACATAGAACTATCATTTCCCTCTTCTCCTCTAGCAGCTGCCAGGGATCATTTACTCACATTTTCTGAAGTAAATAAGACTATCATATGTCCAAATATCAGTTTCTTTCAGTTGCACTTGTTATTTTGGCCTTCTACCTCTTCATACTTCTCTCATTATTATTCAAAATATGAATTCCACAAATATTTGAAGTGACTGCCTCTTTCAAGGCTGTGCTGACATGTAAGATGTGATCCCAGTCTGGGAGTTGATAATCTTGTTATGAGAAAGGGAGAGAAACCAATACTCACTGACAGTCTCCTCGGTGTCAGTGCCCCTGCTCAGCACTTGATGCATTTATATTTGTCGATTCTCTATACACACCGGAGATGAATGATACCCCTGTTATTCAAGTGAGGAAACTGAGGCATGGAGAGGTTAGGCAGCTTGCTTAAGAACATGGCAGACCACCCCTAAGGTCTGGAATGTCTTACTCCAAGATCCATGGGGTTTTGTTGTTGTTGTTGTTTTCCTTTTTTTTTCTCCATTTGGGGTGATAAGACAGATAAACATACACACATAAATACCACACAAGATGCAGTGGAATGAATGTTACATGAGTGTTAATGACAATTCCTGCTTCAGAAGGGGAGGAGAAGGAATAGGCTTCTTTAACCAGGGTGGTTCGAGCTAATTCTGAGAAGGAGGTAGCGTTAGGGCCCTGAAAAGTACAGCAATTTTTAGGTGAAAATGGGGCATAGAAGAGGGGTGACTTGCTATCTGTCACCTAGGTGCACCACAAATGTTCGTTGGTGCTTAGTAAGGTATTCAGGATGCATACGCAGAACAACAGTGATGAAATCTTCTTGTTTTTTGTTTTTGTGTTTCTCTTGGCTTCCACATGAATAATGTTCAGTCATAATTTCCAGCTGAGGGCTTGCTGCTTTTAAAAAATTTTTAATATCTGAATTGCTTATCAAAAATAGCTATTCTAGAACAGGATATGGTGGATGATATGTTCCTATTTTATTGAGCTACACAACCTTTGTTAGTCAAATTAAATTCAATCAAGGAAGAACTCCTTCAACAATTCTCTACTGTCTATGCTAATCAAGGATACTGATAAATGAAATTCAGACAGAATCCACTTAACCATCATGTTACTGTTTACTTCAACCCGTTCTCTTACCAAGATTTGTTGACATACTAAGATTACAACGAGTCTCTTTTCAGATTGCTGGAGGTGTTATTAAAAATAAAAAAATTAAAGAGTCCAGAAAGGAAAATACGCCAAATTATCTAGCAGAGAGGACTGAGTCAGGAACCCAGGGATAGTAGGTTTGTATACTAGCCACTTAGTCATGTAACTCTTATAAGGTAATGATCTTTTACTTCCTCATTTCCTCATCTAGACACTGAGAATGAGACTGCTGTTATCACTAGCCTTGTTAGCAAAGAAGTATTGAGTAGTTCCCATGTCACTTTTAAGTGAGTTACTATTAATTCACTACAATAGCATTATGGAGGTCATTTTCATAAGAAAACTATCTTGCCACCCAAAGAGGTCGGATTAGCGTTCCTCTCCTTAGAGAAGCAAATGGCTGTACACTTCCTGTGCCTGTCTCCACTCAGCAGTGAATCCAGGCCTCCCTGGGAGAGCTTTGTGCCTATTGAGTCCCTGTCATCATGGTGGGAACTTGTGAGCAGGAGAGTGCCTCCACACTGACCCTTTCTCCCACAGGATGATTCTTTTAGCCCAAGACTTAAGGGAAATGCAACAGAATTTTTTTTTTCTTGAAGTATTCCCTTGGAGGCTTCTTCCCTCCCTGCTGCCCCAACACCCCCCCTCCCCCCAGATGTCTCCTTGCTCTGATAATAAAAGCAAAACTGCTAAATTTAGGAAATGGAACTTTTTTTAACCAGAAGTATTATATAATCTCATTATTTGTTGGTCAAATGTGTTTGAACCACTTAAATCATTTATTTGGTTAAGAGGAAAAGAAAATCTGGTCAGTGCCTTCCTGAAAATGAGTTAATCAGTTGGCAAACAATACCTGTGTTGTTACTATGGCTGACAGGTTATCCGACTAGTAAGAAAAGGTTTTCACGGTAAATTCCAAACCATCACCTGAGCATTTCTAGGCTGTTTCGACCTTGTCTGAAGAAGCAGGAAGAATGTCTCCTACTGCTTCAGTGTGCTTTTTGTACACATTAGGGAATTTTGAGAATGTTCCTCTCAGAATCTACAAGAGGCTATTGCAGAGTGAGCCATTTAGAGACCACAGCTCTGTGGTTTTTGGTTAGCTCCATCCTCATCCAGTATCCCCGCCGTGGCCCCCAAAGAGGTTTGGGGGCTTTTGAGGTTTTAAAATGGACTGAAGGTCCATTCTATGGCAAGGTGAGGAGTAAAGAAGAGGGCACTCTAGCTTGTCCTCCCTGTGTGTTATTTGGGCCTGAGGAACATGCAGTAGGTTCATAAAGCTGTAAACTTAAGCACATTGCTTTGGGACCATATTGTTCTTTCCACAGTGGGTCTAATTAACAAGGGCATCAGTCCCTCCTCGCTTCATACAAGGAGACCTGCCACAAACTTCAAATTAATCAACTTTTACTCACTTGGTACACATCCAGAGTATCAGGATTTCAGTAATTGCTCAGTTGTTAAGAAATTGTTAAATAGATTTTGTGTGGAAATGAAGTTTCTTGAAATACATTTGCATCATCAGAATCTAAGCTTATGTTTCTTGGCAATTCTGTCTACCCCTAAATTTCTGAGTGGCTTTTTCACTCAATGCTATTTTTATCCAGCACAGAGGAACAAATACATAAAAGAAATCTCAATTTGTTAAAGCCCAATATTATGGCATAATGACTGGATTCGACAATGAACTGACTTTTGAATTTTAGTGAGTGAACTAAATGAACGGATTGGAAGCTGCTGCTTTTGGAAAATGGGCTCCTTCTGTTCCTCTATTCTAAATTTCATACTAGAAGGGACGTTATTTTGCAGGTATAGTCCTTTGCCTGGAGGTTGCTTTTAATTTATTTGAAATGGTAGTTTCTTTTCCCTCTTTCCATTAAAGCTTTCTTTCTATTCAAGGCTAGAGCATTGAGAAACTGTAGCAAGTATTTAGATCCTTTGTGATTTACAGATTTTATGTATACGTCCAACCTGCAGTAAGCCAGAAAGTATTCCCCTTTCCAGGCAAGGAGCAATATGGTCTAAAAGTAAATGAGAATGTCAGGGGTGCTTAATGAATTTCATGAATCCTTGGGAAAACAAGAGACCACAGATAACTTTCTCTTCTCTTCTTTCTTTTTTGAATGCAAGAAACCAGATAAAATATTGGATATATCAGAGGCTAAATAGAAGATTCTGGTTTAACTAGTCAAGGCAACAAGGTGGACAGACACAACTGACATAGGTAGACAGATGACAAAAAACAAAAACAAAAACTGAAGGAAAAAAAAAACCCACTAATTATAATCCTATTCTACAAACTGTATAGAGATGGCTCCTTTTCCATTGGTTTTCCTGTGGGAATGGGAACCTGAGAGGGTTAATTTCTTTCAGCCTTTTGTAAAGTAATAGCCTCCCTTTGCCTTTGTGGCTGGAATTGGTAGGATGGAAGTAACAGCCCAGATACCTTGGGAAGAGGAAAGGGTTCATATTGACCAATTTTATCTGACTTCTTATTAGAAAAATGAGGACGTTCACATTCTTGTTTATATAGTATAACTATCATTCATCCTTCTATTGAGAGATAGTGTCATTAGAGAAAGATACTGCAATAAATAAAAGAAAGGGGCCTTCATTTGCAACGACGTGGATGGAACTGGAGGGTGTTATGCTGAGTGAAATAAGTCAATCAGAGAAAGACATGTATCATATGACCTCACTGATATGAGGAATTCTTAATCTCAGGAAACAAACTGAGGGTTGCTGGAGTGGTGGGGGGTGGGAGGGAGGGGGTGGCTGGGTGATAGACATTGGGGAGGGTATGTGCTATGGTGAGCGCTGTGAATTGTGCAAGACTGTTGAGTCGCAGATGTGTACCTCTGAAACAAATAATGCAACATATGTTAAGAAAAAAAAAAAGAAGATAGCAGGAGGGGAAGAATGAAGGGGGGGAAATCAGAGGGGAAGACCAACCATGAGAGACGATGGACTCTGAAAAACAAACTGAGGGTTCTAGAGGGGAGGGGGTGGGGGGATGGGTTAGCCTGGTGATGGGTATTAAAGAGGGCACGTTCTGCGTGGAGCACTGGGTGTTATGCACAAACAATGAATCATGGAACACTACATCGAAAACTAATGATGTAATGTATGGTGATTAACATAACAATAAAAAAAAAGAAAGGGACCTTGAATTTTAGTCCTCTTCTCCTAGGAGCTTAAATAAGCTGATAAGATACGGAATTCCTCTGGCCTTCACTTGTCTGATCTATGTAATGGGAATAATATTTTATCAACCAGAAAATAGAAACTGTGAAAAGACAGAAGGCTTTATTGTTCCTTCCAGATGCATGTACAGTTTTTGTGATAGGCATGTACCACTAATATTCTCAGATTTTAACTAAGAATCAAGATTTCTCATGTGCTGTAATAAAGTGAGGCTTCATGCTAGACAATAAAACAAGAGAAAAGTGGGGGAAAGCCCTAATGGTTTTCCAGCTTTGTTTCACAAAGCATTTGAAAACTCCCAGAAAGACAAAATGGACTTTTTCAGACAGTTGCTCAATAATTGTGGGTACTGGATTAACTCTGCGTGTTGCTAGTTTATTGGGTTGGTTATTGTCCATTTGTCTATTCTGGCTTCCTGGTAAATAGTATGAAGAGCAAAACCTTATTTATTTTTTCAGTTATTATACAGCTAACTTTTAACTGTTTGAGGATGGACTTGCCACATTTTTGACATGCTAATCAATTGTACTAAGGGTTTAAAATAACTTATTCAACTCATCTGTTGTTTCCTTTCATTTTTCCCCTACTCATGAAACCTACAGTCCAGCTGGACACTTAAAAAACAACAAGATACCTAATTGCTGTTCTAGTTACTATGGCTGCATAACAAATTATCCCCAAATTTGCCAGCATAAAAATAATTATTTATTAGGCTTATTGATTCTGTGGGTCAGAAATTCCAGTCAGGGCATGGTGGGGACAACTTGTCTCTACTCCAAAATGGGTGGGGCCGCAGCTGGAAGACTAGAAAGCTGGGAATCATTTGAAGTTTGCTCACTCACATTTCTGGCAGTTGATGCCAACTTTAGACTATAGGTTAGCTGGGGTTATTGACCAGAACACCTTCCTGTGACCTCTCCATGTGATCTCAGCTTCTTCCTAACATGCTGAGAGAGACCTGGGCAGAAACTGTAGCCTTCTGAGTTGGGCAGTCATTTATATCACGTCTGTGCACTCTCTTGGTCTATAAGCCTGACATGTTTAAGGGAAAGGGGAAATAGACTCCAGTTTTTCATGGGGAGTAAAAAGATTCTGGAAGAGGGTGTAGGACTTTGAATATTGCTATGGTCATTTCTGGTAAATGCAGTCTGCCACAATTACCTCCCCCTCGATATTGAGAAGTTGTAAAATATATACAGCCAAGAAAACATCCAAACCAAAAGAAACTCCTATTAAGCAGGTGCCTTGCTTCTACTTATGGGGGTGAGAGGTATTTCTCTTGGGGAAAAATGGAAGAGGAAATTAGTTACAAGCAGAGAGCCATCTGTAACAATTTAATTTGGTGGCTTATAAATTCTGAAATAATAAATATTCCTAAATTAAATACAAATATCAAAACCACATTGGAACATCAAATTTAAATGTTTTTTGGATTGTTCTTCTGGATCTCAACTTTACTACATTGGACTGGATATTCTAGTTGCTGAATAAGGTTAAAGATGGTAATAGTAGTGGTATTTTGAAAGGAAAGGAATGTGGTGGCCACATTCCTCCTCTGGTCAGGCTTTAACCATTTGCTAACTTTTGAGAGCATTCAGTGGGATCAGAAACAATCTTTGAGACATTCACTCATTCATTAATTCTTTCATTCAAACCACATTTGTTGAATACCCAGTGTATGCAATGCATGCTAATTATTATTTGCACTGTCAAGCACATAGATTGATAATAAACTGTGTCCATTTCCAGTAGTAATAATAGCTATCATTTAATGAGCACTTAGTATATGCCTGGCATTGTGCTAGAACTACATACAATGTTATTCATCCTTATAGCATGAATTAAGACTTGTATAATTATCATCCATTTTACAATTGAGCAAACAATTTAGGAAAGCTGGTTCCTTGCTTAAGTTTGTATAGCTAATTGGTTAAAGATTTTAGTATCAAACTTTGCTTTGTTGGGCTAAAAAGCTGTTTTGTTTTGGTTTGGTTTTTTTCCCAACTAGGCTAAACTGCTTCTTCTAAGAACTTGTCTTATTGGAAAGAGGGGAATGAAATAAGAGATATTTATTAATAATTATAATGTAAGGTAAAATTTATTCAGTATTCAAAAGGCTGGGAGTTAGGAGAGCCTACTTTTTTTTAAATTCAAGTTACTGTACTGTACTGTTGGTTTCAGGAGTAGAAGCTCCCTTCTTTGTGGAATAATTAGGGGGAAGCTTCATGGAAGTACTGACATTTGAATTAGGACTTGAAGAACTGGTAAGATTTTAATATATGGAGATGGGGATAAAGAAGGAAATCTAGATGTTGGAAAACTATAACTGGAGTATGAAAAGCATGGAGATATTTGGGTAATAGCAAACCATACCAGTGAGAGGAATCCAAGTTTGAGGATTAATGAGTTAGAAAGCTGGAAGTGTAAATTGAGCCCTTTTGGTAAAAGGTCATATGTGGCAGCTAAAGGAAGTTCATCTAGGAGTTCTGTAAGTCATGGTGAGCAGTTGAAGGTGTCTTCTGATGTGGACAGGATAGAGCATCAGGAAGAGGAATCCGACTGCTACCTAGGATGGGTCGATAGTGTTTGAAGACAGTGATGCTAGGAGGTTTGCAGTAATCTGGAAGATGGTGATGAGGACAGAGATGGGATTGGTGATGGGAAGTATGAAGGGAAAGAGAGAAATGTGTTGGCATTTCCATAAAAAACTAATAGCAAAGAGAAAAGTCATTTGTTATTATATCTATATTTCTTACCAACTGACTAGTTGCTCAAGTAAAATAATTTGCCTCTTCTCTCAAATTATCTGTTTTTATTTTATTAAGTCATAGTCTCCAGGGACCCTACTGAGCACCTACCTCTAATTTGGAAATGTGTTGTCATGGCTCCTGTAGAAGCTGTTCTGCATTTGGAAATTCATTTTCTATTCCATTTATTTCGTTTAAATGCTTTGCTATTAGACTTCTTACAAGTCATATGCCCTGAATACATAGTCAGAAAATAGTATGAGCCACAGTGGAGGTGCTGAATTGCTGGTCAGTGTTGTTAGGAGCAAGAGGCACAAAGGGGTAACCGTGCACATTGCAAGCAATTTTGTAGAAGAGGTTTATCCAATTTTTGCCCCTGAAATAGTTCAGATTTTTTTTTTTTTTTTAAGAAGTGATGTGCCTGGTTCATTCTGTTAACATTTCCCTGTCCCTGTGCCCCTCAAGGTGGGTCTGTGCACATGGAGAGGTTAATATTAATATTGCCTTTTTACAGCTAAATTATCTGGCTCCAGAACCATTCACAGATTCTATTAAAGACCCCTATGGAGGATTGCTTCTTCAAATAGGCATTTTAATTCACCCGGGTACAATAAGGTGTTACCTTCCTTTCATTAATAAAATGGGAACTCATAAAGAAAACCAGATTATCTTGAATTTATGATCAAGTAATTTTGTTTCTCTTAGCCTGGATAATAATTGTGAAACATTATTTTCCCCCTTCTTTCCTTTTCCCTTCATACACTTTGACATTCTTAATTTCTCATGTTTATTTATCTTTTTTATTTTAATTTGACAGGGAAAGCTATCTAGGACCCCAGGAGGCAAATGCTGTGACTCAAGAATTGGTCCTTTCCATCTTCAATTTAATGAAATAATAAGCCAGTAATTGATTTATATTTATATTTACATTTGCCTTACAAATTCTGGGATTTTTGTCACCTTTATTGTAATTCCATAAGTAGTCACTAAATTACTTCCAATAAACTCTATTTTTCCTTTACCTACCCAGTAACTGAAGTCTTTTATCATAGTTTAGAGGCTTTGTTCTTCCCTCTAGTTTCTCATGTCATTTTTCCTCACCATAGGTTTTATATTTAATTTTAAATTGTTAATGAATTATTATTATTATTTTTGCCTCAAAATCTTTGTACCTTTCTCAACAGATAATTTGTTCCAAACAATCTAGCTTTGTGCCTTTCTACTTTCCATGTGACCGCATCACTGGTAGTCTGAAGAAGATAGTCTTCTGGTGTTATTAACAATTTAGGATACAATTTGGAATTGGAACATAAGCAAGGTAGATTTCTGAGCATTCCAGTTGGCTTTCACAAAACCTTTATCCCCAAACTGTCATCTTCCTGGGCTTTCCTTCATTCAGACACTTGTTGCTTTATCCATGTTTACTAAGGAGGATATATTATCTGGTAATAACTGAAGATTAGAAATAGCTATTAGAAGGAAGTTTGAGGAAAGAAGGGCCTGTGAGGTGTAGACAAATGATATCTGAAATGACAGCTGGTAGCCTGATATTTTTAGAAAATATAAACCTTTTGAAAAATTAATAATTGCATTAATACCAATAAATGTAGTCTCCAGAGCTTCTCCTATGTGTCGGGTGCTTTTCCATATATCATTTAACTTTATTCCACAAATTAGGTTATCTATGTTCCCATTTTATAGATGAGCAAATTCAAGCTGAGATTCTGAATGATCAAAACCACCACAGCTAGTAAGTGGCAATACCAGAGTTTTCTCCAGGTCTGCATGACTCCCAAAGCTGTGATGTCATTCTGTTGTAGCATGCTGCCTCAGGGTGCTGTAGTAGATGTCTGTCAACTTTAGTTTTCCAAGAAAACATAACCTTCCATGGTTCTACTTAAGGAAGCAAAACAGCAATTTGTCTTAAAAGAATTTCATTGAAATTTAAAAAAAAACTTTTTGGTGTTAGAAAGTGAACATTTGAATTATTTGAAAAACTAGTTATGTGGAAGACCTGATACCACAATGAGGTAAGATTAAGTATTTCAACATAATCCTGACATCACAGTTTCAGGAAACTTGACTCCAGATTAGATTTTTCTCAAATTAAAGAAAAATTTCCCTGTGTTATATATGTATTCATTCATTCATTCCCTCACTCACTCACTCACTCACTCACTCACTTGCTCACTTCATTTGACAGACATTGAGTGACTGTTGTGTACGCAGAAACACTATCATGGCTCTTGAGAATTCCACCAGATTAAGCAAATGAAACACAATGAAATACAAAAGCATCAAAAGCTCAGTTTCAGTATAGTTTGGGTAAGTAAGTGCTGCAGTAGCCTTCCTTTCCCTTGACCACATTGCCACCAGAGGTATTTTTTTCCTAAAACCCTCATCCGATGGTGTCACTTCCTGGTTTGAAACCTCTGACAACTGTCATGCACTATCAAGTAACTTCTGGCCCTTCAGAATCTGTTGCCACCTGCCTTTTCTGGCTCCTCTGGAGCTGCGCCCACCAGCTCCGTCACCCTGTACTGCTCACTTTTCCTTCAAGATGCTGGGCACTCTCACATCTCCAGTTTGTGCTCTTACTGCTTCCTCCTGGGGTGTGGTCTCCCCTTTCTCCTTCAAGTGGTAAGTTTCTATTCATCCTTCAGGATCTAACTCAAATTGTGCCCCTTCTCTGCTACTTTTCCTGACAACCTGTTCCTCCTTAGCAGGAAAGAAAAAGAAAGTTCATCTTCCCGGAGCACTTCATGTCACAGTATTTTTTATAATAATAATGTAATATAAAAATATTTTGATTCTTCTCTTTTGAGAGCACAAATCCTTCCAGAACATGACTCTGTTTTATTCGTCTTCGTATCTTCATCCCAGGACTCTGACACATACTTGGTCATCTACAAAGGTTAGAGGAGGAGAATAGAATAGAAGTGGGTGAGTAGGTAAGTGCTATGGCAAGAGGGACTAATTTTTCAGAAGTGGTTGATGGCGGCTTCCCAGAGGAGTGGTGTGTAAGTGGGACTTGAAGAATGAGTAGGAATTCAGCAGACAGCTATGAGCAGGGTTCAGGGTCAGTGGAGAGAGGGTATCACAGCACAGGGGACTGTGTATCTGAAAGCTTAAGAGAGTCTAGCCTGGTTGGAAATTGCAAATAAACTAGTGTCTTTAGAGGTTAGCGTACATAAGAATGGAGTAGAGTGGGCTCAGAGCATGGGGTAGCTTCATACAGTGATGAGCCTGTAGGTGTGGGGATTTCGTTCTCCCAGACAGGTCTCTGGGGAGCCACTGAAGCTGTGGCAGTCACCCAGGTGGATGTGGTTGTATGGGCGATGAAGACACTGAGAAGGGCTCATTGGGAGACTCTGGCATAGTTGGGAGGAGAGACGAAGGCCCGTCTAAGTCAGGGTGCAGGGATGCTCTCACATTTTGCTAGGACTTCTGTCCAGAAGTGTCTGGCTTAGCTTGCTCTTTGGGCCTTATTACAACCTTTTCTGACTCTGCCTGCCTGCTTGGATCTCCTATATTCTGAATATATAGGAGAATATATAATTCTAAAATATACTCCTATATTTTATCCTCTACACATTCTCCCTTATTCTCTCCACTCCAGCTACCCTGGATTCTTTGCCATTCTTTGAACCACCAAGAAAACCATCCCCTCAGGGACTATGCTACTACTGCCTGAACACACTCCCTGCCAGGCTCCCTTAGGGAGTCTTTCCTCATCGACCTACCTCAAATAGCACCACGGTGGTCACTCTCACTTTTGAGAAATTACTGCTGTAGTTTCATTCTTGGCCCTTATCACTACCCTGCATTTCTTGTGTATGTTTTCACTGCCCTATTTCCCTTACTCAGAAGGTAAACTCCATGAGATTACACATTTTGTTTTTATTCTTTGCTGCATCTCGGCACCTGGGATTATGCCTGACACATAGTAGGTGTTCCATAAAGGTGTATAAATATGCCAATGTTTTCCAAACTTTCATTTGACCTTAGGATGTAGAAAATATAATAATATTTGCATGGTATCAGGGTATATTGGAAGGGACTTGGAGGTGTCTATATGCTACTTGGTTAAAAAAGAAAGTAATTACATTTTTTTGATGTTTAATTCTAGTAAGAAAAAGAAGATTGAGTGTCAGGGAAAATATGAAACTTGGATTTTCATAAAAGTTCCAAATATAAATTTTGTATTTTTACAAAATGCTATTGCCATTGTTAGCTCATGGCACAGCTGTAACCTATTTGCCGCATACCAATGGATGTTGGCCCCCCCATTGCTTTTTTTCCATTCTGTTTAGATTTGGGATTTTGCCTCTGGGGCAAAACTTGCTGGCAACACTGTGTCCCTAGCTGCATCCCACACCTTCCTCTTCCACATGTGAGCTGGTCCGATGTAGCAGGGCAGTCGACAGGACTGTGGCCCATGCTATTGTAACAAGGACGCTAAATGTGAATTGCCTGCTTTCACCAGCATGATAAAATAGTAAGTAAGTAAGTAATGTTTGTGAAAGTTTGGCGTGTTGGAGGGCTCCTTGCTTAACCGCAGCTGAGCAGCACCATCTGCTTGGGAACAGCCAATTTGTTGTTTGTTTTACACTGAGTTTATTAAAGTTACCCAAGGGAGAGTAGGAGGGACCTTATTTGGAAACTTGTTTCCTTGAAAACCCACATGATTTAGTGGAAAGAATACTAGAAAAGCCTTCCCAAGACCCAGGTTCTAGTCCCACCTACAGTTTGAACTGTATGATCTTGTAAACTGTCCATTCCTCTGAGCTCTGGTGACTTCACATGCAAAGTAGGAATAATGCCTTTCCTGCTTATGTCTCAGAACTGCGGTGACAATCATAGCAAATCCAGTAATGGCAAACTATAAGTGTACAATATAACTTAAGATGTTATTTTTTAAAGTATTGTTGTTAATACTGGCTTTGAGTTATTTAAGGTTTTCCACATCTTCAGAACTCTGCTGAGTGAAAATTAGATTTCCCATCGTAGACTGTCCCACTGGGGTGGTTCGCAGGGTAATTCTGTGCATGTGAGTGCATACCCAGTCAGTCCCTAAAAGCTTCAGTTGGTCCAGCCTTCCTTATCCGGAAGCCTCAAAAGCCACTACATCTCTTATCCATTAAAAATGAAAAGACTCATGAGTAAGATTCATGTTCCTATTTTAAACCTGACAACTTGTTAAGTTATATATTCCTAAAATGAACTCATCAGCATCAAGACTTATCTACAAGTGTTGAAATAAGGATATGGTTATACATAGATGAACAAAGTTTCATTAAAAGGTTACCAATCCTTTATTGGGACTATTTTCACATGTTTCTCATTTCTCCTAACGATTTAGAATATGTAATCCAAATTAATTTATTATCTTGCTAAAAACTCCGGAAACAAGTGGATAGTTACTGTTAGTTACTCTCCCCAAACACTGATATTTTCCAAAGGTGATTCAATGTAATTGGTGAAATGATCTTTAAGTTCACTTCTCAATGGCAAGGTATGATGTTCCAGATAATAAACACCTATAAGGAGCCTTTACTGTAATTCTTGGATATCTTTGTGTTTTGTTTTGTTTTTGTTTTTGTTTTCTATGAAGAGGCGTCAAAGGCATTAAAAAATATCTTTCCAAGCATTGTATGTATTGCTAATTCGTGTTTTCATCATTTTGCTAATCCTGCCGTTGAGAAGTTTGTTTTGATTACTATTTATTTATTTATTATTATTATTATTTTTAAAGATTTTATTTATTTATTTGACAGAGAGAGACAGCTAGAGAGGGAACACAAGCAGGGGGAGTGGGAGAAGGAGAAGCCGGCTCCCCGCCGAGCAGGGAGCCCGATGTGGGACTTGATCCCAGGACTCTGGGATCACGACCCGAGCTGAAGGCAGACGCTTAATGACTGAGCCACCCAGGTGCCCCGATTACTATTTTTTTAATGTTCCTTAATGTCTCTGTGTGCTTCATGGATATTTCCCCCTCCTTTTTGTCTCAATGAAACCTTTCTTTCTTATATTTACTGTACAAGCATTGAGAGAAAAAAGGGTGTTTTAAAAAATTATCTTCAATTGCTCTCATTTTTTTAAACAGATATTTTCATTTTGGTGTTTTGAGTCTCAGGTGAAGAGTGTAAGAGAGACTGTAGAAAACATTACTTGGGAGGAGAGTTCCTATTTTGGTTCCACAGATTGAAAATCAGATTTTTCCAGGATTTTTACAGCATATGGAAATTGACATCCCTTGAAATTTGGAGACACCAAAATAGAAAGTAAGGCCAGATTTATTTTCACTTTTAGTAATCTGGCTCTATTACCTTGAATAAACTAGTCTTTAGAGAATCATTTTTTCTCATTCTAAGAGTTTAGTAAACTCAGTATAGAAAATATGGAAAATTTAAAAATATGTAAATAAGAAAATAAAATATAACGAGTAATTCCACAACCCAGATATAATTACTGTTGATGTTTTAATATATCTCTTCCCCGTTTTTTTTTTTTCTGGTGCTTCTCAAATCAGTATATTTTTTTTAAAAAATCAGGCCATGATTTGTTTATATACTTGCATTTTGGTTTTTCTTTACCATTACATTATGAGCATTTGTAGAAAGAATAAACTGAATAAAACTCATTAAATATTCAATAATACATTAAAAGGCTATGTGTTATTCTTTTTTTTTTTTTAAGATTTATTTATTTATTTATTTGAGAGAGAGAGAATGAGAGAGAGCATGAGAGGGAAGAGGGTCAGAGGGAGAAGCAGACTCCCCGCTGAGCAGGGAGCCCGATGTGGGACTCGATCCCGGGACTCCAGGATCATGACCTGAGCCGAAGGCAGTCGCTTAACCGACTGAGCCACCCAGGCGCCCTGTGTTATTCTTTATATGGACATTATATGATTAATTTTGCTGTTCTATTACCATTAGGTAATAGAAGGTTACCTAATAACCATTAGGTAAAATTTGTATTATTATTATTAATAATTCTTGAATGAATATTCCCATAAACAAATTATTTTCATTTCTAATTGTTTCCTTGGAATCGTCAAATACTTTTTACATTCCTCCTATCAATTTGGATTTTTTTTTTTATATCCAAGGTATTAACCTTTACTGAGGCAAGTTTTTAGTTAGAATGTTAGAAACATTTGTTTCATTTAGTTAGAAACATTAATTAGAATATTTTTCAAAATTTTCTTAGCTATTTTTCATTCAATAAATATTTTTGGAGTTCCTCCTCTGGGCTAGGGATGCTAGGCAAGATGGATATATTCTCTGTTCTCACCAGACACACAGCATAAGTCTAGAGAAGGTCTTATACTTCTTTTTAAACTGAACTCTAAAATCACTTAGGCAAGTTAAAAAAAAAAAAGCAGAGATTTTAATTGTAACAACACTAAGCCCATGAAATAGAGAGGAATTGACATTCTTACTAAATTTAGTCTTCTATATCTTAGATACAAAAGGTCTATTTATGTATTCTTTTATGATTTTCAGTGAAAATCTGTGTATTTTTCCAGAGTGCTTTTTTTTTTTTTTTTTTTTGTAAGTTTCTCTCTGGGGAGAACTTCATGGTTTTGTTATACTTTGAAAAACATTTTTTTCCCTATCCTATTGTTGTATATATAGAAGAAAATGATTTATTTTTACATATTTAGTTTATATTTGGCCATTTTCTGGAACTTTTTTCAGTTCCTATATGAGACAGACATAGTTTGAAGTACATCTTTGGCACCACCAATTGTGTAAAGTTGACAAATTATGCAAGTCTTGGTCTTGGTCTCTCAGTGTGTGAACAGGACCATAAACCGACCTTACGGAGTTATTAGCAGCTAATGAGCTACATACTAAAGAATTCAGCACAGTGCCTGGCACATAATAAGCATTCAGTTAGTCATAGATTGTTATTATCATTTGCTTAAATTCTTTAAATCATTTACTTATTTATTTCAGTTTAGCCTGATGTCTCCCACTACAATTAATAGATTTTTCTTTGTTAACTTAGATACTGTATTACTCAGAGCATAAAATTTTATTGTTGTTATTATTATAACTTCATGACAGATTTTACTTACTATATTTTGATTCTTTTTGGTTCCATATAAGTTTTTAATTTAATTCTTCTGTGTCTAATATGATAGTTGTGACCCCAGCTTTCTTTTTATTGTGTGTGATATTGACAAATACCCTTTTCTTTTTAATCTTTGTCCTTTGTGTTAACTCTGTTTTCCATTAGCAGCAATGTCCAACAAAATGATCTATCCTATCTCAGATATTTTGTTTGCTTTTCAAAATAGTTGTACATACTAATATTTTGTGTTATAATTGATCTTTGATATGAGTTCTCATATTTGAAACAGTTTTTATGCTTTTTGTTTCTTTTGTTTTCCCTGTTGCTTTATAGATTGTTTCTTTTTCTTCCTTCTTCCAGTTCCCTCATTCCTTCCTTCCTTCTGTTTGCTTTTTTCTCCCTGCAGGTATTTATAAGGTATACATTTGTTTCTAATACTAGTAACTACCTTTATATTAAAATAAAACTTTTTAGGCCTGTATCTCTCTAATTACCAGCATAGAGAGAAAGCTGCTTTTGATTAACCACTATGAAAGATGAGGAAATTGCCTTCTTTACTACTTTCTTTTCTTTAAATCAATTCCCAGTTTGTGTTAATATCAAATGGGTGTTAGATCTGAATAATAAATGTTAAATAATGATTTTTTAATCATTGTGCTTCTTCTTTCACAAGACCTGTTTCTAAAACCATTCATCTTAGTTATTACATTTAAAAAAATTTAGATTTAATGTTCTATTTATCACCATTTATTTTATATTAATACTTTATTTTCATTTTTAAAATTTTTCTATATTCTCTCCTAGCTTAAATGTATTTTTTGAGTATTTTTAAAGGTATATGGGTCATATACTTTCTGAGCCCTTGTGTATCTGAGAATATCTTTTTACTACCTTTGTAGATGTACCACAAATTGTATGTAGAATTCTTGGGTCACAGACTTTTCCCCACAAAATTGTGTAGACATTTCTCATGTCACTCAGTATTTAATGAAGCCCAACAGAAGTGTAAAACATGCTTTACTCTTTGTTTACTTCTTTGTAAATAATTTATGTATTTTTTCAGGTACAAATAGAATATTGTTATATTTTTTGTACTCCCCCCTCCCTTTTCTTACATTAGTCCTTAGGAGGGCTCTCTATTCTTCTTCTATAGCCTTTGTCTCATGACTCGTTTTTTTGTTGTCCTTTTTCTCTGTGCTCTGGAAACATACGTTGTATTGGCTTCAGTGTTAGTGAACAAATTTTCTTTGTACAGTTTGTGCATTGCTTCTTTAATGCAGATTCACTTATAATAACAATTCTGGATCCCTTTCAGGCTTTTCTTAATTCATTCAACTTCTTTATTACCTACACATGCAACTCTTTTCAAACCAGTCTGTTTCTGAATCATTTTACCTATCCATCTCTTGCTTTTGAGGGTATGTTTTCTTAAATCTTATTGAGAACCCTAAGGAGATGGGTTACTTTTTCCTTTTAGTTAAAGAAAAGCCTTTTTGTGTGTATGCTTTTTCTCTGTTTCTTCTGTTCTATTGTCCTCTGATTTTATGTTGGAGAATCTTTTGCTAAACTGTTTTTGTTGGTTTGCTGATTGCAGGAATGGATATAATCTATTTATCCAGGTATAATCTATCCAGGCCAGGCTTGTAAATATACATGCTGGGTTGGTAGATTCATCTTAGAACACCTCACTGTTTTCCTCGTTATTAGAATTCCTCTCAAATCTTAAGCTGATGGTCAAATATTCATTGTCAAGCAATCATCTATCTTGTGACATCCTTTGAACAGGGGAGAAATTTTCTGTTCTGTTTTGATCCCCTTAATTTGAATATTTTTAAGCATCATTCAGATTTCCTCGTTCCAGAAGTAATACATAAAATTTCTAATGCCCAAGTAGCATCTCTTCTGCAGTTCTTCTTAATTCGCTTTTGTCTCAGATTCAGTGTGTTACTGCCCATTCTACCTTTTGTATGGTGCCTTACTAAAATTGAGGTCAATAAAAGAACATAGAAAAGGAGGGACTGACAGGGGTTGGGGATTGGTTGGCACAGTGAAGATGGGTTAGCTCTGGTTATCTCATAAAGCAGCTTCTACTCAGTTCCTGTTTTTTTGATCAGCAGAGCCACCATGTTGCTAGAAAGAGGTACGCAGTGGAGGTGACTAGAAATCCCCAACTTTCATTTCCTCTAACCTCCTTGTCTTATTTCAAGGCTCTATGCACTCTTTGATTACATAAAATTTCTCCTGGAATATTTCACTATTTATTAGTATATCAAGTTTCCACTGCTGTGGCAACTTATCCCTTTTCACCCTTGTGTTTCAAGTCTATGAAGAGAAGAATGCATTAGATGCCCCCGAGGAACCCCAATCCTAACACAGAGTATGGTATGATCTATTAAGAGAAGTGCCCCCAGAAGCTGAAGGTAAAGCAGTGAGCAGCAAATATACCTTCTATATAAAGTAGTTAATAGAGGATCAGAACTAAGGCTTTTCTGAGGATCCAAAGGTGGTGGCCTCACCATCATTCATTTGAGAATATTGGATACAAATATTGTGAGAATCAAGAGGACTTATCATGATAATGGATGAGAGGACTATGTAGAAGGGAATTGGCAGGGACTGTTAAGAAGCTGAGGATCTGGGAGTTTGGGTAAGCTGATGATATTTAGAAGATATTTGCAATTCTGTTTATTAACCTGTAATTCTGTTTATTCCCTAAATTAAATAATCTGTTCTTTGAGGCCTCAGCTGTGTGTTGAGAATAGCATTTTAGGAAAACAGTCTTTAGACTCTCAAGCTTTGAGCATCCTGAGGGAGCCATTTTTAAAGATACCTCTCATTCATGCATGCAGCTTTTGAATTCACATTCTTGTCCCTGTTCAGAATAGAGCAGCTGCTTCTGCAACTGCAAGAGACTTTCTGACTTAGATTGAGGTCTGTCACTGTCATTTTATGGCAGACTGAATATAGTGTTGGTTGTCAGTTTCAGAAAGAATTAAATATTGCCTGCTATTGTACATCTTTAGTCTAGGGCTCCTTTTCCAAGCACAATTGGGGCCCCTGCTCTGAATCTCCCTTCTTTTATTTCTTGGACTTGGTAGAAATCCAAAGGTACTTTAATGTCTTCCAGCCTTGAGATGGCCACACTTAAATGGGGGGGAACATGAAGCTAAATCTAAAACCAGGATGAATATTTGGAGAGTGGTGTATAAATAAGGGTTGGTAACCAGAACCGAAGAGCCAAGGGGTACATCATCTCATTTTACTAGTCTTCACACGGGTGGCTTCCTGGAGCTCAGGAGCTGATTTATGGTTGAAGGACATCAAAGGCTAGAAGGACTGCTCAGTATTCACCCAGAAAGCTCAGCCCAGAGAGCAAGATGGGTGGCCCAGGACACTTAAGAAGAGAAATCTGGTCAAGATAGGCGTCCTCAGGCTGTGACAGACTATTAAATCCTATGGAAAATAAGACTTACAGATGAGTCCTCTTGTAAGTTCTGTATTTAGCAGAAACACTTTGCTTTGCAGTCAATAACCTTATGATTAAAATAAGGTCTTTGTTCGCTAAGAAAGCTGGCTGAACACTATCGTTCTAAATGCCCTCCTATTTATTCTGAATTAGCTTGTTCACACTTTAATGGATAAAAATTTCCATTTTAGGTTTTTATATATGATTATGCATTGCAGTTAAAGCCTCTTTTTTTGGAAAGGTTTTACAATGTGATTTTATTTGTTTGCTAGTAAAATTTATTACCATAATACTTTTACCATCCTCATTTAATCTTCAGACTTCTCTTTTAAAAAAGTCAATTCACCATTATGTTAGCTACTTACACTGAAGTGTGTGTGTGTGTTGGAGGGGGGTCCAGTTTCACAGTGTATACATTCCTATTGGCTTTGTCTTGAATATTTTATTCTGAGGAGAGTGAAATCAGATTTTACAGAAATAAATCATTTAGCCATATTAAGATTTGAAAGGGTTATAAATGGTTTATTTTCAGCCATTATTGTGAAAATAGAAAAAGGGGAAAAGAAACACCCCACACTATCATTTAAACATGTCAATTCTTCAAAATAGTGCAGAGGCAAAGCTTCTTTTTATCATTTTGAAACAACAAGATTGGGTGAATAAGTTATATTTGGTTTATTTCCTTTTGAGCTTTTCTCTCAGTCACTTTTAATATGAATATACATTTATGAAACAATAATTTATTTTTAGGGCATATGTCAAGAAATAAATACCTCTTGAATATGTTTAATAAATGTAAAAGAAATATTCCTTTTATATAGATTTTTATATGTAGATTTCGTATATAGATTTCTCTGAATTTATTTATTTATTTTAAAGTTTAATAAATTTCTGTGGAGTCCAAGAATAAAGTATATAGTCCATTTCCACTTTTTTATAACACCTTATATTAAGATCTATTTAGTTATTGGTGCTCTTGTCTAGGGGAATTATCTTCATTCACATCTGTAGGTGAATTTATTTAACATTCACTGCATGACAATTTAAACCGTACAGTTGTCATTGAACTTTATGTTGGTGAACTGTTCTCACAGAACTCAAGTGTTTCTAAGAAACCCTACCTCACAATGAGATAAAGATGATCTAGCAAAAATGGGCCCATTACTATGGAGTCTTCGGTCACTGATTTTTAGGACAATTTAAATTAATGTAAACTTGTAATTTTTAGATTTTTTTTCCTGAAGTGATAGATCAATCTGATTATGTCATAGAGTTGTCCTTAAGAAGAGAAGGAACAGTATTTTAACTAATTTTTTTTTATCCAGTAAAAGTCACCTTTAAGTTCTTAATAGATGCTGAATTTTTATTTTCATGGTTGTTAATACACAGCAGGTATTTTAAATGTAAGTTTGTATGGTTGTGCTTGAAGATACTGTTAATATAAAAGGTACTATAAAAAATAAAATCAAATTCTATATACTACTTTTCATTCATACACACACACACACACACACACACACAAATCATCAGTACAAATTCATATTCCTCTAAAAATATTTGTAAATGTTACTCCAAATACACATTTGGTAAATTCATTATTGAATCTTTATATAAAATTCATCTTCTATAAGCTATTCAGAATCTTTAGAATTCTTCAACATGTCTTAATAATTGTGTTTGAGCAATGTTTTACATTTATAGGAGTTTTAAAAAGGCAGGTGCAATGTGACATATCAGAAGGAGCAAATTAAACTCTTGTAAAGCACAGCTGGAATGCTAAAAATGTGTATTTGTAATTTAAATATGTGACACCATCACACTGTAAAATCAGTTCATAATTAGAAAACATCTGTTTTTTCCAATATGATGCCTAATAGTATATTTAAATAATTTAGAATGCAATAAGAAAAAAAATCAAGGAACAATAAGTGATTCATGGACCTTTATTTCCTTTTGTTTTAATGCCCTATAGGAGATTCTGGAGTAACCTATCATATTGAAGCTACTTTTTGGATAGAGCATAATCATCAATAATAAAATGCATATGCCAAACATATGTACTGTTGTGACCTTATTGGGTTAGTCAAATAAAAAATAAATAAATAAATAAATAAATAAAACCAGGTTGTGTAGGTTGTGTGGTGTTAAGAAGGATTTACACACTGTTATTTCTCTCTCACCCCCCTTTTTTTGTTTGTTTTAATCAAAAGACATTGAAACAAATAGAAGTTGATTATTTTAACAGGAAATTTATGTGAATGTATTGCAAATAAAGGGAAGCTGTTGAGTTGTATGAATTCTGGAAATATACTTGAACCAAGTAAAATATTGAGTTAAAACTTAACAGGATCAATTCGAGTTTAGCTAATAAAGTTTGAACAAAATCACAATTTCTCAAATGAAGTTAACATGGTAGATTAGCCACACATCTGTCATCAGTGTTCACATAGGAAGGTATTTATATAAGTGTGATGAAAACTCAAATGGGTATTTTTATTCTAACTGAAGTATGCGCGCTGAATAGTCTCTTGGTTTATTGGCAGTAAATTGTGTAACTTTTTTTTTTTTTTAAACCACAGTCCAAGTATTTGTTTCAGATATGGACAAACCAAATGTGTTTTGGAAGGTTCTGTTTTTGATATTACCAGCCTATGTCTGGAAAGGTTTTCTGCAAATCCAAAAAAATAGAAAAATTAAAAAAAAATAAAGCATTTGCAACAGCTAAGAAAGAATAAAAGCAGTTAGTAATACAGGTCAAGAGTACTTCTTAAACTCAGTCACCAAGCTGTGGTGAGTAAATTAAATGCAGCAAGGCCTGCCTGACAATGAACTTCGCTGTTGGAAGGGGTGTATTAAAATGCACAGACTTACCTTTTTATTTTAAATGCAGTTTTATCACTTTAATTCTTGGGTGGGGGATGGGGGCGAAGATTCACTTTTTTGCTGGGTTAGAGTACACAAAGTTAATCTGCTACTATTTATATTCATCTACTTTGAATCGCCTTTTATCCACCTTTGCTGCTGCAGCCCACCACTCGCCATTCATCAGTTTATACATTGTGCGCCAGGGCAAATAATGACAGAATATCTAGCTAAAGAAGGGGTACTTAATCAGCAATCAAGATTCAATTTGTTTTAATTTTAGCAGGTGTTTGTGAGGTACATTGATGGGAGAGATAATATGTGCTGCTTTCATTAGCTCTCTTGTTTTTGTGCTTGAACATTTAAGAGCCAGATGTTCGGAGGTGAGCTGATCAGAATATTAAGTCTCCAGAGGTTGGTTTCCATAGTGTTTTACATTCCTTTCTTTATCTCCCTCAATTCACCCTGAGCTCTGAGGTGCAAGTGCTTGCAATGACAGACTCTATCTCAGAGTCCTGTTCAACTAAGGCTTTAAATTAGTGGCTAATTCTCGGTAAAAAATACTTTAGTTTAATAATCTGTCATTAATTCTTGGACTCTGGGTCATCTTCTTTTCTCATTCAAAACTCTTTCCACTGATAATCTATTTCAGAAATTATTTGTGTAGCAGCTGGTATTTCATCAGGATATTTTCCTGAAGCAAAAACAAGAGAATCACATAAGCTACAAAGGTAATGACCCCATCATCTTGTTAAATCCATACCCAAACTTGATCAGTGCTCTGTCATCAACTAGTCAAAACATGACAGTGACGACAGCATCATGGCCTGAACAACAATAACAGGGCCATTCGAAATTGGTAGCTTTGCTGACTTTGAAAGTTATTACCTCATGCAAGGAAGTGTGAATATTCTTACATGAAATTATTTTATAATGTAATATAAGATTACTGTGTTACAGTTTGCAATAAACCATTAATAGGACTTGGAGAAGATCTAATCAGTAGTTAGGCTTTGTTTTACAATTTTAACTCAATTGTAACTGAATTTAGCTTTTATTTAATAGCTTTGCTACACTGCATTTTGATAAGCTGCACATCTTTTTTTCCTTCTTTTTCTTTTGGTTTTCCTGTATGTTAGGGACACGAATTCCCTTCCTGCTGAAAAACGAACCTACCAATAAGGAGTTAATTGAATTGGCATTGGCAAGAAGATGTTTTCTCCCACTATTAATTGTTCTCTGTTTACTTTGATGTTCAAGGATTGTACTGTTTTATAAGCATATTTTCTTAATTGTGTCACCTTGTACCATAAGTATGTCAGAGGGGAAACATTTGCAAGTGATTAGATACGGACCTATGTGTCACCAAATGTATGAGGTACATACCCTTATAGGATATAATTGTGATCTTTTAATATGCAGCCATTGACCCAGACTTGTTATTATCTATTATAGTTTATAATAATGTATCTCTTTATGATTAAATGATGATGCCCGGCAGAACACTATGATTAGCATTTCAGTTATTTATAGATTATGTCAGAGCAGTAATAAACATAAAATGCTGTTAATGTGTGGCTAATGAAATCTGGACATGAACAAGTTTATGAATTGATATAATTCATTTGAGTGTTCTAACTGAGCTGCTGGTTCTTGTCATAATTCAAAAGCTTAGCAGGGTTCACCGATTAGGTGGTAGACTAATTTGCTACAAAAAGTCAATGGGTTTTCATCGTCTTGGGCCATCATACCCAGCATGGCTGATTGCATAAGGACTATACAAAGTAATTCTCATAAATATGTTTATTAAGCTTACTATGTTTTGTAAGGATAGGACAGAATCAACTATTACACAACATATGTAGAACAGAAATCACAGTGTTAATTAGATAGCCAAAAAGATATGTACAGCAAAATCATGAAAGGCTAGAGAATTATTTGATTATTAAGGGAGGAAAAAACCAGGGTGATTCAGGAGCAAATGCTGATGCAGACTGCAAAATGAGGGTGCCTTTTGTCCCCCCTTGAGATGCTCATCAAGTACACATTAAATTCCATTTGACCAGTGATGTCTGGAAGGTGCAAGTTGCATTTCTCAGGCTGTTAGTACAAACTTCACTTCGGTAGCTCAATTTAAGTTGTGCCTTGTTCTAATCTTAATATATTTATTAGAAAGGTCTATTTTTAAGACTGAATCTGAAACTATGATTTCTTCTCAGGAAACAAAATCCAAAAACATCTCTGAGGTTCTTAGAGATCAATCTTTTGGCTAGACAAAGAACACTGACTCTTAACTCTCAGGCAGCAGTGGCTGGGTCCTAGACATGCCACACTTGCATAGAACACCACTGTGGAGCCATATCTGATGCATTAAAATAAAATCAGGTTTGAATGTCATAATGTAAGGAGAAACAATACATTGATTTTCCTGCTTCAATTTGTGTGTAAAACATTTGGTTACTTCATTGTGTTAGTCTATCTAATTTAGGCACTGCTTCCATAACCAAATCTTTCTTTTTACTAATTCATCAAGGATCTATAGAAGACGGAACTAGGAAAAAGGAAAGGATGATTCAAGGTGGCAGATTTTGAATAATAAAAATAATAAAAAATAAATAAAACAACCAGCACTATCCACAACAGCAGCTTTCCAGCAGTAATGATCAATGCTTTTTGGACATTAAGTAAGCCCATGATGTGGGCTATCCCTGGGGATAGCCAAGTTGAGGCTGGATAATCAGGATGGATGATGAGACTGGATCAACATTTCCCAAAGAGTGTTCCATGGAATATCAGTACCTTAAGGTGCTCTATTTAAAAAAAAAAATGTTTGGTTTCTGCTCAGGTTATGATCTCGTGGGTTGTGGAATCAAGCCCCATGCTCAGCAGGGAGTCTGCTTGAGGATTCTCTCCCTTTGCCCCTCACCCCGCACATGCTCTCTAAAGATAAATAAATAAATAAATAAACAAATAAATAAATAAATAAATAAATAAAAAGTTTTCAGATTATTATGGTAAACACTATCTAATCCACTCTGTGGTACCTATTCTAACTGAGTTAAAATTAATATGTTATTTAATCCATGCAACAGGCAAGAAATAGTTGAGAGATATAGTAGGTGTTAAATAATTTTGGACTGAATATAACCATTAATTACAATTTTCTGGAAGGTTCTTTATTGCTGGGATTAAAGCAGTTTTAATGTAAGTCACAGCTTCTGTATGTTTAATATGGTTGATTTTGTTGCTTGTCCTGTAGCTGTGGCATAAGAGTGAGTTTTTGCTTTTGTTTCTTTTAAAAGAGGAACTGGGAAAATAACCAGGAGAATGGAATCTTTTGCTCCTTTTTGACAGTTTTTTCCCCCTAAGGCTATTTTGTCCTCAAAAGTGGACATTTACCCCAAAATATTTTTGGGCAGGATTCATAGGCCCTCTCCAGGCACTATGGGTAGAGGGCTCCTTGGGGTAAAATTTTCATCACTGCCTCTCAGAATATTTCTCAGGTTTGTATTCTTTTTTTTTTTCTTTTAAGTTTTTATTTAAATCCCAGTTAGTTAACATACAGTACAATATTAGTTTCAGGTGTACGTTTAGTGATTCAACACTTCCGTACAATACCCAGTGCTCATCACAACTACACTCCTTAATCCCCATCACCTATTTAACCCATCTCCCACCCACCTCCCCTCTGATAACCATCAGTTTTTTCTGTATAGTTAAGAGTCTGTTTTTTTGGTTTGTCTCTCTTTTTTCACTATGCTCATTTGTTTTGTTTCTTAAATTCCACATGTGAGTGAAATCATATGGTTTTTGTCTTTCTTTGACTGACTTATTTTACCTAGCATAATCCTCTCTAGCTCCATCCAGGTTGTTGCAAATAGCAAGATTTCATTCTTTTTTTTTATGGTTGAATAATATTCCATTGTATATATATACTACCTCTTCTTTATTCATTCATCAGTAGATGGACCCTTGGGATGTTTCCATTGTTTGGCTATTGTAGATAATGCTGTTGTAAACACTGGAGTGCATGTATCCCTTTGAATTAGTATTTTTGTATTCTTTGGGTAAATACCTAGTACTGTGATTGCTGAATCATAGGGTAGTTCTATTTTTAATTTTTTGGGGAACCTTCATACTGTTTTGCAGAGTGGCTGCCCCAGTTTGCATTCCCAACAGTGCACGATGGCTCAACTTTCCCCACATCCTCACCAATACCTGTTGTTTCTTGTGTTGTTGATTTTAACCATTCTGACAGGTGTGAGGTGATATCTCAGTGTAGTTTTGATTTCTGTTTCCCTGGTGATGAGTGATGGTGAGCATCTTTTCATGTGTCTGTTGGCCATTTGTATGTCTTCTTTTGGAAAAATATCCATTCACTGTCTCCTGCCCATTTTAATTGGATTATTCATTTTTGGTGTATTGAGCTTGATAAGTTCTTTATAGATTTTGGATACTAACCCTTTATCAGATATGTCATTTGCAAATACTTTCTCCCATTCCATAGATTACCTTGTATTCTTATCCTGTAACATTGTATATCTACCTCTACTACTTGACTAGTCATGTTGTATTGGAAGTGTGTTTATCTATTTTATAAATATTGCTTGAATTTGTCAAAATCAGGGTCTCTGTCTTATTCTGCTTTATATGTGCTCCAGTGCCTAGCAAAAATGCCTAGTTAGGGTAATCTACATAATAAGCTTGGAAAGAAAGCAAGACCACAGGGGGAGCATTTAGCCAAGATGGTGTCCTTGTAATTGTGATTCCTAATCTTTAGAGTCTGACAGCATAAAATTCTCTGAAGCTTTAAAAAAAATTATGAGGCTAAACCCCACTTTCAGAGAGTCAGTTCATTTCAACTGGATAAGGCTTACAAGCTTGTATTTGGAAAATAAACAAAAAGAAGGAGCATAAAACAACAACCTCCCCAGTGAATTGATTACCCTGTTTTAGGCCCAGGAGGCATCAAACATTAACTTTAAGACTGAGAGGTGTAGTCCTGAGAAATACATGGAAACTTAAGGGGAACTGGGGCTCACCCAGAATTGAGGTTTCGCTTCTATTCAACTATAGATGGAAGATCTTTCTAGTCCCTTAAAAAAGAGTGATCGATAGAGAAATACACCTGGGAAGGATATATATGTATATACATATATAAGTATATGGTATATGTATATGTGTGTGTGTAATATATATATATATGTATGAATAATATATACAGTGTTTATATATAAATGTATCTTTGTTTATTGCTTGATAAAACTATACAAGTTTTACCCATAGTGTTTTGTTATGTTAAATTAATAGAGCCCAAACTGGGAAATTCCCTAGTGCCAAACTATAGAATTCTATAGGACATCAAAAGTAGTAGTTGAGGTTCTTGATCTATTTATAATATTTCCAAGAACATAATTGAAATTTTAGATTCACCTGTGATAAGGGTGCATAGGCTGACTTAAAATGACAAGTTTCTTGCTCTTGAATTTAATGAAATAAACTTATGTGGTACCTCTGATTTGCTCATGATGTTCTACACTGAAGAAAGAAATATCTATACATATGTATATATATATATATATATATACATGGTAACTGTCTTCTTACCTGACTCAGTTGGGGCTGGTAGTTGTTCATATTATTGGAAAAGTTGATAAAATCAAGAGTCATAAAAATAATACCTATATATAGGACAAATTTTAACTTAAAACTTTGAAAATGGGTCCAATGATTGAGATTCCATATAGTCTTTCTTTTTTTTTTTTAAAGATTTTATTTATTTATTTGAGAGAGAGAGAGAACGAGAGATAGAAAGCACGAGAGGGAAGAGGGTCAGAGGGAGAAGCAGACTCCCCGCTGAGCAGGAAGCCCGATGTGGGACTCGATCCCGGGACTCCAGGATCATGACCTGAGCCGAAGGCAGTCGCTTAACCACCTGAGCCACCCAGGCGCCCTCATATAGTCTTTCTTACAAAAAGTATGCCAATGATCTAGTCTTTATGATTTTCAATTCCAATTTCTTTAAAGTAGAGTGAAAAATTATAGATGCTTCTGAAAAAATTTGAAAGCAGAATCCTTCATTTTTTTTTAAATGACTTTTTCAGTCCATGGTGGCTTTTCCCAAACCTAGTACTACAACCTTTGTGTATGTGTGTTTGTGTGTGTGTGTGCGTGTGTGTGTGGTGGGGGGGTAGCTCAACTTTGTCTATTTATCCAAAGCATTGAATGTAGTTTTATAGACACAGTAATTCTTTATTTTGCTCTCATGTCTCATTAGCTTGTGGGTGATTAAGAGAGCTTTTACCCGTACAATGTGTGCATGTGTGTGTGCATGTATTTGATTTACAAAGTATCTAAAATTATCATGGTTTAATATAACTTGTTTAGTTGATAGAATCTTTGGAAAAAGACAAACAAAACACCAGGAGTCAATAGGTCCTCTTTGGCAAAAAAAAAAAAAAAAAAAAATTAAAGTTAAAATTATTTTTTTAGTGAATCGCTTGATTCCAGAGTCCTAGCTTAAAGAAACATGTTTTTAGATTCAGTGGAATTGCTGACCAGCAGGTTATGATCTAGGTGTATTTATGAGGATAAACTGCTCCAGCATTCAAATTCCTGGTTAGAGAGAAAGTCCTAATGCAGATAATTTTATAGGAAAGGTCTTTCTCCAGTTGGGATAGGCAGAAATTTAGGTCCCACAAAATTGTGTCTCAATGAATGCTCCCTTTTAACAACATTTTGCATTTACAGAATAAAATGCTTCCAACTTTTTATCAAGTTCTTCATAAAACTCTTTTTTTTCTCATAGCATCTGTTAGAAAGGTACTGATGTCCTTTACTAAGGGTTTTTTTTTTTTAATTGAAAGTCTTTTCTGTATCCCAGAACCAACTCATGAAAATATTTCAATTCTGTACTTTTTTGATTGAGAAACATCTATTTGCCATAAGTAGGACCAAACACTGAGGTCTCAATGGGCCATGAGTCTCCCCACTTCTTGTAGTTCAGGGATTTTTAACTATAAACCTAGCAGTTAGGGATGTAACACCTAAGAGAATGTTAGTCAACAACTATTCACATTCCTTTTCATTTCCCAGCCTCTGTCCTTGTAGGTGTCTATATGTGACTAATTCTTATTGATGGGATGTAAGTAGAAGTGATATGTCACCTCTAGTCCAAGGCAGTTAAAAGTGGGTGGGCCTTGTACATCCTTACTCTATGTCTTGCTCCCTGCCTGTCTTCTTCTTCCTTTTCCTTTCCCCCCCTCTCTCCCTCCCTTACTCTCTCCATTTGTGTATTAGAAGTGAAGGAAATTAGGTGGATGATTGTAAGATAGAAGTGGCCCAAGTTCCTGAGTTGCCTAGGAGAGAATTGTCCAAATCACAAAAAGGGACAGGGGTTAAGCCACTGAAATTTATTTGTTACCATAGCATATATTAGCTTGTTCTGAATGATACAGTGGTTCACTGTAGCATAAAGTTTATTAAAGGAACCGGAAGAATTTCAGTTGATTATGTTCTCACTTATAACACATTTCTATACAATACTACTAACCGTAGTGATAAATCAGATCCAGCAAAACAGTTATGAATAGCTATCTATTTTTGCATCTGCAAAGACTTAGTCTACAGATAATCAAAGAAGACATTTAAAATGGACCAGTCATAATAGGGCCAGCAAACAGCAGCAGTGGCCCTGACCTCCTCCTCCCCTTCTCCTGAGTCCTGATGTTTATTAGGTACTTACTATCTTCCGGGTGTTTTCTAAGAGCTTTACTTGGAAAATCTAAATTAATCCTCCCAATAACCCAGTGAGGTAAGTAGTATTATTTTCCTTATTTTACAAATCAGGAAACTGAAGCCCAAGAGGTACCCTGCCCAAGGTCACATTGCTGTTAAGTGAGAGGATAAGATATGAAACCCAGAGAGTCTGCCGCCAGAGCCTGTGTGCTTAACCCCTACGTTATATTACATAAGCCAGTTTCTTAAATGATACAAGTGTGGATTTGTAGATTTATAAGCATAGTGCTGGGCATGGAGCCAATACTCCAAAAATACGTTGGTTAATTTCTTGGTGCGGGGCTTCCAGAAGCCCACTCTTTTTGATAGGGAGAAGTGTCGTGAGCAATACTGCCTCATTCAGAGCTACTGAAGCACCTCTGTTTTCAGCTCATCATTTGGCCTTTTCTTCCTCTCCAAAATTCTGGTGGTCCAAATATTCAGAGCTCCTTTGGGAGAGGATGGTTATGCATAGATTAGATTTGAAGTGCCCTCTACCGCAGAAAAGGGCTCAGCTTATGACATACAAATTATCTTAAAATACCTCATGCCCATCTCCAAAGCTTCAGTGTATTCCTTTGCCTTGTTTGCAAGATTCTCCTGATCTAACCTCATTTTCTACTATCCTTGGATCACAGACTCTGTAAAACAAAGGAGTTGATATAAATGATGTCTAGGTTGCTCTACTTTGCCAGCCAAGCAGATCATCTAACTGTTTCCACCACCTATATTTCTTATTCCTCCTACTATTCCTTTTTCATGTAGTAAAGAGTGTTCAAACATTGGGTCAGACAGACCTGGATTTGAATACAAGCTATATCACTTAGTAGAGGTTTGTCCCTGGGAAATTTATGACTAATCTCTGTAAATCTCTCCCAGTACCATATCTCTCAACTATGAAATGAGTATAATCACATTGACTTAGTACAGCTTGGCCCATAATTGGTTCTCAGTGAACCTTCACCTTTTAGTTTCTGTCTGTCTGTACACATATCATTTTTCAAAGCCTAACTTTTGTTCCATCTCCTCCTTGAAGCCTTCTCTGATGAATTCAACCCACACTGTATATTATGCCTCAAATTGCTTTTGCAGTTATTTTCCTATGCTCCACAAATGATCCTTCATTATACTTGGCATCTGAGCTGACATCCATAATCAAATCTCATTTAGTCTTTCTTCTTTGTCTTGATTATCCAACTAGTATGCAGGTTGAGGGTAAGGAGGCTTTTTTGCCTGTATTTCCCATAGAGCTGGGCACCCAAAAGACAGCCAGTACACACTTCTTTTAATTGTCAACCCATTTACCTTTGCTATAAACCAGAAGGAGAAGGGAACAACTCAATTTAATGATTGCTTAATTCATTTTTGTAAGACACTGTATATGGAGACATGGGGAACCCCCAAGTGAGGAAAAAGTTGTGATACAGAAAAAAATGAGTGCAAGATGCTATAATGCACGGGACATCCAAAAATTGGAAAAAAATACATCTGGTTTGGAAAATTAGAAAGGATGAATGACATGGTTTCCATTACAATGGGCACTGTCTGTTACATTTTATTTGTCTCTAGTCCAACTGCTTCATCACCAAATGCAACTGGAAAACTGTACAAATTCATCAGGAAACAGAGGGGTATGCCTCAGCCGTGAGTGCATTAGCAAGGCATTCCTTCTGTCCCATTTGTTACCCAGTACTTACTCTAATGGCCCTTAATGACATGGGTGGGATTCCCTTCACCCAACTTATTTCTTTAAAAGTAAATCTCATATCGTGAGGATATTTATATATAAATTTGGAAGTACATGTGTTTTAATTTTTAAAAAGCTAACAGATGTGTAGAGTGGGAAAGTAAAGAATACACTTATAAAAAATCATCTGTGATCATTCCAGGGCCTGTGCAGAGGCATTTAACATTGTTCCCTCCACATGGCTCTGGCTCAACCACATGACTCTATGAGCATTTGCTCCCTTATCTCCCACATCAGCCTCTGTTCAGTTACCTTTCAGTATCATTCACACTATACACATTCTTTTACCATGGAACATAAATCTTTTTCCTGTCTCAACAAAAAAGTGCTGGGTGTAATCATACACCACCAGCTTTAGCCATATTTTGCTGATCTTTTCATTCTGCCCCCCCCTTTTTTTAATTTTAAACTTCTAGGGATTAAATTAGTTTTTGCCATATTGTTCCCACGAATCATTTTGCCTTCCCTTTGAAGATAAACCATACCTTCTTCCTTTTCTTTATTGAGTTAAGGGGAAAAAAGATTTGAAAACGTTCGTAATTAAACTTGCTTCAATAAAGTAATCTATCATGAATCACTCTAACAAATTTGACATCTGTAATAAAACTTCACTTTTACACATACCCCTTTATGTCAACCCAGATCTTTTAATATTCTTAGGAAGGAACCAAAATAATCATAGACTCTTTGCCAGTACAATTAGCATAAATGCCCTGAATAATTTGAAAACATCCACACCTTAAGCTTCCCTATGGTCTACTTTGTCTTAGCATTTCGAACCTTTTTTTTGGTGGGGGAAAATAAGCCAGTATGTTACCTTTTTCTTGATCCTAATGTGGAATTCTTTTTCTGCATATCTAAATACATAGCTGACTCAACCCCTTAGCAGCCTTACCCACTTCTTTATCTCCTTCCCCATTCACTAGCTTCCCCACTCTCTAAAGTTAAAAAGAATTATGAGTGTAAGCCAAGAGAATGCTGGGCTCGGAAGTGTGTGATTTGAAGATCTTGATGATAAGCACAGAGAATTACAACTACCCTCTTTAACTAGAATGTCATGTGTTTTCCTCACCACCCACAAAATCCCACAGGCAACTTAGAGGAACAGTATTTTGTCTGTGTCTGTATCTTGCTGTTGCAGTATGTTGTAATGGAGCAAGCATTAGAGAACTAATTCAGAGTCTGGATAGCAGGGGTTGTTAGGAGACAGATTATCTGAAGTACAGGCGAGCTAAACTTTAACAATTTTCAGGATACTTGGACTATAAGAAGCCTTTGTACAACTAAATATAAGTGTTACTTTACATAGTAGGTGATTATTATATAGAATGCAGTACCCAAAATAAAGGAAGAATAGCTTTGCCAGTTTGATACCACTTGAAGGCCACTACTCATTCTGTAAAATATCTCCCTGTCCTCTCTTCCCCAAATTTGTTGTGAGAGAGAGGATACTGACAGTGGTTAAGTCTTGAAGTTTATATTTTCTATTTTCAGTTAATTATTAAAAGATTTGCTAATAATTCTTGTCCCATTTATTCTCTTTATGGAATGTTCTGTAGAGTAAAAATAGGTGTTTAATTCTTCGTAAGAATCTTTGAATTCATAGGCAAAACATTTTTAAGATTCCTCTCAAATTAGGATGGCTTTAAACTCTGTAATGGCTATATAATACCAGTTTGGGGGGAATATAAACAAAGTTAGCCCGGGTGCCATTTAGAGTTCGGGTGCTTCAATAAACATGGGTGATACTCTGATTTTTCCTTCTTGCTTCAATGTGTAATGGAAATAGTTGGCAACTGTGCAGCAAGCACACTGCTAGATGCTTAGGGGCATAGAAAATGATTGGAAGATATAATTCCTCCCCATAAGAGTTTCCAGTCTATTTAGAGAGAAGACTCAGAGCATGTGTGAATGATGATCTTTCTATAGATCATACATCTAAACAGAATTAGGAGGCGGGGCGGGAGAGGGGAGAACATTGTGGTTCGAAATATTCAAAAAGGTATTCTGGAGGAGGTAGAATGTGAAGCAGGTCTAGGAGGAAGGGCAGGGAGGCAACACTGGGCGGCAGGGCAGGAGGAGCGGATGAGTGGAGCGGGTCTGTGAGCAGCATAAGGAGGAGCCTGTAGCATGGGTTACCAAGAATGAGGGAATGGTGACAAGAGCCCTGGACTAAAAGCTAGAGAAAGTATGAAATATTTAATGTTTCTAACATTCTGCTTCATCTATAAAATGGAATAATTATACCTATTTTGCATATCTTACAGAGGAGTTTGATGGCTTAAAAAATAATACTTGTGAAAATGCCTTGTAAGTTGTAAATCCAAGTGTTACTTGTGACTGTGTATGTGGGGGCATTTGGAGAGAAGCAGAAGAGGGGGCCTAAGAAGGCTGCCGCTAGTGGAAAGGAGGTTAGACTTGCTTCAGGAGATAGAACTAGCCATAGGAAAAATGATGCAGTTTAATTAAATTTTAAAATTATTTCCTGATATTGTAATAGGTGATAATGATGGGGATTCAATGATGTAGAAGACAAACATAGGCTCTGCCCTCCCTGATCTTTTGATCCTCATCTCCTGAGAACCCTGTCCTTGTGCCAAACCTACAGAATCTCATCATGACCACAGTCTTACCCTTTTCAAAAATATTGTCTTAATTACGGCCTCTTGAAGAGTTACACGTTATTGGGGGAAAAAAATGACTAAATGTTAAGTCACATAAAAATGCCAGGTGCTGGGAAAATATTCCTGAGCATTTCACTGAGGAAGGAACATGATAAAAATAGTCTTTGAGGAATGTTAGTTTGTTGTGGGTGTGAAGAGCATGTTACTGAGAAGTGTGGCAAAGACAGTTACTGCTTCCTGAACACCTGATGCTCCCGGGCCTTCCATAATTAGCAGTGCCACGTGACTATTTCTGGCCCATGGGCTGTGAACAGACACTGTTTTGCTTCCAGATAATGCTTTTAGTAGTTAGTGTATAACCCTCCAGCTTTCCTTTCCTATGTGTGGCAACCCTGGAGGTCCCTGGTTGAGATGGCAGAGACCCAAAATGGAAACAACTTGTATCTCTAAGTTATTTCATGGGAGCTGCTTTGGAGAGGTGCTTGGAAGAGCAGCAGCCTTTGTGTGAGCACAGAATAAACTCTTTTGGCTTAAACCACTGAGTCCTATCCTGACTCTTATAGTGAGATAGGCTGGTAACAATAAGATCCTCCAAATGGCAGGAATGTTTTTCTAGAGATGAGATGCCTTAGACAGAGTTGGGAAATGCCCTGAATACTCTGCTTGCAGTTCCTGGCCCTTGTGGAATGTCACTCCACTCAGCCTCTCACCCATCAATAGAAGACTGTGGATTGAAAACCAGTAAAATACATTTTTGTTAAATTTTCAAGATTATATACAAAAACGAAAACAAAAACCTGAGGACTAAATCCCAAGGATGGTAGTTTCATGCATAAGATTATGTTCACTAAGGGGAGAAATAAATGCTGGATAATATCTGCATGGAGATATTCCACTGCGATTTTCTTGTGTGCAGGTTCTTTTCCGATGACAGAACAAACCAGAAATGACTCTACATCTACTGCCACATCATGTGGGCTTTGTTTACTGTATGGGCAGTTTCTCAATGAAGAAAGGCATTTCAAATATTCCCAAGAGCTGTGTTCCTGTTGACACCTTGATGCCACATAGGAAAGAGTTAGTGAGCTTTAGCCTCTGGAGCTAAATACATTTTATCAGGAAACAATTTCAGCAATTGACTCTCATCTGGTCATGTTACTTATATCTTGTTATCTCTCAAGGGCCCTGTAATTAAAGCAGGTGTGTGTCCTCTTAAATTAGAGATGTGGCAACTGTAGATATTGCAGTAAGTTCCAACAGGAGACCCTAGTAACCCTTAGATTCTGTAATTAAAATGAAGCTGGTGGGAGTGTTTGGCCAGGGAAAGTGTCAAAATGGGCAAATATTTCCCAAAGTGATGGGCTTATAGGATGCATCGTAAATGAACCAGAAAACATTTCAAACAAAATCACAGGCTCCTTCTTCCCACCCTCCCTCCCTCTGCCTCCTCCTTCTCTCTCTTTCTCTTTTTCCTTCCCCCTCCTCCCCTCCCTGCCCCTTATTCCTCTCCATAAATAGACCAAAGCAGAATTTTAATTTAGATGTTTTTCCAGTATTCAATGTAACATGTAAGACAGACCTTCTTGCTATTTTAATAGCTAATGTTCTAGTAAGCAAGTGACCCAGAATTGTTTAATGGCAGTCTTGGGGCTACTTTTTATGTCTTGATTGACTATAGAGCATGTTCCACAACTCTTGAGGATTGTAGAAAGGTAAAGACAATTGCGGAGGAAGGAAAACTGTTGAGGTGAGTGAGAAGAAAATGTGGTAAAGAGGACCTAAAAGAGAAAAATAAAATAAAATGAAAACAGAGAGGGAGACAAACCATAAAAGACTCTTAACTATAGGAAAGAAACTGAGGGTTGCTGGAGGGGCGGGGGGTGGGACGATGGGGTCACTGGGTGATGGGCATTAAGGAGGGCACTTGAAGTAATGAGCACTGGATGTTGTATGCAACTGATGAACCACTAAGTTCTACCTCTGGAACTAATAATACAGTGTATGTTAATTAAATTGAATTTAAATACGAAATTTGGGGGAAAAAAAAAAGAGGACCTAAAAAAAGAGAACCGGTGGAGGAGAGGGGCAGTATTTGTATAGAGGCAAATGGGCGGTGAGGGGATTAAAAGAACTTCCTTTGAATATATGTGTGTTTTGCAAAGGTAATTCCACATAAATAATATGTGGTGTTAATTACAATGCTCAGTGGTCTTATACTGACTTTTTTTTGTTTACTATTTTTAGAGCAATTTTAGGTTCATTGAAAAGTTGAGAAGGTAGAAATTACCCATATATCCCATACGCTTCCTGCCCCCACACATGCACAGGCGCCCCCACTATCAATATCCCCCACCAGAGTAGTGCATTATGTTACAAGTGGTGAACCTTCTTTGGTACATCCTAATCATCCAACCTACACTGACACTACATTATGATTCAACCTCAGTGTACATTCTGTGGATTTGGACAAATATATAATGACATATATCCATCAGTGTAATATCATACAGAGTATTTTCATTGCCCTAAAAATCCTCTGTGCTCCGCCTATTCAGCTACCCCTCCCCAGCCTCTGGCAAATGTTAATCTTTTTACTCTCTCCAGAATATCATCTAGTTGGGATCACACAGCTTTTTCAGCTCGGCCTCCTAAACTTAATAATATGCATTTAAGATTCCTCTGTGTCTTTTCATGGCTTGATAGCTTATACTTACTTCTTGAGGGGATCACAAAAATGATCTCCTCAAGTTATTCTAGAGCAAGAAATACATCGTAGATTATATCCGTCCCCTCACGGACATTCCCTTGGCTCCCTCTGCCCCAGTACGCAGTCCCTGTGCATGTTGATGTCTTCCCGCCTCAAGTGTCCCTCAGCTTCTCTACTTCAGGGCTTTCTCTGAAGCCTTAGCTGGGTTAGCTCTGATTAGGTGTAAGCCTTGAAGAATGAGAATTCGAAGTTCCTCAGGGTCCTCAGAGGGCAATTCTCTGTTGTGGACTGGATCAGAGAATAAATGCCCGGGCTTCTAATCCTGCAGTGGTACAGTTCTGAGGTTCATTTCTTCTAGGTGCCTGAGGCACCCGAGAGGGAATAGGCTTGGGATGTCCACAGTGATAACAGCCTCACCACTTGCCCTTACCTGCTTTCCCTTCTTCCCTGATGTGCTGTCCCTGTTCCTTGACTCCAGCTTCCTAGATTCACCTCCCAGTAACCTCAGTTCACTAAGTCCTTGTCTCTGTTTTTGCTTTTGTAGGAATCCAAATGAAGATACACTATTTTCACCGTAAAATGTTTTTCAAACTCAACTCCTCTGTTTCTTTAATCCAATTTTCAACTATTTTTGGAATAAATTAAATTGAAATATGTTTACCTGGACACACAGCTCCTAAAAGGACAGAAAACAGAATTATGAGACAATCTCTTCTGTCCCATCTCAAAAATGTTTTTGTTAAAAAAAATGTTTTTATTGGCCAGGCTAGATGCTTAATAATGCTTTCAGGGTTATTATCGGAAGTACTAAATGGTTAGTATACAACACAGCTTATTATAGCATTATAAGAGAAAAATGCTAAAAGTAATTTATTATTTTTATTTCCCTTTCCTCAGCCCCCACAACTATTGAGAACCATTTAACCTCTAAGTTATTAAGGAATTTTTTTTTCTTTAGAGATGACAATATGTGATGATTTCTATGTCCTTAGGGCAAGGGTAAATCTTGGTGTGCAGCCTGAACCAAACAGATAAATATAATTATTATTTCTGTATATTTGATGATGAAAGGGTTTCAGGCTCCACAGACTGATCTTTCTGTCGCCAACTGCATACTGCCGAAATTTTGATTAAAGGCTCACTGAAGTAGTTTATCAGTATTTGTTTGGTTTCAGGAAGTAAAATATGTGAGCTCAATATGAATGACAGACTACATCCAACGAGAGCATTTGTTTCATCAGCCTGGGAAACTCAGAATCCTTGCTGTAGATAATGTATGAGGAAGATATTTTCCCTTCTCAGATTTGCATAGAGCTCAATAGTCCCCTGATTCTAGACATATTATGTTCTGTGGTAGCTTTCCTTGCCTCCATCTTCCTTTTGCAAATGTGAATGTGCTAGAATACAGACATCATTTAAAAAAATAATTTAAACCCTTCAAATTCCCCTGTCTGGAAAATGTTTATACAATTTGTAACAGAGAAGCCCAAAGTGCAGCTGAAGACAGCCAAAATATTTTGCTGACTTTTTTTGAAGGGATCATTTCTAAGCAGGGAGAAAAAAATACTGATCTTGATAAAAGGGAAAGAAAGAGTGAAAAAGCAGGTTCTGATCTTTAAACTTTTGGGGAATAGTAAGAAAATATTTTAAGAAATTCCTTTAAGAATACTAAAATGGATGAGTAGATGGAGATAGGCTATGAAATGCTCTTGAGTCTCTTGAGTCAAAGCAAACTAATGTTAGGGACACTATAATTAATTTGATGTTTTCTTGTGTGTCTGAGAGAAAGAGGGACTGACTGAGAGATGGGAAGAGAGAGAAGGGAGGGAAAGAGAAAGAAGAGAACACACACACACACACACACACACACACACACACACACACACACACACACACACACACACACACACACACCGGTGAGGGGATAGGAAAACAACACAAACAAAACCATCATATGAGCATTTCCCGAGCTCACTTGGTGATCATAGAATGGTGATTTATTTTTAGTGCATACTGTCTTACCCATAAATGGAAAGCATTAATTAATACAAATAAACTTTTGATAAATCTCAGCTCCTTACATCTGTGAATGAAATTTGAGCCTTTTAACGTTAAGAACTGAATCTTTTCATTTTATCATTATTCTCCTGAACCTGAGCCTTTATCACTCTGTATGAACACACCGGGTACACAGGTGATTGCAAAAACAAAACAAAACAGACATCAAAGAAGGATGCCTTGATTTCTTTCTGTGGAGCAAAACTGAAAGAAGCAAAGATATTCACCGTCTATTGTAACTTTGGTGTTTTTCCAAATTGCCTGCGATATGTCAAGCTCTTTGTTCAGACCTTTTAAAATAACATAAAGAGACAACATGCAGAACATTTAGAGTGAAGACTGACAGTGTCTTTTTCAGCTGATAGAATTTGGGGTAAAAAATAGTAATAGTGATAATAATAATAATAATAATCAACCTACACAATGTGAATTAGAAAGAAAATAGCTGTCTCTACCTTTTAGATTTTGGGGTTTCACTACACTTGTAATATAATCTTTATATTTTGAAATGGTGGCTTATGTCCTCTTTTTTTCCTTTTATTTTCTCTCTCTCTCTCTCTCTTTTTTAAACACTAAAAGTCCCTTCTATGTGTGGGATAAGTACACAGTGAGGTATATGATAGGCGCTACAGTAATTTTGAAAATGTGTATTATTTGGCAAAATAGTCTGTAATGATTTGAGCCCATTGTATACATCTGTATTTGGACACTTCTTTAAAAGTGAATTTTTGATCTGATAGACCATAATAACTTCTTCCACAGCAAATCCCTCTCAGATGCTGAATTATTGGGCCTCCACTGCAGTTATGGTTTATTGGGTAAATAATAGTCTGACTGTACCAAGGCAAAAGTTATGGATGGCCCAATGTGCATGTTAGCTGCCTACAAATCTTTCCATAGTTTCACTGAAAACAATTACCAGAGTATACAGGCCAATGGGAGGGTTAGGGATTCCTTTTGCATAATTATAATGCTGTGCCCGTTATACTTTTCAAGGCCTTTTGTTCTGCATTTTTCATTAGAATATGACAGCAGTCTGAGAGGTCAGTGTTGGGAGATTGTAGCCAACAAGGAAGCTGAATCTTAGCATGTTAAGTGACTCACCCAGGCCCTTGGAACTCTTTAGATGGAAAATGTGGCCGTGAGGTGGGTCTCCCTCCATCTGCTGGGTAGCTGCCTTGTTCTCCACAGACTATGTGGCAGGTGTAAAGTGATGAGGTTAGGTTTAGCATTTAGCTTGAATAAAAAGGGGACTAATATGATGTTTAAATGTCAGCAATATTCAAGTTCGATTACATTTTGAGACCAGAAAAGAGAAAACCATTTTAAAACATTAGCAGGAAAAGAGTGGTAGTGTTGAAAAAAAGAATTAGTAATTTTATTTAAGAGCTGAAGTTCTGGGTTTGGAAATGTAGGTGGCAAGGGTGTTCATTGTAACCACAGGTATAGAACTAGTTGCCACTTCAGTAATGTTACCAGGAGTGTTTTTCAGCAAACGGCTATGATTGTGTATTTCTTAAAATAAGTTTCTTAAAAAATAAAACAAATTCTCAGAACTGATTTTGTTCTAGGGACTTAAACTAAGGATTTTCAAAATGTGCTAGGTCACTCACATTCTAGCGCATTCAGTTAATAAATTATTTTCAAAATTCTCCCTAACTAAAGACATAAAAGCTTCAACCTATTTGCCTTTTATTTTGCCTATTTGTTCTTGCTAGCAAGATTACATCTCCAATATTTTTTATGCAGCTAGGAGTTAAATATTTATTGATACCCTCCTGTATGCCAGCCACTCAGTTTGGCATTGCTTGGTCTAATAACCTGAGTAAGGTATTCCTACTGTATGAGATTTTTATTGATGTTTCATAAATTACCACAAATTTATCAGCTTGAATCAACACCCATTAATTAGCTCCTATAGGTCAGAAGTTCAGTATAATGTGACTGGGTTCTCTACTCAGGGTTTCACTAGGGTAAAATTAAGATGTCATTTGGGCTGCTTTTGTCTGGAGGTTCTGGGAAGAATCTACTTCCAAGGTCATTCCTGGCAGAATTCATTTCTTTGTGGTTGTAGGACTGAGATTTCCATTTTTTGGTTGCTGAAGGCTGCTCACAACTCCTAGAAGCTGCCTGCATCCCTTGCCTTGTGGCCTCCTCTCTCTTCAAATCTGCTGTGAGAACTTCTCATGCCTCATATCCCCTTTGTACTTTGATTCTCTGCCTTGTCTTTCTGATGGAGAAAATTTTCTGTATTTAAAAGTCTCATGTGATTAGGTCAGGCCCTGATAATCTTTCTATCATCTTAATGTCAACTGATTTGGGACCTTAATTCCATTTGTAAAATATTTGCACAGCAGTAGTCAGATTAATTCTTGATTGAATAACTCGGAGAAGGTGTGCGTACACCAGGGACCAGGAATCTTGGGGGATCCATTTTATACTTTTGCCTACCACCCCTGCCATAAGGGAGATTAAAGACCTTTAAGATGTATAAAGCAAAGATGTGTAGGGATAGGATGCAGGAAGAATTATAAGAGCCATAGGAGAGGGATATACCAGATGTTATAGGAATTTTAAAAAGGGAGAAACGAGTTTTGCATAGGAAAATCTAGGGAGGTTTCATGAAAAGAAACTTGAAGTGTGGGCAGTATTTTTATTCCTGGGGTTTAGGAAAAGATGCCCCAGGCAGAGATAACCACACAAACAATGGCACAGAGATGGGAAAGTGAAGCATGTTGGGAAAATGGTTAGTAGCACTATATAGATAGAGTTTGAAATGGATTTGGAGTGGTGAGAAATGGACCTACAGAGGTAACTTCTATTTGGGAAGGACTCTGAATGCCAGGCAGATTAATTTGCCTCTAAATTGGTGGAAATGTACCATCACTGAAAGTCACTGAATATAGGTGGTATGTGATGGGAACTCTGTTTTAGAAAGACTGATAGTGCAACAGGGGAATGTAGGGATTGGGGGTTGGGCATCCAAAGATGCAGTGAGATAGTTGCACTATCTCATTACCCTGGAAGGTAATGAGGACCTCCACTTTACTAGGGAAAGTAAGAATGAAAGGAGGGTAATGGTTGAATGTGGTGGTAGACCTGTAAACTAGAAAACAGATTGCAGATATGGAGGGAAAGGAAGGGAAAGCTGACTCCACTTTGAGCCAGCTCTCATAAGCAAAGACAGAGACATCAGAATGATTTGCTTTGGAAAGAAAATGCAATGAGATAGTTTGTACATAGCACAATTCAGATGGAATCAATGACGCTCCCAGGAATGAGGCAACAAAGGCCATATTGGACAAGGGGCCAGTGAAGTGGAACTAGCTGGGCTTTATCTAAGGCTACCATGAATAGGCCAAATGTGGAATTAAAATAAATCCAGTCATGGGAGCAGAAGTGTGCTGAACACCTGGTAGTGGAGATCTTGGAGTCTCAAACAATCATTTTGGAGAATTCATTGGCCATTTATATGAGGTATATCCCCAAGTGGAAGGGGTTAAGTAAAAACTAGTTAGGATACAAGGGACCCAGTCACCTCTTGGAAAACTGAGGCACTATTCAGAAACTGTTCATACAGTTGTTTGGTCATATAGGTGACATGAGTTAGGAGAGGACTTAAGTCTGGCATCCCACAATTTCCAAGGGCTTGGTAGAAACACTGGGAATAGAACTAATGTCAGTTCAGTGGGCTAGATTGTGTCAATATAAGTGATATATGTTAGCCGTCTTAGAAATGAATGGCACAGTCTGTAAGGTGAGGATGTTACTATCATATTTACATTGAAGGGGAATAGACAAGGCTAAGACTATTATTTAATATTCTGACTCTCAGAAGATAGTTAGTCCAGACGTTCTGGCAGACAGGTGGGAATGTGGTCTGTCCCTTAGAAAAGTGATAGTGATTCTATATTCCATAGAATTTTGAGGGAGGGCAGCAATCACATTTTAGATATATGAAAAAAGGGGGTAAGGAAATTGTTATTAACTACTCTTCACTAAATTTTTAGTGGAGAGAAAAGAGATGCATTAGTGAAAGGGCAGGCTTACTGGATTGTTTGCTTATTTTAGAGAATCTGGTAGTTATATGTTTGTTTGTGGATGTAGTAGAAGTACTAAAGATGAGGATTGAGGAGTAATCATATGGTGTGAAATCCAGGAAGAAAGAGGCAAATGGATGGGATAGGCAGTCGTAGTGAAGTTAGCGGGATTCTCCTGTCTGGTGGGAGGAAAAGCTTACATCAGTGATGTTGTCCATCTAAAAATAATATCATCTTCATAAAACCTATTTTTGAAAATATTTACATGATAGATCTGCTCTTATTCTCTCATACATATTCTTCATATTGGAATTTAGATTTCCAGACTTATCCTTGAAGTTTTCCACTGACCAGTTTGTTTTCAGGAGGCTGGATAATGAGGGTGAGGATGTCCTTAGAATTCCTGCTTATACCTTCTTGACTACTCCATGGAGTAGAGTAAGACAGAGGGCCCTGACACCAAGCCAGGTAGACCAGAATCAGGAATAGTGAGTGTTTACCTAGAGGGAGGAGATAAGGTGCTAGCTGGAAGATTAAGTAGAGGGTCAGCTGCCCAAGGAGACCACAAAGCTGGAGAATGGAGTGAGTGGAAAGGAGAGAATGAATCTGGGAGTGAAGCGTCTCAGCAAAGCCAGAGAAGTGAAATAAGCATGGCTGAAATGCTGGATTAGTTTAAGACAATCATGCAAATGAGGACTTAATCATAGAATGAAAACTTTTTTTCCGCCTAGCAGGACATCTAAGGTGTTCCTGCCATGCTGCAGAAATCATCAAAGTGACAGCTGGCTCTTAGAACATTCTCCAGGGCCTTTTAGGCCCCAGCCTCTCCTCTCCTTTCTTTATGAGCATCTTTGCCTATTTAACCAAAAATACCACTTTTACTTCAACTTTTTCACAGAGTTTCATTTTTGCTTGAAATAGCCTTTTGATACCATCTTCCAAAACACTCCCTTAAGGCCACAAGTTTCTGAAACCCCACCTCTTTCAAATGCAAAATGTACTGGCAGAATTGTAGAACTTCTTCCAACTTGCTCCTCCAATCTAAACAAGAGACCATGGCATATTTTCTACCCTGCATCCTCCAATCAGGCATAGTACCTTTTGTTGTACCTGATATTGAAAACGTCTTTGTGAATATAACTTTTAAAAGTATGTTTTCAGTTTTACCCTATCTTCATCAAATGTATAAGTGCTTGGAGCATATTTAAGTCTCTGGATCTTGGGTTACAGCAGTGTCATATTTTGTTTAACATACATTTCTTGAGTGCTCACTCTCTTCCCAGAATGGTGGTGGTGGTGGTGATGATGATGTGTATAGGGGGATGGAGATCCATGTAGAGGATTTAATGGTGACCAAAGCAGAGGCATGTCTGGCAGAATTGCAGTGAGGGTAGCATAAGACGTAAGGATGCATGAGGCCATGGTGGTGTGGGCAATTAATCCAGCAATGTCTGTTGAAAAGAAGTGAAGATGTTGTTTGAGGTATCGGATTAGATTCCAAAGGTGGTGGGGGAGCCACAGGTCTCCAGGCAGGGGAGTAAAATGACTGTGATCTCTGTAAGACATGGTCTGATTTTTTTCCCCCAGCAGTTTCCCACAGTCTCTAACACCCTGGAGCTAATCAGTAAACATTTTTGCTGAATTAAACTATGTCTCATCCATGTGAAATGAATGTAATGCAGGGGCAGTATTATGGCTACACTGCAGTGGGAGAGGCTGGAATCTGGAAGAATAGATAGACCACTTCATGTATTCAGGTAAGAGATGGTGGAGATCATAGTATTATGGGTGATTTTTTTTTTTTGTCTTTGAATTTCTGATTATCTTGCAGATTTCTTAAAATGAACATGAGTTATATTTATCATTTAAAAAGCCTCATAGTCCTTATTGTGAAAGGAAATGGAAATGGCTGATTTACAAGTCTGGAGTACTCGTGGAGGAAAGAGGACAGAGTTGAGAGATATTTTAAAAATACTGGACTTGGATGAAGAAATGACCTTCTGCCACCACATGTGCACATTTCATGTGCCTTAAATTTGTTGAGTTAGCTTTTGATTGCTGAGCTCTTTGGAGGCTGTAAGTTAATCCCAGCTTTCTGTGAGTAGAGACTGGGGGGTGGTCTCCCTAACAGACTTTTGGGAAATTGAGGTCTTCATGTGGGGAAATGAAGTTCATAGAAAAGACCTCAACCAGGCTAGAAGACTGTGTCTCTGATCTCATTCTTTCAGACCAACCCTTTATGGGAGGCAGTGGTGCCAGGACTTTGCTCTGTACACTCTTCAGGGGTAATAGAAGACCACATACCACTGGTAGCAGTTTGAGAGCTAGGCATGGGCGATCCTGAGCTGTATTTCATACATTAGACTATCTGGTTGCTCAATATTCTCTGTGTTTATTTCCTAGTTCTGTTTTCCTTCCTTTGTGGAATCTTGTTTCCATTTTGTTTGAGCTGGGCTTTGGAGAATTGAAGAAAAGTTGTGTTTCCATGTGGGATTAAAACATGTAGTGGAGGCCCCTCTGTGTGATCTTGGCATTAGTAATTAGCGTGAGTTCCCAAGGGGAAGGTAAATCTCAGGGTGTGGGTGGGAGGCTGTCAGTTCCAGACATCTCTCCCTAGTGGTGATTCTCTCTGTAACTGTGAAGGACTAGGGTCTGATCCTTTTAAAAGCATCTACATACAACTTGGTGCCTGTCTTAAGTTTGAGGGTAAAACTGGAGAAGACAGAGGGTTTGAATATGACCTGATGTTTCATTTTGTCAAGTTAGACAACAGTGTCATGATCAGATAAAGTACTCATGAAGGACAGGTTTTATGGAGAATGATTGTGCTTGACTTTGGACATGCTGAGGTCAGGAGCTAGAACTCAAAAAGTCATATCCAAACAGAAGATGGTAATATCAGTTATACTACGTCATGGCATTACCATAAGAACAGAATCAATCACCACAAGGCTATGGATTGATTATGGAAATAGAGTGAGATAATACATGCTAAAGTACCATAATGTATGTTACTAATATTGAAAATAATAACCAACAGCTCTGTGTATTCTCCTATCTGTTGCCTTCACATTCCTGTGGTATATTATTATGCTTTCTCTTCTTAGAATCACTTTTAATTATATTATTGTCAGACCTAGAGCAAAGATTTATTTGGAGAACTCCTTTGTCCTTTAGTAAGGAAGGTTTTAGTTTTTCTTGGGGAAGTTGCATTTAAGATATAATGATTAAAGCTTAAATATAGCCTGATTTCAATCTGACTATCTGGTTCAATGTTTTTAAAAATCATTGTTCCTTGAAGACTGGTAATTTTTGGTTTCATTCAGCCAGGACTGAGAAAGATACTCCATTTGGAATTGGAGGAAGCAAATAATTTCCTTTCAAACACCACAAAAATCCCTGAATATTACTAATACTATAAGGCTTTTTTTTTCCACTCAATTTATCTGGAGAAACCCTGATTTGCATATGTTTGCATCTATTTGCATGTGAAATTCAAGTGACTCCCAACTCCAAGTATATAAGATGAAACAAATTAACTCTTTGTTTTAACCTGCTGTTATTCTTGTCTAACACTGTGTGGTAGGTTTGGAAATTTAAATGCCTTTTTAACAGGAGAAGAATTTAGGAAGTGTGGAGGTGGGCATTCAGGGCTCCATCTTGGCTTCAGTAGTAAGGGTGGGAAGTCAAAAGAAGCCTGGGAGAGTGTCAATATTAGCAAATATGTCCCCAAGTGTGGGCTTCCAGAACACGCCCTCATCGAGCAACGGAGATCCCGAGGAAGGTTGTGAGAGACTTCCATCTGTAAACAGGGACTTAGAGCTAGTAGAGGCAAAGCTTATCCTTGGTCCCCTGCACCTCCCCATTACTGCTATCCTCATATCACACCCCTGTCTTCCTTCCAAGGGTCCTCAGGGCCTGCCTTAATTTTATGCAAATATATATTCTAACAGGATTGTATATTTTCATACTACACTTCACTAGACATGTTTTAGGAAAGAAAAATCTCCCTAAATACCTCTCCCATTACATATATACACATACATATACAGTATATCCATCCAGCCTTAAGAAATAAAATACTAGAGGAGATTTTAGGCTCTTTGGAAAACCAGAAAAAAAATCTATATATCTATATATATCTATATTTCCCCCCACCCCTGGAGGGGTAGGTGGTCTTTAGAGCCGTACAATTAAACCTTAAAATCAACTGCTTCTTTGCCTTCTTTTTGGGCTAACTTCTAAGACTTCATTACCCAGTGCAGGCTACTCACCACATGTGGTTATTGGGCACATGGAACGTGGCTGAATTGAGGTATGCTTTAAGTATAAAATATACACCAATTTTGAAGGTTTTCCATGAGGAAAAAAATTGTAAAACTTGAAATTGAAATTGAAATTGAAAAATACTAATTGCAAAAATACTGATTCAATATTGAAATAAAATTTTGGATATATTGGATTAAGTAAAATATATTATTAAAATATTTTTCTGTTTCTTCTTGTTTGTAAAATGTAGCTGGTGGAAAAATTAAAATTACACATTTATGGCTCACACAACATTTCTTTTGGGCTGTGCTGCTCCAAGAGAATCTTTTACTCTTAAGCCTAAAGGGAAACCTGGTAACAAAAGCTGAGTCAGGACTGGGCTGTGGTGGGGAGCACTTGCTACCCATTACTGATGCTCTAGATTATTACTGTTTGTGATTTGAATATCAAACGTTTTAAAATCATTCTAATGTGGGTCTTGTTTGCCTTACCTTTCTTTCTGTTCTGCCCATGTTTCTACTATGATTCAATGCAGAATCAAATAAGAGAAAGCCAGTGTCCTCAGCTTCAGGCCCATATAAATGGATTTTAGTTGAAAGAAACACTGTTTCTCCTGATGACTAGTAAAAACTAATTAGGTTTTGTCATTTATTCACTTGGAATTTTGTCTCATCGAAACCTTGCTACTCTATTTAACCTATTTCTAGTTGGCAAATATCTGCTGCCATGTTAGGTTATGCTTTTTTGCTTAAATTAACTCTTAAATAATATAGCATAGCAGATACAGAAGAATGGGTGGGGGAGAAAAAGTTTTCACTTATTTTTTTTTTTAAATACAAGACTGATTTTATTATATTACCAGGGAAATAAGTTAGATTGTTCTGGCAGTCTCAATAAATCACACATGAAGTCGTCTTTTTTTTTCCTAAATTAAATTTTTATTTAAATAAAAGTGTTATGTTTGTATTTGAGCTGACAGCTAAATCTGATAATTAGAGTGCATGAAGTTGGCTTTGATTGGCATTGTAATTGGATTGTCATTGGGCTGAGAACCTATTATCTTTGGATCATGCCCCATGAAATCTGTTGAAGAAACTTTGCTGCCAGTCATTAGAGCCACCATCTTGGCTTACAAATTAGGTTTGAAAGGCTTCTTACCACTGGGAATGTAATTTAAACCACTGCAGTTGCACTCCCATTAATTAAAATTATATTAAAATTATGGTTCATTTTCTAAATATTTTTTTTGTATTAGACATACTTATTACTAAATGCTTAACAAATTACATAGCAGTGCTTAGTAAAATTATGTTTCAGAGATAATCCATCTCTTCAGCACGTGCTACTCAGTATCAGTAGAATTAGTCAATGTTAATCATTAAAAGATATACTATTTATGTTTTTCATTACAACCTTCACAAAGAAGCATTTCCATTATTTCAACATAAAATGCAGGACCAGCAATGTCTACTGTAAATTAAGATCGGTCCTGCCGATAATGAAATATGCAGCTTTGCTATAAGGAGATGTCATCTGTTATGGTCCCAGTTCTTCCTGCCTTAATTTTTTTTCTTTTCTAAAACAATAGAAGCCTGTAAAAGAGAGAGGACTTTTTTTTTTCTTTTTCTTTTTTGGATAGAAGATTAAGGGGGAAAAAAGCACACACATGCCAAAATCTATGCTGCTCTTTATTCCTATTATTGTCTGCTAAAAGCAGATCAGAGCTGATTAAGACAGAAAAGGAGCTTGTGAGGACTGAGAATAAGAATGAGGCAGGAGTTGGGGGGTGAGGCTAGTCTGTCCTGGCTGGTGGAGATGGGGATGTGCATACCAGAGCCCGCAATATATCCTTCTTTTGTACTGGCCCTTCTCTCTGGCCACAGAACCCTAGATCCCCATGGACAGATGCCATCATCAAGTATGAGGATGTGAAGAACTCAGAGGCATACTTTTCTGAGACACAGAACAAGGCAGAGATTCTTGTTTATTCCTCTTGTTTTATTTCTTTTCCTTTTTGTGATTGATGTTGTGATTGTGCAGGAATATCTCCTTATCCCTGAACTTCTTGCCTGCAGATATCTTCGGGGTGATAGTTTGGTAACATGGATAAAAACAAACAAGATTTCAATGAGATTAAAAAGTATAAAACAAAGTTTTAAAATTTGTCCGGATTTTTTTAGATTGTATTAAATATCTATACCCTCCCCTGCCTTCCTGAGGATTCTGTCTCAGGTACATTTTTACATGGTACCTATTTCCATTGTTGTTTCTGTCTCTAGCTTCAGTGTTTTGCTCAATGTATGACACATAATAGATGTTCAGTAAATATTAAATTGAAATGAATTAGAACTCTAAAGATCCTAGTGGTAGTTAGAGCCAAATCCCAGGTGGGCTAAAGTACTTCATATGTGGGTGACAAGGTGTAATTGATAAGGTACCTTCATAATTTATTTACTCTACCATATGGTGTTTTAGGGTGAATACTATTACCTATTTTCCCAACCCCCTTTTCTTAATAGATGAAGATACTGAGGGTCAGAGAACTGAGAGTTTAAGGCCACATGGTTACTGAATACATAGCAAAGCTGGGAATAGACCACAAATTTTCTGTCTCCAAGCTCAGGGCCCTTTCCTTTCTCCCATGCTGCCTTCTATAAAAAAGAACCATGTTGCAAAATGAGGGAGAATGTGGGGAGGCAGGTTTTCATTTCCACTCTTACTCACTGGTGAGAGAAGAAATTGGAAGACAATCAGCAATACGGATAAAAATCCTAAAGGATGTGTGGGTCCTAGGACCCTTTGGTTCCCTTTCTAGGAGTTGGTTCTAAGGAAGTAATCATATGATGAGTTATTTAATTACAGCCAACTTCTACTGGCTGCTCAAGATAAGCCAGGCACCATGCTCAGTGCTTTACATATATTTTTTTCACTTAAGGCTCAGAACAGTCCGACGAGATATGTTCTTACAATTACTCTCTCCTGAAACAGATGGTGAAACAAGGCACGGTAGGATTTTATAAAATATGTCCGAGCGTCCATATTGCATGGCTCTTTAGGATTTGGACCCATGTCTGAACCTAGAGCTCTTCCTCTCCCCCGATCTGTGATCTGCTCATTGCTCAGTCATTGCAGTGATGTTAAAGCAGAGAAGCTCAGAAGCAATATAAAAGCTTGGCAATAAGGAATATGTTTAGGAAAAAAAATCCTACAGACTCTACAAATGATGCTTTAGATGTATATAATGGATATTGAAAGATGATTACAATAAAATTAAAATCTATAAAATACTATTATCACACTTTGTAAGCATATGTCCGTGGAAAAATACCTAGAGGGAGTATAGCTCAAATTTTTCCTTGTTCTTCATCTGTATTTTCTATTTTTTATTGCAATGAACATGCCTAATTGTGTAATTTTTTTTAGCTAAAGTATATAATTGGGGAGTAGTTTAGAACTTTTGAAGCGTTCAAGTAGCATCAACAAATTTTCAAGAGGTATGTCCCAAAGAGAGAATGAGTTTCCCTTCCAAAGGATTATTTTTGTTTCCTATTCCTCTGGATAGGACCCTTCTTGTTTCCTACTGAGTGGTCTTGCAGTGGGCCTTTGGGCGCAACAGGGCATCAGGGAGGAGTAGGCTCATCGTGGGACCAGGCTTGGAATGTTCACTGCTGCTCATGCAGTAGACCCTGTATGGGAGTCACCCCCTTCCTTTTTTGTGGGGTGGCATGGCCTTTGGAAAGGAAACATGACAGCCAGATGCTGGGATGCTGGGTAGCTTTGCACAAGGTTGAGTTCAAACAGCTTGAGATGCAGCAGGAATAGCAGAAAGGAAGCTAAGGGTCTAAGCTCTGAGAAATGAGGAGAGAGAGAGGAAATATGCCCTTGTCCTGAGGGGTAGAGAGTCCCTTATTGTCTTCATTTGGTTCCCTTGGTGGGTAAAGCAAAGGCCCAGCAGAAGGCTCAGGACAACAGGGCTAAGGCAGGACTGAACTTTCTGGGTTGGAGTCAACCATGTGCACGCTTTTCTTTGGGACATGTCTCAAAGACCCATGCACATGCCATGGATGAATCTCCACCACCATTTTTTTTTTTAAATTTGTTTGGGTCTGAGAAGTGGCTTAGGATCTGCTCAGTTCTTGGGCACTTGCAGGGGCAAATGGGGGGCGGGGGCTCAGCAAAGAGACACCAGCTTCCTTGTACTTCTATTCATACATTTGAGATTTGAGGCATCCCATTAAATCTCATTTGAAAAATTTTTTCCAGAGCTAAAACATCATCTACAAAAGTTCACAGTGTTTAGGGGATGAGACACATGACATGTAGGTTCTCTTGTATGGTAGAATTGAAGATAAAAGGGTGCTGCCTGGAGAATGCAGGCCAGGATGAGACAGCTGGGCATGATAAGGACAGAGGAGTTGTGTACTAAAGGAAGGGGCAGAGAGGGAGACAAAAGAAGCACCACATTTTCACACCTTTTATCCTTAACTGGTTATGTGTTTGCAATTGAGAAATGTCTAGAAATGTTGCCAAATAATTTACTGGCCAAGTAGATTCTAAAGTTTTGAAGGATTAGATTTGCTCAGGGAATATCAGTCATTTTAAACTAACTGTTGTTATAGTATAGCTGCCAAAAAATTACACATAAAATCATCATAAATTCCAGGGGGGAGAGAGAGAGAGAGAGAGAGAGAGAGAGAGAGAGAGAGAGAGAGAGAGAGAGAGTGTGTGTGTAATTTTTTAGTATTCCTAGAATTTAGGTGTGATTTTCCAATTTCATCTGAGTTCACATTTCCAGTCTGAGACAGTAGAATTCAGCTCCTCAATAAAATTTGGCAATTCTGTCCAGCAATTCTTACACTGTCCAGTAAGAGGCAGTTTAGCATAAAAGTTATGAGGTTGAGCTCTGGAGCCAGACCCCCTGAATGTGAAGCCATTCTGCCATTAACTAGCTGTGTGACCTCAGTCAAGTTTCATAAACTCTCCATGCCTAAGTTTCCTCATCTGTAAAATGGGGATGATGATAGTAGCTCACTGAGGGGATCTTTTTTGAGGATAACATGAATTGAAACCTGTGAAGTACTTACAACCATGCCTGACATATAGAGAGTTCCATAAATGTTAGGTGTCATTGTGGTTATCAGTATTCTTTAACACTTACCAAATACCAAGTACTGGGGGAAATGAAATGATGAAAAGGATGTATTCCTCTTCTTCAAAAATCTTAAATCTTATATTGCTATCTTTCTCTATTTTCTCTATTATATTGGGCCATATTACTGCTGTCACCATCTTTCTATCAGAATTTCTGAGTTTCAAAGTTGTATTATTGAAAAACACATGGAGTTCTCCTTATGGATTTTTTTATTCCCTAGGAGAGATTGTTACCTCCTTCCTAAGCAAGTCAAGACCTAGCAATTCACTGCCTTTAAGGTGAAGCAGCCCCTACCTAGATAACCACCGTGGGATTGCGGTGAAATCCTTTGAGTATAGTAAAGGCCCTATGCTCCCCTCTTGGTAAATGAAATCATTGATCTGCTTTTAAAACTAACTTATCTAGGGGTTACCTATATCAACATTCATATCAAGAGAGGTAAGGATGCACAGCTAAATGTACATCCACAGTGTAGGCACACACTTAAAAAATCGCCCCACACAGCTGGGACCTTACATTCAAATTTGAATGGTTTTTACTGAATTAATGTATTCTTTCCTGAAACCAAGAAGGAACATGGAATCTTTGCATTTTTTTTTTCTTTTCAATTTGTGTTAATATAGACATGAGCCTTTATTGGGAAAAGTAGAAAGCAATGTGTATGAAACTTGGACTATATCCAACTGAAAAAAAAAATGAGTTCAGATGCTTTCTGTGTTGGTTTTCGCCTCACATGCAGATTGTGCTATTTGGTGAGAGAAATAATTAGTCATTTACAGGTTCATTACATAGTATGGTTAAACCTGACCTTCTCTTCCCTTTGGCTGGCTGGTGAGGAACCTTTCTCAGTAGGTCCAGCTGGCTAATATAGCCCTTATATGTACAAACCTATGTAGTACAGTCTGTTTCTTCCAACTCTAATGCCACTCTCTTTGAGATCCTGATTTTACATATGGCAAGGAAGAGCCTACATGTCATTCATTTTTCAATTCTTTGTACAAGATTTCTAAATGGGATGTCCATCCTCCATTCCACCTCCTACAACAAAAACGACACATTGTTATTTAAAGCAAAAGCTTTATAAATTAGTTGTTGAATGCGATCTTCATCTCATGAATAACTAATAACATAAAATAAAGAACAATGAAAATGCAAATTATCTGCACATATACGATGGCAGTTAGCAGTATGAATAGCCCTCCTGAGTCCATGCAAGGTAGGCAAAAGCCAGTCAAATTTCTGATCATACCTAGTCCTTTGAGTTGCTGAGACAATATCAGAATTCATCTCTTTTAGGACTCATTATTGAGGCATGAAAAAAGAGATTGAAATCTGGTAGAATTTCAGTTCTTTCGTTAGCATTATTAATAAACAAGAATTGGCAGGAGCTAAACTGATTGGCACATACATCTGGAATAACAGAAATAAATAAAGTTTCAGAATGGGAGGAAGGTTTCCTGCTAGAAGGATTTGGGTAGAAAATAGCAACATGTATGAGGACAGTTTCGAATCTAACCAAACCTCAAATAAATCCAAGTAGCACTTTTAGGATGGAAGAGAGGGGCAGGTGGGTGCCTCTCTTCATGGAAGACATTCCTTGCTCTTATTTTGGGGGAGAGTACACAAAGAATGGTAGGGAAATGGAAGTGGAGAGTAGGTTCCTCCAGATATGAAAAACCAGCCTTAGGAGACTCGCCAGGGGAAGATTTTGCTGTTCTAAGTATCAGACTGATCCCAGGCACTATTTTCTGGAATGGCTCTTAAGAAAACATTAATGGTAAAGGATCTTCAGCCTTTGAAAGATTTATATGAATGGACAGAGCCAAGATTTTATTTTATGTGTACACAGTGAAGTAGCCTGTCACTTGAGAAAGAACCAATACCTGCCAGAAACACTGAAATTTTCTTTCCCTTGCTCACCTGCTGTTTTTATCCAGTTTATGTGCTCATCATGTACATTCTACATTTGGAAAATGTGTTCAGAGTAAGTTGATGCGAAAAGGCTGGGTTTTATTTCTTGACAATTTGAAACCAGAAGAGGACTCTTTGCCTTGGATTTTAGTGGCAGGTTGCCCCGTATTAGTCTTAAAAAGGATCTATCATAATAGTCATGCAATGAGATGTGAGCAATGGACATGTGAACAACTTAGGATCTGCCTTTTTATAAGACGTTAAATTACATTTGATTCTTTTCTTTCCCTGTTGTAAGAGAAAGATGAACGCCAAAGATTCAAGAGGACCATTTAAAAACAATAGGCCCCACAGATGGCTGACCCAGATAAGTGGTAGTATGACATTACAGCCCAACTCTGTGTGGTGAGCCCTGATAACCCTGAGCCTCTGGCTGCCCACCACTAACTGCCAGCCTAAACTGTGCTTCCTGTGACCACCTCAAAGTCATCGGTAGCTTAATAGAGGACCTCCCCACCCTACACAGCCACAGACCAGGCTCCTCTATTTCCTTCTGAATCAACTCTTGAGAGATTCCCTACCTTCAAAAATCTTATAGCACCCATGAAACTTCTGTTTTGACTCCTACATAGCTTATATCAGTTCTCTTCAATCATTTGTACTCAAGTATCTTTTATGACATTGGGGAGTTAGACACTTAATCCATGTCTGGTCAACCCACAGCACACAAGCATTTCTTAACAGTTCTTTTTTTATTTTAAAAATGCAGGGAAAATTTATATTGTACTCCATAATGTGTATGTGTTTTAATTTATTAAAGTACTTAACAACCATCCCCTTCTGCCATGACTGTTGAATTTTAGAGAAAAACTGATACATGTAGTCCCCAAACCAGCAGTATCAACAGCATCTGGAAACTTATTGGAAATTCAGATTCTCAGGCACCCACTTACTCAGTTTGGGGCTGGGACCTAGCTGTCTGATTTTGAACAAGTTCTGTAGGTGATTCAGACACATGATAAAGTTTGAGATCCATAAATCAAAATACGGTGCTATGTTAACCGTGGGACTTTGAGCATTTCCTGATGTGGTACTCTCAGGTATATCATTCATAAATTGGAGAAGTTTAAGATAGTTGTATAAATTCTCCAGATTTTTTTAAGGTATGTTTACATGTGGGGAATATGTACTTGGATGTACCCAAAGTTCAATCAATTGGCCATTCCACAAATATTTACTGAGCACTTACTGTGCAGATACTCTTTTGTGCATTGGAGATAAAACAGTGGACAAAATCATCATGAAATTTATGTTCTACTGAGGGAAATAACCAGTAAGCAGGTGTAGTATAATGTCCTGGGTATGGAGAAAGATAAAGCAGAATTTAGGGATCGAGAGTGTCTGAGTTGGGACTTTTTAGATGGGATAATCAGGAAGGCCTCTATAGTGAGGCAACTTTTGAGCAGATATCTCAATGAAGTAAGAGAAAAGGTTATGAGACTATCTGGGGGAAGGTGTTTGTAGGCAGAATGGAGGATACCACTGTCATGTTCTTCAACTTAGACTATGTAAACCTAGACACTTGGAGTATTTCTTGTCTTCTCCATCTGGGCTGTAGGTCACTGGTTCCTTCCCTTTCCCAGACCAGCTCCACGCTAAAGATCCCTTTTATTAGGAAAAGATGGTTTAACTTTTCTGGTATATATTCTACCTGGTCATTATCCCTGAGTATGTCTTCTGGCCAAAGGGTCAGTCATTGAATAAGCAAATGCAGCAACTATAACTCCCTACCTTCTCTCTCATCTCCCAAAACAAAAACTCGGAGTGCAATTTACAATGTTTCTTTCTTTTTTTTTTAAGACTTATTTTATTTTATTTTTTTAAGGATTTATTTATTTTAGAGAGAGAGATAGTACGAGGGGGGAAGTGTCAAAGGGAAAGAATATCCAAATAGACTCTCACTAAGTGTGGAACCAGAAGCAGGGCTCGATCCTATGAGCCATGAGATCAGTACCTGAACTGAAACCAAGAGTTGGACACTCAACTGACAGTCACCCAGGTGCCCCAAGATTTATTTATTTGAAAGAGAGAGAGAAAGAGAAACAGAGAGGGGGGTATGGGGGAGGGGCAGAGGGAGAGAGGGAATCTCAGGCAGACTCCCTGCTTAGTGCTGAGCCCAACAGGGCACTCGGTCTCACAACCCTGAAATCATTACCTTAGTTGGAATCAAAGAGTTGGATGCTTAAGGGAATGAGCCACCCAGACTCCCCACCAGTTACAATGTTTCTACTCATGGATAACTTTGAAGCTACTCTCATTTATGTACATAGTGAAGATTATCACTCACAAACTTTTGTACTTTAATAATGGTAGAACACATTACTTTTGACCTTACCTCACAAGTATTCTAGACACAGCACTGTGTCAAGACAAGGTAGCAAATCCTGGGTTGAAAGTACGATGGTGGAGGTCAAGGTGATAGATTCAATCCCTATTTGTGTCAGTTAACTATTACCCCAGAGACTCCCAACCCTTCCTAGGGTGAGTCTTTTTAAATAAATGTCATTAGTAGCAGAGGGCATGGGGCAGGGAAGTATAAAGCATTTTGACCAAATGAAAATCATGCCATTTAATAAATGCACTATTGACGGCAAATGAAGATGGAAATCATCAGTTTTGTTTGCTGCAAGATATAAAGGAGGCTGTGATTGAGATTAAAGAAGAAAGATCATTGCCTCTTTCCTCAATCCATAGCCTTTTTTAAAAAATGAAAATGTTCAATGGAAGTACTATTCATCAGTAGTTTACTATCCTGAGGAGTTCCCAAAGGGTTTTTCCTCTTCATCCTGTTGGAAATACACAGGGAAATTCACAGGAGGGATTCACTGAACAGCAGTGGTGGTAGGACAGCCTGGGATTTACCTGCCTTTGAAGGTTACACACGAATGTCCATCGTCCATAAGACCCACTGTGTTACCAAAGTATAAAGAGAGCCATAAGTGCAGTCTTATAATTCCCACTTGTATTTCTAATGATTTCCAGAAAAAGAGCAAAAAGGGAGTCACAATTGTACTCTATTTCACTTGAGACAGAAAAGGCATCCTCACCAAGATCTGTGGACTGATTCACTTTTTTCTCTTTCCCTTTTTCATTCATGTGCTTCCCTTCTCACTGCTTTACCTTCCCTGCCTTTTGTTTCTCTGATTTATCACTGGATCTCTTATCCTCCCATCCTTTGATACAATATGAAGTTTGAAACCTCCAACAGTCGTTTCTGTCAAAGAAAGCATATAACCTCCACGTTGGAATGTCTTTGGAGCTGTGTGAATAAATGTGTTGAGAAGGAGGAGATGCTTCCCAGGTAATTCTTGCAGACAGAACTGCAATCCAATTCTGGATCTGCAGTCAAACCATCTACAGAGATAAACATCAGAAGCAAATTTGTATTTATGGGGCAAATTGTCCTTTGCCCTCAACCCAACATTGAATTTGAAAAATTTCCAAGCTTTATTACATGTAGAATTGGTTTTTAATGCTTCAAGGTGTGCGTAGGTGAGTGAGACTGTAGTGACATTCTCGCATCCATTGGTGACCCAATTTCCTACAAAGTCACTTTGAATGTAGAAAAAAGAATCATGATGAAGGAATGAAATAGTTACTGTCATGAAAATGTTTAAAATAATCTGGCAAGTCTCAAAATTTGGGAGGGATTTGAGGGCAAGAAAGACTCTATCAAAAAGACTTTGAATACTCTCTCCAATTTTTCTATATCTTGGTAATAAGGACATAACATTTTTCAATCTAAAATGATTTTCCTTGTTTATGGGGTTCCAGGAGCCAGGGATGAAGACTGTTCTTTCTGGTTTATCTTCAGATGAAATTCAGCCAAGGGGTTCAGGTGGCGGGTATCTGAAGTGTTCCGAGGAAGCAGCAGCATGGAAATGTCTGATTGCACCAGCAACTGACTTTTACACAGACACAGAGGTAGAAAATTGACAATTCCTCTCCACCCACTCTGCACTCTTTTGGGATCTAAGGAATTCCTGCTCCACTTTCTACACAGACCTGGGATAGTTCATGCTGGTGCCAAATTGGACACAAGGGGGCACCGAAGTGCCACAAATTTTGCCCTGGGACCTTTCTCCGCGTGCAAATTCCCATCAACAGAGAAGGCCAGGAAACTCTGGCCCTTAAGGAGCATTCTTCTTCCCAGGCTTACTCAGTAGAGGCATTACCATGGTGGTTGGAATCATAAAACATTGCCCACAGTTTGTGTTTCCCATAGTATCCATCTTGGTGCCAGTTTGAAAGTACTCCACCATGGTGGTTGAAGCACCATATTAAACTTTTTTTTCCCCCCTTTAACTAATTCAGTACTGCATGCTGGTTTTTTTGTTTTTGTTTGTGTGTGTGTGTGTGTGTGTGTGTGTGTGTGTGTTTAGAGAAAGTGCTAAAAAATCCATTTGAAAGGAAACTCCACTTAAAAAATGATATTTGCTTCTAACAATACATTTCAAGTATTTGTGTCCTGAATATATTCTTAACAAGGAAATTATTTTTCTTTGTAATCCATCCCTTTGCCAAAGGAGACAGTCATTTGTTGATTTATTTCCTGTCCTTTATTTTTCTTCTTTACCTAAAAAGTGAAGAATTGGCAGGGTTCTTGCCACAACATGAAAAACCATGGGATAATTCAAGGAGCAACAATAAAGTTACATGTTAGTTTCTCTCACTTAAAAGAAGATGGGGAATTTGACTATTGATTTCAAATTTTCTCTGTCTGGGCAGGAGAGCTTGCATTTTATTAAATGCAGTCAATTTGTGGTGAAATATTCTTTTTATTTTTCAAGATAGATTGCTGATTTACTTTAGAATGGTGGGAAAATAAGTCTGTACCTGCTGAGTGCTGAAGAGAAGCATTTATTTGCTTTATTGATTTGGTCAGTTTTTGTGAGATGTTTTCTGTGTGTTTTTCATTTGGCTACAAAATGTGCCCACAAATGGTCCTGGCTGCTGTACTACTTTAGTGTCCTGGAGAATAGCTCCAAAAGGGGAGTTTGGAATTTGCAAATGGTTCTTTTGTTGGAGAAGCCTTTTGTCCAGGGAGCTCTGTCCCTTAGATATGGACAGACATGATGGCAACCTCTGTACTTTCAGTGATCTTGATTGATTAAGTTCTCTTACAGTTCAACAGTATGAATGAAATGGAAGTGTGGGCTTCCAGACTAGAACCCTCAATTCACTGTTAAGCAGGAAACCTGTTCGATCATGGGTATCGACATCAATGCAAGGGATATTAAGCTTTCAGAAATGATCCTTCTGGTCTTGACTTCTTATTTTCTATAAGGGGGTAAAAGCTTCCTCTTTAAAAACAAAATGACAGTACTGCTTCCAATTGAAAAATTATTCATTTATTTAAAAGACAGTAAAGATCATTTAGGTATGCTAAGTAGGAAGAATGCCCAATCCATAGTGTTAAGTGGAAAAAAGTGTAATGTACATTTTATCTACAATATGTAAAATTATGTATGTTTAGAAAGGGAAATACATGGAATAAACCATATTGATTATTTTGTAGGAATTGAGATAAAAGGTGACTTTTAAAAAATTTTGATTCTGTTAATTTTATAATACTGTTTATGGGAAAAATAGGCATTAGATACTTCTGTAAAATGGTAATTCCTTGAGGACCAGTAATCTCATCATTTTCTGGCTTTCTGAATTAAAATCTTTTGAGTGTTGGATTTTTTTTCAAGCGATACTTAATTCAATTGGTGATGACCACTTCTACTTTCTTTAAAGAGAAAGTCAGAGTGAGATTTTTAGACCTACACTAGAAAGGTGAAACACAACTTTTGCCGAAACTTAAATTACGTATGCTATCCTTCCAATTTTGACAAAAAATTCAGGGTCCATTGGCACTTTTGATTTTTTAGATAATCAGGTGGAGGAAATAAACTTGATAATTTCTAAATTATAGTAAAAATATTATACTCAACTATACTAAAAGTAATATAGTTTAAGCTATTTAATAAAATTCCATTAACCGAATTACCTGTTGCTGTGAAATATATGTATTTCAAAAACCCTATGCTTACGTGTCAATATTAAAAAACCATATATATGTATGTATATGCCTATATATATTTAAGAATAAAAAAATTATATATGTAGTTTCTTAGAAGAAAGCAGTTTTATTATACAATTAGTTCATATACATATGAGGTCAGTTAACTCTCTTCAGCTTTTAGTCATGCATAGAAGGATAGCTAAAGATAGCGTATCCAGCCCACTTCATTTCCTATGTGTGCCTAAAGGCACTGATGCTGGATTTTGGCAGAGAAAATAAATTCAAATATAAGAGGATGTAGGCATGTTGATTTCCAGACCAGAGGAAGAAGTTAAAGAAGTAACTTTGTTTTGGATAGAGGTGGGTGGGAAGGACGCTCTCTTTGAAGTAATGTTGGGAGCTTAAATCATTTTCTAGGAGACTTTCCAAATTTAATTATTTTTGTGCTCAGTGTTTCAGATTTCAAATAATTCCAGTTATCTAGGTTTCAATGCAGGCATATAGGTCCCCCAATTTCCTGCAACTTACAACTGTATTTGTTCGGGGGAAGGAAGTTTCCAAGGTGGGATTCATTTTTGTGGTGGTTGTGGTTGTTTTCATTGTGCACATTTCTAGGCAGGGTTTATGTGAGCAGCCCAGGGAATTTTGCTTACCATTGGCTAAAAGGCAATACTTAAAGGTAAGCTTTTGGGTGACAGAGTAGGAAGTGGTAAAAGAAAGATATAAAAAAGTCACCTTAGAACAAAAGCTTTGCCAATTTGTCAATTCTTGTGTTGTTAAAAAAAAAAAGAAAAATAAAGATTTGAATATCCCAGGTTCCAAGAGCAATACATTTTCATTTCCATCACTGTATTTCATCCTGGAAGAGCAATTTGTCCATCTCCATTATGTTTCTTATTTATATTCACATATGGTTAAGTATTTCTTTACATTCAGCTGTCTCTTATTATATACTGAAGGCATAATATACTTTTCCAGTCTTGCTGCATTGATATTAGTTTGGGAAATCCCCATGTCTTAATAAAAAATGTAACCAGTATAGGATTTTTGTTCCCATTTAATTTAATTTTTCCTGATGCAGCTTATCATGGATGCTATTTTAAGGTCATGTTGTCTTCTGTTTGTGGCCCCTTTCTCTTTCAAATTCATAAGAAACAGGTTAAAAATGTTTGTAAAACATTTTAGCTTCCTAGAAAACTATCACCCAGAGTTTATTTTTTTCTAAGTAACTCAGCATCCCTTCTATTTTTTTCTTGTTTAAAAATTGTTTTTGGGGGGGTGGCGCCTGGGTGGCTCAGTTGGTTAAACGTCTGCCTTCGGCTCAGGTCATGATCTCAGGGTCCTGGGATTGAGCCCCACATCCGGCTCCCTGCTCAGTGCAGAGCCTGCTTCTCCCTCAGTGCAGAGCCTGCCACTTCTCCTTCTTGTGCTTGCTTGCTCTCGCTCTCTCTCTCTCTGACAAATAAATTTTAAGAAAATTGTTTTTTTTTAAATGAGAATTCTCATTGATGAGGGAATAGTGAGTCCCCTTTCCCAAATATACAGATGAAAAGGGAAATGAATGATTGACTGAAGTTTTCACTTCCATTCAGATGTCTTGGCATTCTGCTGGCAGAGCCTGAGTATGTGTGTGTGTGTGTCCGTCTGTCTGTCTGTCTGTCTACAGGCCTGTGTTGGAACCCTCCACTCTTGGTAGAAATTGGTGAGGCCAATTCTGGGGTAGTGAGTGAGTGGGCATGTGTGGCTTCCACCAGTCACCATGATATGTAGTTTTCTTTACAGGTACAGGTGTGTTGGGATGGAACATAGGGCTATAAGGTGCAGATGGCACCTGCCTACAAGTTCAAATGACCAATTAAAGAAATGGCTGCTCCTCAGAGACCGTGCTTTTGGTCTCATAGCACATCTGACATTATTCCATGCTTCTTAGAAAAGGGACTCAGTTTGTGTCAATTCAAGAAATTATTCCTATCTCTTCCAAAGAAGTCTGTTGTGTAGTATTCCTGGCTATATTTCGATTTGGCCTGCAGCACTGACTGCCTTTAGGTGGTAAGGAAAGGTGAACCCCACACAAAGAAGTTAGTAAACCAAAGGTATTTGAGACTGTAGTATAAATGTGTTATTAAAATTCATTTCTTATATGGTGAGCCATAACTAATTTCAGAAGTTGATTTTATCACGCAGAATCAGCAATATCTTTCCGTCTGCAGTTCACTGCTACATTCTCTTTTAAATACATTTTCCCCATAATACTGAGACTATTATCTGATGTCTATATGTGAGTGACATATTCCAAATCCCATCCACTGATCTTCCTTTCAAATATCCCGGTGTCCTCCTTGTTTCCCATTTTTTACTGTTCAGGCCCTCCACAGAACATGATTGTCCCAGCAGACCTTTTATCCAAGGACTGTTGATCACAGCCCAAAAGCTGTCATCTTATTTGCATTCTGTGGATGCATCATTATTCACAACATTTGATGTCCATAAAAACACATTAAAACTATTTCCTTGAGCAAAAATAATCAGCTCTCTGCTGTACATATCATTTGTTTACTCAAATTGTAAAATGTAAATTGATATATAAGAAGATGGCCCATTAACTTTTTCATTAATGACAATAATACATTTTGTACACCAGCAGCAGGAGGATCTTGCCTTTACTTTGGCAACCTGAAGGGTAAATGGAGCCATCCTTCTTTTTCCTTTTTAATTTCATAAAAATAATGGGTGTCATCAAACAGAGATTATTTTATATATTCTTATTTGTCTTAAAATATGGAACTTTTGACTTGTTATAAAATGAAACTACCCTGATATACACGTTAAGTGCTTTTCTTTTTAAGAAAAAGAAAAAGGAATTGTTTGCTATTTGAATTTGCCCAAGAAGACAAGTTCTTACCATGGATAGCATAGTATCTTAAAATGTTTATTGTATTTACAGTGCTTAGTTATATGCCTCCATATTATATTTAAAATATTGCCAAAATCTTAAAATATTTTAAAAAAGGGCATCTTTTGTGGCTAGATGCACAATCAATTTGAAAATACTTTGTGTTATGGAATGTGGAAATTTTTATTAAATTTTATTAGGATTTACTTTGATGACTTTTTGTTAGAATTTAGTGCATGCTCTTTATATAAGTGAATGTTGAATTAATCATCCGTGTTTTTTCTTTAGGTATTAGTAATAGTCATATTCTTCCAGGTGTTAACTCCTATAGTGCCTACATCACTAGTTATCAAGCTGCAGCATTTGATTAAAACATAGATTAATAATTTGTCTATCACAGATATATCATGCACTAACAGATAAAAAGCATCTGATATTAACTGAGAAATAAAATCTGCCTTCAGTAAATTGCGTAGAAAAATTACCCAGTACATTTAAATTACCATTTGCTTAGCAACATGCCCTTGTAGCCATTCCAGTGGGGCTATAAAATGATCGATTTACTTTAATTTTCTACTGAATCCTGAAAAAAAAAAAATGGCTATCAGTAACCTATCCCTTCATCATAGCATGCTGATTCACTCTGTGTATTAAATTTACTGGCAAGGAGCAAGACGTTAACAAAAAGTAACAGATAATGTGAACATTTCATGCATAATCTGTAATATGAGATATGTATTAATAGGGAAATTATGATGCATTCAATTATTCTGAAATGCCTTCCAGAGATGTTTTGATTTGGCTGCGCTCTGATAGTAGCGGCACAGCGGGGAGCATCTCAAGTGATGAATAACCTAATCTCCTAATCTCAAAATGGGCACTATTCACAGCTAGCCTGGGAGAGGCTGGTGGAAGAAACCACACTTCACAGCCACGGCCACTAAGAAAAATACAACAAAAGCAACAACCCAAACAACAACAAAACAACCAGCAGCCAAGCCTGCCTCCCTGCCACCCAGGCTTTTAAAAATAAAGAAATGAAATGCACATCTCTAATGAAAGCTATTTTGTCCCTTGTGATGGCACAGGGCTAGATTCTAATCTGAGAGGCACCTTCCACTCTTCTCAGCAAAACTTACAAGACAAAAGGCTATAAAAATGATTGCACTTGCATTAGTGCTTTAGGACTCCAGTAGTTATGAGACATTATGTATGCACAAGAACCCTTACTAATTTGCCACGTTTCATGCACACCTGGAATGATCTGCCCCACGTATACATTTTTTTTCCTTTTCCTTAATTTCGAAGAAAACCTATCACAACAGGAAACTGATCATTTTGTATCATAAGCCCCATGTTCTATAAAGCTGCCTGGGTGTAATTAAGCGTCTACGTTTACTTCTTCGTGTGGGGAACAATGGTCTGGCTCCTTGGAGAGGTCAAGCAGGATTTATTTTATTGTGTACAGAGTCGGAGCAATGGGGGAGGCTGTCAAGATAGTAACTGGTCATTCCGTTGCATTTATGTGGCCCTCTCTGTGTAAGAACAGGGCTGTATTTTCCCTTTGATTTACTTCCTTTTTTTCATGGGATCATTGCTACAAAACTATTAGTTAATACCCTGCTGTAAGGAAAATAAGTCCCGAGGAAAATATGCTATGCATGTATGCCTTCCCCACCCCCAAATTACTTGATTGCAGCAGGCTCACTTTTTGATTAATGCAATTTTGCATAAGGTAATATTACACGAGTGTATTACTTTTCAGTAATTATTCAATGGAGTTAATATGGCAGACTTCTTGAAGAAAAATTAGAACCGTGGCGTCTCATTTCTCTAAATCCCCAGCACTGTTCAGTAGGGTAACAATAATAATTATGTATAAATAAATAAATTTCTTTTATCAGTGTTCACTTGGGCTGGAAATAACGGGCAGCCTCATCCCCAATCAGAACACTAACGGTTGTACTTTTTAATTAGCAGCGTTCCGAAGGGCAGAAATGATTTTATGTGCAGTTTTGTTATGCTGCAGTTTGGGAGAGTGGCACAGTGATTTGTTAGAACAAGGATCTTTGCAGTTTAATCATCGTGTGAAATTATGTGTGCTCTTTTGCTTTCGCTTTTCCCTGTACCTTTGGGTTTGAGCCACTCCAAAACGGAGGACAGCAAGGCGTGTGGGTTCCCTTTCCTCAAGCAATTTTCTCTCTTCTAGGTCTGATTTCACGTGAGCATCATTTTAAACTCCAGCAAGATGTGGTTCTATTTAACTAGTCCTTGCTTACAGAGGTCCCATGCCTACTATTACATTTCCTTACCATGATACATACTTTGCAGTGCATTTTTCTCACTAATCATGGTTTAGCAAACAAGGAAGGAGAGGGCCCCGTTTTATGAAACTTTCTGATGAGTGATGTTCAGTTTATTTCAGTCTTTAGTATACTAGAATGTACAATTGCTCTGAAGATAAATAAAAGATTCAGCCGGGTGCCACTGGAGAGCAGAGCAGCATGTCTTTGGCATTGCTTGAGACTTATCTGATTTGGATTTGTATACCTCATGGGGAATGGCAAAATATTGGAACAGACGGCTTGATATTTCCGAAGAATATAGTGGGCTTTATTAGCACCAGTTTCGCTCCCTGACTGACGGCTTTTTCAAATTTTTTATCTTATTAATCCGTGCTACTGTATGTAAATGTTATTCCTCTCTGCATAAGGGAGGCAACCAGCGATTTGTAATAAATGCTTATGAGTGCCTGAGGCTGCACTTAAACTTTAAAACATCTATTATTAAGTTGCAAAAAAACACTGTAATGGCCAATAGTGACCTCATAGGAATTTTAAACTGTGGTCTGCTCTTCTGCATTAAAAACAAAAAAATTGCCTCAAGTTAGAATTATGAGCAATGCTATTTTAACAGCTGCATTTTGATTATTAAAGTGTGTTTTACAACTGAATTACAATGCTTTTATGGACTCTAGGTATAAGATTTAAAAAGGTCATTAAACATAGTCGGGTTTTGTCACAGTAGGTGTCATTGTATACAATGGACACTATACAATCTATTTTATGTCACCGCACTTAGGATTTGAAATAGCATGCAGGAGCATTTTAGTTTGTTTAACCATGTAGACTACTATAGATCTCTGAAGGATTTTTGACAGTTTGTAGTCTGAGATGACTACTTTCATTATTATTTTATTAATTTGACAAGAAACCCTACAGATTTTCTGTGTATCACTGATCCATTTGTCCCAGAAATAATTAAAAATGCCAGCCTGGAGCAACAGACAACAGATACACTTCTGGCAAATCAATGTTCAAAAATGCATTGCTTGTACTGTAGCCAACTCTTTAGTCCTGAAACATTTCTACATTTTCCTCAATCTGATCGTATATGGGCTCATTGACAATAGGTATTGACCCATGGTGTAGGTTTTCCAAATGCAGGACCTTTAAATTGATTTATCCATTATGTCATATGCTGGATACTATATGTAATGTTTACATCTCTTGCTACACAAATACAGGGTGAAGTTGCTTTTCCCAGGGCTGTCTCTGCCGCACACAGCTCAGCAAGGCGGTAAATGTAAACTTGAGTTTGCCTTGCCTGTGCCCTGCCTGTTAGCCACTAGTATGTAAATCTTTAATTTTCTTTTCATTAAATTTGGCATGGTGTTATGCTTGTGACGAGCTAGAGTCTGTGCCATCCGTGGAGCTGATTTCTGGGTGCCTGATTGTTGATGAGGACACGGGGATGGAGGTGTGATAAGGAGTATAGAACCCTCAAAATATTTGACAAAATGTCACAAAGGATTGTATTTGCATGTAGTACCGTGGGTAGGACATAATGATTAGTGTGCAGTGCGTCGCTGGCACTGCATATCCGAGCTCATGCAGATAACATGTCTGCTGCACAGCTTTGAATATTGTATATGTACTTTGAACATCTCTATGACTAGCAAAGCTGTCATTCTGTTGAAAAATGTAGCTGCATGAATGACAATCTTGGTTTAATTTTTTTTAAAAAGAGGACATCTTCTAAATAATTATTATCATGCTAATAACATTTGTATTCTTTTGTGTATAATTAAGATCTGCCTGTCTAAGCATGAAATAGGGTTGAAATCGTGAATAAGTATGCTATCCTTAACCTATTTAGTAAATCAGTTTTAATTTGGCTTTCTTTAGGTTAAATCATAACAATAGCATGCTGTATACAAAAATCCACAATTCTTGGCTGTAAACAATCTTGGAAATATTTAATACTCAGCAAAGCTTCCCACAAAATTGAAGAAGTGCCTCTCATGAATGTTAAGTGCTGAATCAAAAATAATGATTCAACAATTATAGAAGTCATATATTTTTAAAAGTTAACATTAAGTCTTTATATCTCAGAGTGATAAATACCCAAGCAATTTTATATTTTGACCTCTTTGGCATGTTATTTTTTTTCTCTTACATAATAAAAAAATTAATTTAAGATTCCTATTCCACCTACTTCTGAGAGAACTCGAGGCAGCAAACAGGATAAAACACAATGAAAAATAAGCCATTTAGGGATAAAACATAACAGGTTATGTAATTTAATGATCACAAACTGTTTTTGAATACATCATGCCTTTTTGTTCTCTTAAAATAGGAATATCTGTTGTTGGTGTTTGGTGGTTTTTTTTTTTTTTCTTCTGTAATTTCATGGCTAATACCTAGCCAGGCAATGATGCTAAAAGAAATTATCTTTGTCGTTTTGCAAGGGTTATTCTTTATTTCCAAGGTACTCATGGCTTCTAGAACCTAGCCAATTCTTCTTCCCCATCCTGACTGTAACCATTTACATGCTGTGATTTATAAGGTTATTGGAAAACACCTCCATTTATCAATTATGAGAGAGCACAGACTGCTCGGGAGCAGTTCAGGCAGCATCCTTGGCAAGTGAAATGTCTAAGGGGGTGGGAGGGGAAAAGAAGGAAAAGAAAAGAACATGGCAACAGGAGGAAAGTGGGAGTGCAGAGAGCTGGTGGTCAGTGATGCTTCTGCCTTTGTTTTCCCGCTGAGCACTAGCTGCCCTTCTTCCCACAGCTTTCCTGGTATTGTGCACACAGGCCCCTGCCATCTGATTTCTCCAACCATATTTTTGGTCCTGTTTTTCTATGAATGTGTATTTGTTTTTCAGTCGTCAGCAAATATGTTCTGCATGTGTATGCTCTGTGCATACTGTGCTTAAGGCCCTAGAGTTGAGAACAGCCCCATGAGGAATATGAAAGAAAAGACTGTGGGACCTACTGTGGCCACTGGCATGGGCCAAACAAGATTATCCACAAGTGCCAATTAAAGATAAAATAAAAGGCAACGTGAAGTAAGTGCTAAATGAAATCGTATTTGTAAAATGGTTTGCGTCATAGTGTCTAACACATCATAATTGCTTAATAAATAGTAGTAATAATAATAACAATATCTTGATGGTCATCATAATGATAACTGATGCCGATAAGGACTTTAGCAGCTGCCATAGGGAAAGAGGTGAGAACAGAGCAAGTGTTCCTACCACTTCTGAAATTCTTGGCATTTGAATGCATCTTCTACCATAAAAGCTGTTTTGGTGGGACTGCTTCTAACACTTTCTACCTGCCCGTCACCGCCACCCGCTGACCTCCCCTACTTTTGTTCTTTCTACACAGCATTTACTACATCCTAATCAATACCTAATCTGCTGTCTGCTGTTTTTTGTCTGTCTCCCCCGACCTGAATGCAAGCTCCGTGAGGACAGGGATCTTTGTCTCTTTTGTTTGTTGATGAATCTCAAGTTCTTTAAGAGTGTCTGGCACAGGGTAGGCTCTTAATAACTATTTCTTGAATGTCAAATGATTGACTGGTGGCTCCTCTAACTTGTCTGCCTCCTTCTGCTGTTTCCTAATCTCATGACTTGACTTGTATCTTGTATACCCTTTTAACAGCATACTCCGTGGCCATTGTGACCATGCTTTTTATAACAAGTCCACTCTGCTGGGGAAGGAGAAGAGAAGATTTCCAGTGCCAGCTGTGTGACTGATGATAACTGTACGCCTGTGCTAAGCTTCTGGGAACCACTGGAAAATCCAGTTATAGGCTACTGATCTGTTTGCACACTGAAGCCAGTTTTTCTGGGCAGGATTTTTCCTGAGATACCCACTTCTCTGAACAATTCCCTCTAGTGAGCAAGTGGCTGAGTGAAGAGGCTTTAGAATCAGGCAGACCTGGGTTTGATCCTTGTCCTCAACCTCCATGCCAGGCTAACTGAAGGCACGTTCTTGGCTCCACTTTATTTATAGAGCTGAGCTAATAAAGGTACCTGCTTCTGGGATGTTTGTTGCGGCATTAAATGAAATGCCCTATGAATTTTGCACAATGCTGAGCAAGCCAGAACTCAGTAAACGGTGGCCAATGAAATAACACTGCTACTAATTGTTATTAGTTTATGCTTATTGTTGTTATTGTTTATTTTGGCAGCAGTCCATAATGGTGTGTTAAATATTATCTAACATACTGTGATCTGTATTTCACATAGTTTTCTCTTCCTTTATAATCTACTCACTTCTCCTTTAAGTTATTTCTCCTCTATTTTTTCAGGAACTTAAATTATTAGAAGGGTTTATTTTTCTAAAACTTCAGTAACTAGTTTAGAGTTATACTGAGATTCAAAATTATACTTACTTTGGAATTAAGTGAGTATTGTTTTCCCTCAAGTCATAATTATTAATAGAAGGAGGGGTAAAGGTATGGGATTTGGATGAAGGACAATGCAGAGAGGAAGGTAAAAGGAGAAGTAGTACCATAAAGCCAAGAGACAACTGTGGAGGTCATGATAAGGGCACAGAGGGTAGGAATAGGACAAGTGAATGAAATGAAATAGTTATAAAAAAAAGAAATAGAAAGGATCAGAAAGAAAATGGTAGAAATAGAAGACATGGAAAAGAAACTCACCATATGTTTGTTTGGATTCCTTATGAAAGAAAACATTGTACTAATGAAATGGAACAACTATTTAGAGATACAATTGGGGGGAAATTTCCTGAAAGGAAAGAATGCATTTACCTACTGAATGGGCAACCATGCCAGGAAAATTGACCCACTTTAGTCAATACCAGGAACATTATGGCAAAGTTATAGGACTTGAGCAGCCAGGCAAAAAAGATTATTTAAAAAGTCATTTTTAAGATTAAAAATCAGGCTGGCCTCAGATATCTTTACAGCAACCTTCAGTCCCCAGAGACAATACAATTAAAATGTACAAGATACTTAAGGAAAGAAAATATGAATGAAGTATTTATTAGTAGTCATATTCTCCTTCTAGTATAAAAACTATAAGCCAACTATTTTGAAAACATGTAAGAAGCCAAGGTGTCTTCTTACAATGAACTCTTCTAGAAAAAATTACTAGAAAGTAAATTTTAAGAAAACAAAAGATAATTTGGAGAAAAAGAGCAAAAGAATTGGTAGTGAACATTCCATATATTTAATAGAACTAAGACTAAAACTAACATGGCAAGTAGAGTAATAGACAGAAAGCAAATTTTGTAGGCTAGTGATTCTCAAATTTAGGGTACATAAAAATCACCTAGGGGGCGCCTGGGTGGCTTAGTTGGTTAAGCTACTGCCTTCGGCTCAGGTCATGATCCTGGAGTCCCAGGATCGAGTCCCACATTGCGGGGGGGGGGGGTGGGGGGGCTGCTCAGCGGGGGGTCTGCTTCTCCCTCTGACCCTCTTCCCTCCCATGCTCTCTGTCTCTCATTCTCTCTCAAATAAATAAATAAAATCTTTAAAAAAAATCACCTAGGAATCTTGTTAAAATGCAAATTCTGAAAAATTAGGTCTTGGTGAGGCCTGGGATTCTATCTTTCTAACCAGGTCCCAGTTGATGCTGATGCTGCTGGTCTCTGTTCCATGCTTTGAGTAGCAGTATCTTGTAGTAAAAATAAATAAATAAATAAATAAATAAATAAATAAATAAGTAGGAGGGGAAAGCAGATGGAAAACAAAATGAGTGATTATTTGTTCATCTATAATAGCTGTAAATTAGTGAATATTATCTACCACTGATAAATCAACTTACAGAAATATAACTACTTAGTACAAAGCTAAATATTAAGAAATTGTAATACTATTGACAAAAACCAAGTGTGGAGGAACAGGATGGAATGCCAAGGAAAAGAAAACATGATACTTTTTCATTCCTCATAGTAGGAAACTATTTGATACAGCCCAAAACCTCAGAGGACCAAAAATATTAAAGATATAGCTATAAAGGTAATGATTAAAAGAAATTAAAAACCATGTTCTTCAATATCAGAACAACTAAAAATGTGCAAAAGGAAACATACCACATAGTGAAAAATTTAAGAAACAGTAACTACAAAGAAATATAAAATAATATGACAAAACTAAGAGTATATATATTTATCATGGCAATACTGTAAGTCAGTGAAAATCAACTATTAACAGTCTAATGATTTCAGTTTGGACCACAGAACAAACTCATTCATAATATCACAGTTTCTCTTTCTCATCACTGTTAACATTTGGGGCCAGATAATTCTTTGGGTGGCTGGGGGACTGCCCTGTGTGTTTTTGGATGTTTAGCAACATCCCTAGATTATTCCCACTAGATGCCAGTAGCACCCTGCCCCCTTCAGTTACATCAACCAAAAGTGTCCCAGACATTGCCAAATATCCCTAGGAATACAAAATCATCCCTGATTGAGAACCACCATTGTATATAGCCCATCACCATGCTTTCTGAGAAAACATTAGAAGCATTCCTACTTATGATAAAAATAAGAAAAAGATACATATACCAAAATGATTTAGAAAAATTAAAAGGGTAGGCAAAGACATGCCATGCAAATGTAAGCAGAAAAGACAGACAACATGGTATTAATATCAAACAAAAAGGAATTCAAGCCAAAGGCATTACATACATAAGCAAGACGAGGAAAGTTCCTTTGCAATGCTGAAGGATGAAATTTGTAATGAAGATTCAATTGTTAGAATTTTCTATGCACCAATACCATAGTATCAACATATAAAATATATAGTACATGCAAAGAAAAACAGAAACAATAATAGTTCACCTCTTACAGTCCATGATTAGATGAAGTGAAAAAAAAATAGGTATATAGAAGACTGAAATAATAATGTACATTTATGTGTTGTGTATTAAGTTCTATTCCATAAAAATGAAGTGGAATGTTATTTTTCCAGTAACCATGAACCCTTACCCTGCTCACATCCTAAGCAACCAATGAAACTGCAATTGTCTCCAGATGTATAAATAGCAAAGTGAACATTTTCTGATCATAAAACAGCAAAACTAAAATTTTGAACAAAATCAGAAAATAAAATTTCCTGCCTCCTGGAAGAAAATGTCTCAAACTCGGGTCACAGCAGAAATATAAACTGAAATTTCAGAATTTATAAAATAATAATCATTACCCTATAGTACCTAATGATAGGCTATAGCTAAAGCAATGTTCAAAGAAAATTCATAGCCTTAAATTCTTATATAAATAAATAATAAAGACTATAAGAATTAATTATCTGATGTAAGAAGGAACAATAAAATGAATGCAAGAAATAAGAAGGAACAGCAGAAATCAATGAGTTATAAAAATAGACAAGGAACAAAAATGATATTAGCTAAATTACTAAAGGTAAAAGAGGCTAAAATAAAATTCATGAAATAAGAAAGTAGAGAATAATCACAAAATTGAGGAAAATAAAGTAGAGGAGACTACTCAACTACTTTACTCAGTTATTTTACAAATAAGTTTAAAATTTCAGGGGCAATTACATACTTAAGTTGACTCTAGGAAATATGACATATAAACAGATATTTTTTCCATAGAAGAAATAGAAAACATTTTCAGTTCTCTATGCCTCCTTTTTCACCCCATCTTCCCTTCCAAAAAACCAACCAACCAGCTCTTATGGTTTCACAGGGGAATTACCACCAAATCTCTAAAAAGCAGATGATTCCAGTGCTGTTTAAACTGTTTCAGATCATAGATCGAAAGGAAAAATTCCAAAATATTTTTAAGAAGGGAGCATAACACTGATTTTTAAAGAGCAACAACATTTGAATGTATACAAAAAGGAAATGATATACCAATGTTTTCAGACCCGGCCTTGCACTAGCTTCCCCAGATGTGACTGGTTGGTGCATGGTGGAAGTGGGTTAGCATTGCTTTGTCGTTATTTAGGTTTTTGTTTTTAAAGCTCCCTATTCATTGAAATGTGTAGTAAGATAGGATAACCACTATTCTAGATCAATATCTTTCTAGGATATCAGCACAAGAGTCCTAAATAAATATTAGCATTTGGAATCCAGCAGCATATTAAAAGAATAATACCATATGACTAGGATGGTTCAATATGAGGGTATCTTAATAATATCATATGAAAAGAAGAAAAATTATATAACCATTTTCCTCAGACATTAAAATGTCATGTTACAACATTTAATATTCATGCTAATGTTTTTAAACTCAATAAAAGAATATAGCCATCTCAAACCAAAACCCATCATCACGCTTTCTGGGACACAAAGCTTCCTACTTTTGTTAGAAATAAGGAAAGTTTGGAGCACCTGGGTGGCTTAATCAGTTAAGTGTCTGACTCTTGATTTCAGCTCAGATCAGGATCTCAGGGTCCTGCGATAGAGCCGCAGGCTCAGTGGGGAGTCTGCTTGAGGATTCTCTCCCCACCCCCTGCTCACTCTCTCCCTCTCTCTAAAATAAATAGAATAATCTTTAAAAAAAAAAGAAATAAGGAAAGGATGTCCACCATCAATGTTTATTATTGTACTAGGTAAGCCGGCCAATGAAAATAGATGAGAAAGAAATAAAAAAAATAAAAATTGGAAATGAGAAGGTAAAAGTATTATTATGCAAATGATATAATTAAATATTTTGAAAACCAAGAAAATCAACTAAAATTACTACAACAATAAAATCATTCAAGCATCAGGATACTAAATTAATACACAGATGTCAATAGTTTTCACATTTATAAACAAATTAGAAGGTAGAATGGGAAAAAATACCTGTTTTACCATAATAATAAATCAGTAATATTTATAGGCATGGGCTTAACAAGAAATATGAGACTTATGTGAAGGAAATTTTAAAATACTTTTGAAGGCCACAAAAGATTGTATGAACAAATGGAAAAGCATAGCATGTTCTTGGATAGAAAGACTGAACATCATTAAGATGCTAATCCTTCCTGAGTTTACTTATAAATTTAACATGATCCTGATAAAAATACCAAGCCTTTTTTTCCCAAAAACTAGACAAGTTGATTGTATAATTCATATGAAAATCAACAAGAATATCTAGGAAATTTCTGAAAAAGAAGGCCAATGGCCAGGAATTACACAGGCATAGAAAAATGTGTATGGTATGATATGATTTGTGTAAAAGAAAAGGAAAAATATATTTATACGCACACCATATATAATACATACATACTCATGCATGTATGTATGTGTATGTGTGTGTTTTGGCTTGCATGTGCATACTTTTGTCCTCTGGCAATATAAAAAAGAAAGAAGAGTGATAACCTAATTGAAGATAAAGACACTTATCTAATGCGGTATGGAGGTGGGAAAGAGAGCCTTCAATGAGTACATTTTTACAAATTTTGATGTTTGAATCATGGAATTGTATTTATGCATTCTGAAATAAATAAATAAGCAAAACATAAGCCATTTATAGAAAAGTAGGCAAAATACAACAATTTGAAACAAAGAAATTTTGAATATCACTAAACAAGGGATACAAATGAAAGCAGTGATAATAATGAAACTTTACTAATCCTTACAATACTTTAGCTACTGTGACAAGTACTTTATATGCACTGTTTATTTTATTTTATTTTTAAGATTTTATTTATTTATTTGACAGAGAGAGCAAGAGAGCATAAGCAGGGGGAGCAGGAGAAGGAGATGGAGAAGCAGCCTCCCCGCTGAGTAGGGAACCCGATGTGGAGCTTGATTCTAGGACCCTGGGATCATGACCTGAGTGGCTAGGCAGACTCTTAACCATCTGAGTCACCCAAGCGCCCCTATATGCATTGTTTAACTTAATCAACAGACATAACCTTACAGCATAAGTACATATAAGATTTTAGAACATTTTTAGGTTTTGTCCTTCTCATTTCCAATGTCCTAAAATCATCATCTTTCTTTTTTATTTTCAGTGGAGAAATAGTAAATATTTACAAAGAAATCTAGTGTGTTTAACTATCTTGTACTATATTATTTGCCTGAATACTGAGCTTTTCTTTTCTTTCTCTTTTTTTTTTTTTTCTTTTTTGTCAAAGTATCTATCGGTGCCTGGCTACCTCTGGAAGGATAATATCGTAGACAAAAGGTTGATTAACTCACTGGTAAAAAATTCAAGTGAGAGAACTATCATGTTTCCCAGATTAAACATTTCTTGTAGTCAATCAATGATTAATTAAAATTAGTGAAAAACACTTAATAATCTTTACTAGTAAATTTGGACAAACATTTGGCTTGATTAAAAACTAAATAAATAGCGAGCATGCCTAAAACTCTTTCATTCATCAATGAGTAAATTGTACTTAAACTTCTGAGCTTTTCTTATGAGGCCCTTCATTTTGTGTTGCTTAAGAAGATTTATTGGCTTTTTGTTGGTTCAATATTGTGTTATCAAATTAAGTCAGAGACATTATAACAAAATTCTTTCCATGTGATGAACTTTATTATTTCAAAACCATCACTAGAGCCATCAATTGATTAATAGATACCTTTGGAATCATCTACTATGTGTAAGATGATCTACTAGGTGCAGATGGTGATAAACTTCAGGAGGTTGCCTGAAAATATAGATCTGGATGCCATCTCAAGGGCAGGTTCAGTGGGGTTTTCTGAACTCATGACATATGCCTTTAAAGAAACACACCCAATTTAATAAGAGCAATAGTTAGGATGATAATAATGAGGCTTGCTTAGCTAGGAAAGAGACTATCACAGACTTCAAATAAATGATGACACATCAGTGGCAGCAAAATGGTAAAGCACATGAGAACTAGTTAACACTATTCAACCACTTACTAGCTGGATGACTCAAAGAAAATTAATCAAACTTACTAGTCTGTACTTCAGTGGCCTCATCAATAAAATGAGATAATCATGGCACCTAACTCATAGGGTTATGGTACAGTTTAATATATATACAAAGCTCTTGGAACACTGCTGAGCACACAGTAAATGCTCAGTAAATGAGAGCTATTATCACTGTTATTGTAAAATTCCAGCTCTCTTAGACAATTTTGGAACACCAACTCTAGAGGTATTTCATATAAACAGAGGTGCTTATAGAAGATCAACCATTTTCCACAACAATTGACAAATGTGGTGAAGATAAAAGTAGATAGTAGACAAACTGAGGGTTGCTGGAGGTGGGGGGTGGCGAGATGGGGTAACTGGGTAAAGGACATTAAGGAGGGCATGTGGTGTGATGAGCAATGGGTGTTCTATAAGACTGATGAATCACTGACCTCTACCTCTGAAACTAATTAAAAAAAAAAAATAGATGGTAGAAAGGAAAGAGGAAAAAGGGAGAACAGAATAAAAGCATGGAAATTTAATTGCTATCAGCAGTGGTTGTGGCTATTAAAGTTGACGATGAGAATAATGATAACACAGAAGTGACACAGGGATGAAGATACCAAAGATTAGAGCTATGCTATACTATCAGAGTAAACAGGTTCTATCACAGGAAGCATGGAAGAAAGCATGGGCATCTCTAGTTTGCTTGTTTATGGAAGACTTGTTAAACTCTTTACACCATTCTACCATGACCTTTGAAGGCCTAAGATTCATTATATTATGCTCTGCAGTAATATTTCTAAGTGATAAATTGTATAAAAGAATATCATATCTAGGTCTATCTCATAAGACATTATATATTATGGATTCCAATTTTCTTCTAATAAAAGGCAAAAGACAAAAGGATTATAAAAATTTGTGCAAAGTGTAAAAGATATAATGAGTTTCTTCACATGACTTGGAAGGATTAGCCCAGAAAAAATTTGATGGGACTCAACTTAGCTCTCCTTGCTGCATCCCAACTTAGATACAGCCATGGTCACGGTCATGATCAAATGGCCAGATGGTATTTGGGCTATTTCAAAAAATGAATTCCAGGGCCACTTCTGGGATCAATACCCATTCAAATTCCATTCCTATATCATATATATTTTTATATATATATACACACCTCCAACAATATCTGTAGTGTTTCTGATAACTAATGTCACTGAGATACACAGGCCTGGCTCATAGTCCATGAACAATAAGTGGTCAGTATTATTTGTTTAGCACAAAAATGTGCTAGAAAACTTATATTATCCTTTTTACATAAAGATGAATAAGTTGAATCTGACTAGGTTGAAGTAAATCATCCAAAGTCACATAACTAGTAACTTACGATTGGCATATTTGACAACATATCCCTTCTTTTTCACATATTGGTGCCTAGAAACTTTAATACATGAATTTGTAAAATCCATTTTGATTATCAGATTCCTATATGTTTTTATCTAACTTTTTTTACTGTGTTTCACTGTTTTGAGCTTTCCAAAAACATAAGATGTTAATGTCTTTATAAATATAGATATAGATGTTTGCTACATATTGAGAGACTTTATAAATACGCATACACACACATTTTTGTCTCAACTAAACTGAATCCCATCAGCATTTCAGTATGCTGAAGTCTCTCCCATCTTAAACACACACACACACGCACACGCAGAAAAACCAGACAAAAACCCTCCTTCCATCTCTTACCTCCTTCAGCTACTACTCTGTTTATCATCCACCCTTCAGAACAAAAATTCTAAAACCAGTTTTCTCTATCTACTCTATTTCCTTAACTCTCATTTGTTACTCAATATACTCAAATTTTTCACCACTCTGATGAAAATGTTCTTACCATAACCACCGATTCTCTTCAATGTTCATAAAACTAAAGGCCAATTATAATTACAGTGTTCTTTGATCTCTCACATTTCATTGCTGCTGTTGGTCATTTCTTTCATAAAATGTTTTCTTTTCCCTTGAAATCTGTGGCAACTTGGTTTCTGCTTTTCCTTTTACCTCCACTTCTTCTCCACTTCTTTTGCAGGCACCTCTTTTATGAGTCTGCCTTCCTTGGGTTCCATTCTAGGTCTTTTCTTTCTCTACACACTTCCCTGCTTGATCCCATCCATTCTTGTGACTTTGCTGTGGTCTATAGTTCTAGTGCATACTCCTTTCCTAATCTCCAGTCCAATTTTTCCAACTGCTTACTCAATATGTCTATCTGGCCCTCAATCTCAGATTTCTAAAATTCAGTTCAGTGTTTTTCTTACCCCTAAGCTCTAAACCTTCACAATTTCTGTATTTCTCATTGTGAGTGTGAAAGTTCATGAAGCATTCAGGAAACATTTATGAAATTAATTCAAGAAGCACTGAAATTAGATAATTTGCCTTTTTTTCTCTTCCTAGCTCAGTAACATATATATATAGGGAGTGTTTAAGAAATGTTTTGTAAAATAGCACCTAATCATCCTTTCTATGGCCTGTGTGGGGGCCCACTAGGATGATCCTTGCATAAAAGCCCACATCTTGAAATTGATCCATAACCCTCAGTGCCCCCAGTGACACTCAAGGGTGGGTGATCAGCCCTGTAGAGCCATGAAGTCTCTCTGTACAAGCTTGACAGCTTACTACTGGACTGGAAAATCTGTAATCCCGAAGTGGCCCATCAATCTATAAAGTAGTCCCCTAAATTATAATAATTCTACCAAGAGTTAAATATAAGCAAAATTATTTTGCTGCCTGGAAGATTAATGAATTGATAAATGTATAGAAAGATAAAGGAATCAATAGAGAGCCATCACAGATTGGGGAGATGCCTTTACAAAGAAACAATACATTGACTATTTCAGACAAAATATGGTATGTTTATTGAGGATTTACTTTGTACCAGAAAATGTTCTATGAATTTGGTATGTGTTGGTTCATTTAATTCTTCCAACAACTTTATGAGATGAAAATTTCATTTTCTAGATTTGGAACCCAGTAATAGAGAGCTGAAATAACTTTTGCAAGGTCATACATCTATGAGTGATAAAGCTTAACAAACATATGATAGTCTCAGTAAGGAAGATTTGATCCTATTAAATGATGAATGGGAAAATAACATAAAGTCACAATTCACAAAAAGGAAACACATTAGTAAGTAAATACATAGAACATTGTTCATCCTTAGTAGAGGAGAAATGCCATACAGTAAAGTAATGCTTTTGCGTTTACTTTTAGTTCTCTTAAATTAGAAAAAGAAGAGGGAGGGAGAAAGGGAGGAAGGAAGGAGGGAAGGAGGGAAGGAGGGAGGGAAGAAGGAAGGGAGGGAGGAAGGGAGGGAGGGAGGGAAGAAGGAAGAAGAAAGAGTTCCTAATTTGGCAAGGTTGTGGTGAGCTAGGCAGGCTCTCTGCCAGCAATGTCATGGGAACTGCACTTAGAAAATGATAGATCAAGCAAGAGTTATAGTCTCTTTCTCAGCTTTTAATATGAAGAAATAATTAAAAGAAAGCTTCATGTACCAAAATGATATTGCAAAAATCTAAATGCCTAGTGATAGAACGACATCATAATTAATGAAATCTGTAGATTATCCAGGCATTAAGATAGCCATTTTGAAGATGTTACAGAAATATGGAAGACATGTGTGATGTAATATTAAGAAATCTGAATATGAACTTTATCTTTAATTATTATATCTATAGTTAATTTTATGACTGTGGTATAGATAACAGAACATGGAAAAATGAAAATAGTTGCTGTGTTAATTTTAATATTGTGAGTTTCTTTATTGAATAACATTCCTTTGTTGTTGTTGTTGTTGTTATAGCATCATTCATGCAATATGTGAAATTCAGAAGTAAACCAATGAACTAGATGAGATACAAGGAAGCTTTGTAAATGGTCTGTAGCATTATTTGGGAATAAGCAAAGAAGCACCATTATGTACTGGCAGAGCCTGGGGCTTTGAAAACAAACAAACTTGGTTTCTAAATCCTGGTTCCAGCATGTGGTTTTAGATCAATCACAACCAATTTGACCCTTAGTTTTCTCATCTGAAAAAAAAACCTAGGCTCTTGGATCAGTAGTCAATAATATTTAGTTGTTTCTGAGGCACTCTCTCCTAAGATTTTCAAGCTGTAAAAGCAAATAAAAACCAACCAAACAAAAAACCCAAAGCCCAAATCAATTCTATGATTGGTAGGCTCCTCTCTGGATCTCAGCATCAGTATCTTCCTTTTTTTGGGTTGTGGAAGTACTTGAAATGATAACCTTTGGGAAGTGGAATCCTTGCTTTACACAATTCTTGAAAGTAGACCCTTGTTTATCCATCATAATGATCACATTTCTGTCTGTGACTGTCAGCATGAGCTATGTGGAAGATGCAAGGATGGGATGGACAGTTTAGCTTCATGAGGGCTACTCTTCTCATCTTCTCATTCAAAAGTTGGAAAGAGTCATCCAATAAGCTAAGGACTTGAAAATGAAAAGACTAATGTGCTTTTTAAGAACATGAAAAGTTTGTTATGCTAATGATTTCCCCTGCAAATAGGAAAGTGTGATATTCATACTGCTGCTGGTACTCTAGATGATCTTGGGTAGTTTATAGAGTTTTACGAACTTTTAATAGTTATGTTTTTATTTTAATGTGTATTAGAAAAATGATCACCAAAGTTTGGCATTGCGTACTCTAGGAATTATACAAGATGATCTATTTTGGTACAAGAAGATAATATTTGAACTTCTATTTATTTTCCTTTCTTAACTTATCCTTTACATTTTTCTGTTTATTATAATGTTAATAATATATTTGTATAGTAACACAGGTACATTGTTATAGATAAATGAGTACATGACTGGATGTACATGCTCAAAAATTTTACTTATGGAATATGTAAACCAAAAAATTAAGAGACCACTGTGATAGAGAAATATTGGTTTTCCACTTTTAATGTGTTACAAAGTTTCCTTTAAGAATAAGATTATTAGGAAAGTTAACATAGAGTAGATAATAATATAGCAATAGCATAGATAGTAACAAAGAATGTCACAAACCAGGATGGTGAGACAAAAATTACTGAAGTTTGGAAACCCTGGCAGAGAATATTGGATGACAGAAGGATGGCAGTATTCAAATAAAAACATGCCTATGTATTAGTCTTTGCCCAGGATTACAGTTTTCTGGGAAAGCTGGTCATCCTGGAATGGCAAAAGGTCGTTAACCCTGATCAGGAAAAGGGCAAAGTGGACACTGAAGGCATTTGGTAGAGGGGAATCAAAAGACTGGTGTCAGGTCATAAAGAGGTCTTGGATTCAGGGGTCAGCATCTGCTTCTATGTAGCCTCTATCTACTAGTTTCAGACCTTGCTGTACATTTAACATTCTTTTTCATAACTGATTTGGGGTGGAGGGAGGCTTGAGATTCCTATGACATAAGAAAAAGATCCAGATGAGAATAATTCATTCAGTCAAATATTTTACAGACATGTTTTTGCAGTCACCCTACCCCCAACCCCCAAAAAAGTAGAGGTATAAGAAAATGAACTGAAGCTGTTTACCAGGGCAAACGACAAGTAATTCCTAAATGTTTTTGTTTTGTTGTTGTTTTTTTTTGACACACTAAAGATATTCTTCCAATGTTTCAGTTTTTAAGTTTGTGTCTACTTTGATTTTTTTTATTTTTTATTTTATTTTTTTTTTAAAGATTTTATTTATTTATTTATTTGACAGAGATACAGCGAGAGAGGGAACACAAGCAGGGGGAGTGGGAGAGGGAGAAGCAGGCTTCCTGCTGAGCAGGAAGCTGGATGCGGGGGCTCGATCCCAGGACCCCAGGATCATGACCTGAGCCAAAGGCAGACGCTTAACGACTGAGCCACCCAGGCGCACCTCTACTTTGATTTTTTTTTTAAAGAAAGGTAGAAAGCAGGTTATGTACCTTCCTTAAACATTTGAAGACTAAAAAGCTATAAAAAGAATGCCTTCAGATTTTGATCAGTCTAGTTTTGAATTTCTGTAATTCATTAGAGAAATAAGTAACCACTGCTCTGTGAAAATCATCTTTTCTAAGCCACTTGAATTATGTGAGATCGAGGGAAAATAGGTTGTTGGTTGTTTTTGCCAAATAATTAGCTATTATTAGCATGTAAACTATATGTCAACAAATGGACTAGAAAAACACCCACAGTACTTAGGCCAAAGTAAGAAATTGTTGATTGCTGATTTTCATGCTCAGGAACATTTTTAAAAACAAGTAACAAAAGCCAGCCCATCTGCATGATGATGGTTTGGGATCCAGTTTCATTTTTAGTTATCAAGATTGTAAGGAAATTTTTGACCCTGTTTTACACCTGCCTCCATTGATTTTCCTTGCAGTACTACATAATTGTGTATATTTAGACATTTACATGCATTTACCAACCTAGAATTTACCTACACTTGTCACTAATGGGTATGACTGCAGGATAAGAAGCTCAAAGGTGATATCTAGGGACCTCAAGGTGAACTTTTTCCTTCTTGAGCCCTCCTTGGGCAAAGAAATAAAGGTCCTAGAGACGTCTAGCTACTAGTAAGTACAATTCACTAAGTACTGACCTTTAATAAATCTGCCCAATCCAACACATTCTTTTACTTAGAGAAATATAGGTCTGGAAGGGATTTTGAGCTGTCATAAAATTCACCTATACTCATTTTGGTCAGAACTAACGTGAGGCTCAAAGATGTTGGCCCAAACACTTTTTTATCATTCCAGCGGCTGACAGCTTTCATTGCTGGATCTTCACTATGCTATGGCTTATTTCTTTTTGTCTGCCTTTTTAAGATGAAGAACTACTAGAAACCTTTGGAAAATAATTTTTTTTTCATCTGGGGGAGATATCTTGAGGCGACTTCCTTTCTAGGTGCTCACTTAAATATGCAGTGTTACTGGGCATTTGGTAGATATAAAGCCATCTTTTTGGTTTCAGTCATGCCAGTTGCCTCTAGTTTTTCCTCATTGGTTAGCAATGTTTTATAATCCAGCTCATCTCTTTCTTCTTCCTTCATTATTTCTCAGAGAGAAGCCCATAGAAACACACAAACGTAAAAATAGTAGAGGTTTTCCTTTAAGCCTGTGACTTCTACAGAGTTTTTCCTGTAGTTTATCTAAATTCAACAAGCAAGATGAGAGGAAAAAAACAGAACATAAGAGGGAGTTGATGGGACAAGGACTTTAGGAATATTATTGTGTTTCTAATAGCTTCATGTGGGTTGAAGGCCATCTGGATGGCATTATGGGAGAAGGGCAGCCTGCTGGGATATTTGGAAGAGAATCAGGTTTATTAGATAACTTGTGCAATGCAGTTCAGATTTTGGAACACCTGAAAGGAACAGAGAAGTCAGGGAACTATAAGAAGACATATTTTATTGTTAAATGTATATTCCAGAAATGAATATGGTATTACAGATGAGAGTAGTTGTTATACTGGAGAGTGGGGATGTACACTGTTAATATGATCCCAAAACTCATTATTGAGTTACCCAGAACAAAGAAGGTAGAATTAGTGTTTATTTATGGGAAAGTAGCATGGCCTTTAACTGAGAATAATATGCCGTTTTCCCCCTTTTCCAGAAAGAGCATATTCTTTTTCTTTCTAATTTTTTGTTGACGTTTCAGTGTTTAGCTCATGTGAAAGATGTGTTTTGGTTTGTAGAGGTTTTCTTGAGTCTTGTACAGTTGTTTAGAACAAAAACTATTTTTTCTCAATTATTTAAATAGAAATACTTTAGAAAAAATCTACATGGGAAGAAATATTAAATTTATATTATACTTTTATTGTTCAGATGATATATATATTACAGACCAGTGTTTCTCAAATACAAGAATGTGACCCCCAAGTTTAGAAACACTAACTGTAGAAACTCAAGTATATGGTGTAGCAACAGCTTTCAAATTTGAATTTTTGTAAGTTTGGCTTATACAACTGCTTAAAAGAATGCACACAAAGGCGTAAGGGGCAATTGTCATTTTTTTTTTTTTTTACATTTATGACATTTTCAGTTATGGGGCAGCCATTCATGTTTACCAACAACATTGAAAGAATTTGCTGAACTTTTAGGTAGTAACTTGTTCCCAGTGATGTAACAAGTGACACAAATACAAATGGCTGTATTTGGTTACATAATGGCCATTCAAGTAATAAAAAAGGATATTTATCTAAACTTAACAGTATATACATATATGTATATATATATAGACTCCTGGGTGGCTCAGTGGTTAAATATCTGCCTTTGGCTCAGGTCATGATCCTAGGGTCCTGGGATCAAGTCCCTCATCAGCCTCCCTGCTGAGCAGGGAGCCTTCTTCTCCCTCTCTCTCTGCTGGGCCCCCTGCTTGTGCTCTCTCTCTCTGACCAATAAATAAATAAAAATTTTAAAAAGCACAAAATTGGGGCACCTGGATGGGTCAGTCAGTAAGTGTCTGCCTTTGGCTCAGGTCATGATCCCAGGGTCCTGGGATAGAGCCCCGCGTCAGGCTCCCTGCTCAGTGGGGAGTCTGCTTCTCCCCCTCCTTCCTGCTTGTGCTCTCTCTCATTATCTCTGTCTCTCTCAAATAAATAAATAAAATATTAAAAATAAAAAATAAAATAAAAAAGTACAAAATTATTAAAATATATATATAATTAAAATGACAACACTTAAAATATCTTTTTCTCTTGATTATATTTATATGGTTAAATAAATATAGGAAATATGAATATATATTTATTTTTCACAAGAAAAAAATTATAACTATATGTGATGATGGATGCTAACTAGACTTATTAGTAATTATTTCACAGTATATTATACATATATTGAATCATTATGTTGTATATCTGAAACTAATATAATGCTATATGTCAATTACATCTCAATAAATACATTTTTATATAACTATAATATGTATACAATTAAAATGAAAACATATTTAAAAAACCCTCTCTAAGACCTATCATTTGTGACCCCTATGTAAAACCATTGGTAAGGACAGTATCTTATTCCTGTTGGCTTAACTGTCATGTGCTATTATTTTCTCTATGGAGAAAAAGAGGGGGGAGGGGCAGATGAAATAAATCCACACAGAAGAGATCATTATTAGATGTTAGATTTCTGGGACATGTAGCAGTTGCCCAATTCCACTACCTCATGTTGACAGAAAGCTGACCCGGTGAGATTACATGATTTATACCCAGTAGCACAGATAATGACTAAAGTAAGACTCAGCCCCAGGATTCCTGACTTCCAGTTCTGTGCTTTTTGGAGCACAACTATTAAAAAGAGACACAAATGCTATTTTTTAATCTAAGCAATGGGAAGCAAATAGTATTTGGTTAATATGGGTACAGATAAAATTAAATTAGTTTTGATTCCTAAATTTTCCTCTTTATTGGACTAAATTAATTAAAAATAGATTTAACTTTATTCCTTGCTTTCTTAACTTTGTCCTTCCTCTCTCTCTCTCTTTTTTTTTCTTTCTTTTTTTTTTTTTTTGGCTTTCCAGTGCTATAATTAAAATTATTATTAAGGTAAGTGATTCCTTTCTGCAGTTAAAAATATCTCATTTTATAGAGTCATTTAAGTATGAATATTAGAAACTGTCAAATGAAGAGTGGATATTGCTGTTTGGGGTGATGTGGAATACAATGGAAATGCTTTGGGGTATCAAACCTGGAACATCAGATTTGAGGGGAATTTAACTTCTCTCTGATAGTTAGATAGACTATGTCATCATCCTCATTCTGTAGATGAAGACACTAAAGTTCACAGATGAGAAGTGACTCTGCTAAGATTGCACTGCTGTCTATATGCCAGAGTTAGGAAGTATATAGACTGTGGTGCCATGGTCCTCACTAAACCCCTCAGCCACTATGCAGTACCAAACCATTTGTCCATGAAATCCCTATCAACTTTAAGGACTCACTAGTAGCACACATGGAAACAGGATGTATTTTAAAACCTCTGGGTTAGACATTTTAGGGTCTGAATATATGATAGAATGTTGTTATCCTAAAGTCTGAAGAAATGATAGTGATCTCTTTTTTATGTTGTATCTCTTTCCTGTACTTAGAATGCCTGTTTCTTTTTCCAGTCTTCAATGTTAAAACTTTATTCATCTTTTAAAGCCCAGCTTAAATTAATTCCCTGTATTAAGTTAATCCCAATCAAAAGTGATTTATTGCTTCCCAGTTCTGTGGCCATTCAATGACAATGAGGACTTTCAACTCCATATAGAGTTATGATGTCTGATTGCTCCTATTACAGTGCCTATCCATACAGGTAGCATTGTGTGATTCATCTTTATACTCTCCCTTGCAAGTGGCTTGCTTCTAATGGGATTTTACTACAAATCTGTTGGATGAATGAATGAATGAATGAATGGAATGGAAATGGAGATAGGAACCTCCAAAACTTGCTCATATAGAGGTCTATAGATGATGATGATGATGATGATAATGATGATCTAATATTTTATTCATGCTTACTCTGAGAAAAGAACTGTGAAAACTGCTGCATAATCACATTTTACCCTCCCAACAATCCTATTAAGAAGGGATTATTATCCCTACTCTACAGAGGAAATAGCCTCAAAGAATTAAAATAGTATGTCTAAATTCATAGAGCTACTAAGTAGCAGAGTTAAGACTTAACCCCAGAGCCATCTGACTTTCCAACTAAAGCCACCATGACATTAAAATTGATTTTTTTTACCCCTCTGTGTTTACTTCCAAATTTAGGGTTGTACCAAACTCTTTTCATATAAAGCCTTATCCATCTAAGAGATGGTGTAGCAGAAGAGGGGAAAACTTAGGGCCACCAGATGCACTTGTAGCGGATGTGCATGCAGTACTTCAGGAGGCACCGTTCACAAAGACTCCATGTGAATGGTGCCTCCTGGAGGTGTGCAATGTACAGTATGCACAGACATTCATGACAGCCCTGAAATCTGTGCCTTATTTAAAACAGTTCCTTTATTCTCCAGTTTAAATGTTGACTGCTTAGGACAGTAAATTTCTCCTTTCCACCTCAAGGATCATTTCAAGCAAAAGATATATTCTAAGAGACCTCTACATCTTTATCTTGGCTTTAAATTCAGAAATAAACACAAAAGAGAAGAAATATGTGTATACAATAGGAATCTTATTTACTAAAAAAGTAATAAAGAGTCTCCAAAAATATATCAAGTAGTGATTATGCAATTACAGTTCTAATAAAGTATTAAAAATATTTTTATTGCTTGAAGAATTAAATCACATTGCTGACCAGTATCTCTGACTTTTTTTCAATGTTATTCAATAAGGATTCTCCTAAAGGTGATTTTGATTCATCATGGGGTAGGCACTGCAAAATAAATAACCTGGCAGATGCAATGCCACATGACAGATCTGAAAGCATGTTCACTTAATCTCTGCCTCACTGTTTCACTAATCTATCTTTTTAAATATTTCCAAAGGTCTCCTCAAAGTCTTAGCTTGAGTTAACACTCTAAGCTCTTGATATTCATTCCTTCATTTAGAAACCATTATCCAAGTGTTGAAAAGAGCCACTTAGCCATTCATCCTGGGAAAGTAAAGATTTATTCTGGTTAGCTTTCAAAAATCCTAACTTTCATTTCATTATTCATTCACATATTGTCATAGTGGAGCAAAATCAATAGCAATACACTTACATTCTGTGGGTAAGTATAATTCTTATTTTTAAGGACTGCACAGAGCTTCTGGTGTTCACTCGGTAAGAGGTTTAAGTCATGGTCAAAATTAACCTGGGAACCTATCTATCTATCTATATATATTTTTATCAACAGCTATTGCTGTTCTGCCAAAACAAAGTTCACTTTGGCCAAGTGTTTCCAACTGCCTGCCTCATGTGCAATTGTTTTTTCCTGCTTTCCTAATTTTTATAACCTTATTCTTTCAGGTTCTTCACACCCCGTTTTTCAACGGCCATTTTCATTTCAGCCCTGATCCCTCATTGCAGTATGGCTTGATTTCCCAGCCTTTTACCTATTTGCTTTTTGATACCAGCATTGCCCTGGCTGGCTGTCTGGCTGGTCCTGTTGCTGAAGTTCACCGTCATCAGATCCCCTTTTCTCTTATTATCTGAGTTTCCTATCACTTACACAGCCTACTCAGTCAATGCCTTACCTCCTGCCTCCCCTGAAAATAGGTCCACATCAAGCCAGTGAGCTGCCACTGGTAAGATCCTCTTGGTAAATTTCGATATCGATGACCTTTGTAGGTAGTGTTGGAGAGATCTTTATGTTGATGATAGCCAAGACTTTATTCTAATCTAGAACTGTCTCCTACTTTGCAAAACAAAATATATGGATAATTTTGTCAGTAATTTTTCCCCAGGTTCCCCACACTACACATGCATAATATTGAACTTGGCATCTCCCATAAACCTGTTCTGTCTTTTGTATTCCATATAGTGTATTCACTCTCTCCAGTGGTATCACCCTGGATGGAACCCTGAGAATAATTCTTGACTTCCTCATTTTCTCCCCCCACCATTCCCCATATACAACAACTTGAGAAATCCTGTCACAACATTCAAATCATGCTGTCCTTTCTATGCTCCCTCCTGTTGTGCTGGTTTAGGCCTTAGCATCCTTTTTTTTTTTTCTTTTCCCAGCTCAATCGATAACATTTCTTCCAGACTTCCATCTCTCAGTGTAGTTTTCTTGGCACTTCTCCTCAAGTATGGGATGAAATACTTACTACCTGTTGTGACTCTTCATTATGTGATCCTTGGTTCTGCTTTCATATCTTGCCTATCAGTGTCTCTCTATGAGTACCATAATCCTCATGGTTCACCATATCAGCATGCTGGCACTCTCTCCTTGGTAACTTAGTAATGTTCCTTGGTGTAAATTTAGTTTTCTATTTCTTGCTTGACTTTTTTTAAAGATTTTATTTATTTACTTGAAAGAGAGAGAGAGCAGAGCAAGAAAGAGAGAGCAAGAGCAGGGGTGGGGATGGGGGAAGGAGCAGAGAGAGAGGGAGAAGCAGGCTTCCCTTGATCAGGGAGCCCAATGCAGGGCTCAATCCCAGGACGCTGGGATCATGACCTCAGCCAAAGGCAGATGCTTAACCATCTGAGCCACCCAGGTGCCCCTCACTTCACTTTTGATGTGCACTTTCAATTTGAGAAGACATGGTCTTTATTAAATTTGGGAAAATTCTCAGTTATCATTTTTCCCAATATTGCTTGTCTGCTACTCCCCCAGTTCTCTTCTGCTTGGATGCCCATGAGCGTGTAGTAAAGGTCCTCAATTTTCAATGTCTCAGAGCTGCCCTTTCCTATTTTTATCTTTATTTACTGATTACTAGTTGATTCCTCAGTTATATTTTCCAACTCTTCAATTCTTTCTGCAGCTATGTTTGTCTAGAGCTTATCCAATTTATTGCTTTTATTTATTTCAAATACTGTGTGTCACATTTCTGAAACTCTTAAGTCTTTTTTCAAACAGATATCCATTCTCATTTCTATTTACTCTTCTTTTTTTTCTATTTGCTCTTCTTTAAAATATTCTTTTCCCTTGTTACTTGTTCCAAATGTTATTTATATCTTTATCACTTTGAGGATATTAAATATCATTATTTTAAAACTACTTATAAATTGTCCAGTTACTTTCGTTTTTTCAAGGTTCTTCCAATTATGAATTTTTTTGATTTGCGCTTCTAGCTTTTTGTTTCTTATATGGTTTGGAATTGGTCTTCAAGCTGATCTTGAGTGGGATTTATTTTCTTTCTGTCCCTCTGTGCTCATCCCTCTCTAATGTCGCTCCCTATTTTGAAGTTGTCTCTACCCACTCACCCTGATTCCAGTTCACAAGTAGATCTCTGATAGGCCCTGTGTCATTTTTTCTCATGATGAAAAGGATAAAAACAGATGTTGCCACTGAGTCATTCAGGGCTGTGAGGATGTGTCTGCTGCTTCCAGCCTCTTAGGTACCAAACTCTCTGTAAATAATAGCCCTGGATAGAGAATACTGTTGGGAAAAAAAGGACTGTGACAGAGAACTCCACTAATGTAATGTTTCTGGCTCTTTCCCCATCCTATCGCTCATTCCTCCCCAGGACAGAGGGAATGACTTATTTGCTTAGAGACTTTTCGATGTGGGGTAAGCATATGTGCCCTAGACTCTTCTAGGCTTTTTTTTTTTTTTTTAATTGCCTGCAAATTGGGATGGGCAAGGATGGGAAAATTTTGGTCTGCTTTCTTGGCCAAGATATAACCTCTATTCTGCTTTTGCAAGGTAGACAAATCTGTCTAATTGGAGGGACTGTTACCAAGTCTAATGGACTATATACCTAAGCTACACTCTCCAATTTAGCTTTTATCTGTAATAGAGCGTACATTTTTAAATCTGTCTTCCTGACTCCTACCTCTCTTTCTCTCTTTCTCCCAGTTGGCTCTGAACTTGAACAGGAAAAGGGATACTGCCCACTGGGCTTTCTTGCCATCCAGCCTCTGGGTATAGCCTTATGTGAGGCATTCTTAGTCTCTGTCTGCTCACAGAAACAGGAATTCCTAGCTTCCTTGGCCGGTATCCACAGCTCCAAAGCAGCAAACCCACAGTTTCAGGACAAGGCCTGAAGGATTTATATTACTTGTTTGGTTTTAGGTCACAGAAATGTCTAACTTGTATTTAAGCATGGCTATGCCTTTGAATTTTGTCTGTTCACATATTTATTTATTCATTTACTTATTTATTTATGTACATTTTAATAGTGGAGAGAATGGCCAGTGTGTGGCCATGTGGCTTTACAATTCTACCTTCGTGAGAAGTGCTTCCCAGTGACTTTGTACCTGTTGTTTCCTCTACTTGACATGCTTCTGCCTCCCCCGTCTCTCCCTGACCAAATTATGCTTTAAGACTCGACTTTGGTTCTACCTTTTTTTTTTTTTGAAAACTTGTATTGCAAACTGCACTTAGAACCCAGAAATGATCCTTTTAAGTGTCTTCCTCATTAGGTTGTAAGCTCCAGGATAGTGTCTTATGCATTTTCGTAACTCCAGCATGGGTCCAGTGCTTGGCACAAAAGCACCTTTTGTAAATACTTGTTGATTTATTATTGAAGTAAAGGTGTAATTGTGTGTTGGCATTGATAGAGCATATATAGATTAACATGTTCAATCTTTTCTTCTCATTTTTATTGAAATACTATTACCTTCATTCCCTTCTCACCATTTCTACCAATACTGCTCTAATTTAAGGATTCATCACATCTGAAAAGTAGCATGAGAAGATGGAAAATATATGGATTTTGGAGTCACATTGCTTGACTTTGTTCATCTTCTTAACTTCTATCAGTATCTATTTCCATGTCTGTAAAATGGGGTTACAGAGTCAATTTTGCATAATTTGATTAAGTTTTAATGGCTAAATCACAGAGTAGACACTGAACCAATACTTCTTACTTTCCTATCTCTGCTCTGACTCCCTTGTATTGATTGTTGCAATGATTTTCTAACAGAAATGAAGTTTGTGTGAGTTCAGAAGTTCTATATAATCTTGATCTTTTCCCCATAAGCATAATCAGATGTGGCTGCTCAGAGGCTATCTTGAATGTAGATTTAGTCTCCTCAGGCTTTTTCCTAGCAAAAGATACAAAATGCTTCCAATAGAGGCTACTACCATACAAAGCACCTTCATAACAGGATTCTTTTTTTTTAATTTAATTTTATTATGTTATGTTAGTCACCATTCATTACATCATTAGTTTTTGATGTAGTGTTCCATGAGTCATTGTTTGCATAACAGGATTCTAAAAGAGATGCATATTAGAATCTTAAGATTAGGAAGCTTCAGAATATACCACTTAAACAATATTTCCAGTAAGCGGCAATAATAGAAGAATCCTTGCCACAGTATTATTTTTGAATGGGAAGTCATGCTATAACTGCAAAACAAAACAAAACAAAACAAAAAGTGGCAAATCGCTTGTACATGAGGAAGTTCCCATGAAGTGAACTTTTTTAAAACCAGGAGTTGGATATCTTATTCCCAGTTTCCTTCTAAATGAAAAAGAATGTCAGGGATAGTTTTATTTAATTCTTTAATTTTCTTCATGTTGTTGTTTGCTGTCTGAGTAGAAATAGGGAATGAAATTCACTTGTTTAATTCTCATTAATGTGTTATGGGAGTGGAATGGGATGAGGTTTGTTCATCCTCATTGCTTCCTTTTTCTGGGCTGGAGGCCATAAGGCACTTGGCTTCTAGAGCTCAAGCTGTTCTGTTCTTCAAATATCCCCTGACAATCAATTTATTGAGTGATCCTGATGTTGCTCCAGGGATGAGATGACAATTACAGACCCACCAGGAAGCAAAAAGGTGGCAAGAACAGCAGTTACTATACAATGGTGAGGATTCAGGGATTTGTCAGTGTATGGGTGTGAGGCGAGAGTGAGAAAGAGTGGTGTGAGTGTGTGTGTGTGTGTGTGTGTGTGCATGTACGTGTGTTTTCAGCAGTGAGGATAGGCAAATTTTGATGTTTTGATGTACTTAAAATATGATTCTTCTCAACAATAAATGTAGTTTTTGCAATAGGAGAAAGAGCTAGAAGGGAGAAAATCTATAAAAGAAAGAAAACTGGAACAATGACCTTTGAATGAGGCCCCTTCCACTGCTGTTAGAAGGCAAGAGCCACTCTTTGTACAGACACCACACGTGAGTGTGAACATTAGAGTGGGAGATGACGGAATGTATTTTACTTTGAGTGTTGAGTTGAAGCCAAACTTCCGTCAAGACTGGCTGAAGATTGTTCAGTTTTTAGAACTTCTTTCTTTCCTGCAATATGTGACTCCTTTGGATTCTGTAAGTGATGATAATTGGGAGGAGGTCAATGAAGGGAGAAAGCGACTATTTTTGAAGTGATTTGACTTTTTATTGTTTTCGTGACTGATTGGATAGAATATGCATTAAATAGAAACTTTCAGGTAAATGATACTTTGCTACCAGTTCTGTTGGGCATTTAAAAATAGTGAAGGGAAGAAAATCTGGCTTTATTTTCTCCCCAATAAATATATTAGTGAATCCTTTTCCATGCATCCATCAAAAAAGCAATTAAAAAAATAAAGTACATAAATAAGCATAGCAGATGGATATGGGATATAACTCATTTAAGCTTGAGCAGTTGTTTATTTCTTCTTTGTGAGCCAATCATCTCATATGTGATTAAAACAATAAGGAGGAGCTAGGATACCTCCATTGTGTTGCTCAGCAAGAGACAATTCCCCAGATTCTTTGAATTAAAGCTAAAAGTAAATTAAGCATATTAGACTCCACTTTTGGAATTAAATTCTAATAAGTGGTCTCTTTCACTCTGTATTTCATCTCTTCTTGTTTGAGTCAGTTGAGAAAATTAGGTAGTTGGGTTTTGGGGGAATTTTTTTTTTTTAGAGGACCTCCTAATATTATAGCATGAGGATGAGGAAGAGAAAGCTACATAATGCTGTTTTGTGTGTGTGTTTGTGTTTAAACAGATTATTACACTTAAGACTGGAATTTGAAAAACACTCATACTTTCCTCTTTTGAGTTCATGTATAAATAGTATTTTCTGAAAACAAAAAAAAGTCTAATTTTATGAGAAAATATTTCTCAAAAAATTCTTGTGTAAAATCAGATCCAAATCCCAGACATCCTGATAGCAACTGCCATACATCCTTTTACATAACTCCTGAGAATATTAAGGCAATCCATACCAAATTTCTGTTAAAGCCTTGTCGATAGGATTAATTCAACCCAGAGCAAGGTGGCAAAAATATGTCATCCCATTGTTACAAAGCAGCATGAGTGCAAATGGACTCTGTCCAGTTCTGATGTAAATTATAAACAATTAAAAGTACAGGAGTTACAATGCCCAGAGCTGAGAGCTGAAGACATTACTGCACATTTGAGATAACTTTGGGAACTGAAGAAGCAATTGTTTCACAGTATGACATGAAAATAGCAGACAATATTTGCATCTGCAGAGTCAAGCACAATCTTGTGTGTGGCTTTATCATGTAGAAGATTTTTTTCAGCAAGCTGGCAGGAGCATGAGTGATGCATAATGGCAGTGGTGAATAGTTTTTGAATAGATGAGTAGGTGACGTCACAGATAAAGGACTATTTATCACCATAGTTTAACACAAGATGCAACACAATGGCTTGATGGATGCATTTTATGGTTTTCAGCCAATCATAATAATGGACCTATTGACTAAAGTTTTATGTGTCCTTTACACATCCTTCATGTTTTCAAAAAAAAAAAAAAAGCGACCATGCTGGGGAAGAATGAGTGATAATTCAGAAAGGGCCCACCCTTTGGGGAGTATGTTTTCTACTTCCTCAAGCCCCTATGCTCCCGTCCAGAGGCTCTTTGCTCAAAGTACTGAAGGCTAAGAGAAGAACCAATGCTACATTAAAGGAAGCATCTGAGGTGAGAGATAATGTCGCTCTCCCCTACCAATGAGGTCAGTCAGCAGGGAACAAAGTCATCTGGGGAACTGAATTACTATCACTTCCATGGCTTTTTTTTTTTTCCCTAAACAAGGGAAGGGGTACCAGTTAAGGAGAGTGATACCTCTCAGATTTTTCAGAGAATTTTCTTAGCTACTAGTGTCTAAGAAGATGATAGAGAAGGTGGGAAAACACTCCTTTAGAGAGATCTATGAATTAATCATGTCAGATCAGAGAATTTGCTTAAGATGGAGATGGACAAAGTATCCTTTGTCTTCTCTTCTACCTGCTTTCCTGCCACCCACACATGCCCTGAGGGATGAATTTCCTTTTGCTGATTTCTGTGGACTTCTTGGCTATTATAAAAGATTGGGCTAATTTCTTCTTCTTTTTCCTCCCCTCCAATTCCCCCTCCTCCTCCTCCTTCTTTATTTTTTTTAAAGATTTTATTTTTTTATTTGACAGAGAGAGAGAGCACAAGCAGGTGGAGTGGCAGAGGAAGAGGGAGAAGCAGGCTCTCCGCTGAGCAGGGAACCTGATGTGGGGCTTGATCCCAGTCCTGGGATTATGACCTGAGCTGAAGGCAGATGCTTAACCCACTAAGCCAGCCAGACAGCACTTCTTTATTTTTTTAAAGATTTTAATTATTTGTTTGTTTTAGAGAGAGCCACCTGGGGGAGGGGGCGGGCAGAGGGAGAAGAGAGAGAGAAACCCAAGCAGACTATGTGCTCAGCATGGAGCCCAACATGGGGCTTGATCTCACAACCCCGAGATCATGACATAAGTTGAAATCAAGAGTCAGGACGTTTAACCAACTGAGCCACCCAGGCGCCCCCTCTTCTCCTCCTCTTATTATTAAAATGATTCACTGGCACTTGGGTGGCTCAGTCGTTAAGCGACTGCCTTCGGCTCAGGTCCTGATCCCGGGATCCTGGGATAGAGCCCTGCATCGGGCTCCCTGCTCCGCGGGAAGCCTGCTTCTCCTTCTCCCCCTCCCCCTGCTTGTGCTCTCTCTCTCTCTGTCAAATAAAAAAATAAAATCTTTAAAAAACATGTTATGTTCCCTCTCTCACTGTGTCTCTGTCATATAAATAAATAAAATCTTTAAAAAAATAAATAAAATGATTCACTTGAGGGTAGCTGGAGAACTACATTCTTTCCTGTGCAAAGAGGAGCACAGAAAGTAGAGGAATTAGATATTGTGTGATTAATGTTTAATCATTTCTTTCACAGAGAACCAGGACTCGTATTTTTTTTCACTTAAATACAACAAGCAAGCAAAATATTATATGATGCAATGATGACATATCCTGACAACAGGTAGTTTTCTCAGTCTCAGAACATGTGTACACATCTCTTACTGATTGCTCTCGTCCTTGTCTGCAAGGTGAGGGTGATAATATTATTATCCATATAGATAGGTTGAAAGGGTTAAATGGGATAATGCAATAAAAGTATTGAATGTATTTTGCATATCTCCTATGTTTGAGATATTGTCGAAATTTTACTACATTTCCCACCAACTTTCATGCAGTGATGTAGTGGTAGAAAGCAAAACATATGGAATAAGGCTGCTGGGTATCAATCCCGGATCATGGTCATGATATTTGAAATATCAGGGGAGATTTAACTCCTGGAAACCTCAGTTTCCGTGTTTGTAAAATGGGATTTGAAATTAACACCTGCCTTATCTGACCGCTCTGAAAATTAAATATGTTAATAAATGTAAAGGACTTGGCTGTGTAAGTAATAAATAAATACATACATACATACATACATACATACATACATACGTACAATAATAAATAAAGGAATAAATAAATAAATAGGCATTACTATGACAAATCCTCTCTTGAATTCTTTTACGAGATAGCCTGTCAGTGATGAAGGGACCAGTTCAGCTTTGATTGTGAGTATGTATATCTGTCCCAGCTTTATTGAGATATAATTCACATATAACATTGTATAAGTTTAAGAGGTACAACATGTTGATTTCATACACTTATATACTGCAAAATGATTACCACCTTAGGTAACACTTTCATTATGTAACATAATTATAGTTTCTTTTTTGTGGTGAGAATATTTAAGATCTAGTCTCTTAGCAACTTGAAAGCAAATAATACAATATTATTAACTATAATCACTATGCTAAACATTAGATCTCCAGAACTTACCATTGTGAACATTTTAAACAATATAGGTTATATATTTGTATATGCTATTTGTTTGTACTTTTCATTTGCCACAATCTGAACTGCAAATGGAATAACATCTATTTAAATGGGCCTCTGTGAAGAGAGAAATTTTTCTTTATGATTAATAGACAGATATAAATTCCTTATTTATCTATATCCCATTCATCCATCTAAACTTTTTGAAATCATTACTTTATGAAGGGGATCAGATGGCTCAGGAAATTTGTAATCTTTATACTTTCATTGGCAAAGTGTTTTAAGTTAAAAATCTAAAAGCATCTTACCAATATTAGCTCACTGCTCATTAGAAATAACCTGAGATTCTTGGTTCAGTTCAGCCTCATATGCTAACTAGAAAAAGCATTTCTTATTCTTGTCCTTTGTGTGGCTTATAAAAATGGTTACACTGGGTTTCCAAAGAATCTGCGCATTTGCACCGTAACCACTTTGTATTCTAACTTTGGTTTCACCAGGAAATATAAAACATTATACTAAAGTAGACCAAGTTGGAAGATAGAAAAAAGAAACTTGAAACAGATATTCACTAGTTGAAGAAGAAAATACCTGGGCAGGACATAAGAAATCATGTGTGTGGCTTCACATATATACCAGCCTGTAAGCTAAGTGTGAAAAACATTTTAAAGACAATTTGAGATTTTAATTCAAAGAGGTTTTGTGGGTTTTTTTTTTAAAGATTTTATTTATTTATTTGACAGAGAGAGAGAGACAGTGAGAGAGGGAACACTAGCAGGGGGAGTGGGAGAAGGAGAAGCAGGCTTCCTGACAGAGCAGGGAGCCTCATGCAGGGCTCCATCCCAGGACCCCAGGATCATGACCTGAGCCGAAGGCAGACGCTTAACGACTGAGCCACCCAGGAGCCCCCTAATTCAAAGAGGTTTACATAACTCCTCAGACTTAGTGAAGTTAAACTCATGGTACATGTTTCTGGTAAGGGAAAGCTATTCCAGTGTTTGGAAAGATACATTGCATGAGAAAGGGAGATACAATGCCAAGAGAATGTTCTAAGAAATCAGTGAAAATGATGGTGTAGGCTCTTCTGTTAAAATTAAAAAAAAAAAAAAAGAGAGAGAGAGAGAAATAAAAATAGTATTTTTAGCGAGAGAACATGGATGCTGCATTTCAGGGGTAGGTAACACAGCTGGATAATAAACAACTCATCTTTGGTGATGGTAGAAGTCAGCCACCTAATTATCATGCAGTTTTCATTCATCTCTGAGGAGAGCATGTGAAACATTCTCAACTTACCTGTGTTTCGTTTCATGTCTTGCCGCCAAGTCTTTCAAGCTAAGCCATTTTCATTTTGTGATAGACCAGGGCAAGATCTAGTGAACTTGGATTTCAGCGACATGTTTGGTAAAATCTTGTTTATCTTTGTAAACAAAGGTGGTAAAATGTGGGTAGGACAAGAGATGAGTACATCTGTAACCATTTAATCACAAGCCAAAGTGTGCTACTTAATGAAGCAAAGTTTATGTTTAGGGAGTTAACTAGGTTTGGCCTCTGTCAATAGTCTGATTTTGTTCCATACTTTTAACAATGACATTGATAACATAGATGGCTTACTTGTCTGATTGACAGGAAAAAGGCAGAGTAACTCTTTTATTTGCTTCATGATCAACAAGGTCTCAAAGGCTGCAACCATGGGTCAAATATAATGAATTGGAACCCATAAGAGATGAATGTAATATACATATAGGGCCTCCAAGTCCTCTGCTTTAGTACATAATGCAAAAACAAAAAAACAAAAACAAAGCTGAACAGTAGTAGCACATTTTATAAAGACACGATGCTTAATTGATTTTGAAAACCCATCATGTGTCAACACTGTGATGCAGCTACTAGAAAAGCTGTGTGACTCTTGGACATTTATATAGTGTCAGTACCAAGGAGGTGAGTGTTAGAGAGTGTGGTGGTTTTGTAACAATATCAGGAAGATAATCCTAAAGCTACTTGGGCTAGGTGAGTACAGAGTTGCTGCAAGTGTTATAAGAGATATGATGAAGGACTTATGAATCACTTAAGGTGCTAGACTAGCAATCTCTATATCCTCTCAACTCCAAGATTCTAGAAATTTCACCAAATACAGCTTTATATGAGCCATGGAGAGATGAAATTTGATATTAAAGAAATGAAGTAAATGGAGAAACCAGTTGGCATGCATGCAAAAAAACCTTGAGCCAAAATCTCTGTTTTTTTGCTGAGTATTTTACAGTATGTTTCCACACACCCTGTTTCAAAGCAGTACAAAAAGAAAAAGGCCCTCAGATGGTAATTAGCCCCTGAACTTTTATTTAATTTGGAGTTTGAATGAATTTCTCCAGTATCAAGAGGGGCTTTCAGGCTGACATGTAGAGATAACTTGCATGTTCCAAATCTTCTGGTAGTCTTCCCAAATGACCCCAGATCCCCACATTATTTGACTTTTATTGAGACTTTCTGTTTGCCTAGCCTTGTTTAGGTGCAAGGAATAAAAACATTGACCAGAAAGACAATCTAGTAGCTCACAGTTGCATACATTTTCTCTGGATGTTCTTTCATTCATGAACGATTATTTTTTGGAAGCAAAGACCAAGAACCTTTTGGGTCAAGTCATCATTAATGATGTCCATTTTTTCCCCCTCAAATCTAAATAGTGTTCCTTTATTTTTTTCTTAAAAGAAGCAATACTTTAGTACATTCTTCCACATTTAGCCTTTGATTTTATTTTGATTTTCACAATAAAGTATAAGTGTTTCAATGGCCAGAACCATTTTTGAATCCTCAGAATTTACCACAACTTTGGCACAGTTTAGGCACTCAGTGGATGCTTGTTGGATTTAAAATTTACTGATAATCAGATTAAAGAAAACTAAGGAAACATGACAAATACTACAAGTGATCCTGGATTGGATCTTGCACCAGTAAAAGGGCATTAGAGGGATAATAGGTAACATTTGAAGGTCTGTCAATTAGATAGTGGTTTTGAATTTTTATGTTAATTTCCTGATTTTGATAATTGAACTGTGGCTATTAACATTAATTAATATTGTAAATATGTTAACATTTGAAAAGTCTGGATGAGGTTTATAGGGGATACTTTGTACTATTTTTGCAAATGGTTTGTATGTATGAAAAAAATGATAAAAAGAAAAGGGAAAAATGTTTTTTGATGATGTGGTTTCTTAGTGGTTTCTAACAAAATAGAATGGGGCAAGATAAATTGGTATTTTTCTGAGGTCTGGGTATTTATAGGAAAAGAGGAAGTGGTTCTGCCCTGTGCATAAATCATAAGCATGTTCTAAGGTACTATTGGCAGGTATCACTTGGGATTGGCAATATCAGATCACAGGAACGTAGTAGTTGGGTAGAAGGCCATTTGTCCACCTGATCTTTAAAACTCTGTCAACGAAAGTGATGTGGAGTGTGTTCTCTATTTAATTCTATAGAAAGTAGCCTAAAAGATGACTTCAAGCTGACTAGGAGTTAATTTTCAATGCTAACCTTCAATTAATTTGTAACTTTTTTGGCACTCAGTTTGCTGGAATGGCTGTAATTATGTTGTTTTCTGAACGGTGAATTCATTCAGGGCATACTCTCCAGACTGTTTATACAGCTGGAAAATAGCAATGGTAATAGATGAGGGGAAAGAAGTTAATAAGGAACTTACTTTAAAAATTCAGTTATCTATGTGTGTATTTTTAAGTGTCTCATGAGCCATTATTGGGTAGCTTAAATTAAATTTTTCATGGTCGCCATTTTAAATGAGGTAGTAAGAAAATTGCTAGATGTTTTAATATTTTAAATGCTGTCTTGAATTTGAATGCATACTTGACATCGACAAAGGAAGCAGCTTAATGCCTTTTTAATACTTAGTTCACCATTTGCTGAAGAAAGCCATGTTGGTTTTCCATTAAGGAAACCAAGACTGTCATCTACAAATTTCTCCTTAACCAGAGCTGCTCTGTGTTTTCTGGAATTCTTTCTATGATCAGTTCAAACCCAGGCAGGAGGTATTGCTGCCATACTGGTTGTAGCTGATGGGTTACAAAAATTGCCTGTCAGATGAATGAGGACACTGTTGCAGAGGATCTTTTGGCTTTTATAACACATGCTCTTACACCTTACTTTCTATTTAGTCAAAACGACACTCTTTTTTTTTTTAAAGATTTTATTTATTTATTTGAGAGAGAGAGAATGAGAGATAGAGAGCACGAGAGGGAAGAGGGTCAGAGGGAGAAGCAGACTCCCCGCTGAGCAGGGAGCCCGATGCGGGACTCGATCCTGGGACTCCAGGATCATGACCTGAGCCGAAGGCAGTTGCTTAACCAACTGAGCCACCCAGGCGCCCAAAACGACACTCTTTAACAACAAAAATTTCCTTCTGATCGTAAATGCCCATGGTGTGGTTGGACACCTTGTCTTCAACAAACTACTAACTTCAAGAACTACCACTTAGAGTGAGGTTGATTCTTACATTGTCAATAAAACACAGACTGCTGGACTCTAGACCCTGAGTTTCAGATTCAGAAGGTCTGGGGTGGGGCTGAGAACTTACATTTCTAACAAATTCCGGGGTGATGCTGATGCCACTGGTCCAGAGACCACAATTTGAGAACTATTGCTCTAAGACTGGTCAGCAAACTATGTCTGTAAGCCCGTAGTTGCCCACTAATTCTGTAAATAAGGGAACACAGCCATGCTCATCATTTACATATTGCCTATGGTTCCTTTCAAGCTACAATGGCAGAGGTGAGTAAAGCCTAGATTTATTGCTTAGCCCTTCACAGAAAAAGTGGTCTGACTCCTGCCCTAAGGTAGTCCTCCTAATTCTGTTATCAAACCTGACCGAGGTATGAGGGGTGGATGTGGTCAGCTCTGGGCAATAGAACAGCCCATCCCCTCCCTGTCACAGCCCTCCCACATCTGCCCCTCACCTTGTTTTGCAAAGTCTGCTCTTAGAAATGGCTCTGCTATTAGCCATTTAGCCCTTATTCACCTGTTTCCTCTACAGAAGGCATTTGCATCTTAATGGCTCTCTCTCATTATAGGGTGAAAAATTCTTTTCCTCTGTGAAATACATTTGCCATATCACAAGCCGGAGAGTTCCTTTTGCCATAAGAGCAGGGAATTCCCCCCTTCTCTGTCCTAGTGTGAGGCAGTCCCTCAATGGGCATCTCCCTCTGCCAAAGTGCACTCAGACAAGAAAAAAGAACTCTTACTGACTTGTAGCAGCAATTTCTTGCTATGGCATTTTATGCTGGGCCTGAGGCCTTTGCCCCAATGCGCAAAATCTGTTTTTGACACTGTTACAGGTTGAAGGAGAAGGGTTAATTTCACAGATGTCTAAATGTTTGTTCTCAACCAAACCAGTCATCAGTCTTCCCAACAGGCCTCTGAGGAAACTTTTATTTCCTGAGGGAACAACTGGATTGCAGGATTTCTTCATGTCCATCATTTCTCTACATTTCTTGCCTTTGTAGTCTACCCACCCAAATGATTTGTGTTGCACAGATATTTTATTTCTTGTGCTGTGCCTTTGTCCATGGGTCTCTTTTGCCTAGAAAGTGTGTTTTTCTCCTATTCACATGGTTAATTTCTCTGCATCCCTATTCAAGTGCTGCTTTCTCCAGGGGGCCTTCCCTGTTTCCCTCAAGAATGGAGAATGTACAGTTGATCCTTTGTGTTTCCACGATTCTTTGCCACCTCAGCATCACTGAACTTCCCCATCATTTTCTAATCAGTTGGCTGTTTCCATAAGCTCACTCAAAGCTGGCCCATTACTTATTTCTGTATGTCCTATCCTTAGACAATGCTAAAATGTGAGTCATACTCAAAGTTGTTTGTTGAATGAATAAATAATTCAGAGATACACTCTCAGATGAGTAAAGCCTCCCTCACATCATCCATGTACCCAGAGTAGTAACTTGGTAATAGTTCCACCAGTGTGACTCCCTCAAAATAAAATAAACAATCCAGTTATTTCTCCTTCTCTTCTACCTTTGGGAGAACCCCTCCATTTTTACCAATATTTTGGAGTGTCACAACCTTCCTGGTGGTGGACCTTCCGCCTGCCAAATGGGTCTAATCAAACCAGTTCTTAGAACCTGCCAACATTAGTTAAGGATCTAATGAGAATGATGAGGAGGAGCTTTGCAGAATCAGAGGCACTGCACAAACCTGTGGCATTATTACACACACACACACACACACACACACACACACACACACACACACACACACAGAGTGTCATGGAGCCATTTAACCTTCTCTTGTCCTGGGATTCATCTTGATTTTAGGAATTCACTCTTCAGTCTTAAGTTGAATAAACAAAGGCAAAGACCCATTCAACATCCTTTCTTGTGTTGGAGAGGAAAGGGGGGAGATGATACATGTTTGTATTCTATACTTCTCAGTATTGTTAGCAAGCCTGTCTGGAGAGAGGGCAGCTCTCAAGGCCCTATGTTTTAAACATCTGTTTTTAAACAGTAGTTTTCTCCTTAGAAACATTCATTGCTTTGACATTTGCAGATTTGCTACAGTGGAAGGTCAATAACTGTGCAGTTTTAGAAAGTACATCCCCTCTCTGCTTGGGTCCGTCTAGGGAAAAGCAATTCATAGATCTTTTAAAGCTAGGACCATTGCATTACCCAGGTGGAAGGGTGACTTTTAGGGCCAGTAAGCATGGAATTTTCTCACTTCATCCCAATTATGGAAACACCTGCACTAAATAGCACTTGAAAATTACAGTGCTTGGTCCTGCATAGACATGTGCACACATGTCCCTGAGTGAGCAGTATCTGCCCTAGCAAAACAGGGCCATTCTTGCCCCCTTTCTAAATTTGGGATCACCTGTATCAGCCTCATTTGACAATCCTAAGATTCCCTTTAGTCGCTGTGCCCCCTCCCTCGTCATTCATTCCCTTAGTCACCCAACAATAATTTATTAAATTCTGACCATCTGCCAAGGACTTAAACTGAGTGCTGGGATGAAGCTCTGGTCTCCCCCATGGATGAGATTGATGGTCTAACTGGAAAGAGATTGTGTCTATAAACAAGAAGATATATGATGTAACTGAAATAAAAACAAAGATAAATAGAACACAATGGTAGAACTTTCATCTCTTAGCTAGGACGTGTAAGAAGGCATGCTTCCCATGGGAGATGATAGTTGAACTTCCATTCAAAGAACAAATTCATCAGATGCATAAGAGAAAGATATCTACACATTTAATGTGGAGGATAGTACGTGCATTCAAAAGGTAGATAGAGTAATGTACTACTCAGAGAACGATGAGTTGTTCAGTGTGACTGTGGTTTTTGGAAATGGACTAGGAAGCACAGGGGCAGGAAAACTAAACAGAGATTGGGTTTTGGAGGACCTGAAATGTTAATGAGTTTGTTCTTTAGACAAGAGAAGATCATTGAGGAATTTTGGGCTATTTCATCACAATAAATATGGGTATTTTGTGTGGAACTAGTGTATCCAAATACCTTGGGATCCTTCTGAGCAGTGGATGACTCCTAACAACACCAGGATCTGGTCTCTCAGTCTTTCCTCCTATGTCTGAATCTCTCCAGATAAGTTTTAGAGTGCTTGAAATAGTAACTTTTTTTCTGAGATTGGCATTCTTAAGATGAGTTCTGCTTTCCCACTCTCTAGGAACTAAATGTCTTAATGCCCTTGCACCTTACATATCCACACTAAATAAACTTTGGTGTAAAACAAAATCAGAGGGTTACTTTTTGGGATAGAGATTAATAGTGCTCCCCACATTCAGTTATCCTCTCCTTCCTGGGCACAGAGGAAGTTTTCCCAGCTTCCCTTGGCACTCAGTTTGACCACATACTAGTTAAGGCCAGTGGGTTCTGAAGATAAGCAAATAAGTGTCGTTTCTGATTAAAATACTTTGCTGTGGTATAAGTTTTCCATTTCCCACCGCACCACCCCCCCCACCCCCCCACCCCCACTGCAGTACTGGTAGGCCCAGATTGAGATAGCAGTGTCAAGAAGTGGTGAGAACCTTCCTCAGTGGGAAACCTGAATGACCATACAGAGCAGAGCTACTGCTAACTCCTGTGGAAGATGAAGCAGGAATCTAAAATAAAGCTTTGTTGTATTGCACCACTGAGATTTTAGAATAGATTTGTCCCCACAGCCAGGGGGAAATCCAGGATTTGTGGGGTATGAAACTTACACGATTTGAAGAATAGGTGTTTTTATAAAAACAGAACACAAAAATAACTTACTTTCATAAATTTGACAAAACATATGGCCATGAAGACTCATTGCTATGGTCTTTCCAGAGCCTTGGGAGGGGTCTGTATAGAGACCCTGACACTTAAGGCTTGCTAGCTTCATAGTAAATCTGCCTCTCCCCACAGCACAACCTACTCTGATATAATTTCTTAAAAACATTTCCATCTCAGGCCTTCTGTTTCATCATGGAAGGAAAAGCTTTGTTCCCTCATAGGGAAATTCGTTCATTCCTTTAAAGGTAGGAAGGATTTTGGAGGGGGGCTGGTGAATATTCCTCTTCTCCTGAAACCATCACTGTGGTGGCATATACCCATCCACACCTGTGCATCAGCCCAGGAATGCCATTTGTGTCTTTTGAAAAAGGATCATATACACCTTGCAATTGATGGGGATAGTTTGCCACACACCCCAGCTTTTACTTCTACTAGCTTTGAGAGTTTGCAGATTTCTATCAGAAATTCTCAGTGACTGATTGGTTGTTCAATGGATCCATCTATTCATTTATTCACTTATTAAACAAATATTTCTTATGTCAGACATAAGATGATCAACAATATTTTTGTGGTGCCTGCACTCCTTGCATTTAAAAATCCAGCCAATTCCTTGATCCGTTACTACTGGAATATATGGAGCCTAAGCTAATTCTTTCTGATCTGTGGGTTAAGATTGTCCTGAGCCAAATGGGTTGACTGACCTTTGCCCCTTTCCTACTTCCCAGTTGAGGCACGTGGAAAGAATGAATTAGGTCATTCAGGAAAAACTGTTATAGCCTCAGGAAGAAAAGTGCTATTTAAATCCAAATCATTAGCACCAATAAATCTAATAATAGACATATAAATTCATAATGCATTTGAATAACTCTAAAATAAATATGTGTGGTGATTAAGTGATGCCATAATTGGAACTCTGTAGGTGGAAGTGGGATGAGGGGGAGAGAAGATCACTTTTCTTCTATCCTTATTAACCATCCAAATTTGGGAAGTGTTACTTGGAAGTGGAATTGTGAGAGCATCTCTGATTACGAAGGTCAGGCTAATGTAATTAGTTTCTATGAGATATTTTTGCAAGGTGTACATGCATGTCCTTTGAGTCTATTTGTCATTGTTATTATTAAAATTTTTGTTCAATTGCCAAATTTCATAGCAGTCAAATAGCTTTATATGGGAATACTGCTAAATGTGGAGCTTGGGTGCACTCAGGTAATCATTGAAATATGAATGGTGGTCATGGATTAGCAAACACTTTTTCTCAAATTTCATGCAGTTTGTAGGCTACAGTGCTTCATTCTTATTGTGTGATACATAATGGCTCAGTACTTACAGATTTTGTTTTTTAGTGCCAGCCCGTTTCTTCCCCCCAATAAGAGCTATCTTTATGACACCCACATATTTTAAATGAAAGAAAATATAAATACATGCAAAACTGTCATTGGCTTTTAAGGTATTATATAAGTGATTAAATTTTATCATGAGGAGACAACCAGCTAATGGTTTTAGTGGAACACATAAAACCTCATAAAATACAAAAGTTAAATTTTGTCATATAATGGGAATCGGTTAGAGAAACCAACAGAGTTTCCTTTTCCCCCTGAATAAATTCTAAACAGTCCTTAGAAAATGAATTACCAGACTGCAAATCAGGATGAAATATTTTATAGCCATAAAACTAAAGCTACTTTCAGACCACTTAGTTGGAGGGGGAGAAAAAAAAGAGAGAGCAACTTGTCAGCCCTGTTGTTGCAGTGTCATTGCCAATGGCATTGATGCTGGGCTCTGCCTCCATTTTAGCAGTTTGACCTTGTTTAGAGCAACCTGAATCCAATCGACAGGCCTCCCTCACAATACCCCACCCATAATAGAAGGCACAGCCCCTCCGAGAGCGTGTTCAGCTGGAGCTTTGCCAATTGAAGTAATTACGTGATGAAACTATTTAACTTTGACTAAAATACTCTCACCAGGTTCTTGCAAACGGTGTGTCTTATATCTTGTCGAAGCAATTTTATATCATGCCTTTAAAGTACAGTAATGGCCCCTTGCATTGACAGAATCCTCGTAAAAGGAGAAGACCAAGACCTGGCTCATGAAGTGGTATTGATTTTCTGAGTTCCTGCTCGAGTTGCCAAAGATACAACACTGTTGTTAAGGAGAGGAGATGCCTTGGCCTTCAATATCACAGGAGGGTTCCTCGGTAAGCACAGGCGTCAGGAGGCCCCTGTGATAAATAATGCATTTGGGTGATAACTGTCTGTATTACTTTGTTAGTTTTAAAGTGACTCAGCACTTGTTCATCCCGAATGCTTCTTGATGTCACCGGTGGCTGTGTCAAACTGTTCTGTAGGTAAATAGTGCCCAGACTCAAAGAGAGCATCTCTTGAGGGTTAATTTACATGAATGATTTATTTTAGGCAGATTTTTCTAAATTTTAATCAGTGAGGACAATGAACAGATTTGACTTCTAGGTGGAGTGATGGCTTCAATTTGTTGCTTAAAGAGAGCCTAAATGTGTCTGCAGATCCGGAACTATATCTAATACAGGTTAAGTTAGTTTTTAGTCACTTCTAGTAAGTCCATGTGAAAAAGATTTATAACTTTGAGCATAGCTCTATGTATGTCATTACAGATAGCAAGAGAAGGAAACTGAGCATCTGATCAGACACTTGCAAAATATGCATTTCCACCAACCTACATAAATGGATACAACGTAATCTTCACTTTTTTTTTCAGTCTCAAGTTGATAAACTGCAGTGTCTAATGCTGAGTAAAAGTAAGAAGATGGGGCGCCTGGGTGGCTCAGTTGGTTAAGCAACTGCCTTCGGCTCAGGTCATGATCCTGGAGTCCCAGGATTGAGTCCCACATCGGGCTCCCTGCTCATCAGGGAGTCTGTTTCTCCCTCTGACCCTCCCCCCTCTCATGTTTTCTCTCTCTCATTCTCCCTCTCAAATAAATAAATAAAATCTTTAAAAAGCAAAAAATAAAAGAGGATGGATCTGATGATTTTCAAGGAAAATTGAAAGTTATGGTTTTTTAATCTATTGAGAATATGAATGTCTATACTCAAAACCTTTTTTTTTTTTTTTTTGTAGTGGTGGTGGTGTGCATGTATGGGGAGGTGCTGTAGAGATGTAAGGAATAGGAATGTTGTTATATTGACCTCACTCTTGATTGAACACTTTTTGGAGTAAGCTAAAGATAAGGGTGGAAGGTTTGGAACAGTGGAGCCAGAGCTAAGTCTCTGGTAGAGAACCGTGCAGTATGTATTCCTGACTCCAGCCCCACAGGGCCCACATGAGTACCCTATGAGAGAAAAGGAGAGGGAGAAGGAGAGGAAGGTGCACATATGGTCTCTCCTCACTCAGAAGACAAAGGCCAGAAAAGCAGGGCAATCAACTGAAACCTTTCACAGTTAAGTAAGAAGATGTTGACCCATTAGCTTCTCTTTCCTCTCCTGTTCCAACAAACTGGGGGAGCTGGCAGGTTGGCCATGAACAGTTACACATATTGTGCACTGCTTAACTTTCAGGAATGTCACTAACGTAACAGGGCTCTTTGTTGGAATAACTTTGGTGGAGAGGGTACTGTCTGCCTGGTAGTTTTTGTGAGTGGCATTACTGGAATCATGCAGTGCTCAGCCAGCTTGGCAGTGTGCAGTGTCCCTGGAGAAGAGAAGCTATGTAACGAGAAGATGTTTCTACCTCAGTCTCCTCATCCTTACTTCAAGCTGTTAGAGGCCACAGATGGCTCTAGCCTGGGCTGGGGAGAGAACTTTGAATAATATTTGAGGTTGAAATTTTTAAATAAGTAGGAGTGAGTCTTAAATGATACAGATCTATACTAAAAGACACTGAAGAGTTATGGATCAGCAAGATATGAAGAGGACCATTTATCAGGGGGAGAGGGGGCTTAACATTGTAGAGTGGTGGGCGGTGCTAGAAAAAAGTTGTACTGTTCCATGTTTATACCACAATGAGCAGCAACTCCTCAATACATTCAGTGCATATAAAATGAGAAGACTACCGCTTCTCCTTCCCTGCAATCGGAGAATATTTTCTTCAGGCCAAAATACATATTGATTATCTCATGAGTCTAAGAAAAGTCACTTGCCTGGAAAATAGTTTTGCTCGACTTTGTGCTCTAATTCCAGTAAGGAGGTTCCTCCTAGTCATGTGTCTGCTGTGTGCCCAGTTTCCAGTGTTGGACTATCACCTTTCCCTGTATCTGAATCCATTCTCATTATGGTTTTCTACAACTGAATGCCTTTACAATCATCATCCTATTTTACTCTCAATAGTTGTCTAGACCCCCATCCCTTACCTGAGTTTTATTTAATCTGATGCCAGCAGTTTAGGGGTTTATTGAGATTCATGTGGAAAGCCTCACAAGCTGGTTGGTTTAGGAGATGTGCTAGTGCAGGACCATTGAGGGCACTGCTGCTTGGTAGGCAGCCTCCTAAGACACAGTGCATCTTATTTTAGGTGGAAGGAAGCATCTTTGACAATCCCAACACCACCCAACATTTACCATTTAGTTGCCAAGGAATGCTGTCATTCCTGGATGCAATCATGTTCTTGTTCTAAATGTTCTGTCATCTTAGATGGATGATCTAAGGATAGTTAAGGGTCCATTAGCCTGGGACGAATGAGGAGGTGATGCCCTCTGAAACTTGATGAAGGTCAGTTAAGGACAACTGAAAGATAACACTAATTCACACAGTGGGTAATAAAACAAGGGACCTCATTATCCTAAAAGGTGATACTAGCAGGAAATATAAATGGATTTTAAAAGGGTTTGGACAAATTTATGAATGACAGATTCATAAATGGTTTTAAAGAAAAGTGGGATGCAGTCAACCTTTAAGGTGGATGTCAGGAAGGATAGTCATACCTTCTTGGGCCTTGCCACTTAGAACTGTTTTGAGCAATAGGACTCAGAGTTGAAGGGAACACAGGCATGGGTGGTCAGTCTATTCCCAGCTCAGAAACACATAGAGAGCAGAACAATGTAAGAGGAGAGAATGAGCTTTGGAGTTCTACCACTTTCCAGCTAGGTGGCCTTGGGAAAAGTCAAGTGTCTGAAGTTAAGGATAATATGTAATATGTACCTTGTACAGTTTTTAGGATCAGAGAGACTATATGTACACTATGTCCAAAGTTTCACATGTGGTATGCACTCAAAACTTTCAACTGTCATTATTATAAGTAAATCAGTGGAAATTAAAATGACATTTTTTGCTACTTTCAAGCACAGGCACTTGTACTGGGCAGGTGGTTTCATTATATCACTGCATGCTCCATATATAGAACCGCAGAATTTCAGAAGACCATTACCCATAGAATCTTGGTGAGTTGACATTGCTGTGAAGAGGTTGATTCTAAGAACAGCCTCAGGTATTGGCGATTCCTTGTTGTAATTTAGGATCTGTGAGAAGTTTTAGGTGCCCACACTGGAGCCTTACACCTTACCTTCTTGCTGAGTTTCTTTTACGGATGACAGGACTTACTGCAGCTCTGAAAGCTTCCCAAATGACTCTTGAGAGTCCTTTGACACCATCACTACCACTACCATGCTGCCTAAGAATTCGAACTTTGGAAAACAAAAACAAAAAAACTTTGTGCTGCTAGGAATGGTGAGATTTAAGGGCAGATGACACTTTTGTGTAGGAAAATACTTTGAGGAGCCCTCTTTCTTGAGAAAGACAAACTTCTTTGGATCTATTACTGAAAAGAAGTAAGAGAAAATAGTCATATAGTTTTGCATAATTAAAAAAACATAAAATTTGAGTTTTCGAGCGCTAGTTAATAAAAGAGAAGGGCAGGGGACTTTTGCTGGTTGTTTAAGGAAAGAAATGACTGGTGAGAAATTTCGTGGGACAAGGATGACCAAAGGACTTGAAGATTAATGATATTTGCTTTTAAATCTTAGGTTGTTCCTATTTTGTGTTGTTCCATGATCTCTTCTATTCTACCCAAACTATAAAGTTAGTCATATGCAATAGCTTTGTACTGGTGGTGCTTTGGGGAAGCAAAGAGGACAGAGGAGATGACGTGCGTGGATAAAGTAACCAAGGAAAGAGGAGCAGTGTGAGGAGGCAGGACCTTAAGTAAGGAGGAATCAGTGAGAGTGACCAGGAAAGTAGGACATCCTTCCCTTCCTGGGAACTCTCAAATGTGTTTGGGATTGCACTACATTTCTCATGTGTGGGACTGGGCCTGAGTCATTTTATCAGGAAATTTAAAGGAGAATGTGACCCTAGAAGATGGGAGGGCCTGGGACATTCAGATTATATGTCTGTTATCATTTGAACTCCATTTAAATGAACTTACATCCCAAAGATGCCGGTATATGTTACTTTCATCTCAGCCATCATTTGTGGGGAAACAGACCAAAACAAAGAACACTAATCAAATTAATACTCCATTGTATGTGCAGTGTTTGAAACTTTACAAAACAGTTTCATCTCTGTTATTCACTTGACTCTCCAATCACTCTGTTAAATATTAGCAAATTATGAAAATTTTATTTTTTCCAACTTTAGGTACCCAGAAATCCCATCTTTCAATAGGTTGTACTTCACCGTATGCAGGTAAGTCCTTGGATATTTGTTAAGAGTTAAGTATTTGACTCATAGTTGGTGAGAAAACCCACATGGACTGGAATGTTGGTTTTGTTACAATTTATGAACCTTGGTATTCAACATTAATATAGAAAAGGTAGAGGGGACATTTGCTAAGCCGAATGCTCAGGTCTCTGGTATCTTGGACACACAGAATATGTAAAGTAATAGCAAAAACAAACAGCTTAGGAAAAGCAAAGCAAGGTATCTTTGTAATTCCTGAAAAGGATTTATAACCTATATAAACATGAATCATAAACCCATCGGCAAATAGATCCAAGCTCTTTCAGGAAGATGTTTCATTTATATGTGGGAACTAAAAACTCAGGTAAGAGAGACAGTCAACAACAGAAGAGAAGATTCACGTTACTCAGAACACATAATACCTTGGTAAATGATTATCCTGACATTTTAGTTATAGACATTTGATTTTAATTTCCTCAGCACCTGTGCTCACTTTTGAGAGGACAAGGCATGCCAATAATCCTCTCAGAGTTTCTGGAGTTATATAGCCTAATGGAAGGCCTGCTCTATAAAATACTGGACAAGTTTTTTTGTCCAGTTCAGTATTAGCTGAGTAGTCTTGAGCAGGTTATGTTCATTCATATGTTTATTAAATTAATCAATGGCTCTGTTTTCTCATATTCATATTGATCATTATGACAAATATTGATCAGTATGAATATGAGAAAACAGAGCCATTTGCCCTCAAGTATCATACCATTCAGCAGACTTGAACTCAAACAGTAACTCAAAACAAGAAAGGAGACCTTAGGACAGTGTTTGTCAGCCTATAGATCCTCCAATAAATATATTTAATGAATAAAAGAAAACAAAAATATGGAAGTAAAAATAAGAAAGAAATGTACACATATATACCTTTAATGTTGGTTTATGTCCATTCAGACTATTTTCTATGTACATGGAAGCGTATATATAGATGGGCTTATACTGTGCATGCTATTTTGCAATCTGATCTTTTTTTCCTAATAATATACATCATCAACAGTATTTAGCACTAACATTATTTAATACTTCCTTATAAGCAAACATTTTACTTTTTCCAAAATTTCCTATAATAAGGAGAATTGCAGAATCTGTGACAAACATGCCTTTTTTTTTTCTTATCCTCTACAGAAGTTTAACAGCTTTATAGTTCACTTTTCACATGTCTATCTATACACATTTTATTTAATCATATTAGTGTTTTATTTTGGTTTATTTTATATAAATAGGATATGTATGTATATATATGAATGTCTGGGTGATATGTATGATGTGTGTGTGTGTGTATGATATATCATTTCATATATATACTAAATGTGCCCTCTAACATTCTATTGTGGACACCCTTCAGGTCAATAAGACCTGGATATTATTAATTGCATTCTATGTCATGGTGTCATTCAGTTATTTGCCCCATGATGGGCATTCAGATTATATCTGCTTTAATTTTTTTTAGCAGTTTAAAACAATTACCAAAAAAATTTGCTTGTACTGTATGTATCCTTATGGACTGATGTTTCTACAGGACAGATGACCAGAACAATTTCTGAAATAAAGAGTCTGTTTATCTTTAATAAATATGGACAGAGTGTCTTCCCAAAAAGGTTACCAATCATTTTTCACCAGCAGTGTATAACACCCTACATCTATAGCAGCACCAGGGACTGACCCAGCGTGAACTTTTAGGTACTTCCTTACCCTTTCAATTATGTATAGAATGCCTCAGCCTGGCATTCAAGACCCTCCATGATATGAATTCAATTTAACATTTGGGTATTTTCCCCATTACTGTCCTATAGATACTATGTCCTATAGAAACTCCTCACTTTAGCCAAAGTCATTGCATTGTTTCTAAAACCAAATTTATCCTTTCTTATTACTTAACCTTTGCTCAAGAATATTTGGATTTGGATTTTTCTTCCATTCCACATTTTTCTCTTTCTGACAAGATTTTCCCTGTTCTTCAAGCTCTACATTTTCCCTTGGTCTCCCTGAGGCCCTCACCTGTGTTCCTCTCCACTCTTGAGCTGTCATGTTTTATTCATGTCTGTCCTGTGGCACTTCTATGTAATGCATTGTATCATATACAGTTCTTTATATACCTGCTTATTGCCCATACTAAATAGTAATATTTTGAAGATAGATGATCTGTCTCTTCATTAGTACTTTTCATATTGTTACTTAAATTTTTTTATCAAATTGAATTAAAGGGATCAGTAAAAGAGCTATCACAATGTACTCAGTGAGTAGGGAACAAAGCAGAGGAAGCATTCAAAAATAATGAGTATATTTCACACCTGAGTTACTGGGAGCATGGCGGTTCCTTTCTCTAACAGTCAGGAACAGGAGGAGAACATAGTTTGGACAGGATCTATTTTAGGCATCATCAGGACATTTGGATGGCAGAGTGGAACAGGGAGATAGCTGCATGCAATTCTGACTTTAGAGAAATTTGGAACTGGGAATATAGATACAGACTTTCCTAAATTTATTTATGTGCTTTTATTTTGAAATTGAATACGCTAACACATGGGTAATAGGAGAAATAATTATTTTCAATGTGGGAACACTATCTAAAATGGAATTGACTGGTAGGACATTGGCCAAAAGGTTTTGACCTCCCATTATTTGTTAAAGGTATCACAGATTTTGGAAGCTTTATTTTTTCATGTAAGACAGATTGATGATGGTCACACTTCCAGTCTGTTGTGTATGTGTATGGGTGTGTGAATATTATTCTTGGTTCTTTCTAGAGTTAGCTGACATTCAGCAACTGACCCATACATGTACAGTCATTCTAGTTATCAAAATATTGAAATCATTTTCTACTGGATATTAGATTGTTTCTACTCCATATTCTATAAATGCCCTCTTGCCATCCTCCTGGCAGCCCTACCCCTTCTCTTAGAAACTCTTTCCTCTGTACCAGCCCCTTCCCTTCTCACCCTAATCCTCCCAGACTTTCTCAAGATCTGACAACTAAAGTGTTAACACCTGACAAGGCAGAGTGCTCTGGGTGGGGGTGGGGGTGGGGACAGGTCTGCACAACTGGGTCATCCCCAGATGCTTGCCCATAACACCTTTGGATTCACATAAAGCATGGTCCAGGCTTCTCCTCCCTTAAATAGAACAAGGAATTACTCATTTGTCTGTCTGAACATGAGCCTTCTTCATCCATAGAGTACACCTCAGTCTTGACAGGTCATTAATACATTAAACCAGAACTACAAAAGCTAAGATTTTTAAAGAATAAGAAGTTGACTGGGCATATTGTGAAGAGAATTCATCTCAGAGAGGACAGATACATTCAAGCCCTGTTTGTTTCAAAATTTGCATTTAAAACTGCTGAAGGCAACTTAATGACAGATCAGATGATGATGCAATCCCATTTGTGAATTTAAATCTGATTTGTTTTAATATAATTTTTACCAAGGAAAGCATGAGGGAAGCTCTGTGCCACTGCTGTTGCTGGTGTTATTTAACCCATCTATTCTTTCTAGTAAAAAACCTGAAGAAATAAAAAACTATTGATCTTTATTTATTGACTTCCTTGTGAGTATAGTTAAAGTTGACACAGATCAATCACAATAAAGTTAAATGGATGATATAGTGTAACATTGCCTGGGGATTGCAAGTGGAGCTTTAATTATGAGAATGGTAACATTTCCCTATATGCAGATTGGGTAAGGGACAAGGATTGTCTGACTACTTAGGGACACTGGTAGTGGAGGTGACAGAATTCTGGCCACTCCAAACATTCTTCAGCAAAGTTTTCAGCATCCTGTGGTGAGAGGGAAAAGCAGGAGGAAAAGGAAGTCGCACAGCCATTTCTCAAATTTCTTACTAAATTTGTGTTTCACCCTGTTGCTCTTTGAAGATCCTAAATAAGATTAATATCCAACATTGTCAAGAGGGAGAAGGGAGACACACCAGGGGTGGTGAGGCATCTTGGAAAAGGCAGAATATCAGTCTTGAGCCCTATTGCATGCATTTACCCTGCGCCACATTGGTGGGGTCATTTCCCTTCTTCCTTTTACCCCCATCACCTTGCTGTTTCTAATCCATCTAATCCAAATCCAAAAATAATCTCTTTTGGAAAAAGAAAATGTTGCCAATGGAAGAATTCTCATCTCTCCTTTTGGGGTTGAGCTGGAACCAAACTGCTCAGATAGCAAACTCATCTGACTAACAGTTGTCTCTGACTCCTATGTGAATGAAGATGACATAGTTATTCCAATTAGCAGGGCATATGCTGTGCCTTATCTTTCTAACAATGGGAATTTCTTTACCCTGAATCACCCACACATAATCACTCAGTTCCCATTGTAGCCAATATCAAATCTCAGCTAAATATAACCAATTGGTGGAGAGCAATAGTTACAGATCAACTAAGTGGCCTTTATGGGGACTGAAGCATAAATACCTTAACCTCATTAGGTTAGTGTTCTGAGTCTTAGTGGACTCACTTAGCACCTTGATCCTCTTATGTATGCCTCTTCCAGTGACTGCAGTCCCTTTGGCTACTAATATTAGTTTTGTGTCCAGGTAGATTGGACTTGAAGTATTTATAGCTTCATAGTGGAGAATTATGAATCCTTTGTTGGTGGTGCATAAAATACTACCACTTATGTCTTTTGTGTTGGTTTTAATTCTAAAGAACTCAGGTTTTAAAGTCAGTAACATTAACAGAATCTGAGAAAAGTGTATGGCCCTGCATTATATTGTATTCATATCACATTTGAAACCATGAACATTTCTGCTGGTGCTTAAAAACATGTTTTCTATCTTGTATATGAGCTTTTCTTTACCCCATCCACTCCACAAAAACAAGACCTGACAGAAACCGTTGTGTACTTATGTAAAGGTAAAAGACATAGGGCTGCATCTTAGGGAATAAATGTTTCTTAGATTTCCTTTTCTTTTTCAATTGGTCGCCATTAATTTTAAACTTTCCTGGCATTTTCCAGGCAATAAGAAGAGGGAAGGGAGGGAGCTCTGGAGAGGAATTCTGGTCTTTTCTGGAAAGTATTCTCAACTGGTTGTCCATTTTGAAATGCAGCCTGCCTGCATACAAAAAGACCACCACCATTTTTTCGCATTCAAAGACAATTGACAGTTGGTCCAAATGCTGGAAATAAGGGTCACAGCAATTTCCATAAGAGGCAGGGTTAATGGGATTCTGGCCACTCCTAATGCTGCATGAAAATACTAAAGTTTTGTGTAAAAATCATTTTAAAGTGCACACCTGTATCACCAGGAAAAGAGACTCCTGATCTCTTTGGGGAGTCTAGAAATCTAAGATGGCTAACTCAGTTTTAGTGGATGGTGCCTTCAAGTTTCTTGTTATCATCCACTTAAAAGGTTTATTGTGAAGCTCACGGTATTTCTTCTGGGTAAGGGGTGAGAGTAAAGAGAGTGCTTAGAGGAAGAAAATTGTTTCTTAAAAAATACCATGTTATAAATACATTATTTTGGAAAGGCTTTTTAATTTATTTATTTTGATGAAAAGGAACTCTAGTTCCAATGCTTCAGTGGAGATATTTGGGGATTCCTGCTTCATGTACTATTAAAAGGACCTCATGGAACTCTTTGGCTTGTTGGTTTGTTATTTTTCTTTAGATTCCTTTTTTGATTGAGTATACATGAGTCAGTATTTGCTTTGCATTCACCAAATGTTGATGAATAGTGTATTAATTAGGATTAGGTTCAGCTGCTAGTAACAGGAAAAAAAATGGCAGTGACTTGGAAAAAACATGTGCTTATTTCTCTCTGACATGATACTCAGGGAGGAATGAAGTCCAGGGCTAAATGGAAACTCTGTTCCTCCTGGGCCTTTCAGTTCCCCATTCCACCACCCCTAGACTAGAGTCCTCAACGTCTTGATCTCCAGTGACGATGCATGAAGCAAGATGGAGGATGGATGAAGAAGAGAACAAAGGAGAGACGTTCTCTCAAGACAGGAGTCTTTAAGAAGGCAAAGAGACATTTCCACCTTTAGTCTAATGACTGGAACTTAATCAGTTGGCCACTTGTTATTGCTGAGTGACTGTGAAATGTAATCTTAATTCTGTGGGGTCCTGGCTTAATATTCTATTATGGAAAAAAATGGGAGAACAGATATTAGGGTATAAATAGCATTCTCTTTCACAAGAGATTTCCCTGATTTAGACACAGAATACAGCTGAGGGGATTTAGGGAAGCCCTACCCCTTATGTCTCCAAGGAATACTTTGGAGAACATGGTATAATGCCAAACATACATGGAATTAGCTGCATGAAATGCAAAATAAGTAACCTTTCTATTTGTTCTGTGACAATGTAAAATTGCTAAGTGTCATCAAAAGGGGACAATACTAAGTCAAAGAAAGCTGTAAGCTCTTTGGTGTAATTCAACCAGTGAGTTTTAGTGAACCAGATTGATGTTCTTCACCCTTCCCCTAAATGTGTTTTTTTATATCAGGATTTTACATGATTATGTAGCTTTAAGCACAAATTCTGTACTCCTTCAGTAGTCCAAATTTTGACAATGGTAATTTGTGGTTTTATTTATGATACCTGTGATTATTTGAAAATAACATCAACATATTTTTGTTTCTCCCTTATAATCTCTTAGTGCCTGTATCTCTCCTTCTGTCTTTATTCACACCTTTTGATCTAGTCTCTTCCACAACTAATACAGAAATTCTTACTCCATTTTGGATAAACTGGAGAAAGGTCATCAGGGGTTTCCCATTCTTGGGGAGAACAGCCAAAACAGCAGTAGGATAATCAGAACCATGGACAGCAACACATGTGGTTCATCTCCACCCTAATTCCACATTCCCACAAGAGCTTTATTAATGTCTACAAATGTTGTGCTAACCCTGAGTCAGTAAAGATTCAACTGAGAGAGTCTGAAAGGGGAGAACAGTGGAGAAAAATCCAGGGGTGGCCTACATAGCTGTGTACCCACTCCCCTTCCTACCCTCAACCTCCCCTTGTCACCAACCAGAATAGTTTGTTCTCCTGAACTCTCTCAATCCTTAATTTCTAACATCTACCTCTATTACTATGGAAAATATAGACCATGGACTTAAGATGGTATCCCATAATTTGTCCATACTAAATTTCTTCAACATCTTAGTGGTTTCAGCTTTGTTTTCAATTCAAGTGAATGAACAAGGCATAATTCCAATTATTTGACATATTGCCAGGATTAAGAGAAATGCCTAGACTCTGAAGTCACTGGGTCCTGTTTATTGTTGCTCACCTAAAATGCAACTTGTTCTAATGATTCTGACTCATTCCTTCTTTACACTCATTCTTTAATGTAGTGACACCAGAGCTCAAGTCCTTTATTTTGTAGATAATTAATTTAAAACCCTCCCAAAAAATCATGTAAAAAGTTCAAGGTCACATGGAAAATTAACAGCCCATATTTGAACGTGAATTCATTGTTTTCTGACCCCAGACCCATCACCACTCTGATCTACTCTAAAATAGCACTTCTTTGGGACATTAAGGTGGCTATAAAACACATAGTTTGTGGTCACCCTAAAAAATTTTTAGCTCAACTACCTCTCCGACAGAGTGCTCAAACACGTCATGGCTTTAACTCTGTTACTTCTTACCCTTCCACTTGGTACATATTTATAGAACTCTTGAGTATCACATGCTACATATTCCGGGGAGCAACCTACTCCATCTGCTTGGGCTTTATAGCTGGATACTGATGAACCATGAATCAAAGGCATCCATGGAACTGCGAACTCTCACTCAGGTATACTCAGCCAGTGCCCAGTTTGTGAGAGCCCTATTCTGGGCTCTCTCATTGGATGCTTGCCTTGGCTAATGGTGATTAACAGGAAAGTGTAACTGTGTGTGCTCACCAAAACTGACCTAATAGAGACTTCTAAATGGAGAACTGACAAGACTCTGGGGTAGGCATAATTTCAGAAATAAAATGCAACAGCAGTTAAAACATAGCACAGTCACTTCATTCCACTTTTTAAAATTCAATGCAGTGTTCTGGGTGTATAGTTTGTTGTCTTATTTGATCCTCAATTTTGCTATTTTTACCATCTCTCACTGAGGACCGTATCTAACCACATCCACCAAAGTTCATAAGAATGCTGAGTTGTCACACAGGAGTTTTACCTCACACTGGGGAGATATTAGTTGATAAGATCCACCTTGTTCAGATTTATTGCTTTAGCATATTTCATGCTAAAAATATTTTTTCTACCATCTGCTAAGATTAGCACTCTAGTGGTATAATAAATTTACTCACCCTGTTTCTGTGATGTAGTTTGGAACCAACTTTATACTTTATTCGGCCTAATTGAAAATAGGATAAGATAAATGATGCACTTTGAATTTCTCTCAGACATACCATTGTTCATTACTTCAACAGAAGATGAGTACATGTGATTGTAATTTTACTGCTTCAGTAAAACAAAAGTTCCCATGGTAAAAATACAGCATTAGCCATTGTCATCATCCAGTGGGGTCTTATAAAAAATATTTAATGTTGTTTTGCCCTCAGATGAAATATTGTGTTTCATTTAAATACAAAACTGGTGGCCATCTTTCCAAAATATGTTATGAAAAGAAATATATTTCATGGAAATATGGGACTTGGTATTCATTTACATCTGAGGCTCAAACTTAAGGCCAAATTTAGAATCTGATATATTTGTGGCTTAGTAGGACATGTGGATTTCCTTCTCTGATTTAGTCTTCTGCTTAAGCTTGAGTTGTTTTGGCCATTTTGAAGGAGAAGAAGAATATGTAAGGGGTTTATTATGTTTATTATGTGATGGACCCATACCCTTGTGTAGTTTTCTCCAACTTTGATCCTGGGCTTGACCTTGAGACTTGCTTTGGCCCAGGGAACAGCAGCAAATGTGATGCAAGCAGAAGCTTTAAAAATGCTTGAAGACTGGGACTTGGAACACAATTGCCACAATAAGAAGTAGTGGCTAGCCTGCTTGAGACAGGTGGCCAAGCTGACAGACACTAATCCCTAGACATGTGAATGAGCCATCTTAGATTATCCAGCCATTGTTGAGCTACCAGATAACTATACGCACATGTGTGACCCCTGGTAAGACTAGCAGAAAAGCTGTCTAATGGAATTCAGTCTAACTTACTGACCCACAGTCATAAGGAAGTAAAATTTTTGCTTTTTTATTTTTTTATTATTTTTTATTAACATGTAATGTATTATTTGTTTCAGGGGTACAGGTCTGTGATTCATCAGTCTTATGCAGTTCACAGTGCTCACCATAGCACATACCCTCCCCAGTGTCCACCACCCAGCCACCCCATCCATCCCACCCCCCTCCACTCCAACAACCCTCAGTTCATTTGCTGAGATTAAGAGTTTTTATGGTTTGTCTTCCTCTCTGGTTTCATCTTGTTTGTTTTTCCTCTCTTCTCCTATGATCCTCTGCCTTGTTTTTCAAATTCCACATATCAGTGAGATCATATGATAATTGTCTTTCTCTGATTGACTTATTTCACTTAGCATAATACCCTGTAGTTCCATCCACATCATTGCAAATGTTTGCTTTTTTATTTTGACTTAAATTTCCCTTTTAATTTTTAAAATTGTGATAAAATGCACATGAAATTGTTCTTAATTTTCATCCACAATTTTCTGAAGTGGTTTGTTATGCAGTAACAAATAACTGATAGAATACATAAACCTCTTCTACCACCAATAAACACAGAACTTTATGAGTAGGAATGAGAATGATGGACAGACTCTTAATCTAGATTAAGCCAAAGTTATGGCCGGATGGAAGTTTCTAAGGAGATTATGAGAAATGTACTAAAGGTCAGGATAAGGGGGAAAAAAGAAAACCATATTATCTATTACTATTTATAAGCTTTATGTACCTCACTTTCCTCTTCTGTAAAATGGGCATAGTAAGGATACCTTCTGATGAGGACTAATCCACATAAAGCACTCAAAACAGGGCTTGGTATAGAGTAAGCATGCAATAAATATGAACTGTTATCATCTTTACATAAAATATTATCATGTGATTGGGCAAGTTAAAGAAAAGTCTCCTTACAGCCATGATAGTAGTGACTCATGAAGTCAAAACACAATAAACAGGGGTGGTTAAGACTTTGTGATTCTAGATTAGTTCACAAGTGATGGGCTTGTCATGGCCCAGCTGCAGAGAGCTGTCTGCAGACTGGCTACGGGGCCCTTTCCAAATGTCTCTATAGGAAAGTTAGTTTTAAATCAAGTTAACACTGAAGCCTGCATGAAGTTTTCACAGGAAATGGTTTACTCCCAAATTACCAATTTGACCTGTCTTTATGCCCTCAGAAATCAGAGAAGAAAAATAGCACATAATGTAATAGAAATACCTCCATACAGTCCTATTTCCCACACCTGACCATTTCTGTAGTGTAGAAAGAACTGTCGAATGATTAATATGATGTTATGAAGAATTCTTTAAAATATATAAAAATCTAGGTATTTATTTTTTTGCCTCTTAACATTACAGTTTGATGACAAGGTGATTGCAGGAGTCTATATTTGAGCATGAGTCTGTGAGCATAGGTATACTCAATGTGTGAAGAAGGCTTCCTCCACATTTCACCAGACATGTTGTATTTATTTGCTAAAGGTATAATTTGTATATTGTGGTCTGAGTTTGAATCATGGATATGTTTAAGAGAAGGAAAATGTTGCCCTGATTCTCTGACCAGAGCCTTGAGACTCTATTGAAAGGTCACAGTGCTTGGTGAATCTTTCCTTTTTCCCTCTTCCTTTCCCTTCCCCCTCCCTCTCCCTGCCTTCTTCCTTCTTACCTTCCTTTCTCCCTCCCTGTCTTCCTTCCTCCCTCCCTTCCTTCCTTCCTTCTTACCTCCCTTCTTACCTTCCTTCCTTCCATCTTTCCTCTCTTCCTTCTTTCTTCCATTTTGCAGGTATGCTTGACTGGGAGAGAGGAGTATATGTTTATTAGAATGTTATTCTGTACTGTTTCTGTCTTTCTTAGTCACTAAAAAGTGAAAGCAACATCTTTAACTTTCTATGCCTCTTCTTATCTCTATAATCTAAGAAACCTTCATGGGAGTGAGGTAGAAGACCAAAACTTATTTGTTTGTAAAGCAGTGTATCATGGCAGTCAAGAGCCTGGTCTAGAGGTCTGGAAAATCTGGGTTCAAATCCACACTCCATGCTTTCTAGGAGTCTGACATTGGGCAGACTAATTAGTCTCTTTGAGGCTCAGTCCACCACCTGCGAAAATAAGGTTAATAATTGCCACTCCAAAGAGTGATTGAGATGATTAAATGATTTTGTATATGCAACATGAATGGTACATAAATAGTGGTGAATGAATGATGAGGATGCTGTTGATCATTTCATTTAATAGAATGTGCTGGGCTGTGTCATGAAAATTTGCAACCACCCGCTCTGTCCACCAACTCTATACCACTTATGACTAACTGGACAGCTAATTAAGGATAGAGTTAAGGCCATGTCCACACATTAGCACAGACCTTACAGATGGCTAAACTCAAACTCATTGTCACAGTTGCTGTCACTCTAACATCCTTCTCTCACCCATCCACAGGCCACATCTACACTTTCAACCTGTAGCTTATTTAAAATGAAGAGCAGCAGAAGCAATGTTTAGAATCATCATGACATGTTATAGGGAAAACCCTAGAGATGATTAGTCTAACCTGCTCATTTTTCAAACTTGTGCTGTCTGTTATGATAGCCACATGTGGCTATTGAGTAATTAGAATGTGACTAATCTGAATTGAAATGTACCGTAAGTATAAAATATACACTAGATTTTGAAGACTTAGTACAAAAATACATTTAAAATATTACGTTAATAATTTTAAATTGATTACACATTGAACGATTATATTTTATACATATTATATTAAAAAAGATATTAAAAGGGGCACCTGGCTGGTTCAGTTGACGGAGCGTGTGGCTCTTTATCTCAGGGTTGTAAGTTTGAGCCCCACATTGGGTATAGAGATGGCTTAAAAATAAAATCTTTTTTAAAAATGTTTCTAAAAAGATATTAAAATGAATTTTCTGTTTTAAAGCCTTTTTTAAAAAATGTGACTACTAGACAATTTATAATTACATATGGGTTCACATTTCTGGTTCACATTATGTCTTTATTGGGCAGCACTGTTTCAAACAAAGCAAATTAGGCATATAGACATGAAGTGACTTGCCCAGGACAGCTCAGCTTTCATCGGCAGGACACAGATGTGATTCCAGATCGCCTAGCTTATAGTGATTTCTCTCTCAACACGCAGCCTTCTTTGGCTAACAATCTTTTTTTTTTTTTAGACTGTAGAAATGGGTGTCTGATGGTGCCTGGGTCCCTGAAAACTGAGGTTTCTTTGAAAAATACTGCAGCACCTCCTGTGACTGGCTGTGCTTTTTTGTTTTTGTTGCACTGCCTGGGAGTCGGTGCTGCTGTTATCCATTTCTTGCGTCGGTTACAGCAATTGGTATTGTATCTAAAACAATTGCTGTTATTAACAGGTTAAGCTGCTGGGATGTTAAAATAAAGGCTGCCCAGCTTTAGTGCATTTTGTTGTAATCATCTCCCAGATGCCTTGTCGGAAATCAATTCAAGTTCAAAACTGGCTGGAATTGGGAGGTCAAGGCTTTGGCAGACTAAATATTTTATCTTCTGCTCATGTCTGGAGCTTTTAAAGATGTGGACTGGGGGCTCTTTTCTCATACCCCATCTGGACAAAGATGATTGGCTTTGCCATTTTGCCCAGGTTAGGACAAGGTTAAAATCAATTATAATCAATTATTAAGAGTCTTCTGTGTCTGCTTTGCTTATAGGGGGATTTTAAAAGTTTCTCGGTTCTGAAACATGCATATCTTAGTTGCTGCTGGAGATGTTGTTATTCTAGAATGTCAAATATAGATGTTATCAGCATGAGGAGTAAATACGCAGAATTTCTACTTCCCATTTCCTTGATACCTATGTTTCAGGACAATGAGAAAAACCTAAAAAGGCTGAGATAATCATCACTGCTGCACCAAGTTGAAAAATCTTGTTACCTTCTTATATGTGTTAGACAACTAGAACTATTTATAATTTGGTCACACTGTCATATTATTTCCAAGGAATTTATTGAGAGGCTCTCTGCAGTTCTTATGTGATCATTTGCAGTGTAAATGCACACATAACTGCTCAATCTAAGGTAGATTGAAAGAATCATAGATTTCTAATTCCATAGTAATTTTGAGACAAGCTAGATCCAGCCCTACATTTTATGATAAGAAAACTGAGGCTCAGGGAATTCAAATGACTTTCCCAATTCTTACAGCTATCCAAAGGGAGAATTGTATCTCCTTGTTCCTAAATGCACATGGGGTCCCTAAACATCCAAATGAATCTTTTCCTTTTATACAGTACTTTCATATACTAATAATTTTCTTCACAATGATTTAAGAAGAAAACCTATTCATACAAAATGAATATCATCCTGAACCTTAGACCAAGACATGAACTCAATAAACAGAATATAATTTTAAAGTGTTCTCAAAAGGTCACTTGGCTTTATCCTTCATCTCATTTTCCATGAATGGAAATCCCTGTATTTTCAGGTTTCATCCAGACGCAGTAGCTGAGGGTTCAAAGTGCTGCCCCCCATTCCTTTTTATTCAGAGTCTATATAGAAGGAGAAATCTAGAAAATATACCAGAATTTTTCTGAAGGCATGTACAGTACCAGCTATTGAATGGAGAGCATGGACTATATGCTGAATTTGTCTAGGATGGGCCCATAGTATTGGCAAATACTAGTACATGTTTTCATAGCAAGATCTTCATCTACACTTAAAAAAAAATAACCACAATATTCCTAATTTGAGAAAAGAAAACACATGTAATTGGGGGGGTAACCCTTTGAATTTTAATACTTGTTTATCTTTCCATCATTACCCTACAGTACATACTTAACCATCCCCAAGCTCAAGTTGGCAGTAGAACCAAGATGTGGTATATGTAAAGCTTTTACAAAATTAAAATTCTAAAGCCACAGTCATAATAATTGTGTAGAAATTAATGAAACACAATGTAGTATTGGGTAAGATCACAGTCTGGGCCCAGACAGGCCTGGTTTTATGCCTGGTTCCACCACTACTAGCTATTTGGCCATGGACATGTTATTTACCATGCTTAACTTCAAATTTTTCGTGTGGAAAATGGGGATACTAATTATGTTAACCTCAGGGAGTTGTTTGAAGATTAAATGAAAAAAATGCCTGTAAAACACTTATCACAGATCTTGGAGTATAGCAAGCTCCAATAAATCTTAACCATAATAATGATAACAAATAATAATCATTATCGTTAATAATGGTAACAGCAGCAGCAACCACATTGATAGTATGTATATTCTCTATTTCTAGCATTGCATTATTTTCTTTTGGATCTATATGTGCACATATGGGATAGAATTGCTTCAATGTCTGTTCAGATCAAAGTTCTGGATTAATTTTTCACCTTGGTTTATTTCACAGCAGCACAATTCACATGCTGAACCCTTCAAACCTTTCTCTGTGTTGAAGGATCTTATTGTTCATTTGGATCATTGGTTACATTCTAAGAACAGTTTATTCACTGCATATGCAGGGACAACCTGATTCTGATATTCCAAGCGCTAATTAATTGGTAGAACGTTTTTTTACTCTTTCTTTCTGAGTTAAATCTAAGTTTATAGCACATTGTATTAGAACAAGCTTTCAAAACCTTTGAAAACCAGTGGATGGCATAATGCAGTGCAGAAGATGTAAGGGTTATGGAGTAAGACGGACTAGAAAGTTTTGCCACTCACTGGTTGTGTCTCAGGCAAGTCATTTTACCTGTCTGAACCTCATTTTTAAAATGGAGGGAATAGAACTTACTTTCTATGATCACTTTGAGTGTTAAAATTAATATAACACAAGTAAAACTCTTAGCACAATGCTTGTTGCATGTTAAGTGATTCGTAAGTGGCAACTACCATTTTTATTTTGTGTATTCATGCAACTCATAAACTATGGTATTTATTTCAAGGCAGTGAATAAACGTTTAAATTATATCCATTCATAGTGTCCATACAAAAATATTGATTAACTGATAACTTATATGTACCTTATATGTACTAGACATTCTGCTAGACCTGGAGGGAAATAGTAAGCAAGAGAAATAGCCTCAAAGAATGAATGGTAGGGCATGAAGCATGGTGAAAAAGAACAAGTAAACAAGTGATCTCAGTAAATTACATTATAGTTTCATTGCCTATCCGTTCTCATTGGGCTTGGTAGCCAATTTGGCTTGTCTTATTGTAGCTATCAGCTCAGAAGACCACCAATTTGGAATCTGTGGGTTCCATGTACACATGCTTTGCTTTGATGTTATGCAGGCCCTTGCCCTATGTTTACATAACTCCTCCATCCAAACATCTCAAGCATTTAAAATTGGATCAAGAACCTAGTGTGCAACTTCCTAGCTGAGAAGAGAAACCAAAAATATACTCTACCTGCTAGAGTGCTGACATAGCAACAGATAAAGAAGCTCAAGAAAACTACTCTCCATTCTCAGAGGTACGCTGTGATGTCCTGTTCTTTATTTTTCTTTGCCTGGGTATAGTTTCTTCTTAATTGGCTTTGCATCTGATAAGATGAACATTGAGCATTTGCAGTATGTTTGTCATCTGTTGCCAATTACAAGCCACAGATCACCAGCAGGGCCTGCCATTCTTGCATTCAGCACCAGCCTTCCCCCATTCTATTTGGATCTACTGGCTTAGTACCAGGCATGGAAGCATGGGAAGGAATAATGGAGAATGAATAATCCTGATTAGGTTTCTTGGAGCAGAAAGTGTTTTGAAGAAACGAGGACTCCAGAAGACCCCCATTTCCTTCACCTTTGTAAAAGGAATGCCCTGTTTTAAATAATGATTCATGTGGTATGCAGCATATTTGAAGAGTAAATGCAGAGATGAAAGCTTCTATTTATTTTGTACAGTGAAAATAGAAATCTGGAAACAGCATCTGCTTCTCATTCAAATGTATTTTTTCAAATTATTTAGATGTATAGAGGCATCAAGCCAGGTTTCAATCAACAACAAAGGTCTTGTGTTATCTAAATAAAACCTCATTCCTGAAGCCACTGGTCATAACACTTGAAATAGCTTAAAGATCTCAATATGGCTTTCAGTGCAAATAATTATAAAGCCTTGGTCATGAGCAATATTATTTTTGTTTTTGCTTTTTAAATCAAGCCCAAAGGTGTGGACAAATAGTGATAGAACTATATTTTCTGATACTTAAAAACACCAGGTAATTTAACCTTGGTTCTAAGTCACTTACCTTTTGAAGACTAAACTTTGGAATCATGACTTCTGTCTCTTGTTTGTGATGGAGAAGGATTAAGACCCTTCTGTGTCTTGGGATGATTTGATAATATGGACTAATTATTGGAAACACATGCAAGAAGGTAGTGCCTCAAATAGTAACTGATACAATTATGATTCCCTCAATTCCATGACTCAGAAAATAGAAGAGTTTACAATAAAGAAACTGTTTTTTTCGGAACTGCTGTAGCTATTCACAGTTACACACAGGCTAATAGAAACATCGTAATTTTGGAGAGAAATGAATTAGAAATTTTGAGGAAAAGGGCCTTAGAACCAACAAGTTCTCTCAACAGTGGGTGTGGGTGAATGTGGGAGCCCAGCCAGTGTAGTAGATCTGTAGCTTCTGGATGGATCTGTGCTATGTAGATGACTCCATAGCCAAAATGAAGATAAAAGCAAAGGAGAGCCTAAATGAAGAAGGAGAGAGCTATCACTGATTGCTTTAGAAATGGTATTTGCTAGGCAATGTGAAAAAATGAAGTAAACCCTTCCTCCATGAGGACAAGGCTTCTAAAGGTGCTTCTCTGCACAGCTCTGACTGCAGATTGGCTCTTAAGAGGGGTCAGTCAGCTGTCTCCTAATTACTCTCAGTAGGGCTAGAGGCTGAAAAGATGTTGATTTGGGGAAAATTGTCTTTTATATTGCCTTTTAGATAATTTTTCAGTATGTTTGTAAATGTAAATTGAAAAGTTTTTTGTTTGTTTGTTTTTGTTTTTTTAAAAAATACCCTTCTATTTCTCTCTGGCTTTCCCACTATACATACCTATTTCAGTCTTGTTTTACTAGCTCCCCAACCTACTGCACTCATGACCCCCCTGATATATGATAATTGAATTTAGGGCAAGGGTCTACATTTTTATATTTTTATGATTTATAATCTGCCTAATTTCAAAAAGGATTTGAGGTAGCAAGAATAAATGACACTGGGAGTTACACTGATATTTTTACTCTGCATTTGGCCCATATTCCTTTAGACTGCATACATTTCCATAACTCTGAGCAAGGATCATATCTGGATGACCTTTAGTCCAGAGTAAAATTCACAGAATTGCAGAAGGTAGAAAATGAATTCCTTAGTATTTACAAAATTACCTGAGGCACATCTGAATGATTTAAATATTCTGCCCAGTCTCTGTAGTGGTTCTATTAATTATATTGTTTTGTACTTATGACAAGTTTCCTGTCGGGGTGGGAGGAGAGGATGAGATTTAAATTAACTCTTGGATTGCTGTGTGACTTTGAGCAAATCAATGACCACTCTGAGCTCTAGATTCTCCATCTGTTAAATGGGGATAATAAACCAACAGCATCTTTATGAGAGGGCTGTTGTGAGGACCAAATGAGATAATGTATATGTAAGAGCTTAGTAAACAATAAGTCACTATGTATTATGCAGTCAGTGTGCGTGAATGCTTTATTTACTTCAGTCACAGCTTCATACAGTGAGAGAGACCAGGCCCTAGCTCTCTGGGATGCTCTGTGAAAAGTGCCTCATTGTGTTTGGGCTTTATTTATTGAATGCATTTGAATGAGCGATCATTCTAAGAGCAGAGAGTCATTCAATTTGATTTCACAATGGGGTGATGGGTGAGGCTGGAAACTACATTCTCAAATGCATTATCCAGAACACAGGAAACAAAACCACTTTTTAAAAGTGACTCATCTTTAATATCTCATAGCAGTTTTGAAATACTTCATTCATTCATTTTTATAGCAAACTCTTAATTGAGAATGTCATAAACCGCTTTGCAGAGAGAGGCAATCATGACCTGGGAAATTAAGTGGAGTAATTTACAAATAGGCTTTTGTCTGGCTGGAGGTTTTAGCTTATTCCGTTTGCCTTTAGGTTATCTTAGCAACACATGCTCCCTTTTCCCCACCCTATCGGCAGGATGTATTTTGGGTGCCCAATATATGCTGAAAATGAAAACAACAACAACAAAAAACAGTTCCCATATGTTGCTTTCTCCTGGCCTGAATTACAAAGTCCTTCTGACCCTTTATTCTCAAAAACAAACACTGATCACTGTCATCGTTCTTCAAGACCCTTCATCTTTTCACCTCATCTGTCTACTGTCTATCCAACTACATGGGGCATACAAATATGTTGTGAGTGAATGAACTCTGGGCCCATTTCCAGCCCTTCTTCATGAAACCAACCTTGACCCAAGTCAGAAGTGAGTTCACTCTTGATTTCTTTACAACTCACAGTCTATAATTTGGCACCTTAGGAAATATATTCTTTTCCTTGTTTTAAAAAATATCTTGTTCTTCCTCCTCCCCACCTCAACTCCATTATAAGTTAAATAATGAATGCAGACTCCTAAGTCTGATGTACTTGGATGAACCCCTAGTTCTGCCATTTATGAGTTGTGGCACCTGGTGCAGCTTGGGGATGATAATAATAATTACTTCACAGGGTTGTTGGAAGAGGTAAGAAAAGAGCTTATATGAAGCATAAGGCACATAATATGAGCTCATTAAATCTTGTTCAAAGATTAATTCATTCATTCTTCTCTAGACAAACCTTCCTCTTTGAGAGGAGGAAGAGAAAACTTTTTTTTTTTAAATAACCAGTGATGCATTTCCCCAACTTACCCCCCCACCAAACTCTTGACCCTTTAAACTGTTGAAGATCCTGTGAACTTTCACCTAATTTCAGTCTTGCAGCTTTATCAAATGTTCATTGGTTTCAGTTCATTCCTTTTAACAAACATTAGTTGAGCTCCTATTATGTGCCAGATATTGTGCTTAGTGCGATCAAGAAAATGTTAAATACAAAATCCCTGTCTTCAGATTAGTGAAATACTTTTTAAAGCCATGGATTCATATGGTCCTCCTCCCTCCTTCCCCCATATACATATGTTCTCTTAAAAATTAAGCTTGGGGAAGGAGGGAAGAAAGTATCTATGGAGAGAACCCAGTAGATTATAGCTTTCTAGGTCACGTTCAACAGGCTAAACATCTAGGATACTGTTTGTGTAAGATACAAGCCATACCCTACATTTCATCCTCTGGCTATTGTGCTTATTTTTATGTATAATCACTATACCTTACTTGTTATCTTTTGAGCCTCTTTGCTCTTATTTTGTTAGGTATGGGTTCAAAATTTTAACTCATAATTTCCAGTTTCCTGATTTTATATTTCCACATGAAATCCATTTGGTCATAAAACAATTGATTCAAAAGCAATCAGTAGCTAGCCTAACAACATTAATAGTCCACTACCCAAGATTCCTGACCAATTTATTTTTTTAGAGGACAGAATATTCATATAATTTTTAACTAGGTTAGAGCAGCTTATTTAGACTAAAAAGATGAGAGAAAAACACAAAAAGACTGCACTAATGCTATCAAAGCCTCAGTAATTGTCCATCTCTCTCACTTGCAATAACAAATAGCCAACGGATTATCACTGACTTTGGTAGATTCATAGAATTTGCAAGTTGAGAAATAGTTATCTGGTCACCTATTCTTCATATTGCAATGCATAGGCCAGCAGCATCAGCAGAACTCGGGAGCTTGTTAAGAATGCAAAATCTCAGACCTACTCCAGACCAACAAAATCAGAATATGTATTTTAACAGAATCCTCAGATGATTTGTTAAGCCATTCAGAGTTCTTGAAGTGCCACTCCAAGCCACCTCCACCCTTTTTTTAAGAGATGAGAAAGTTCAAACTCAGAGTTAGTGCAGGCTAAGACTAGAGTCTCAGTCTCCTGGTTCCAAGTTCAAAGTTCTCTCTTGTACTCAGGGCTACCTCAGTGGCTCTCTCACTCTTAGCAGTGAAAGTAGGAGGCTGTTGCCCTCTTATTCACTGTCGGTCTGGCCTTGTCTTGCCTTACTTTCCTGGCTGATGATTGGTGGTCTAGAAAAGTAAACTTCAAGATCAGGGAATGACTTTCTCTTTCACCCTGATTTTTCTTGTGCAGGAAGCCATTTGGCATATCATCCCATATCACATAAGCCTCCTAAATAACAATGAACCCTTAATGAGGCCAGAACTCTTTTTATTGTCATTAACATTTGTCAGCATCTATGAGAGGAATTTTACCATCTGACATCTTTCCCCAACTCACAGCTCATGATTGTGTGTCGTACATCTCCACTCATATAAGGAGGATTGAAAGGGCTGAGCCAAACCCTGTTAACAAAACAGTCCCCTGAAGGGCTATAATATTGCTCAGTGGTAATATCATCCCTATGCATTTTATCTTGTACATGAAATCTGGGCTAATTATCATTTTCTCATACAGTACATTTTAGACCATTGTGTTTTTGTGTCCCTGCCTAGTTCATTAAGCAGGGTTTTACAACTCCTCCAGTAACAGGATTGCTATTGACACTTTCATTAGACCCATAATTCAAATGCTTGTCTGCCTTCCAAATGGAAGCCTCTCAGTCCAGAACCACAATCTGGCCACCGACCGTATGTTGGCTTTTAGAACTGTCATAAACTCATCATCACATTCAAGTTCTTGAAGGGTCAAAATCTGCTTTCTTGGTGAACTGTCTCCATCCAACAAACAGTCAACGTGTTCTCCAAGAATAGTCAGCCAAGCTTTTTCTGTCGCACTCTGAAAACTCTTCCAGACAGTTCTCAGTATAGTGCAAGTATAACACAAATAATCGTTGCCTGTATTTAAATATTAATTCCCTGCTTCCTTCACTCATTCATTCACTCACTCATTCCTTCTGTTATTTCATCATTTGAGATCAATATACCCAATATTATAGCAGATGTTGTGATGATTTAAAGATGAAGATGGTCTCTGCCTTGGAGTATCTTATAGTCTAATAGATGTGTATAAGTGGAATGTGAAAAATTTCACCACTAGGTTGCAAGCAATTGGAATGGCTATAACTGTAGATTGCTGTGCTCTGGCTGTTATCAATACTGGTTTTTTTTTTTTTTAAAGATTTTATTTGTTTATTTGACAGAGAGAGACACAGCGAGAGAGGTAACAGAAGCAGCGGGAGTAGGAGAGAGAGAAGCAGGCTTCCCGCCGAGCAGGGAGCCTGATGTGGGGCTCGATCCCAGGACCCTGGGATCATGACCTGAGCTGAAGGCAGACGCTTAACGACTGAGCCACTCAGGTGCCCCAATACTGTTTTTTCATCAGTGGTTGAAATGGAAATAGCCTCAACCAGCCTAGGTAAATCTGCTTATATGTATGAAATATATCACAGAATATGACTTAGAAATGGATGAAGTAGAATCCACAGAAATGATTCCAATGGGCAATAGAGACAAAGTGGGGCTGGATCAGAGACAGCCAGTGCTCTGATAATCATGAAAAATAGTTTGTTTTTCCCTCTGACAAGGTTTAAGAAAAGGTCCAACGCAAATATTTGATTTAATTGACAATAAACCTTTCTATGAGTGTCTACTAGACAATGAAAATTTTTGCTTTTAATGTTTGAAGAAGTAACTTATCTTGGGCCTTTGTGAAGAAGTAGGAACTCTGAACAGACCTATGTAACTTCAGTGTGCAATTGAGGTTTTTCAACCTTTACAAATTGCTTTTAGCTATTTAATTGCACATACAATTATAGAACATATATTCCAAGGTACAGTTAATTGTGTTTGGTTTAAAAGGCTGCCGTTTGAGTACTTTGCTTTTGCTTTTTGACCAATCAAACTTGTTTGGGGGCAATTTTTATCTTTGTCATATCTTTGCCTTTAAGAAGGAAAGAAAGAGAGGAAGAAATGGAAAAGACAAAAGTATAGTCTTGTACCATTTCTTCACATCCTTTTTTGTTTCTTAGCTTTATGTAAGAATACACTTTAGATTACCTTCCTCCAACCAAACCCATAGCTGGGACTCCTGAAAAAGAAAGGTTCTTTGCTGGAATGGACTCAGACTATTAAGCAGAAGAAGGGTGTGAAGCTGGTGTCTATTGCTGATCAGGATAATATGGCTTCATTTTGCAGTAATACAGCTGTGTGGTGGATAATGACTTCAGCATTTTTCCCAGTGCATTTCATTCCACTGCATGTGCCTTCGTAAACATGTCCAATCGTGTGATAGAGGTCAACGACAATGGAGGGTTTAGAAATTGTTGCTTAGAAATCACACTCACTTAAATACCTGAATCTGTCCATCAGCCATGCCATAGCTTATTGCAAGCTTGTGCAGAAGAGTGATTTGCAATCTCCTTGCTTTTCATTTCAAGTAGCATCACTCACTTTAAGCCAGATATTCAGGCCTCTTCAGAAGCTTTCAGGGTGAAGGACAAGTAAGAAGAAGCTTATCAAATCTTTCACAACTGGGTCTAACTATACCTATTGCATCAAACTTGTTACATCTTTCTCTGATATTTTATTTTAAAATCACACATTCTTCCTTCTATGTGATTAATAATGAGGATTTTTGCCACATAGTTTCACAATCCCAATGACGCTTTTTTGGTTTTGCACATTTAATTGGTTACTCCCCAGGTTAAAAGCGGGGCCAAAGGACTGGGGTTAAAGGAGAGGATGTTTTGCAAGTTCTTCTCCTTTGAGTTATCTTCCCTCATCTTTTATAAGCTCAGGTTGTATAACTAAATTCTGGTGTTTCCTTTTTTTTTTCTTTTTCACTCACAGGGACTTACCAATTTGGCCTTCTTCCAGAGCTGAAAACCGATTACAAATATGAAACAGATTTCACTACTGGACTTGAATGCCATATAAAAAACAATAAGATCTTCAAAATAATTGAAAAAGAGCCTCACCAAAGAATAGATAGAATGTGAATGGCAAGATATCAAGGAGGTAAGGGATAAATTTCTAATAAAAACATGTTATGTGGTCCAGTATATACAAGTTATGCTTCTAGGCTAAAGGTAGCCTTCTTTTTCAGGTCAGGGAGGATCATTTCTAATTAAAAAAACATACCAGATCATCCGCTTTCTTTTTTCTCTGAGTCCATCTAGCTATTAATTATAGAAATATTGTGGAATGCTAGATTCTTTCTAAGAACATCATTTTAGAGGAGCAGTATGCTTAGTAAAGTGAACATCCTCCACAAACAAATACTCCCAGAGACGTTTAGCAATTTCTTATGCTTCAGAAATTATGGAGCGCCATCTTGAAAACCTATCTCCAGGATGACAAGGGTTCAAATTAGGGGCAAAGGGCAATAAAGCTCTTAAACCTTGTTTATCTTGATGTTGGGAGAAATAAAAAAAGAAAGAAAATAAAAGGAAGGAAGGAAAAAAGAGAGAAAGGAGAAAAAGTACAGCAGGCTCTCAAGAATATACAAAAGTCATCTGGGGTAGGCATCTGCCTTCTGCCTTTTTAATTTTTTCCAGGTGTAAAAAAGGAGGGAAGGAATATATAGACATAGATAAGTATATCTATATACCTATGTATATCTATATCTATATCTATATCTATATATGATGTGGTCTTAGTTTTTTCTCTCATCTGGCCTATTAAGTCGTTTAATGGCATCATCTATTCTGTCCTGCCAGGAAGCATCTATAAGTTGCCAGATTCCTTTCTTGGGCTTTTATTTTGAAACAGAATCTAAAGAATGGGGCAAGGATAGAAAGGAAAAAAAGCCATGTTGCCCTATTCTCATGGGAAAAGTGGTGAGCTTGGGACATAGCTATGAAAGCATTCAGTCCCCCCAGAGAAAAGGGGCAGCAGTTGGGGTGGATGCCTGAGGTGGGCATGTGAAAGACTGTACTGAGCAAGAATGTAACATGAGGATTTGAGGAGGTGCTGGAAGTGATTTTGAGAGGAATGATGGAGATTGAACAGTGAGCATGTGAGCTCCCAGAGTGAACTATTTGATAGTCTCAAGGTATTAGAAAATGAGAGAAGGTGTGAGATGTAAATAGAAATTGCTATGGGCTGTATTCTTGAATCTCCGTGTCCTCAATGAATGAGTAACGGGTGGTATCCCCTAATTTTGAATAAAATGTCACTTGGGTCTGAACACGTGGCTACAACCTTCATTTCATTCATAAAGCAAATAGTCCATTGGGCACTTTGGCAGTGGGATTTCTTTTAAAATAAATCATAGTGTCTTCTCAATGCCCAAGCTTCAGCTTAACTACCAGCTTTCCCGTTCTCTTAATATGGCCAACTTTGTAAAGAGCAAACATGAGAAACTGGTGTCCTGAGCTTTAGCCCTGGTGGAACCACTAACTAGATGAATGAACTCTAGTCGTTCATCCTAGGTAAAGATGTGCACTAGTTATGAACATAGGACTTTGGAGTCATACAGATTTTACACAAGTTAATCTTCATTCAGCATTATTTCTCATATCTATAATGTCGGGGCATTAGAAGAATCTCCCTCATTGGCCTTTTTAATGTGATAAGGTATGTGAAGCTTCACAGTGATGAGTTGAATCAGTATCAGTCACTATTGTTAGAGTTGCTATTATTATTCTCAGGGTGGTGGTGTTACTAATCCCTTGTCCTCAGTTTCCTCATCTTTAACATGGGAGGATAAGATAAAATTTTCGCAATGTTCCTTTCTAGTTCTAGAAATCATTTCTGTGATTCCTCAGGAACACCAACCACAAGAAACAGCTAACGGTCAATGAGACAACTCTTTCGCCCTAAATCTCTTAGAAATGTTTAACTTCTTTTAAAATGCCACGTTCTTGAGAGGGCCCAAGGTTTCACTTAACATGTGCTTTAGCAGCTTCAGGATCTTGTTCAGTACTGCTTGCACACTTACTGAGTAAGAAGAAAGGAGCTGTAGTTCTTCTTTCCATCTATAAACTACACTCTACTTGAAGTATTCATGATTTACCCTCTTTGTATGGAGATACTACTTAGGAGTTCCGCCCTTCCCTGGGAACATAGATAGCCCAAAAAGTGTGTTTTCGGTTTGCTTTTTTTCTCCTCTCCTCTTCTTATTCCCTTTTTAAAAGATATTAAAACCCTAGTTCTTCTGTGATATGAAACAGACCATCTCTTTCAAAGACTTTTGAGGTATTTTTTTTCCTTTTACTTGATTTTCTTGGTAGAATCTTGCCCACAGAAATGTAATCCTTGATAGACTTGTTGATTGGTCCTAGAATATATCATAGTCCCTAAACACATGAAATTAAAAAAAAAAAAGAAATCAACATTGTTCTGAAAGGAAGGTAGTTAAAATTCAGAAAGAGAGATTCTTTAATTAACTTAATAAAATTACTAATGGAAGCATTTTAACTGCTAAATTTAATTTACTTGTCAAGATATCAGGCTACAAAGAGGAGGGAAGAGTAGGAACTCTGCTTTCCATTATGATGTACTCTATTATAGAATAAATTTGCTTAAAATGAAATATATCACCAAAAGCCATCAATGACATCTTAATTTGGAACAGCCAGTTGAAAAGTAATTAGACTATGAAGCAATCAGTTCTAGTAAATCAGTGTTTCCCTTTACATAAACATACTTTTTTCTCTTTTTTTTTTTTTCTATTTATATACAGAAAAGACTTTCAGGTAGTAGGCAGGCAAAGATGCTGATTCTTTTGGCTGTCGGTGTTTTTACTTTACATTATCAAGCTGTCAAAACAAAATGTTTTATGATGGGTTTAAAAAATGTATAAGCATCTGATTTGATTTAATGTTTATATTTATATGTTGAACTGAGGAGAGTTTGCTTATCATAGGGGTTTAAAAGATTTACATTTGTCTGCTTCTTACTTCCAAAATGCTTTCCAGATCCACAGGCAGTCCTGACACCTTACTTCAATGAATGAGGTTCAGTCAAAAATCAAACAAGAGCCTTGCTTCTCCCTGCAGGGTCCCTCCTAAGTTATACAAGTAAAGGTGGAGAATGTGGTTGCTAATGATACGTGGATGGGGATGGAGGTGGGAGTGGTTAAAATTATTCTTTTGTTCAGTATCTGACAGTTCACCATTAGTAATTTCTCAAAATGTAACGGACCTTCCTAGAAGTGTGTTTGCTTATTATTATGATAAGCTAACAAGGGGGATGGGTGAAACAGAAAATAATCTGTATTTCATCTGATTTTGGAAAGTTTACCTGATTTAGCTGAGGTGTTAAGAATCCCAGTATCAAGTGCTTTGGTATATATATATCTTTATATACATCTTTTCTGATCACCTGGTAAGCTTCTGAAGAAGACATTTTCAACTTCAATTTACAGGGAGGTTGGAGGCCCAGAGAGGTTAAGTGACTCGTGGAGATCTCAGAGGTAGTTAATGGGAGAGTTGGGACTAGAACGAGGGCTTCTGGGCTCCTGATACTGTTTCCACAACATCTGCTTCTGATGATGGAATCCCATCTGTTATATATGGAGGGAAAGAGGTGTGAGAAAAATAACTAGATGAGATATCAATCACTCAGCAAAATATTTATGAAGGACTTCATTCAGATATTAGGGGAGTCACTATTGTCACCAGCCCTGAAAAATCAGAGGGGATGATGAATTACGCCGAAGAGAACATTAGCTCAGAAGATAGAGACTACCTGGCGATGTCATGCTTGTGTTAGTGTGTATTATTCTCTAGTGGGAGAGAATGGTATGAGGGAGGAAAATATAGGACAGTTTTTTAGTGAGGAAAATAAGCTACACTTTGTTATGAAGGGAGAAATGTGGGGAAGCCTCTGAACCAGTTCCGGGCTGTGCCAGCATGCAAATCACTTAAAAGTATGCAAATGACCTCACCCTTATAGACTAAATCATTTCCATTCTCTCCGCTGCTATTTAGAAATATGATCATTGATAACAACACTACAAGCTATGATTCCTAGTTGAAAAACACACTGGGAGGAAATCTAATATGTATGATACAATGAGATTATTAAGATTCATAATTATAGGTAGGTGTGAAGTAGTCTAAGACAATACAGTCTAAGCCATTGCACTGTAGCAGCAAGAGAACTGAACAAAGCACAGGGCTGCAGGTACCCTCTGCCTCTAGAAATTCTAGTAAAAATACAGTTTGTCATCCCCAGTGGCTGCTCAAGGTCCGTGTATAACAGGACAATTGCCTTGGGAGTGGAGAAGACAGGAACTATATAAAAATAGACAGAACAACTTAAAGTTAGCAAAGAAAGATAAGTGCAAAAGTGGGAAATGAGATATTGCTAGTAAAAGAGGTTAGATGGAGTAAGAAGGTCTTTTATAAATGTATCAGGGAAAAAAGTGATCCTCAAGAGAAGAAAGACCAGTGAATAAATGAGAAGAGGAGGGTGTGAAATTAATGATGGCTGAGATATTGACCTGCTGCTTTAAGTCAGTTTTTAAGAGAAAAATGAGAAGAAAATTTGGACAGCTGGAAGGCAATAATGACTTTTAAAAATAGGTATCAACAAAGAGGATGAGGGGAAATTTAGAAAAAAAATTAAACATTGTGGCATATACAGATCGTAAGTTTCAGATAATATGTTTCCCAGGGAATTAGATTTCCTGCCTACTAACTAGGCACAGATATGGAAGAAGAACAATACAAACTAAGAAGATGTCAGAAATTCCTCAAAACAAATGTGTTTCATATAATAGAATAATGGTGGGGCTGGCTGAGGGAGCAAACACAGGGTGGGATCTCTTAGTGTTGTGTAAATTTTTGACATAGTTGGTTGTGCCTATGTGGCAACTGCAATTTTTAAAAATTTGGAGAAAATTTTTCTCTTTTATTTAGCAAGAAAGGAAATGAACTCAGTAACCCATGTTAACTACTGTGTATTATGTACAAAAGATACTGTCATTGTCCCATAGGAGAGAGTTGGGAAAATGATGCAGTTCCTAAAACATTATGTAAGTATTCAAATATTGATTAAATATGTACATGAAATTGAAAAATTCAGAGTGCATTGAGAAGAAAAACTTCTGGAAGAAAGTTTCAGATCCTAATAAAATTTTCAAGGTTAAATCCTCAAAATCCAACTAATTCATAGGAAGCTATGAGATACTTGGGAATAATCATTTAGGGAAGTTTTTGTTGACATTAGGTAATCATCTTTGTGTTAGTATTAGAGTTTTAAAGATAGAGTAATTTATTGGAAGTGCATTCAGTTTTTTTAAGTTTTATTTTTAAGTAATCTCTACATCTAATGTGGGGCTCGAACTCACAACCCCGAGATCAAGAGTCACATGCTCTTCTAACTGGGCCTGCCAGGTGCCCCGTGAATGTGCATTCTAAGGGAAGATTGTGTCTTGGAATATTTGCCCCTGAACAGTTTTGTTGGCATTTCTACATGATGGGCTGTCTTATTGCCAGATAGTAGTCACTGGTTTCTTGGGTTCTCTCATTTTCAATGTTTTCTTTTCACCTCTTGTTCTTCAATAACTAAAATCTGGGATTTGTGCTATACCATTCCATTGACCCACTGTATCCACACTGCAAGAATCCTGCAGCACCTGCCTTCAAGCTGCTTACAATCATAAGTCAAATGTATGGTTCATTGACAAGTCACTGCCACAGTGAGGAAGTGTGGAGGAGTCTGAAGTCATATGCAAAGGAATGTGGCAGAGATGAGTCTTGACCTCTTCCCTGAAGAATACATGAAATTTAGACACATGGCACAAAGTGGGGAAAGAGAAAATTCCAGAGACTGAAGCAGTTAGAACAAAGGTCTAGACAGAGAAGTGCATCTCACGAGGAGCTGGGAGATAGATCTTTTCTGGTGGAGCAGATTCTTAAAAGGCAGCAGGTGCATCTGTGTTGTGGTAGGGCTATTTGTAATCTGAAAAGCTGAACACAAATCACTGCTGTGACTTTTGGAAAAGTCACTTTATCTCTCTAATGGTCATAGTCTTCATTTGTAAAATGAGGGTCATTACTCTCCTGCAAGTCTACCCTCCTGGTTGCCAGCCAGTAGAAGAGTCATGGGGTATGATCAGTTTCCTGCTTTTCACCCAACTTTCTGCTTTGCTTTCACTGGAGTTCTGTTCCTCAATTGTTATTTTGTGCCTAAGAGGCATCTGACTCCTGGCATAGTGCAATTAGGCCATTTCCTTTTGCTAATTTATGGTTTCATATTCCTTCCAAGATTTTTAAGCAGTCTCAATGTTTTCTGTTAACTTTTGATATTTTATTACAGTCATTCCCAAGTGGGGTGAGAGGGAGCTAACCTGCTTCCCCATTGGATTGTGACTGTGAAGTTAAGGCAGAGAATTTATGCTGAGAAAAGGGGAGATTCCATTCCATCTACAGAATGATGGAGACTCACTTCTGATGACTAGAATAGTGGCAGATTGTGAGTTCTTTTACATAAATCAGACCCCAAATCCAATAAGGGATGTCAGCCTTCATCACTGAAAGTGGCTTCTGAGCACTACTGAAGAAGGGAGGAAGGGGCAGAGGGAAGAAAAAGAAGGAAGATAGGAAGTAAAAGAAAGGAAGGAAGGAGGCAGAAAATAACAAAGAAAAACACATAGAAAATCGCATTTTTTAAGAACTCATTTTGAAGCTATGCTAAAGCCCTTGGGCATAATTGCCCATGGGGTGAAAGAGACCTTTATTCCATTTTTCATTTTCTTCTGTTGTTCTTCTTTACATTCCTCTATTTACAACAACCTTGCCCTCCTCTATTGCCAGAATAGGTGAAAATTTTTGGTCCACTTTTTGTTCTTTTCATTGGTACTTTTAGTAAAATCATTATACATATAAAATTCTCTGTGAAATCCTTTTTTAAAAAATATATAGTATATTAATTTATTCAATAAATATTTATGACCACTATGAATTTCTGGAATGAGGTGGATATTAAATCAAATAAACATGAAGCAAACATTTACTAAGTATCTACCCTGCGCTAGGCTTTGGGCTACCTATACAAAACTACAACAGTAACAACAAAACATAGTCCCTGCCCTCATGGAGCTCTAGAACTATATACCCTAGAACTTTCTATACTCTGGAAGTTAGTCCCAAACTCCCAGAAAATCAAAGTAGTTTAATGTGGCAGTGTACATATAGAAAGAACTGAAAACTACCTTACTAAAAACTGAGATACTAATAAGTAACAGATAATAGTAAAAAGTATTCTCCGCTTAGTTAAAATCGATATTATTAGGAATAAATAGTTATTTTCTCAACTGGCTATTATACAGTATTTTTAAAAGGTTACCTCCATATTTCAGACAATTGAACTTAACTTATGGCTCAAAGGACATAAAAAATAAAATTGTGTATGATCCAGTAAACAATAAATATAAGGAATGCTACAAACTGAAACTTGTAAGAGTCAGCCAAAGCTATACTCAGAGGTGAAGTAATAGCCTTAAAATATTTCATTTCCTTGGGGAAATACAGGATAATTTCAAATGAATTAAAAGTAAAACTCTGGAAGTTAAACAAATATAAAACTATGATGAAGTAGGTAATAAAGATAAAAATAGTGAAAGAACCAGAAATCTAAAAATAATAGAAGTGATTAATCATCTGTAGGTATTAGCAAAAACTATTTTATTTATATAATAATATAATGTTTATATTTACCATAAATTAAATTTGTACATTATATATTTATATATTACAATATATTATTTATTAATTTATTTTGTACATGATTTTATTAGTTGATAAAACCTTGTCAGTTTTAATAAAGGAGGGAACCACGAACAGAATTAGAAATGGGAGCATGAATTTTAGAATGGATTTAGGGACAATAAAAATCATAAGACAGTTGTGCAAAGTTATGTTCCAATAAGTTTGAAAACCTCAGTGAAATGAAAGTATTTTGGAAGAATGTAAATTACCAAAAGTGTTTAAGAATAATTGGAAAGAAATAATTAAAGCAGTAGCCAAAATGAAATAAGTAACTAACCAGCTAACTACAATTTTAAACAGTGATTAATGTATTAAAAGTATTAGTACTAAAACAAATCCTGGGGACTTCAAAAGCCAATTAATTTTAAATTATTCCTAAATGTAGAAAAACATCAAAAACTACCTTATTTTATGATGGTAGCATTATTCTGATACCAAAAATAGAGAAAGGTAGTAATATAATACAATAAAAAACATCTCTCGACCTCCTCCACTTGTAAATATAGATGCAAAAAATGAATTAAGTGTGAAATAAAATAATTCAACAGTTCATAATATGAATGGTCTTCTCATCACGGTGGCTAAGCTCAGTGTGCATTTGAGAAGGAGGTGGGGAGGTCGTTGCATTTTTTATTCTTTATCAGAAGAGGACTCATTCTTGGGAAAGTGGCAGGCAGGTGGAGTCGCTTCAACTTTGTGACAGAATTGATCACAAAAACAATGAGACAGAATGTGTCTTCAGGAAATGATTTGATTCTGGATATATTTGCTTCAATATAGGGACTGGGGTTAAAGTCATGGAACAGTCAAGCTTTATTTTTTATTACTTCTGCTATTTTTAAAGTCAACGTTTACTTCACAGAACAATTATAAATCAGTTTTCTGTATTAAATCTCCAATATAAACAGTCCATTTGGTAGGCACTGTGTGTGGTTCAAAGAGGTGAAAGAAATTTTTAATTGCCATAAACCTCCTGCGAGGTGGGCACCTCCATTGTATTTGTTAGTGATCTGGTTCCTTCTCTTTCCACTGTGTCATACCCATTTTAAAGGTCTAACTCCCTCTTCCTCCCCTTCTCTTCCCCCTCCTTCTCTGTCTCCCTCTTTCTCTCTGTCACTCTCTGCCTCTCTCTGTGTCTCCCTCTCTCTGTGTCTCCCTCTCTCTCTTTCCTTTCCCCCCCACCCCCATGTCTCTGATTCTTTGTATTTTGGGCGGGAGTTTGGTAAGCAGGGCCTTTGTCAAGAGAAACCTGAATGGCACCCTCCTAGAGAGGAAAAAGCTGCCTTTAAGTGCCATTCTTAATTTATGGGTAAGAGCTGCTACTGTACCTGCGTGGGGTTCCCACGAGAGTTTCACTAACTGTGTCTCTGCCAATACCAATGACCGAAAGAGACCTTCCATTAACTTCTGAATTAGCCAAATGGGACAGAGCTTAATCTAATATGTGTTATTTCATTTTCTAGGTTACTTGTTTTAAAGGAAATAAAGTATACTCATAGGCTGTCTAAAACCGTCCTGGGAGATGTGCATGGAAGGACTCCATCTAAATAGTATCAGCTTCTGAGAAAGCTGGGTGCATGCCTGAGGGCCCAATTTAGCTTGGTGGATGCCTTTCTCACAGTAGGCAAAGCAAACCCCTAATTCCAAAGAGCTTTGAGAGAAATGGCACATTAGTGAAAATGATGCGTGCTTGTGCTGAAGTTTTAAGATGTTCTGTGTCAAGGGGCTTTTTCCTCTATTGATACCGCCACCAATGCCTACTTGAATTCTGCGTGGAGGTGGCATTCCTCCCAGTGACCATGATCTCTCCTCTTTGGCCTGGTATGTCTAGTCCTGTGAGCAGCCTAGCCGTTGTGAGAAGCAGATTGGAAACCCCAAAATTCAGACTGGCTTCTGAGGAGGCAGAGTGGTGTAGTGGAAAGAGAACCAAACTTCCTGCCCAAAGACTGAGTTTCTTTCTCAGCCAAGGAAATAATAGTTGAGTAACCTCGAATATAACTCTCCCTGTGCCTCAGTATCTTTATCTGTCAAATTGGGATAATAATATTGGCTCTGCACATTTTCCATGATTATTACATTGATCAAATCAGATAATGCATATAAAGTGTTTGCAAACTACAAAGCTCTATAAAAATTTAAGTTATTTTTAGTGTGATATGACATATGGAATGGTCCAACAGGTTTCTGAGATCTTGTAGGTATCTTGGCAATGTCTTCTTGACTCTCTAGGATTTTCGTGAAAGCAAAATTTGCTAAACAGAGCTAGATGCATGCAGCTCTCTCTCTTTTTATAGCCATCCTTCCCAACTGCCAACCCTATTCATGGGACTTAGGAATGTGCCAAGGTTAGAAGACTCAGACATGGGGTGTGAGCCATAACTTCTAAATCAGTTCTGGAAGGATGCCAGACCATCAGTTTAGAAAAGTGATTTGAGTGTCTTCCTGAGGACAAAGAATTACTTAGAGAGTGTATCTTTCAAGAACATGTTATTGAAACTTGGAAAAGAGAGTTTTAAAAACATGAGAACACTAGTATTAAAGGCACTCTAAACCAATTATGGCATATTTACTTGGATTTCAATGGGCGGGATACCCTTTTCATTATTTGCAAGCTTCAAGAACATTAGAAACACTTCACTGAAGACAATGTAATATCCAAATCCAAGTAGGCTGTTGTTTGTCCATTTAATCCACTTTCTTGCTTTTACCTTCTTCATAAAGGCAGAAGAGCACTTATATGTTTTTAGAATGCACAATGTACTCTGAGTAGGCAGTGTACTTTTGGATAGTTAGCACCCTTTGTCCCCTGAAAAAAACATAATGTGTTGTACTTACCCTACTCTTGGGGTTCCGTGGAGTTTCTGTGTCGGAATAGGAACCATGACAGAGACGGGTTTAGACTCCTGAACCCTTAGTGCAGAAAGGCCTTGTCATTTCCAAGTGTTTAAAGATCATTCTTCCTGCTTCAGGTAGACTTTCCTTGGGACCATGGATAAAAGACAGGGATAAAAGGCTTAGAGGCCTGAGGGAGACTTATGTTCAGAGGTGCCCAGTATTTTAAAGACTGTTTTCCAGAAGGCTGACGCAATGGCTACGTCAGGCTAATGCAATGGCTTTCAGCATTTTAGTGCCCTTTAGATGATGGTCATTGAAAAAGAGAGTATCTGCTTTTTTTCCTGGTAGCTTCTCTGTATGGGTTTGAAATGAGTTTGGAGACCGACAGTGCACTAGTGAATTGCTGCATATCCTCAAACTGTGGCCCTTTTCCTCGTGCCAACCAACAGTCTGTACAGGCTTTTCCTTGGAATCCTGTTTTTCTCCCACTTCTCTGGGGTAAAAGACTCTTCCACTTAGAAGGCCCCAACAATCTGTTCTGCCACACAATGGCTTATGGTGCCGCCCTGTTTTATGCCAACTTCCCAAACCTTACATTTGCAGTGGTACCTGCGTCCTGCTTCAGTTAGGCTGGATCCATCCTATGCATCAACACTTGACTCTTGAGTCTTTTGACACTAGGATTGCTGGGTCCCACTTTCTAGAGTAGCTCCCCAGAGACAACAGTCATACTGAGGGGGCCTCTGCCAAGACTTCTGAGGCTCCCTTCTCTGTTGGCTCTCCTCTCACTGAGCAACTGGTCTGCATTTGATTCCTGCGTCTGCTGTCACTATCTCTGTGAATTTAAGCCAATTATGTCGTGCCCCTCCAGAGAGATAACTGCTATAACATCTTCTTAGGCAGGGAAGGATAACTGCTATAACATTCAGATTCCCTTATTAAGTCATTATAACAATGACTGAAACACAGTAAGGCCAAAAGTCCGAGTTGGCTTATAGTCAGTAGCAGGACGGTGTCTCACAAAAGCATTCAAAGACCTCAGCCGATGGCAGCCCTGCTATTTGGCAGCGTGTGGTTTTCAGGATCACAAGGCATCAAGGGTTCCAGTCTAGAGAAGAAAGGACACATGGGGAGTCTGTACCCTCTTCTTAAAGGTGCTAGTCCAGAAGTGGCACACATCGCTTCTCAGTCTAGAGTATTGACAAATACTACTCATAAAGCCATGGTGAGAGGCAGGGTGGCCAAGAAAGCCATATCCCAGCAACAGCTCCAAAGTATGGAAGGAGGACAGGAAGGAGAACATTTTGGTGTACAGCTGCCTCTGCAACACATAGCACCTCTGGCCCGGTTGCTTGGGCTGCTATTAAATGCAGGCATTATGAGCATGGGCTAAGTTTAAATTTTCTTCTGCCACTTACTAGTTTCATGATGATGAGTAAGTAACTGAACAGCTTGGGCTTCAATTTCTTCATCTTTAAATGGAGATAATTTAATACTTACCTGGTAAGATTATTGTGAGGACTGAGTGAGTCAGTTCCCACAGGGCTTAGGAGAGAACATGGCACCTATAATCACTCAATAAATGTTAGTCATTCAGTCAATCTTCTGTGAGTTCTTGCTAGTATTCAAGACTGAAGCTTATGAAGATTGGGGTATTTATTCCCTTTGTGATGACTTGTGGAAACGGTGCTTTTGTACTTCATGATGCCTTTAATAATAGCAATGCCCTTTCCCTGGGGTCATAAAAAATCTAGAATTCTAAATGCAGATTCAAACTAAGAGGGAGAGAGGGAGGGAGAAGAGGAAGGGTAGAAGGAGAGAGACAGACAGACTCCACATTGGCCTGAATTAGCCTTTCTTGGAACTGTGCTGCAGTGGAAACTTTCTACTTGATCTTTGTTCTTCCCTACTTTCCTTCCCCTTTGTAAGGTCAGACCTGTGCTGTGGTCTCAAGGCTCTCCCTGCCTTCTCCAGCTCCCTCCCCTTCTTCCTCTACTAAACTTCTCACACATTTAATCCCATTTTAACATCTACTTCTTGGAGAACCCAAATAATACACTAAGTATTTCACATATATGTACTTAACATAAAATGAAGCTCTCCCCAGTTGTCCTTATGCAAACCACAACAAACTCTCTCTCCAGTTTTCTGTAACATCGCTTAATATAAAGCTCATGGCAACATCTCATTTATGTGGGCAGTGGCTAGTTCTCTATAACAGGGCTTCCTTCTTCAGGGTACAGCCTATAGAACTTGTGCAAAGAAGACAGAAAAACCTGTCCTGCTGCTGGACTTAATGCTTTTAGACCAAAAAGCATGCCAGAATGGGTCAGACAGTGCCCAATGACAAGGCAACAAAGGGATGCGTGGAGGAGCACCTGCTGGCTTCTCTGTAGCAGCGTGTTTTGAGCAGTGGTGAGTGAGCATCTGCCTGGCACGTGACAGGTGCTGGGACTACATAGACAAAGGCCCACTCCCTGCCCTCACAGTGTTCACTGGCTGGCTGTGGATGGACAATTCAACAGGTAACTGCAAATTCCCTTGGTGGATGCTAGGTGAGAATAAATTCTGGATGCTGAAGAATTACAGGAGAGAGCCTTTTACGAAGCTGGGAGTCAGGGAAGGTGACCTAGGGAAGGTGAAAGCTGAGCAGAAGACTCATCAGAGTTGCCTAGAGGCTGAAGGGAGGTGAAAAGCAGCTGGTGTCTGGGTTGGAGTACATCACAGAATGGGGAACATCCAGTCAGTCCTCCTGGGCAGCTGGTGGGGTCAGGCAGGGGCCTGGAAGGTGGGCAGGAGCGAGCTTTAGTGCTCTACAAGGGAGAACTGTAAAAACTGCTATAATACAGTGGGATGGATGCCATCATAGGGCCTTAGACAGCATAAAGCTATTGTCGCCAGACAAATGGAGGTGTGCAGAGTGTCTCTTAAAACCCTAATATCAGAATGGCTTGATGGAAATTATAAAAAATGGAGAAATATTAAAAATATTTTTTCAATTTTCAGTTAGCCACCTCTTGGTGGCTCAGTTTGCTGCTTTCTGTAAAAAGTAGCATTCCCATGTATTTGTTCTAAGAATGTATTCATTAAGCTTCAAGGAATGGGGTGTAGTATGGCATATATGACCAGACACTGAATAATAACATCCTGGACTTTGTTAATGATTTCATATTCAACCAATCCTTTAGAAAATCTTGAATTTTGCCATGTTCCCCTTTAGCCTTTACCATTACATATGATGAAGAGTCCTGCTTCTTTATCTCCTCCTTTCCTGTTCTTCCTTTTCTTCTTCCTCATCTTTTCTTCCTACTTCATCACCTTCCTCTCAGCCAAGCCCTGAACAAATGGTTTCTAGCTTTGGTGTCCCCCAAGGTTGTGAGAAGCTCTTTGCTCTGTCTGTGCTTCCCTCATGCCAGCCAGGGTAACCACATTTGACCATCACCTTCTGAACCCTTGGCTTTCAGTGGAACATGGACTGTGTGCAGACCTGACACTGAATAGCATCCCATCCTGTTGTATGGACCCAGTATCTACCCCTCTCTCTCTCTCTCTCACTGCTCCTGAGAACAGCTGGCCCTCATCCCAGTTCTAGAAAATGTCCTGTAATACATTGTTCCATGGAGCAGCTAAGAGTTCCTAGTTGGCTATTCCTACCTAATGATATTGGGTGCATTTCTGGCTCCTTCCTGATGTGGCCTTTTCAGTAAGCTGACCCAGAATGGCTTTTAAAGTCCCTGGAGGAACTTGCTGCAGTGAGGAGGCCCCAAACAGTGGGCTTAGATCCTTGAGGTAAATCAGCCTCATTAGACAAACCCAGAATATGAAAAACTCTGTTAATCTGTCAAAATGTAGTTTTCAGTGACATGCTTTTAAAATAGCATGCACCTTATATATAAAAATATTGCTTCATTTCTACTTAGCTTTCCCAGGAATGTATGTATTATGTAAAACAAGACCCACCTGTATAGTTTCCCAAGGCTCTGGGTCCTGTTACTTCTACTGCTGCTTCATTCCTCTGCTACTGAAAATAAACGTGTGAAAGACTTGCCACACGCCAGGATATTTTATTTTAAGCTAATTGGACACAAATAATTTTAATTTGGGTTATGATCCAAGTGAAGCTGTAAGTGAACTCCTATTTTAAGCCAAATCTATCTCTCTAAGTGACCCCACCAGATTTTTTTTCTGCCATTGAAGAGCGTGCTCCTTCTCACCCTTTTAGATTCTGCTAGCACAGATATTCTTTAAAAAACAGGTAGGCTTCTCTGGGCTATGTGGTTCTTCTTTGTCTGCCTGGTGCTGTTGAAGGGCAAAGGGCATTTGAAAGCATTGGTCTTCACATAATGCTACCACCTTGCTCTTAGCTTCTTCCATCACCACATGAAAGTTGCCGTTAAAAAACACACATCAAAGAGTGAGTCCCATTGAAAAGGCGAGCGCTGCCTGCTGAGCTGGCATTCAGAGCCAGGGCTTTTGTTTCAGTGGTGACTCTGACTCTCCTCCACCAAGTTTCCTGTTAACTCTGGTGTGGGTTCTGACTCGCTCTTGATGATATTGGAGTGTGTGTTTGTGGCGCTCACTTTTAATCAGTGCATTTGAGTTTCTGAAGTAAGAACTTCTTTCTACGGCAGGTTGAAACTTTTGAATGGAAACATCATGTTTAGTTAGATTTGAACTTAGTCCAGGGATAGTTTTTTCAATTTGGGTTCCCAAAGCTACCACACATTTCAGGAAGGGAGATTTTCCTTTAATTTTTTTTTTCTTTTCTCCCTTTACTGATGGTTTGATAAGTATGCCCATCTTTTGGAGGGAGAGATGTTCCTTGAGAGGGATTTATGTAGGGACTATGGCAAGAGGCTGTGTCTGGCTCTTTGCATCCAACTTGGTTCTCCCTGCCTTACCCCCTCCCCTCCCTGCCTTTCTGTCTGCAGAGCGTGAGGGATTAACTCTCAGCTGGCTGAGCTACTGATCTGCAGCCAGTGGGCACCTGCTGCTCGTTCAGCAGGTTAGGCTGAAGTGGGCATTGCATTACTCACAGAGATTTAGAAGTCCCTGAAAATGTTATAGATATTTATTAGATTCCCCAGCCAGCTACAGGTGGTTAGCAGGATGCTCTTCTGCTATATCCCTTGCTGGGATGGGCCATCATTTGTCCATCTTGAGTGACCAGGATTCCAGACCACCATTTGCTTAAGTGGCAGCCAGTACCCCCATTAGGTACAGTTGTGAACTAGACAAAGCAGGACTTTCCAAACTTTTCCTTGGTCCTCTTTTGCTCTCCTCTGTACTCCATCCCATCTACCTTCAGACCCACCTCACTCTGCAAACAAAACAAGTTCATATAGTCAATAATATTATAATAACTTTGTATGGTGACAGATGGCAACTATACTTACACTGGTAGGCATTTTGTAATGTATATAAATGTTGACTGTCTGTGTTATACACCTGAAGCTAATATAACATTGTATGTCAACTATGCTCCAATTAAAAATTTAAAAAACGAGTGCTCAATTTTAGAGCTTTGTGAACTTTAGTGCAGAACTTAGCTTGTCCACTGCTTTCCACAGTTGCTCTCCATAAAGCCTTTTCCTGGCTCCCAATCCCTGCTCTGTGCTCCAAGCAGAGCATTGCTTCTATTTTTACACATTTTTTATCTACTGAACACTTATGAAGAATTAAAGGTTGACTTAAGGAAAGAAGTATACTGCTAGAATGTCTTTGAAATCCACCCATTTCTATTCCACACACTCATTTTATAAATGAGGAAAATGACTTCCAGAGTGGTTATAATCCTTGACCAAGTTAGTTTCATGACAGAGACAAAATTAAAAACCAGGTTTTCTAAAAAACAAAACAAAAACTAAAAACAAAACAAAACAACAACAATAAAAAACCAGATTTCCCGGAGTCATCCTCCTGTATATTTACTTTTATATCACCCTACACAAAATATTTTTGACCCTTGGGGCTTTTATATTTTGAAGGGAGTCAAAATTTAAGTTCATGTTTGATAAAACGTATCAGATCCTATAAATGAGCTTTAGGTATAAGCCATCAGATGGAGAGTTTGTGTGCTCATATGTACAATGGCAACTTCAAGATTCTGGAGCCTGAAATTGCCAAGTATAGGGTGGCCACTTGCTTTGTCCCTGAGTGGTTGCATTCCTGGTGCTTTCTCTACCTTTCTGCAGCAGGAATCACAAGCATTTGCTACCGAGTGAAAGTGCCTGTATTCCATGAGAACTTTAAGTCAGAAGTAGTCTCTGTCTGCAGTGATTATTCCTCACGAGAAGATTCAGAGGCATGTTCCTGACTGAGTATGAGAGAGCATGAAGTCCTCCAGAAAACCTGAAGTCAGCTCCACCATATCAGATTGCACCAAGTATATGCAGACCTCTGCGATTTCCACAAAGTTTCCCACCATTTTTTTTAGGATTTTATTTATTTATTTGACAGAGAGAGCACAAGCAGAGGGAGAGGCAGAGGGAGAAGCAGACTCCCCACTGATCAGGGAACCTGATGCGGGGCTCGATCTCAGGACCCTGGGATCATGACCTGAGCCAAAGGCAGATGCTTAACGGACTGAGCCACCCAAGGCGCCCCGTTTTCCACCATTTAAATCTCATTTCTTTAAATCTGAATTTCGTTCCTCATCAATTCTACACAAACCCTCATTTCCTTAGTGATATCTTCATGAGACAGTGTATCTCCACTCTTGGATAGCAGTTCTAACAAGAATGGCTAATTTCTACCTGTGGAAGAAAAAGTGTCATTACAAGGTAAACTGGATTTGCAGCCTACGTTGTAGAAAGACATGTGGTTTTCTTGAGAGAGACAGAGGCGTTCCTTTGAAATTTTTGTTGCTATTCCTAGGGTGAATTGTGCACATGATGATCTTTCCATACATTCATATAATGCTCTTAATTTATAAAGCATTATAAAATACATAATTTTGTTGGATCCTCAAAACCAATCTGCCAAGTAGTTGAAGCAGTTGGAGCCAGGATGTTGAGAGTGAGAAAGGTGGAATCACTTTTCAGGATGGGAACATGAGTCTACACTAACAAGCTTTCACATTTTGGGAAGTAGTCATGTACTGGAAAACTCAATTGCCGCGGTTCAGTGAGAGCTGTAGCTATTGCACTACTCTTACTGTCCAGCAGGAGGCAATAGAGTTAAAGTTGGCTTTTTATTTTCCACCTAGTTTTCAGGGAGCACTTTCTTTCCCCAGTACCTTACTCTCATTACTCAGGTGTTAATTTCCCTCCACTTCAACCCCTCCTGGCCTCCCATTTTATTATATCTTGCTTTTTGAAGTGGAAGGATAGAACTGATGCTGATGTGTAAATTTTGCTTGATATTCTGCTATCTTCTTTCATTCATTCAAAAATATTTAATCAACTTCTGTGATGTGCTAGATACTAGGTAACAGGGTGGAGATATAACATTGAACAAAACAGACACAGTTCCTGCTCTCATGGAGCTTACATTCCTGGCGTAAGGGCAGAGTTTCTATCACTCAAGGGTTTTGCTTGCAAGCAATCCATTTTAAAATTGGTTAACTAAAGCAAAAAAAAAATATATATATATATATATATATGTAATTGTTCACAGAATCAATAGGAAGTTCAAGTTCAGAAATGGGCAAGATCTAAATGAGGCTAGGCAGTAGGGCAACACAAAGTTCTGTAGGAAGAGTCTGGGCAATGATGCATGCCACTGCCACTGATGCCCTAAACATTTGGTGCTAATATAGCCCCATTCTCAAGACTTTTACCCTGAATGATTCCTCAACTATCCCTGTGTCTTTGTTTTACTTCCTTAAGATTTAAAATCTTGGGTAGGAATGTTAGATTATCTGAGCCTACACTCTGGCTGCTAGCCATGTGGAAAGGGGTCTGAACTCTTCATAGCATAGTGGGAGACAAAGCTCATCCTTTCATCAACACACCCCTGTTATTATTCCTCAAGCATTATATTCTTTTGCAATTGTGAAGGGGCATGTGAATCATGATAAGAATTTTTAAATATTATACTAAGTGCAACAGGAAGCCACTGAAGTGCTTTAAGGTAGAAAGTGATATGGGTCAATTTACATTAGAAAAAGAAATTTCTATGGCATTTTTGAAAGTCTAAAACAGAAACTTGACAGCAATATGCTTTCAACAAACATTTGAAAACCAGCTTTTAATTATTTATATTTGAATTATAATTGTTAAAATAATACATGCGTATTGTATTAATTCAAGCTAAGTAATGTTAGTTGCTGTAAAAATGCCCAACTCCTAGTGGCTTATTTTATTTCTCATTCACATAAAGTCCAATGAAGTGGTCTTCAGTATGGTCCTTTAGGGACCAAGGTTCCTTCTCTCTGGTGGAACCACCATCCCTTTCAGCCTTGGATTCTTTTACTGGGACCTTGTATATGGACAGGAGTCAAGGAAAGAGAGAGGGTAAAGGGTCATGCGATTACATTTTATAAGCCTGGCTTAAAAATGCTTCTATTACTTCCTCTCACACCCCATTGGCTAGGACCCAGTCACATGGCATCCAACTGCAAAGGAGCCTGGGAAATAGAGTCTACGTGTCCAGGAAGTGAAGGAAACAGGTTTTAATGAACACATAACAGCCTGTGGCATACAAATAAAAACTTATAGGCACAGAAGGGTTATAACAACAACAACTCAACTCCTTTCCACCTTCTTAGACCCTTCCCAGTTCTTTGAATTGACTCATTTTTGAGAAGATATGACAGTGAAAATGACCCTACACTTAGCTGTATGCAACATACATATTGTGAAGCAGGAGGAATTCTGCATTTCAGATTGTTAAAAGTAATTCTGGATCAGGGATCCAGAGTCCATTGAGTTATGTCACTGGCCACTTGGGTAGAAGCATCAGGGTATCCCTGTCACCAAAGAGCAGGGTTTGTGAGTCTTGGCACCATTTGCATTTTGAGCTGGACAATTATTTACTTCACATTTATTTGCTATTGGAGGCTGTCCCATGCATCGTAAGATGTTTAACAGAATCCCTGGCCTCTATCCACTATATACCAGTAGTTCTCCTCCCCCTGGTTTTGACAATCAAAAATGTCTCCATTGTATATGTGCTCTGGCGGGCAAAATTACCCCTGGCTAAGAACCATTTCCAGAGAGGTTGAATCTGGGAAACCTAGAGAAAGGAAGGTGGATCTTGTTACTGTGGGCCTCAGATTATGGCACCATGGAGCTTTAGGTAAGAACCCCCCCTCGCCTTAGCTGTGGAGGAATAGCATCAATGGGGTGCTTCATTGTAAAAGACTGTGTTAAGTGCTTTATACCACCATCTCGTTTTAAGATCAATGAGTAGCTTTCTTCCACGACTCTTTCCATCCTCCTGTCTCATCCCTGTCACATCTATGGGACAGAAACATGACAATACTTGAACAAAAGTTGGGCATTTGGGACAGAGGGAGCTGGGTGTGAACTTAATTTACTTGCTATAGCCCAAAACTTAGTTTTTTGTTTTTGGGGTTTTGGGTTCTGAAGTACAGCCCCTGGTGGATAAAGATTGACTCTACATCTCTGATTGAGCTGCTCCATGGAGACAGAGACATTAAAAAAGAATTAAGAATGAAGACAAGTATATTGATCTCTCTCACCAATCTCCTCCAACCAATACCTCTTAATCACAGAACAAATTGGAGTCCTGGTAAACTACTTTAATGAGCATCCATTCTGTTTCCCAGTTCACATGATTGCAAAGGAAGCTATCTTCCTCCCACCCTACTGGTTTCTCTTTGTGTTGTGATTCACTCATACCACATCTATATTTCATTTTATGTATAGATGCATACATATTTTTTCACATTTTTATCTGTTTTGCCATAGCACTGGAGGTTTATTATTGTAGATCATCGTGAAGCACCTGAATATTTTGCAAGACAATGAGCCTCTAGAATCTCGGTATCCAAGGAACTAATTTTGTGCAGCAAGAGAAAAAAAATAAGAAAAGTAAAAGAAAACAGTAACTATACATCTGTTTTCTAGACAGTATTAGGATGGAATAACTTGTTCCTGTCTGAGTGAATTCAGTGGATTTGTATTATACAGTGCCTTCTTAAAATGTGTAGCCAAATCAGAGCCATTCTTTAAATTAAAAGCAAACCCCATGGCTTTCCCAGCATTGAGTGTGTGCCTCCTATTTGCAACTCTGTTCAGGTGAAACCAACTCTTATCCCAAGAGGCTGAGCAGACAAGAGAGCTCTTAGTGCACAAGCATAAATTTCTTCCTCCTTCCAAATAATATTTTATAAAATTGTAAAGGAAATTGACACCCTAAAGTGCCTGGGTAATGCCATGTCATAAACTTCGTTCTCTTCGTTGGAGAGCTTGGATGGTCTTGTGTTCTGAGCAGCAGGCTGCATACCCAGAAACTGGGTGCATGTTTCCAGGTCTGTTTCTGGTTTTGTGTTACCCAGGGGAAATCAGTACTTTTGTCAGGGCCCTGATTGCCCATCTCCAAAGTGTGGATATACACTCACTCCTTCCCTTTCTCTGTCCCCAGCTGTACCTTGCATTGTTGGTATTCAGAAAATAGATGAGCCAATGTTTATGAAACACTTTGAAAGTTAGGCAAGCCTAAGTTGTTATCAACTGTATTGTTATCCTTATCGTTACAACGTACATGCTGTTGCATATTTGCAAATTACATACAGTAATTATCTGAGTACCTACAGTAATTCAAGTACCATCACTAGTACTTGACATTAGTATTTCTTAGCAACTTGCAGGGCAATAAATAATGCTGGGATTCTTTCCCTTGTCATTTGATTATTTGTTCAGGGTTCAGAATTTGTTAGACACTGTAATTAAGAGAATTTTAAGCCGTCTCTTCAGGGGCTTTATAATCTGACATCCTCTCTCTGGCAATAGTCTTGTGCTATAAGAAGTTCCCAGAATGCTGAAGCTGCTGGAAACATTTGTGTTCACTCCTTCAGTGCTTTCATTTTGCAGATGAGGAAACCAAGGCCCAGGAAATCAAGTGGCTCTCCCAAAGCTGTGTACTTAGTTAAGGTGTCAGAACTGGAATTCAAGTCTCTGGATTTCCAGTTTAATCCTCTTTCTATTGCCCTTCACTACTTGGGAAAGTCAAAATAGAAAAAAAAGGGGGGAAGGGGAGGATAGAAAAGCAGGCTGTTCGGCTTGATTCTGAGATTCCTCAAGAGTGATAGAGCCCCATTTTGTTAGGAGTCTAGAAGCCTTCCCCAAGCACACCATAAAGAGTAATTGACTTTGACATGAAAGATGAAGATCAAAATGCAGCCCATGGGTTAGAAGTATTGACGGCATGATTTGAAGACTGTAGGATGGGTTTCCGTAAAGAGCCATGGCATCATCATCTAGTGTGAAGTCATACTCCTTGAAGTTGTTCTCCTGTCTTTCTGGGAAGAGAGTGGTTGGGCTCCTTTCTACCACCTTTACAACTGGGATGCAAATGAAGACTGTCAATTCCTGGCACTTAATTGTTGTTTTCTAGAGAAGACACACCAAACCAAATTTAGCTGTCGATGATGGTGGAGGTGATCATTTAGGTGGGTGTCAATGGAGGAACATGGCAGCCACATCACTGCCTATGAAGCAGTGATTCCTATTACTGTGTGGAAACACTTATGGTTGACAGATATTCTCCTGGTGGTTCGTGGGCTAGTCTTTCATCATATTAATATTTTCTTCATAATACAGGACTATTCCTGGCATGAATTAGTAATGTGCTTATGATATTTAATGTAACTCAGACAATCCCAGTTTGATTTGTTATCAGCAGCAGAGCATCTTCCCATTTTTTCTGGAAGGAATTCTTTTTTTTTCCAGTCAGTCATCAGAAATCACTTTTGCTTCAGTAGGCTGAACTTTAAACATACAGGCTGATTTTTAGTAGGGAGATCCATATTATTCCCAGGAACATGGAAGAGTTAATTACATTGCATGACACTGAAGTTGAGTGTAGTGTTAAGAATACTACACTAGAAGGCAAAGGACCACGAAACTCACACTGACTTACCTACTAGCAAGTACCTTTGTAATGTAACAACTCACTTAACATTTCAGGGCCTCACCTTCCTCTTCTGTGAAATGACAGAATTTGATTAAATCAATTCTAAAGCCCCCTCTAGTCATAAAATTATAGGAATCTAAGTGAATTGAAAATTGATGGTACAATTTAGGAGGAAGCTTCCTGGGATATGGAACTTCTAGAAGATGTGATTGCAATTCTTCTGGAACACATAAATTACAGTAAATGACCCAAGAGTCAGAGCCGTGAAGTATCGAAGCTTCCAAGGTATGAGAGAATAGCTTTATTTTTATGCTGTACCCAAACCACTCTTTTCTCAGACATGACAAGAATATTTTCAACCACACATATTGAGTGATGACATAACAAAACATTGGCCATCACAGATGATCTCAGGGTCTCTTACACCATACTACAGAATGGCAGACCATCTCAGAAAGAAGGGGAGGAGAAGAGAAGCTAGAGGGGAAGCAGAGAAAGAGAGGAACTGAGGTGCAGGCTTGCTAAGATGGGTGTTTGCTAGTAAAACAGCACAAAAAAAATCTCTACTTGGTATGATTGAAAATTAGTAAAGCTGATTTTTACCTGGCTAATGAGATCCATCCTATGTTCTTATCATGTCATTCCACATACATCAAAACAAACACTGAAACCTAATAGGGTAGCTCATTGATCTGCCACCAACTTGACAACAGAGAATTTGCCCTCATGAATGGGGGCCATACAGTGTAATTTTCATTGTGACGTGGAATTCCTATAACAGGGGGTTCCCTTATTGCCCAGTGCCACCACCAATAAGGTTCCATTGTGTGTGTGTGCCTCCAGCCCTGAGGTTTGAAGAATTGCAGTAGTTTAGGGAAGAGATGTTGAGAAATCTCCCTTGTTTCTGCAAAGCCATCTTAATCATGCCTGCCTCTTTTCTTTGGGTTGATTTACATAGCAGTATGACATTTCATCATTAAGGAAGCAGGTCCCAATCTTCTGTGTCTTTTTCTTGGCTTGTCTGGCAAGCAGTTCTCTTTTGCAAGCTATGAAATCCTTAAGGAGGACTTCCTGGCAAGGGAAAAATCCTCAGTCATCCAACAGTCTCTCACTTTTCTATTTTAAATCTTGGCCATGCACATATGGTTGGGCATGTGTGTCTAAAAATTTCTTCCACATTGACTAACTTGAGCTATTTAATAGATTGTGCTGGCCGTGGGCCTCTACAGCAAATCCTGTGATGCTCATCTCCCTCTCTGGGGAGGCAGGAGACCGCCTCATGCATTTGCCTTTGTGCTTTCCTTGTAATCTCCCTCTCTGGCCCTGTTAGAGCATGAAAGTTAAAACCCGCTTCTTTGCTCATTTTCTTGCAATTAACATTGTCTTTGCTCTCCTACTTCCAGCAGAAAAGTGAGATCTCCAAATATCTTGGTTAATGTCCCAGCAAATGCACTTTCCCCAGGGCTTTGCTAGGGATGTTCTAACTCATTTCTAAGGACAGGAGAGCTTGAGGATATTTCTACCCTATGCTCTTTAAGGCCTGATGGTGTGTATGTGTGTGTATATGCATGCATGCATGTGTGTATGTGTGTGCGTGCATGTGTGTGTGTGAATTTAATGTGTCTCAACCTTAATTTTTCCCCAAAACTTATAATCTCTTATTTCCAACAGTCCCATGCCACAGACCTGGGTCTGATTAGGTCCTTAGAAATGATGGTTGAAGTAAATGTGAAAACAAAGCTGGGTCTGGCAACTTTTCTCCTTACAGTTGTAGGGAATGGGGCCAAAGGGAAAGAGGAGCACGGTGGAGGCATGCACCCAGAGCTGATCTCCAGCTGTGCCTTTTCCAGGCATGAAGCTCAAACCCCCACGGTTTTCTCAGCAATTTAGCAACCCCGAGAAGCTGGCAAAATAATACCCTGTGATCCAAAAGAATGACTACCCTGCCAGAAGGTGAACAGTTCTTTCTTCCTCAAAAAGGCTATTCCTAAGAAGACAAAGAACAATAACAACAATAACATCATCGTCATCATGATAATAATAATAATGTGGAACATGAGCTATAGATTAATACCAAGTAGTTTAGAAGCTTGCAGAGCTCCCCCCCTACCAGCCCCTATCCCCTACTTCTAGGAAATATATACGTTGTCACATTCTATGAGTGGACTGTTTGGCAGTGTCTTAAAACTCAGTGATGCTCTAGGAGCAGTGATATTATTCTCCTGCTGGGGTGGCCCCAGAAACTTTGGGTTCTGTTGAATGTTAAATATGTCCCCTGAAGTTTATCACAAACAGCATGAAGGAATAAAACTCCACGTGGCTAGTATTTGGTAGATCTTCCTCCCCACTGAAATGACAAGCCCTCAAGTTAAAAGAGTCCGAAGGGTACGTGATAGATGGGAATATCAGGCTTACCTTCTCAGAGAGGTGCCTTGGCAGTGCACATGGTTTCAAACTCTATATAAAAATAATGCTACTCTAGTAAATGGGAAGAGCATGTTGTCGTTTTTGGACTCCAGACAAAGGCAAAAGTAAACATGTATTAAAATGGAATCCCCATTTTTAACTTACCTTTCTCTTTCTAGAAATCACATCAAAATCAGATGACACATCCTACTGCATATGGTTTAAGGCTATAGGAACTTCTTAGCAGAATTCACAAAAATCAGTACTTTCTGACCACTGGTCAGCTGGATAATGTCTGAAGGCACCCCCAACATTTTCTTTGGATTCTGAGAGCTCAGCTGTGTTAGAAGTTGTTGATGTGGATATCATCGTGCATTTAGTGGCTCTTGCTTTATTGTGATCTCTGGAGGAAGGTATTTAGGTGGTATGGCCCCCTTTCTCCTTTATCTGCTAAGTTGCCTCACCCCTTGGAAAGCTGTTTCTTTATTTTGCATCTCTCGTTTTGCTTTTGGTTTGGTATTTCTGTATCCAGATGTGCTACTTAAGGGCACCAGCCCTGAGAGCCTCAAAACACAAGGCATCCCAGAAAAGGGGCACACACGTTTGTTGATTAGCAATTGCAGATGGGACGTGGGGATCCACTGCCCATGGTGCTTCTGCTGTTGTTCTTCTCCTACTCTTCCATGGAATGGAAGGAACACCCAGGGAGCGAGTCTCAGCATTCCCGACGTGCTGTTTGGGGTCCACTCCTAATAATGAAGGAGCAGGCGGCTCAACAGAAGAAACAAATGCTGCTACAGAATCATTGAGAGGCTTTTCAGATCTTGCCAAGTTAATAGCTAATCCTCACACAGCCTTACTCTCTACCAGGCCCTGATGTAAGGGCTTTACAGGTGTTACCACTTTAAGCGTTGAGACAGGAACTGTTATTCTCCTTTTTTACCAGTCAGGAAACTGAGGCAGAGAATGGCTATGTAACTTGACTAGGTCACAGAGCAGTCAAACCATCTGGCACCCGAGGCCAAACTCATAACCACTTTGCTCTGCTGCCTTCATGCACCACATCTCCTTTCATCAGTGGAAAGTTAAATGTTAACTGCTAAAATGTACTGTCCTTTGACTACCAAGACCTCAAGGCCATCTTTCCATCACAAGTGGTGCATGAGGCTTGATTTTTTTTTCCGTTGTTTGCACAGATCTCACTGTTCACTTCCTAAGACCATCTTGGGACCAGTAACATTCTTTATCTTTATTTTTTAACACTTGCCTGGAAATACACAGATATGGTCTCAAGGCACAGTGAAGTTCTGTCTGTAAAGTCAACACAACCATATTTGGATTAAATGCATGATCTTACTTCATTAGTACCACCTATTACCTTACAGAGCTGTCCAGCTCAGGTAATAGAAAACAACCTGAAATCAGACTGTTTGATGCTCCTTTCCTACTCTATGTAAATTCAGTCATATACAGTGTACTACGGGTTGCTAATTCATGGCTTTTATTTTATGGAAATTAATTTTTTTACCAAATATTAGAGAAAGTAATTAATATTCACTCTTCTAATAAAATTTTATTGATCCTCACTGTGCATATAGAACTATGCTAGATGAGGAAGGGAATATGATGATACAGATATTAACATCCCTTCCTTTGGGGGATTATAGACTAATGGGAAGAGATGATGGAGAATCAAGACTCACACACACAAAAAAAATGAAAGTCACAAGAAAGTAAGTATAACAGATTGTTACATTCAAATGACTTAGACACAAATTTCTCTGAATTAGAAAAAGGAGGTAAAGAGAAATAGAAGAACGAGCATTTATTCTGAAACTGTGCTATTCCAGATGCTTTTTAAATATGTTTTTGATGTAATTATCACAACTGCCTTATAAAGCAGACATGACTATTTCCTCATTTTAATGATGAAGAAGTGATCAAAAAAAAAAAAAAAAAAAGCCCTATCAGAGGGTGCACAGTCCTGTCTTCTCTGTAACTCTCACCATGGTTTACCTAGGTTTTTGGTGGTAGGTTTAGAGTTCTGAAGCCAGGCATTAGGTCAGAGAGGGCTTCTTTCAGGAGGTGGACTTGAAGTGATCAAGATAGAGAGCATGTGGGCAGAGAGAAGTCAAGGCGATCCCTGACAGGAATCAGCATGGTGATGTGACAGAGAGAAGACTATGCACGCACACGAAGGAAAGGCTGACTAGTAGTAGGACATTTACTCAGGGGTGGAGTTGGAGATAATGTTAGAAAGAGGCATGTAGTTAGGTTTGCATCACTATGAACTAATTCTGGTGACGGAACCATAGTGTGACTGTGTACACACACACACAAACACACACACACAAACACACACACACACACACACACCAATCGTGCTACGTTGGATGTGGAACATAGAGCCAATAATATTTCAACTCCACATTAAATTTATTTTTTTTAATTTCATATCAAGGTGTCTAGGCTATGCAAGGAAATCAGCTCTTCTTCTCCCTGTGATCATTCACTGAATTGCTGTTGGGTGTCAGTAAGCTATAAACCCCAGTACTTGCCTTACCCTCTTACCATCCTGGTCATTGCTTTTTTTACCTGAATATGTCAAATAGAGGAATCCCTGTGGATGGATGTGTGGGGTTTGCATTCTACCAGGGTTTCCATGGGGACTAGAAATGGCGAAGAGCAACTACGCAATCTTCTCTCTGGGACATGCATAATTTTCTAAAAATCCCCTTTGCCTGACTTTATAATGTCACATTCTAAAATATTCAGGTTGCTTTTGTTGTTCTCTCCATAAAAAATTAATGATCATGAAAGTATTATCATGTTTATTTTAAAGCAACTATTTTCTACATTTTAATTAAAAGTTGTAATTCACCATCTTTTGACCAAGTTATCTTAAATCTTCATCTTATTGGTAATGGGTATTGGGTTAGATTCAGAGAGAAATACAAGCGTTACTTAATGCAAATAGTAAAATCTCGGCATTTCTAGAGATATGGTTCTGTTCATTTCATGTGCTGCGCTAACTCTGCCTTTTTAATTAGAAATATCCTCCTGCTTATGCAAGAATCCTGGGAAAGGGGCATTGTCTTATTCATTATGTATTCCATGAGAATCACAAGTGGACAAAACCAGGCATAATACAATGACTGTTGTGTTATTAAAGCACTTTAATAAGGTTACTCCCTCAGTAGAGTGAGCTTCTCAAATACCCATTTCTTTTGCAAGAGGTGAGCTGCATGGAGCAAGATGCTCCATGCTTCTCTGGGTATGAGTGAGGTTCCTTTCTGTATGTATTTTACAGATTTCCGTGGGTGTACTACCAGACTAGTTCCTCTCCCTTTTTAGTCCCCTGTCCTGCCTTAGAGAGTGATGTCCTAGAAAGTATTGGATTTTCTATTTTAGTCCTATAGTATATAAGAGGAAATAGTTTAAAATAATGATATAGGAGAGAAAGTTCTATAAACAAAGATCCACTACATTTGGGGCATGTCTATGCAATATTGTCCTGCTATATTTACCCCTCTGTTCTCCACCCTCACCAACCAAAAAACATACTGGTTAAAATTCTGTCTGTAATGGTTTTCATTAAAGCCAAACTCTTTAATGGTACTGTAAATCTCTCTTAAGAAAGAAACTGCAAGTTGTGAAAAAGGGTGGAAGGTAGGGGAGAAGGGAGAGAAGAAAGTGAAGAAGAATGAAAGGCAGAGAGAGAGAGAGAGAGAGGAAAGGAGGAAGAAAGGAGAAAAGGAAGATTTTTTTAAAGGTGCCCACCCAATTGCAGCAGAGCAAAGACTTATCTATATGCATTACTTTGATTTCAAATTATTTTTAGCATGGCTTTTATTGTACTCATTGTTACATACATAAATCTTTAAAGTAATACGTTTTGTAAGAAATGGTCATAAAAATTTACAGCCAGTAACTTTTCCCCTGTCCCTTACAATGATATTCTACTAAAACCATTAAATGGTTCTCATTAATGCCCTTTAAATGATTGTGTAATGACCCACAATCGCTTGTAAGTGAACAACCATTAAAGAATTACCAGTTCTTAGCATGCTTTTAAGTACAGCTTAAATACATGGGAGGTAACATATAATATATTAGAAAAAGTATTAAATTTGAAATAGTAAAAACATGATCATCACAAAAGAATGAGTAGGTGTGCAACTCTACCCTGCAATGACCGTGGTTCCTACTGAACACATTATTACAGTAGATTTTATGGCATTTGTCCTCTTTTCCATATTAAATCTTTTTCTGGGATTAATAATAATAATAATAATAATAATAATAATAAGCCCTGTCACAACAGGACTGAAAGTGCATATAAAAACAAATGGGGAAAATAATTAAACCCATGTATAACAGACAGCACCCTATCTAAACAAAAAATGAAAAATCTCTCCCCCAGATATTTTCTACATGAGGGCAAATACTCATTTTTTCCTAACCATACAGATACTTGGTATGAGATAGTCTAAGCACTTGGATGATTGCATTTTTTACCCTTCAAAGTATTCTGTATCCTGGGAATATGGTCAAAGATAGTAAAAAATAATAACTCATACTGAAGGTGTGAGGTCAAATTAATCCCCTGCTATTCCAGGCATGTTTTATAGCAAGCTTACCCACCCAATTAGAGTTGGGCGGTTGATTTACCCTAAACTCCAAATGTCAAATTTGTAAAGAGTTTGGTGGCATTTGTTTTTGCAGTTCTTTCAGTCCTGACAGACCTTGTTTGTGCCCAAGTGCCACTTATGGGGATGTGGTAATAGAACCAGGGCCACAGGAACCTTATTGACAGATAGAATAAGGCACAGGGTGAGCAAGATGCCAAAGTAAACAAGGGACAAGGGAAAATCAAATTTATTACCTGCCGTTTGTATCTGCTTACTTTGAAGGCATTTAATCAGGGCCGGGGAAATGGTGGCAAGAATCGTTTGGGGCTGGAAGGCATAGCTATGTATTTTTCCTGTGCCATTTTACAGATTTCCGTAATCTTAGAAACTCAAGGTCAACACTGAATCCCTCAACTGGCATCTTTTTGGCCTCCTAGGATTGGTGACACACTACATTTTCCGCTCTCCAGCAAGCTCTGTTTATCCCCATGCGTGCAACCATGTTTCCTTCAGTTGTCTCCTGGTTCAGCGAGCCCACTAGTGGCAGGGAGGAGACTCCTAATCTTCCAAGGGGTGAGTTAGACTGACAAAGGTGATCAGACTTGTTTCACTATTTCTTGAGAGTCTCAGCTTAGCTCTTACTTCCTCCAGGGACCCTTCCCTAACCCCACAGAGTTGTTCCCTTAATGCTTATCAAATGCTAGTAAAGTGCCGTAAGATCTGGGAAGGCAGGAATCACGTTGGTCCTATTCATGGCCGATCCCTCATCCTTAACACAGTGGCTGACAATGCTGGGCTCTTAAATAATTGTCAGGTTATTAATCTCACCCAGAAACGTTGTAAAATAAATTCAGTTGGTCAACTAAAGCTGGATAATTCTGAATAGATCGCTATTTAAAAACAAAACAATGTTGGAAATTTACAGAATTGTCATTAGAAAGCGGAAATCTGGCAGAACTGTCAAGAATAAAATGAATCTCAGGTGTTCCCCAGTTTCCCCTTTTTGTGTCCTTTCTCCTTTTCCATTCCGGTCCCTCTCAGTCTCTGTCCTCTTTCAAGCAACACTGCTCCTATTATTTTCATCCCTTCCATTTCTCTCCTTTGCCACAAAGCCCCATCCTCTCCAAAAGCTGTTCTTCAAAAGCTGCTTCCACTTTACCCTAGTCCATGGGTGTCTGTACATTTTGAAACTTTGTTATATCATAAAGAAAGGGAAGTTTTCTTTCCCCTGACTACAGTTGTGGGTATTGGTGGGCTTCTGGGCAGCATCTCCTGGGCACTCTGGAATCCTGACGGAGTGCTGGGAGAGAGTGGCGTGGGGGGAGGACTTGGCTAGTAGAAGCTGACCTAGTAGAAGCATTTCCCTTAACTGATTTGTAAAGTAAATCAAGCATAGAAACAAAGATGAAAACAGAGCACAGAAAACATCTCTTCTATTCTCCCAATATTTTCTTAGCTCCGAGTCAGCTGGTATTCTCTCTCAGAGTCATGGACCTTTCCCATCTCTGACTGTGAGAACACATCCAACTCTGAGCCTCTTCCTTGTGTGCCTGGCAGTAGCTGCCACACTGTGTGTTATTTAAGAAGCTCCATTTGGCTCCATACTCTACAGAGGAGAGGAACATATGGCCTTGACTTAAAAATATTCATGAGTCATGTTGCCCAGTGCTGAAGTACAGCCACCTCTAGGGCAATTTTCCAACAGCTCATATTGGTTTACAACATGGAATGAAGACCAGATGAAGTTCCAGGAGGTATTCAGAGGAGACAGAATGTAGTGACGCAAGTTAGAATTTGGTCACTATGCTGGGTTGCATGTCCCTTCTGGAAAGAGGCATGGAGTGTTAGTAGAATATCAAAGTAAGGGATCCCACTCTCTGGTTCCATTTATAGAGCCAATGTTCTGCTAAATCCTTCTGTAGAAAGAACTTGAGTAAACTTGGAAGTGAGGGTTACTCCATGTATTGACTTCCTAGTGATTTTCTTCTTTCCATGACCACAAAGGGCTCACCTTGCCTCATGCTGTTTGCTTGGTCCAGAATACCACATGTTTTAACTCCCGTGCTGCTAACAGAAGATTCTTTCAGGGATAAGTGTTCATGATTTTTTTTTTAAAAGGTTATGGCTTTTAGGGAATTTCTGGGAAAGTTCAGATTGTGGATTTTTGTTATTATTTTGGTTGTTATTTTCATTTTAACATCTCTGAGGTTTCTACAGAAGTGGTCCTGAGTGTGTTTGGCTTCCTGGGGACATTTTATGTGATTTGTCAAACACCAATATTAAAGAAGCACAGTCAGAACAACTGGGGCTGGGGGATAAAATGGCTTAGCTCTCAGATGGTCTAAGAGTAGACAGGTGGGACGTCTATAATAGTTTCATGATTTAGAATACAATGTACTATTTGCCCTCTATCCTTTTTTCTATTGTAAATTAATCATTAGAGGGCTCTATCTGAAACACTTTTTTCTCACTGTGTATCCTGTTTCAACCTGCCCCATGTGGGCGACTGCACCTGACTGTAATTTGGGGAACACAAATTGCAGTGGTTCAGCACTTTGTGACTCCTCTAATAAGTTAATGTCACTCCCATCTTCTGGCACAATTCAATTCAAGATGGTTGCGATGTATCATTAATGCATTAAAAAATGTTGTGTTTTTAGACTGAATACCTGGAATTAATTGGGAGCCTGACAATCCAAAACAGACTTTTTTACAGTGCTTGGGAGCCCCGAGGAAGCAATTCTTGTTTAAGCATCTGCGTTATCAGAGAAGCCCAAGTACTTCAAAGGTCTGTGCAGGATGCTCAAAATAGGCACCTTGCCAAACAGAAATTGAAACACATATACATACTATACTATTTGCCTTACAGAAATTAATTTTCAGCCAGCAGCACCTAGGATTATTTAATATTTATCTTTAGCAGCAGGAAGATGAATCTATTATTTTATGAGTTGATTTTGTTATTTTACCTGAGTGTTTCAGTCAGTCTTTACGGTAGGAGACACTTTGGTCTCCCTTATGCCCTGCCTGTTAGCCTCTTTTTAAATTAGTATTATTTTTTAAGTATTCAGAAGCAATGGGAAGATTCATTTTTTTAATCACTGGATTTCCCCAGTTGGTTCCCTGGGAAGAAATGATTAGGTCCTTTCAGTGATCTGAGTACATGTTAAGAACCAGGGTCATATTAGTTGAATGGACTCTGTGGTAGTAGTAGGTGTTGAAACAGTTTTGGATTGCAAGTAGGGAAATGGAATTCTAGAGCCTCTCGTCACCTTTGTGACCTGAGAGAGATCTCTTAACTTTTCCAGAGCCTCCCCCTCATCACCTGTACCTAAGTAGGTTAGAGTCAGTAGTCCCTTGCCCCTAGCAATTCATCATTCTGAAATGCCACATGATCCTACAGTTCCTCCTTTGTTGCTGAGACTCCAAAGGGTTGTGTGCTATGTTGATTGTTTGTGCCTGTGAAATTAAAGCACCAAGAAAGGAATATGTCACTGTGTAGAATAACAAAATGACTGATAGAGTGTCAGGGGGACTTGAGTGTATAAAAAGCCACAATATTGCAAAGTACCTTGTAGATGGGAACTGTTAAATATCAATGGAGCATTGCTGTGTCTGCACCGTCAGCACTTCCCTGTGACCACAGTGAGAGAGATGCTAAAATGTCATTTCATGGACCACATTATGTGCTGCTTACGATGAATATTCTGGCCATGGTTTATTACATTTTTGATAAATTGTAACTTCTTGGGCCCAAATTTGGTTAGCTTATCTCTAGTGCCATTTAAATCTTAAAAGACTGAATTTGCCCCAAAGATTTAATCATCATTCAGCAGCGGTCTGTAACCATGTGGTACTAATTTAAATTACTGTAGCAATGGACAAGTCTCTATCCAGAAATTAATAAATGCAATTTATAAGGAATGTTAAGTAACAACTAACAATTTAATGCTTTGTGAGTTTCAGCCAAACTGATTAAATAATTAAAACAGATTTCTAGGGATAGGAGAAGAGATTTTACCATAAAACAGATAAACAGTTTGGGAATTGTATGCATTCTTTTAGACATTTAAGATAATTAAATCCAAAACCTATGTTAAAATAACACTGAAGGTCTGGTTTAAATCAGTAGTGGGAATTGCTAAGTTAAGAGTTGAACACCATCCTCAATGTCTGCCCCATTGTTTTAAATAAGGCATTTGGGGACTCTCAGAGTACTGGGTCAGTTTATAGAGCATGCTATTTGGTAGAACAATATTGGTCTCAAGCACAAATAAACATATCGAATGGAACTACCTTCTTGCCATATTTCCAGGCTTTTACTAAGCTAAACTAGATGTTTAGCATCATCTCAGAGCTATTGTACAAACCTAAAACTTCCTGGTTTTCAAATTCTTATTTGTTTTAAAAAAAGATAAAGGAATTTAGAGATTATAGCTGTTTTGATTAAATATGTAATAAGTGTAATACATACTTTTTGGGCTTAAAAGAATTCATTTTGCAACAAATTGTTGAATGCTTATATATGTACAATACAGGTATGTCTGTGATACAAAGATTAATAAATAAGGAATGGAAACACCCTGTTTTCTGATGAATAATAATTTTGTAATAAGCAGATGGGTAGTCCCCTTGATAGAAATGACTATAAGTTACCATAGGACATACTCCTTTTAAGGATTTTTTTTTTCAGAGAGAGAATGCACGTGCGTGTGCACACATGCACACACACACACACACACACACACAGAAGCAGGAGGCAGAGGGGCAGAGAGAGTGGGAGAGAGACTCTTAAGCAGGCTGGATCTTATGACCCTGAGATCGTGACCTAAGCTGAAATCAAGAGTCAGATGCTTAACTGACTGAGCCACCCAGGTGCCCCAAGGATAATTTTTTTAAGTTATTTGCATAAAGGGCTCAAAAGGTGCCCATCATTCATCCTTGTATCTGAAGCCCCCCAACCCTGGTGGAGAAAGACTATCTAACCACTTGTATCAGGGCTTCCTTCCTTAACTGTGCAAAAGCTGGGTGGTATTTACAAGATGGAGTGGAAATGTGAAAATTGTTTGAAAACCATCTTTTAGAAGGGTGCATAGTTAGTGAACACTAGTTGGTTGAATTTTCACTGAACTGGCCAGCTATATGGGGGTTAAGTAGATGCCTGTTTAGTGTTCTATTGCCCAATAGGTTTGGAATTCATTACCTACAAAATTGAACTTACCACACTTTCCTCTAAATGTGCTTTTCCTTATGTGATAACCAATTACTCTGGTATGCCTGGGACTGAGAGGCTTCCCAGAATGTAGCTCTCTTAGCACTAAAACTGGGAAAGCCCAGACAAACCCAGATAAGTTGACCACCCTACTTTTACTTTTTCTCTTGTCTCCTCTCTCCTCATTAATCATACTTTCACTTACCCAGTCATTCTGGACTTTTCCAGTTCTTTTTCCACATTCAGATTTTCACTGAGTTCCATCAAATATTTCCTCCTTTCCTCTTCTCCAGCCTCCTTGTTATTGCCTTGGCTTAAGCGATGTCATGATTTTCCCGAACTATTGAAACAACTGCTAAACTGAACACCCCACTCTGACTTACTCTCACCACAATCTCCCCATGACCCAGCTGTCAATGATATTTTAAGATGTCTATTCACTTTCTCAAGCCTTCAGTGTTACTTATTACATAAAATCCCAATTTATATACATGAGATAAAAAAGGCTCTCTCTCCGTCATCTGGTTCCTGCCCAAGTCTCCAGGCTCACCCCCATCTGCCTTTCTTCTTGAACTCTATTCTCTAGCCTTTTGGATCCACTTGGAATTTCATGGGGGCACAATACTAATTCACACTTGTATACCTTTGGCTATAATATGTCCTCTTTTAAAAATATCTTTCCCAGTCCTCTTTTCATCTCACAAACAGTGAATTATTTTTAAGACCTAGTTCAAGCATCACATTCCTTTATGAATCCTCTTACCCCCAAAGTAAAATTGACAACTGTGCATTTTGTGCTAGTCTGTGCCTTGCATACTCATCATGGACCTAAAGACACATGTTACAGTCATTTATTGAGTAGTTACACACATTTATTGAGTATACACACACATATATACACATACATAGATAGATAGATTTAGTGAAGGAAAACTGATTTTATTAATATTTATTTTTAGGCTTTGGTATTAGGTCTGATGCATAACAGACCCTGAAGTGTTGCTGGAGTGAATGAAGAATCTCTGTTGCTACATCATGGGAACTATACTGAGACAGCAATGCGATGTGTGTGGTGAGTCTCCAAGCACTTTGATAAGGCCCTTCTCGTATCACCTAGTTGAAACTTTTAGTAGCTATTTACCTGTTTATCATTTTACTATTATGTCATCTCTTTGCTCATAGAGTAACTTCCAGAAGCAAATTTTATGTCCACAAGTTAGGATTGCCATTTTGTATCATTTTTTTCTTATACTGTATTAGTTTTGATTCAAATCTAACAAACCCTTTTGACTGCCCATCCAACATCCATCTCTCTGTGCCACCCCACAGTTTATCCTTCCAAACAGAATCCTCTTCATTCCAGGGTTACCTTTCCTCTGCAAGACTGTGTACTTCTGAAAAGGTTGCTTCCCTTCCCAAAGGGGTGGCTCCTGATCAGTCTAAGGCAGTCATAGTGCCCTTATACCCCAAAGCTACCTAAAGATGGTTTGAAGTTCTTGTGATACAATTCTGGCAATGAGATGTAAGATAAGTCTGTTGGAGATCTTTTGGAAAGTTTCCCTCCTACAAGAATGGTACCCAGGAAGAAATGGTCTCTTGTTCTCTGGCTGTCATCCTATCTATATGTGACACCTAAAACTACTATGGCCATCTTGTGACATTGAGGGAAGCCAGCATTTAGATGAAGCCAACACTGAGACCAACGTAGCAGAAAAATAGAAGGAATCCAATCTGGATGTCATTGTGGAATCTCTGATCCTGCCCCAGCTAGAGCCCTCAGTCTCCTTCTAGACTTATGATTATGTTGCCTGTGGTTGAAGGTCTCATAACTGACACAGACAAGTTTATCATTGTGATCTGAGAGGGCCAGGGCCATTTGTTTAATACGTACCATCTGGTACTTCGAAGGTAAGATAGAAATATGTAAAGTATACTCAGAATAAAGGCAAAAACCAAAATGACCACCTGTGAAGATTCCAGTTCTACCATATTTATCAATAACTATTTTGAATGAATCAATCAATAACTGAAGATTCTGTTGGAGGAATTATAATAAGTGCTTATCAGGAACACAGACTCAAAGCAGTCATAACCTTTTTTCTGTATGAGCTAATGGTGTCATTAGTGAGCTGACTTAAATTACTATACAATAAAGAAGAAAGTAATGGATATTATGGTAGTGGTAATGATCCAAAGTTTTATTCAGCAATTACTATGTACTAGACACTTTTTCTAAGTCCTTCCTAAGAACTTTTATTTGCATCGGCTATATTTTCTCTTTCAAATATTTTCCTCACAGACCACTTCACAGCCTATAAATACTTATATGCCACTACACTTATATAAGTCTCTCTCATTCTGTAAGAGAGAAGAGAAAACCACTACCTTTCCTGGCTTTGCTTTCCTCTCAGGATACCACCATGTTTCCCTTTACAAACTTCCAAGTTTTTTTTTTAATCATTAATAAACACTATTCTTTAGAGCTGTTTTAAGTTCATAAGACAATTGAGAAGAAAGTACAAAGTTCCCATATATCCCTGTCCCCACACATACACAATCTCTCCCACTATCCATACCCCCCCATCACAGTGGTACATTTGCTACAATCCATGAGCCTATGTTGACACATCATTATCACCCAAAGTCCACAGTTTGCATCAGGGCACATTCTTGGTGTTTTACGTTCTGTGTTTGGGCGAATTTAGAATAACAGACATCTGCTGTCACACAGAATAGTTGCACTGCCCTAAAAGTCTCTTGTGCTCTGTCTATTCATCCCTCTGACCCCCTTTACCAAGTGTTTTGAAAAAATAAATACATGACACCTTCTTCTACAAGCCTCTGATTTCTTCACGTCATGTTCCTTCTTTGATCCACTGCACTTATTTTCATTCCCCTCATTATCTGAAACCACCATGAAAAGGTCACCGTTGACCATGGTATTGACAATTCAGTGACTGTACCCGTGCTGGCTACTTCTTTTGTCATCCCTTCTATAGCAACATCATCTATCCAGTTGACCCAAGCCAGAAACCTCCACCTTTACTTGTCTCTCACCTCTCTTCCCCTCTCACTTGTCAATCTTATCATTCTACCTCCAAAATTTGTATTGCATATGTTTCTCCTGGGAGAAACAACTTGTCCCACCTTAGGCTTCCATCATCTCTCCTCTAGACTACTATAAATACTTCCGAGCTTATTCTCATGTCAACCTACACCCTACAGTTAAAGTCAGAGTAGCTTTCTGAAACGCCATTGTCTCCCTGGCACTCCCTGTTTGAAATATTTTAATAGTATCTCTTTCCTGCAGAATAGCATCTAAACTCCTCAGCTCTGCTCTAAAAGTCTTCACAATCCTGCAAAGGTGCTCCTTCTCAGTGCCACCTCTAGCCACTCCTCCTCCATGTTCTCTCTTCTACCTAGACTGGAGTAGTCTGGGCCCTGAGCATGCGTACCTCCACCACTCGGTGACTTTGTATAGTCTATTCTCTCGGTGTATAATGCCCTCTCTCCCTTGTCCAGGTAATGAACTTCTGCTGCAGAGGCACATTGCAAATGTTCCCTGCTTTCCGAAATATCCATCTTTTCATAGCACGTTTCATAGCACATCAAAACTATTGTGCTGTGTTGGTATATTTGTCGATGTGCCTGTTCCCTTTTCTTAAATGTGAGCTTTTGAAACGAGGAACTCTATCTCATTCACCTCAATATCTCTAGTACCTGGCACCGTGTTGAGTACTTAATAAATGTTTGTTGCATTAAGGCTATTGTGATGGAGTGAGCAGAGTGTAATGGGAGCTCTGAGAGGGAACAACTGGCAGGGGGGTTTTATTCATTCATTCATTCAACAGTTAAGTACAAAATGCATATTATGAGCCAAGCATTCGCTTAGGCACTGGACATAGTGAACGAACAGAAGAATATCTTACACTCATGGGACATAACATTCTGTTTTAGTGGGAGATGACAGATACAGTGTGTTTGGCAAAAGGCCAGTATCATGAATGAATGAAAGGGATAAGACAGAAGTATGAGGCATAAGGAGTGGTAAGGGCCATTTACAAACTGAGCAGCCCATGACCCACCCAAAAGCATTTACTTAAGATCACATTAAAACATCAATAACAGCAGCTGTGCATGACCTGGCCACTGAATGTATTCGGGGGCCAGATTTAGTCTGTAGCCTACCTCTTTGTGGTCCCTGTTGCAGAGGCATCTTTGTTCCAGATCTTGTTCCTTGAAAAAAGCAGGGAGAGGCAGTAGATCCTTGAATGCTGGCAGAATATCCTGATTAATTTGACTGCAGTCTGCCTTAATAACAGCACCTCACTTTGTCTTAGCCTCTTTATCCTATGCTTATAGCTTAATTTTTTTCAACAGCCACAAAGCTGTCCTGAGAAAATAGTCCACTTGCATTCCTTGGAAAGAATACCCTTGTACTTGGAGATCAAAAGCCCAGCAGTAAGAGCACCAAGGGGCAAAAAGAGCATGGCCTCTCTCATACCACATTCGGAAGCTTGGGTGTATTAAAACAACTTCTGCAAGCATCCTTTTTAGGGGATAGGAGAACAAAGAAGTGTGCCATTAGTATGTGTGGGTATGACTAGATGGCAGAAAAATAAACTTTGTAATATTTTAAAGTTGAAAAGGCACTTTTAAGGAACTCTAAATTAACCCTTTCCTTTTACAGACAGGGAAACTGAAGCTTAGGAATTAGTAACTTACCCAAAGTTGTGCACCTGGGGTATATTAAAACAGTATGAACAGTTGACCATCTACTTCTGCCCTGTGTTAGCAGCCAAGGGTTTTAAGCAGTACAGATAGATTGAAGGCTCTGACCAGCAAACCATAGGTGTTTTTCCAAATTTCTGTGATCTAAATGGCCAGCTCTTAATGGGGAAGAGATCTATGATAGAGGTAGCTGGAGATGGATTATAGTTGATAGAAGATGTGAGGATGGTGCATGTTTTACTCCAGCCAGAAAATTAAAGCAAGAGGTTTGCAGAATTATAAGTTCTGATAGTGTGTGGGAGAATAGTACTGTTTATCTATTAAATGATTTATTCATCCAATTTATCTATTAAATTATTCATTCATTCATTCATTCATTTACTCAGAAATGTTGAACCCTTCCTATTACTTACTTCTGAACTAAGTGCTGTGGAAGACATAATATAGTAGAATGCTCCTCCTTCCCTGGGCTCAAAGAGTTCACAGTCCCACAGAGAAGCCAGATGTGCAAGCCAAGTCATCACAATGTTTTGTGCCATGTGAACATGTATGTTGTTCCTGAATAAAGGGAAACCTACCTGAGCACTGAAGGCAATTTGCTCTAAGTCAAGTGCTGTATTAAAAATACTATTGCACCCTCCCTAGTCATCCTAATAATGCTGCCTGTGCACTAATAATCCTCTGAAGAATCTTTTTCCATCAAGTAAAATTAACCTGCTTAGAAGAGATTATGAAGAGGTTTTCTGCTTCTTTTGAAGTTACAGTACTTGCCAAGTGATGTACCCTGTGTGTCTGTGACACTGTTCCAGAAGGACCAAGGCCCCTGAGTCATAAGATGGCAGTCATTCTCTGCAGCCATTGGCTCCCGAGGAGCAGGCATTTCCATCTATCTGCAAAAGGAAGAAGAATTAGCCGCCTGCTTGAATCAACTGTATGTGTGTTGGTTAGGAGTTGTTATGAGACGTACCCCTGACAAGAGCTGAGTTGCCCAGCCAGCTTCCCTTTATCAGATGGGCCAGTGCCAATCATCATTGTTCTTGCAAGGTGATAGCAGGAGTTGTTCCCCGTTAGAAGATGGTGGCATTCTGGCAGGGTCACCATGGTGTTAAGATGCATAACATTTGTCAGGTTTGCCTAGGACTTCTGGAGGTTTAGTTATGAAACTTGTTAATTGAGCTATAAATATAGCTGCAGCCTTTGCCTTCCAGTAAGGCAGTGTGTTAATTTGGGTTTGGCAGGGGGATGGTGCAAGCTGCCAATGTTATGTTAGGATTAGTAACGTGCAGTACATTTTAACTCCACTTCCCCATGTGCCATGCTTTCCTCCTCTGTTTGTTATCTTTCTGAGGGAAGAGAGAAGAGAAAGCAAGCTCATCATCATGGGCATCTTACATTAGGGATATTTATCTGCAGACCTGCTTTTCACCTAACAAGTCTTCAAGTGGAGAGAGTTTGAAAGATAAATGAAGAAAACCATGTGCACCACAGCGGAGGGCTCAGACACAGCCTTCTGCCCTGAGATTAGAGTAACTACGGTTGCCAACAGTGGGATGTTTGCTCTTACTTCCCCATCGTCCCCCACCCCAACCGCTCTCTATAGTTTTAGTGCCTTAAGGTGAATGTGATAATAACAAATACATGTTCTACACAATCAAAATATGTTCTCCCTCCTTTTTACACACATAAAATTACATGTGGAATAGAGTAGGTTTGTTCGCTTGTTTCTTCTTCAAATACTTATGAAAGGGTAAACGTATCACTTGCTCATCTCACTGAGAAAAAAAGTGCATGGATTTTAAACTGTACATAAAAACAACCTTGGCTGTGTGGTTTATGCTCATAGGGGAAAGGAAAGGGTGCTGCAGAAGCAGTCGTACCATGCCTGCTTAGAGATCCTTGGTAAGTATTAGTGAATGAATGAATGAATGAATGAATGAATCGGTGAGTCTCAAGTAAGTGGAGTTTTGAAAGCGTGGCTTTTGTAGATTATCCAGTCTACCATGTCTGCTTTCTTTTCTTAAAACACAACAGTGACCTGGAAATAGGTTGGCAAAAGTGGGAATTCTGTTTGTTGGCAATGTGGTAGAGGAAAGAACTCACTTCCAGCTAAGTAGTATCAGACATTTAATTTTTTTTTTTTTCTGAAGCACCTGGCTTGAGTAGAAATATGAAAGAATGTAGAAGTCTAACATCCGTGAGGGTCTCTCTGGAGACAGTGCTGATTGCATTTCCCTGGTTATGAAATGTTAAAGAGAGATCAGCTTGAACTGATTCTAAATATTCTAGATATTCAAAGAATATCTAAATATTCTTTGTTTTTCATTTTGCTTTCCCCTTCATGGGCATGTCTCTTACCTCTGATAAGTAGAAATTTCCATTCCTTTTTGTTGTTTGTTTGTTTGTTTACTTAGAGTCCTGTGGTTTTCTTTTTTTTTGGGTTGAACTCTAGAAGTGAAGATGTTATATCATGGGTGCAGAAATCTGCTCAGCTCTAATGAGGATGGTGTTAATTCTTTGCTGTTGTTTTTTATAATGAAACTGTAGCCTGCCTCGACTACACCAGCTGTTAATTGTATTTTCCTTAAGTCCTTTTGATACTCATTTGAGATGCATTTTATAACCCATCTGGTAACCTTGCTGCTAACCGACAATTATAGTCTGACATCTGAATACAAAAGAACTTGGGACAGGCCACAGTTGTACATGGAAACTTTTAAAACAATGTCTCCCTTAATATATTCTTTACTAAAAAACATTGTGAAGAAATGATTATAGCCTCACTAAATTCTGACATGCTAAAAAAATTGCTGTTCATTCTTTGGAAATTTGTACCAACTTAGTGATTGGGAAATTGAGAGAATAATAATAATAATAATAATAATAATAATAATAATAATAATAATAAAGCACAGACTATGCCAGGAAGCCAACCTTTCCTCTGCTTCACCCCATTCACAAGCTTGACACAGCCTGGACTAATATTAATGCCAACAGTTTGAGGTGGACAGAGAGTGGGTGCTACTCACATTGTAGTTACTTTGGAGACTGAAGAGTCTGGAATCAAACTGATAGGATTATTAGAGTCTGAAGCGGGGCTGCCATGGGCAGTTGTGGGGTTTTGTACTTAGGCACTAGGCTGAGTAGGCAAGTGTGGGCTGGAATCTAGCCCTGATACTGCTTGCCAAGCAATGTGCCCCAGCCTGGAGCTGATCGGCCGGGAGGAAAGGGCCTTTCTGCAATTCATCTGCCAGGGTGGAGTGCCTTTTTGTAACTCACACAAAGATGCACTGTGTGCTAAAGGTGGTTTTGGCTGGAAATAACTGTTGAGGGGGAATCCTGTCTTCTCCACTGCTATTTTGTATCTTAAACTCTCCTGGGTTCTAATAGTCCTTTCATTCAAGCCCCCTTCCCCCATCTCCACTGTGGGAGGAGGAGTGAATTATACAGCTGGGGCATCTGGAAGGAGATTCTAAGCCTGGGTAACTCTGCCCCATTCTGCTTGATGTCTTTTTAGGGAACCGGCTACCTGCACATCCTACAGGGGGATGTGGTGGTAAAGAGGAGAGGGAAGAAAGGCCTGACCCAGTCCAGTGTCTCCAATTCCAGGAAGCCCTCTTGCCCATTTTCCCCAACCTTGCTTTATTCAGTAAGAAAGTTCTAATTTGCACCACCCCCCACCATGGCTCACTCTTTTGTCTTCATTTTTCAGTTGGTTCAGAATTCAGGAAGAGGGGTGCTATTTATTGGGCTCCCAACAGGATCTTATAGACCATACAATTCCCCATTTCCCTCCACACCCATACTTATAAGAGAATTGTTCTATCCAGCAAAAGCCATGAACTGGTGGGCTCTTGGCCAGATCCAGCCTACATCATGTTTTGTTTGGCCCACAGAGTATCTTTTGGAAATAATTGCACAAACATTTAAAAATGGGAGATTGCATGTCCACATCAAGATTTCTGGCCCTTCTTAAAAAATAAAAATGGAAAAGCTGTCCACATTAAGCCAGCCTCCCCACATGGCAATAATCAGCTAGCATTGTACTCCCTTTTCCACAAGGCACACTCTCCAACTTTCCTTTGTCCCCTCCACTTTCCATTGGCTCCTGGGCTGAGGCTGGGTGTCAGCTATCTATCTATCATACTCTTACATAGTTTTGTTTTGTGTTGAATTAAATGAGTGTCCCTTTATTCTTATGTCCCTTTTAAAAGTTGATGGGAAAGGCTCCATTACTGAAGACACGGGAGAGAGCAAATGTCTTTATGGAACCATAGATTATTTCCATATGTTTAATGTATATTTTTTTCCTGGATGATTCACACATTATGCTACCTGCCTGGCTCCTATAGTCAGTTTGGATTGCTGTAACATTTTTTTAGCTTTAGTTTGTTTTTAGTCTTTATGTTTCTTTCAAAATATAACCAATGAAAAAGACTTTGCTGCTTTCTTAGCCAATTCATTCTACTACATGGAAGCTCTTCCTTATCTTAAGCTGGTACCTGTCCCCTGCACTTTGCACATGATAATATTGGCTCAGCCATCTGGTGTCAAGTAAACAAATATCCTGCTGGAAGTTCTTAGAATTGTTCACTAATATTTCTTGTTCTCCTGGATGTGGCAGAATTTTACTTCCTCCAAACCCCTGAAGTTCTTGACTGATGAACCCCTGCTTCCACTTGGCAGTTTTCACGTTTGAAGGTCATTCCTTTGTCTTCATTTTTGTTTCCTGGGATAAAATTCCATTTAGCACATGCTTATATGATCTCTAAATATGTGACAATGTCCCTTTCCACTCAATTGTAAGAAAACCTCTCTTAAAATAAATATTGCTATGGTCAACTCTGACAACAGCTGCAGAACACTCCAGAACAGAGTGAAATCTACCTCAAGACCAGGAAAAGGACAATGTGACCCATTCCTTATTTAAGATAGTGTCACATTGGGCCTGTTTGCTATTTTATCTGTTGTATAGCCATGAGTTTTTCTCTGATAGGGGCACCAAGAAACATGTCTTGGAGAGCACAGTTGCCATCCAAGGCTGGGGAAAAGTATGAGTATTCTTCAAACCTTCCATTGAGTTCCTGCCATGCCTGAATGTATCCAAATTCTCCTTGGCTTTGCTGGAGTGTTTCACTTTTATCTGTAAGCCTAGACTTACTTGGGGAGAATGAGCTCCAAAGTTTACTGACTAGTTTATAAACAGGTTCATAATCCCTTTGTTGGTGCAGAACAACATCTTCCAAATTTCAGGAGATAGTCTCTGGTTCTAGTACTCTGATCATTTTTCTGACTTGAACTGAGTAACCTTTGATTTCCTGGTCCTACCAACAAAAGACTGTCTTTTCCATTTGGGGGCTCTTAACAATTTTTAAACATTTTCAATAATTCATCAGAATTGAAATAATATGTAATATATTGCAGTTTTAAAATAAATGCACATACATACATACATATATCTTCTTGTCAAAGTTAGTGTCTCCTTTTGTTTCTGCCTGAATGTGTGTTTAGACTGTATAAAGAGTGACAAGGAGCAATTAAATGGGAACTACAAAGAAGAAATAAAATCCCCATTGCTTTTCCCTATAAACCTGACAGCCTCTCATGTCTCCCTTGCCCTTATTCAGGGCGTCTCTCCTAATGGAGAGATGAAGGCTGAAGATTCTAAAAGTCAAAGTAAAGCACTGGCTCATCACAGATGTTCCACCTACTGATTAGAACTTGGGGCAAGGTACAATAGAAAGAACTTGGAATTCTGCAGTAAGAACTAAGAAAGCTCCAGCTCTGAAGGTGATTAAGCCATTTGGCAGGTCTAAGCCTCATACTTTCCTGGTTTGTAAATCTTTTACTCTACCGACTTCCTTGAGATAATATGAGAGTGAGATTCAGTCTGGGAATATCCCTTTCAGGTGGACTGCTCTGAATGTGCTCAGTTGTTTTTATTACTGTTCTTCCAGGCTGTGAGGCAAGTAGAGGCATATTTTGTAGGAAGGGATAAGTTTCCCAGAAATGTTTTGAGTGGCCCCAGCTGTCCTTCCACCCCTGCCATTTCTCCCCCCATAGCCCTTTAAAGGACACAGCCCAAAAGAGTGAGAGTGAGGCTTGTTTCCTGTACCAGGTAATCGTCACTGTTATCCCTGCTTCAAATTGAAGCCCCAGAGGAATTCAGTATCCCCGTATCCCTCCCTGGGTTTTTTGCTGAGTTTACGTGGGAAGTCCCTGAAGTCACAGGCCCTAGAAAAGCTAATGTCTAAAATGGAGAGATTATATTGTATTTAGGGACTGCATTGTGTTGGGCGGAGCTCAGACATTGGACTCCTCTGGCATGGTGGACCTCAGTGGGAGGGCCACGGCACCAAGGTGCTGGAGGGGCTACGGAGAGGGTCCAGGAGTGCTGTGGGAAAGGGAGGTGTTTGGAGGGGCTACGGAGGGGGTCCAGGAGTGCTGTGGGAAAGGGAGGTGTTTGGAGGGGCTACGGAGAGGGTCCAGGAGTGCTGTGGGAAAGGGAGGTGTTTGGAGGGGCTACGGAGAGGGTCCAGGAGTGCTGTGGGAAAGGGAGGTGTTTGGAGGGGCTACGGAGGGGGTCCAGGAGTGCTGTGGGAAAGGGAGGTGTTTGGAGGGGCTACGGAGGGGGTCCAGGAGTGCTGTGGGAAAGGGAGGTGTTTGGAGGGGCTACGGAGGGGGTCCAGGAGTGCTGTGGGAAAGGGAGGTGTTCAAAAGCTGACCACTTCACCAGAATCTCTTTTCTCCTCTCTTCGTAGTAGTATGTGTCATTTCATCCCATCTCCCACTTCTGTCCCTAGGAATAAGTTGTTTTGTTTTGTTTTGTTTTGTTTTTCATCAGACAAGCATGATTTAAGGATCCTGAGTACAATCCTGATAACTGGGCATTTGGTCAGTCCTATTTTCTTAAGGGACCAGCCATTTTCCAGTTTATTTGCTGGATACTTGGAAGTTTCCAGTGTGTTGCTTTTAAGTGGCTTAGAACATCCACTTTTAGGGCCATGTAGAAATATACTTCTCTGCCAAGGTTTGGTTTCTGAGGTGGGAATGCCTGTAAATTATTGCTGCCTTCTTATTTCTCATTTTTAAAAACTGAGAATTATTTTGAAGCAGACCAACTATGTTGTGGACTGAACTGGTAAAGGAAAAAGAAAGAGGGTTTCAGGTAATCCAGTCAGTCCTTTCTGGGAGAGCAGAAAACGGGGGTATAAATGAATCAACAGATATTACCCTTTTATGTGTGCTCCCATCTTAAGTGTATTCGGTGTAATAAGAATATGTAAGCTAGAGGGGAAGACTTTGTGATCTATGCCTCAGATTTATTTCTACTCCCTGGAGTCACTGCTTCACTAACCTTGCTCTGCCCCACATCATCCTTCATCCTTCCAAAGTAAATAAATGGAGTTCTCTTCAGCTTTTTTTTTCTTAATTAGCTATCAAAATTTGAGGTGTCACCCAGACTTTGAAGGCCCCTTTGACACTGTCTTAAGAATGTGGGGGTCGCCCCACTGTCCTTGACCAACTTGCCCCTCTTCCATCAGCGGTTGCCAAGATATATACAGCCACACACACGTTTTCTGCCTGGCTCCCACTGCCAGTTCCAGAGATGGCGGAGCTCCTGGCCTCTGTTTGTATATAGAGCTGTCTGAAATGCATTCGGGATCTCTTGAGGTGAAAAGAGTTATATAAACAGAGAATGTTATTATGGATTCTTACTACAGATGGAAATGACTGGGTATTCTCAAAATAAATAACATTTCACATTTTTATAGATATGTAACATAATATGCATGTGTGTGTATGTGTATTTATATTCTTTCCATCTTGAATACACAGCCTCTCCTTCCTCAGCACTTGGATAAGCCATTCATTTTGCCTCCTGCTTTTTTGATTCTCTTCTTAAGAATTCATTTAATTGTTGCCAGCGTTTGGGGAGTGAGGATGAAGCGGTTATAGGCTTCCTGCTAGCTCCCACCAGATAAGCCTGCCGTGGCTATAGCAGTTAGGAGAGCTGAATGCTGAAAACACTTAAGTTCTGTTTTTCCACTTCCCTTCTAAAGAGAGATCAATCAGCTTGTGGCTCAGCATAATTACAAATGGAAACTTCCTAGAAGAGGTGCCCAGAGTTGGAGGATTCAGTGTAAGGCACCTAGATTCAGAAGTTGCTTGTTTAGATATTTTGGGTGTCCCCCTCCTCTTTTTATTGAATCTGCATGTTTATTTTCTTTGAATTCTAGAGGGCAAGGCATGCTATGTCTTATTTACATTGACCTACTCTCAGTAAAACAAACAAGTGAACGTAGGTAAACGAATGATAGGATTATCACTTTCATAATGGTGCCATTCCCACAAGGAAAATCTTGAGTTTTGGGACCCTGTGCCTGGGGTTTGCAGAAATGAGCAAAGATGCCAGAGATTTATCCTGAGCCAGGGAGGAGGAAGATTGGCATACACAAGTCCAGGCAACACAAGGCGGACAACAGCTGGCTTTGCCAGCTCCACCTGGCTCCAATAAAGGACTGGCTAGCGTCCTTGGCAGTGACTGGTGGGAGAGGCAGACAGAAGCCAACTGCCCCGAGGCTGGCCAGTTCTGGTGGAAGGAGGTGGAAGATGGAGAGGTAGCTGGGTGAGAGGGCCTCAGGCCCTCAGTATGGTGCTGAGAGAATGGCTGACTTGGGGGAATTCAGGCCAATTAGAGAGTGATCCTTTCACACTCAGCCATCTGGAGATGCCTGCAAGGGGACTGACTCTCCTCAGAGATAACGTCCAAATTTTAAGAGGATTTAATGAAATTTTAAACTAAGATTTACTGAATGCCTCATACATGAACAGGTTCTTCAATAGGCGCTGTGGTCAATAATAAGAATGATCACAATAGTGGTAAGAACAAGATGATAATGATAATCGCTAGCCTTTAATGAGCACTTAATAAGTGCCAGATTCTGTTAGCCTCACCATCTTACTCACAATCTTCCATAATATAGGTCTCATTGTCATCATCACCCTCGTTTTACAAGAAGGAAACCAAGATTTAGGGAGTTTAAGTAGTATCCCCGGAGTCATAGAATTAGGTGATAGCTGGGATTGGCACCCAAGCAGTCCAACTCTTAATCCGAATCCTGCACTATGTGGAAGAATTTATGGTCTGTAGTTAAGGAACTAATAGTCTAGTGAATAAGGTAGGCATGAAAGAAAATACATGGTAATGAAGAAAATAATCCTATAGTAAAGCACTTTACAACCAAACAAATTTAGATATAACATGATTGAATATTGGATTTCATTACTGGCTTCAAACTCACCTGTTTTCAAAATTGACTACATAATAACTCCACTTGTATTTTTAAGGTTAAATTTTTTGCACTCCATGCAGAGTGATGTGGAGTGGTGTTACTGTAGAGTAATAGTAATAGTAGCTGATTTGTATAGTATACTGATAGCAACTGATTTTCATTGGCCATGTACCATGAAGTCATTAATTCTAGTTCTTATAACCATCAATGAAAAGTAAATAATGTTATCCCTGAGGTACAGGCCATGGAGCCTAAATGATCTGTTTAAAGTTCAGAGTTAGTAAAGTGGCAGAGCTGGGATCAGAATGGAGACAGAATGATACCAACCCAATGCTTTCTTCACTATGCCATTCATATTGCCGATCTTCAATAAAGTGGGATGTATGAAAAGACTGCATATGGTACAGTTACACAGGGTAGGAAGCATATTTAATTGTATGGAAGGAGTTTTCATAGGAAAGAGGAAGCTGACATTTACTGAGTTCTTCCTATGTGCCAGTCACTGAACTGAACACTTAGCATGTATTCTTTCATTTAATTTTGTAAAAGCCAAGTCAGGAATTTATAGATGAATAGGAATTTTCCAAAGAAACTGTGGGGAGATGTGGCTATTCCAAGCAGAGTGAATAGTATGGGAAGTGTAGAAGCATGAAATATGGTGTGATTGTGGGCATTGAAATCATTTTGGTATTATGAAAGCATAGAGTACAGTACAGAAGTGGAGTGTGTCAGGGGCACCTGGGTGGCTCAGTCGGTTAAGCATCCCACTTTTGATTTCGGCTCAGGTCATGATCCTCAGGGTCATGAGATCGAGCCCCATGTTAGTCACCACACTCAGCGGGGTGTCTGTTTGAGATTCATCTCTCTGCCCCTCCCCCCCCACTTGTGTGCACGTGAGTGTGTTCTCTCTCTTTCTCTAAAATAAATAAATCTTTAAAAAAAAAAAGTGGAGTGTTTAAGTGTTGGGGGATGGAAGATGGTGGTGACCAAAGATGATGTTGTAAAGATAGAACTCCAGTGACACTGAAGAGGTTCTCGGACGAAGGAACATAGGTCTTTTCCTGTAGATATCAGGTAGCAAGGTGAAGGGAGAAACAAATCTAGGTAAATATTTAATTTTCCTAAAAAATCTTGAAAAGTAAAGCAATTATCCCATTTCTCTTAAGCCAAAAAGAAAACAAGTTCACATAGAAAGATGAAGGAATTTATCCAAAATCATGCAGTTTGTAAATGGCAGACCTGGGCTTTGAACCCACTTTTATTTTTTTGGCTCAAAAACCACATTTGTTTTATACTGAGTTGTTGTTGCTTGAAGTAGCTTGGTTCCAGAGATTGGGAAGGAAATGAACAAAAGAAGATGGACAGAGTAAGTGCTCAGCAGCTTCAGACACGCTCATCCAAGATTGTCCTGTTACCAAAATTAATTTATTTCTTCTTACAGATTTGTATTAAAATTCCCAATAATTACCCTTGCCACCATGGATTTTTAAAAATGTTAGTCAAGAAAGGCAATGTTGTAAGATGGAGTCACACAAGAGTATGAAGGAAATGACCACTTCAAATAAAGATGGAGCTTCTCTAACTTTTTTCACTAGCTTGGTTGCCACTGTTTAAGTTTAGAAAGTAGGGCAGCCAAGAATTGCTGGTGCTGGTCGTGCATGCACAACGACACCCAATGAGGACAAAAATCTTACTAGCAGTCTATTTGCCTAGTCCCAACACTGAGCTGTCTCCATCTGGAGGAAAGGATCCATTTTTCTACCCATACAAAAGTGCCATATGGGTTAGCAGAAGCCACCCTCAGGAAAGAAGGAAGCATTAATAAATTGGCAGTTCTTGTCAAAAGTTTGATTTAGTATCCACAATTTAGATCAAAAAGCACCACTGTAACAATTGTTTGCATAATATGCATAAATGGTAACATTTAACTTCAAATTTAATGGTGCTTTCAACCTCTACTCCAGGTCGTTGTTAACCTTCCCATGAGTTTGATGTTCTTGACTGACACCGCATGTTGTTTTGCTTGGTTTTGTGTTTGCTTTTATTTTGTCCTAACAAGAATGGAAAGAGCTGTGGTACAGGGGTCAGAGAATTCACTTTTCTATTCAGTAGTTTGCTGAACATTGCCATGTTGTTTACTTTCTCAGAACTCCATTTTCCCTAGCTTTGAATTGTGCCTGACGATACCTACTCCACAAGGGTGTTTAATGGGTAGTGCCTGGATTGGAAATAAGTGCCAAAAAGTGGTCATAGTTATCTGATTATCCATGTGCTACATACTAGTAGTCAAGATAACACAGGCACATCTTCACCCAGCCTGGCTTGGAACTGCTATCACTCCAGATCCCTGAAGTGACAGGTTTACTCCAGGGAAAAATAATGGATTATGGATTCAAAATAGGGAGCTGTGAGGGGATGCAAGGGCCAGTCTTCCAGGTGGCCTGACTCCGTACCACCTATGGTTTATATTTTTTTGCTAGCCACTCTTTAAACCTTTCTCTGGTAGAAATCCAATTCATCATGACACTATTTTATTAATATAAGATGGGATGTATAAAGCTACACATTAATTTTACATATAATATGTATTTAGATTATACATTAATATAAGTATCTGTATTGTCTCCTTCAAGTCTTTTGCTCAAACATACCTTCTCAGTCTATCATGATCACTCAGAATAAAATCCACCTTCCTCATAGCACACCTTCTCCTCCTTTCCTACTTTATTTTTGCATCTCCTCATCATTTATTACCCTCTAACATGCTACTTCCTTGTTATTTTTTTCCTTTCCCCCCCCTCACATACCAGAATATATGCCCTATGAGAACAAAGATTGTGTTCTTTGTTTTAATATGCTTTTCCCGGCACCAAAAATCTGGTAAGAGATCAATTTGAAAAAGGAAATTATATTATTGTTGCTTTTCTGCCCTAATTTCCAGGATCTGAGAGCTTATTTTAAATAAACTTGTCAATAAAATGATTTTTCTATTGGTAGTTAAGATACAACTCCAGACATAGAAGCTCTAATTAGCATACTCAAAAATTTTACTTGGCCCATCATTTATTAAAACCAAAGTAATTTCCCAATTGTCCAGAGTGATACATTTTCCCTTGGGATAAGAGTAGGAGGTTGCTTTTCTCTATTTCATAGAATGAAATAAAATTTAAAAGTATGTCTTCCATCTGTGCTTTTCTTCCCCACAGTATTAGAGACTTCTAAGATTGTAATGTCAATCTGAGGTATTACCCAATAGATAGTAATTAAAGACTTAAATCTTGACACAAACAATGCAGAGATATTGCTCTGAAAGGGTAAAGAAAAAATGAAGTCCATCTGCTCCAAATCTCTCAAAGTGAAAATACTTGTTTATAAATTGTGAAGTCCATATATATGTGTGTGTGAGTGTATGTTGCTTTTTCAGTAATGGTTATTTCAAGCGAGTGAAGAGCTTTACTTTTGTCATCTATGCATAACATTTGTATGAAAATAATGAGACTTTTTGGTGACTTAATTGATCCACTGAATTTTCAGATGCTAGTTAAATAGTTAAGGCAGATGAGGTGACAAAGATTTTTTAAAAAAAAATTTTAATAATGGAAACAAACAAATTGCAGTATGTTTGTGTAAAGGAATCAATTTAACAAGATAACATACAGATATGTGTGAATTGAGGGGGAAGATGGGAAGCTTTCTTATAGGGAAATATAAAATGGTACATAATTCAAGATCACAGACAGCTTAATCACATAAATATAAATAGAGACAACCCATTTTATTTGTTGCCTTCTTGCTTTTATATTTCATCCTGTAACTTTATTTTGTTTAACAAACAGTGATTTTTCTTTCTCTCTCCTTGAGTCAGTATTTTTCATTCCTGAGTTTTGGCGAGGGGGTGAGGGGGGCTTGGAAGAGGCTTAAAACATCAGTAAGAAAATACGAAGGACTGAGCTGTCTTGGTCTGCAGGTTGTAACCTGTGTTTATTGTTTTTTTAAGGGGTTAAGATACAACTGCTGTGGCATCCAGAAAAAGGAAAGCATACTGGCTGATTCTTGTGTGTAAGAAGCATTTCAGCCTAAGCTTAGTGAACTTCCTGGAATGCTCCCTTTGGCTGATGGAAGCTGAGCTTGTGTTGTAAGCAGTGCATATTATTGTATAAAATTTACTGCAAAGGGGAGTGATATGAATAGAGAATGTATACAGTAGCTTACTGCATGGTAGCAGGTCTTTTCTGGGCTCCTAAATGTTAACTGGATAGTAATGTAAGTTATTACACTCATTAAATTAGGCCACAAACAAGTCAACAGTGATTCAGCAAAATGGCTTTGTTTGTATAGTGCAAGGAAGTCTGATAGATATCCAGTCACACATTTATGGCTAAATGGATGAAGATTTTAACATTACAGCCTAATAAAAACCCCATACTGTGTGATTAAATAAGAGGGAAAGCAGTAAAAAAGAGAACGCGTAATGACGGTAACATGTAGGTCAGTTACAATTTAATTGTCATTGCACTTCATTGCTAACATATCAATTCTCTGCTGCTTAGCTGAGCAGAAAACAACAACTTAACATGTACACTGGGCCCACTGACGAGTCGTCAAACCCCCACTTCCATCACCTGCTTTTGACTACTTTTAACAACCACATGAAGTCTTCCTGCTTTAATAGGATAATCTCGCTGAAAGCTCCTGCTGACTATTTCTTCCCATGCTCAATGCATCAATGATCAGTAAATTTACTTCACACTCTACATAGATGCTAAAATTAGATTGTTTGCATTACAACTTTCAATACTTCTGCAACAAGAAACACCTGCCTGCAGATTTATATTGTTTTGTTTAATGGCTTAAAATAAAGATAGCCTCACAGTGGCGATACCTTGATGTACTATATCAGAGGCGCACAATGGCTGATCATTTTTCTTACTTATCCAATTTGTACTGTATTTCTTGCCATATAAGGTATAGCTTCATTATCATTAATTGCAGCTTTAGAAAAACCAAGGAAGTATTTATTCTTGCCAACTTTGCTACAATTTTACTTATTCAGTGCAACTAAGAAAGGGAGGGAGGTAAAAAAGCACTGTATATTTAACTTTTTTCCCCCTGAATCTGGATAATTCACACAGATCTCAAAGGGGCTTTGGCACCTTTTTAAAATGTTAGCTCTAAAGAATTGTCTGTCTAGCACACTTATGCTGATCTATAGTAAAGACTTAACCGCGTACATAACTGAACTATTAATTCAGGTGCCTAAGGTGACATTTTTTATCCAGCTTAGCGTAGTCTATTCCATATAGAATAGAGTACAGCTCCTGGTAGAAAAAAATGATCCAGCAGAAGGTAGATAACTTTATTAGAATGATTAGAAACATCAACAGTTTTTTTTTCTTTTTCCAAATCTTATTTTAATTCAGATTTCTGGGCATCGGGCCCATAGATTCCAAATGGCGCTAGTGTACATTACTGGCAGATTTTCTTTCTTTTGCACCTTACCTACCTAGATAGAATTATGTGTCATCTGAGGGCAAGAATAAGGGCCTGGTGTTCAAGATCACGATCAAGCAAAGTGAAAACCTCAGGAAAAAGTTCTACTCCCACATTGATGTCTACAGGCAGTCTCTAAGCAGTGAGAGTTAGTAGGTGTGTCTTGAATATTTAGGAAGGGCCTTGTGGTTACCTCCAAGACAGTTTATGAATCCCCATTCTGATTTAAGGATCAGAGATGGATAGATACAAATCCAAGGCTGTAATCATTAAGAAGACATTTATAATAATCACCTTTTTGTGTTCGTTTCTTTCTCCTTTATTCACTATGGAATAGGAACTCCTTTCTCTGAGTTCAACCAGGGAGAAGACCAAAGTAGTACAGTACTTTTGGTTTCCATGGTGCTACTTATAAAGATTATGCAAAGTGCTTAATGAATAAGTAACTCTTCTCAACACTTTGCAGATGAGACACTTAAGAGATTTGGACAAAAATAACAATATGAATAAAAAGTTAGCTGTGGTGCTCCAAATGCCTGATTTTCTGCATATATCCCAGTCTACTCAACTGCACCAAAAGAGTGACTTATCTTCTGTTGGTATTATTCTTTGACATCGTTCTGATAATCAGTACAGGTCAAACTGGTTCCTCTGGCATGGTCAGCTTTCTTACCATCTTGGATAATCATGTCTAGTGGAATTGATGACACTCATTCCCATCTAGGAAACGACTACTGGTGATAAGCAGAAATGGCTTGACATGCCACAGATATTCCAACAACTGAGGCAGAAGACTGAGGAAGACCTATCATCTCAGAACTATCCAAACAGATTTTTTATTGGTAAGGGTTTTTTATCTTTTTATTTTAACTCATTTGTTGAGTGCTCATATACATTTCTCTCTGTCCCTGTTAGAAATAAATTGTAAGTAAAAGACTCATTTTTACAAGTAACATATATTATTCAGGGGGGATAAATGCATTGATTTTTCCATAAAAATGAACCCTGTAGATTTACAAGTGCCTGGCTAGCTAAATACAGAAATGTGGTAAATTCAAATTCACAACAATGGATTTAACCACATTATCATCCAAATCATCCATTTAACCATATTTTAACCTATCTGAAAGTAGCTGGAAGAAGGGCTGGGGGAAACAGTTTTCAGGTGTTTTTAGAAATTTATGAATCATAGTTCCTACTGTCTAATTTTTTAAAACTTGACCAAAATGCCATGTTCATTTTATCTTTAAATCAAAGAGAACTTGGCAAATTTCCTAATGACAAAGTCCATTCAATGACTTGAAGCATTGATTCATCACCCAGAATATTAACTATTTCGATTTTTTTATGTTACCGAGCTGCTTTAAATGTTAAAACCAATCAGTGTTCTCTGGGGCCGTTTTAGAGTTGTCTCTCTCAAAGCAGCAGGAGACCAGGCTTGGAATGAGGGAGCCAGAGCCCCACCATACCTCTTGTGTGTATGTGCCTGTGCATGCGTGCGTGTGCATCTTGGGGAACATGTGTGTGCCTGACGCTAGTGTAATGCTTGATTTGGCAAGATGGACTTCTACTTTCTCCAACAGCTGCCTTTTATAAGCTTATCTGAGACCCTGACACAATTTTTGGAAGCTCATTAGACTTAAGAGTGATTGCAAATGAAAGACAACGCACAGTTACTGACATTCATGCCTGCTTTTTAAATCTCGTGCTGTATTGTTGGAGATCTTGATTTCACACTCAGATGCTTAACCCCACATTAATATGTGTCTTCTTCCCCAAGATGAACACAGTTGCCTTCCCTGTCTGGCATTATCATTCCCCGCCAACAAAATGGATTGCAGGAAACTGGGGGCGGGCCGGGGGGGGGGGGAGGCGGGGAGAACAACAATAATATCTCAAAACTTAGCCATGATTTTTCAATTTATTCTTTAATGCAATACCTATTTTTGCATGCCTACTATGTAAAACCCTGTACCAACCAAGCACCATGTAGATTCTTCTTGTGAGTTGGGTTCACAAATAAAATGGCAGAGATTTTCATCTCCCTAGGGTCATGCCAAAAGTCTATTTCTTTTTATCTTTCCTATTAAATTATGTTTACCTGAATATATCAGGTTCATTTCACCTAGGCAGGATGTCCCATTAAGCATGACAAGTAGAAGGTTGCAAGATTAATGCCCTTCTTGAGCTTGAATTAGTGTGTCAGCATCTTTCCAGACCTGGGACCAGAGTCTATAGGAAGTATTCCATAATGGACCTTAGCCTCTAACTGAACTGCTCTAATATTATTCCTATAACAAGACTACTTTTAAAGAGCCTCATTATTGGCTTCATTAGATATGTGACTTGCATCAGTGGCTGTAGTTATGTGTATAATATAGGAGAGGTTAACATAGCGTATTTTTTATGTATTATATGGCATACAGCTTGAAGTAGCCAAAAGGTTTATGGCGATGTAATTGGTAGTTAGTGTGAAATTTGTAAGACAAATAGACAATATCTAGGGTAACCCCTCTAATCCTCTTCTTTCAGTTTTTTACAGCCACCAAAGGGCCTCATTAAAACAGCAGTCAGCACCTTAGTGAAAAGATACAGTGCTTGGAGTGCCCAAATGTGACAGAAAATCTGCATTTTGTAAATCTGACACCTTTGATAGATTATACAGTGTGAAGCCATTTCTTCTAAGCGTTATGATAATGCTTAAGGTTCTCTTCTGAATCCAACTTTGCTATATTCACTGACTATAACAATGTGAAAAAGAGCCGATTGAATAAAATGAAGCTTAGAAGGTAGAGAGGAACCTTTTTCTATGACACAAAGCTCTTTGCGCGCAAAGGGGCTGGAAAGCAGCTATTGGCATTTCCAAGGACCCCTTAAGCTTGAGGGTAGCATTCCTTTAATAGGAAGATACTGTTTATGACTACGCCAGCATCTGTGTATGTTGGAGGGGGGGACACACAACCTGTGGGCTTCCAGGGTGGAGGAAGAGTAGTTTTCTATGCTACTGGGGAAAGATTATTGGCTTTTCATCTATTTTTACAGATTAATGTTTTACAACTGTACCCAGGCTAAGGGAATTAATGAAAACCTTGCTGTTCATTTCACAAAGGAGACTTTTGAAATCTGAGACTTCAGAATGTGGAGGTTCAATGCAAATGATGGAAAACGAGGCAGATCTAGTTTAGTTCTAGGTGGCTGCCATAGCAGAGCAGGCCCTATGAAAGTGCCACTGAGAGTTTTGGCAGTGCTGTTGTAAGTCTGCTAAGCCAAGATTGCTTCCCTCCAAACTCTACCCGGAACGTCCCCCAGGCCAGCATGGGTGTTTGCCCTGGTCCCTTCCAATCCATCAAAGTCTAGTCCCCACTTCCCCATTCGGGGAGATTCTAAAGACAACTGACAACAAAGATGGAATCTAAAATTGGAAGATCTGTAGAAAAAAATCATAAAAAAATTGTACTATGTGTAAATTTATGTTTTCATTGTAGCTATACGGAAAGAAGGTATAGAACAAAACTTAAATGGGATTATTCTCTATTTTGGTCCAAGATTAAAGAATATTTACTAATTAAGATAAGACCAAAATGGAAGGGTGACCTCTCTTGAGTCCTTTGTTTCTGCCTGTGATTGAACATTGTCCCTGTGTATATATGTCCAGAAATTCCAACAAAGGGAGAAAAGACCATTCCTTACCCTCCCAAGCTTTCTGTCTCTCTGGTTAAATGATACTGAAAGGAAATTTTGTTTATAGAAACTTCTAAAAAGATAGACCATTTTGACCATTATGTTTTATGCATTTTAGGACAAGTATAAACGGCTAATAAAGTAGCAGCATATATTTATTAAAAGTTAAAAGTAGAGAGGATGATTAAAAAGCATCTTGAATTATTTATGTTTTTACTCCATACATGACAATAGAGTGTTATATGTGAGCAGCTATCATTCAAATGAAGGAAACATATCTGACCATTGTTCATGTTTTAGAATTGAAAGTCTTCGAGGACAGATTGATAATCAGATTTAAACATGCCAAGGTAATCACCTCTCTTTCCCCTTAAATATACATGGCCATACATGCCTACTGAAATTCCCTTTTCAGTATTTAATGTGTACTCATTTTGAATCTGTTTATTAAAAGGGTTAGTTTTTTTCCCCCACTGTGATAAAAGAAACCAGTTTTCATTTAAATGATTCCATTTAGGTTTTTGCAATTATTAATAATACAGCATACAAAAGAAAACATTTCAATGACAGGAACCTTGAAACGAATCCTTGAGAATTTGGAATGGATATTGCTTTCTCTTACAATAATCTAGGGCCAGTCTCTACTTTTGTTGAATGAGGTAGTTTTGTTTTGTTTTGGTTTAGGGTTTTTTTTGAGGGTCAGAGCTATTAAATTTTAGTGGGTTGCTAGAGGGAGTGGCAGGCCTCTCGGCTGAGAAATCTACTTGAAATTACTCTTTGGGAGAAAAAAAAGGGAGAAAATTGCCTCATCAGACCCATCTTTCAACCAACAAATCCTGCGATTCTCACTGTTCTTAATTGTTGACCCCTACCATCTGTGTCATGCAATGTGGCAGGAACTCTCCCTTCAAATAAAGATCCATGTTACCTCATCAGGATGTACTTGTTAAAAGTGATAATGGTTCACAATCGGTACTTAGCCATGTGAAATACAATATCCTCTCTTAAAATGTGGAGGTTTGAGGCCTAAATTAATACCTTGGTACATAAGTCATTACATTATCTGAAAATCTTTGATTTGAGTGGAAAATATCTGTGAGATGCTTTTGTTATCCAAAGAGTTCAGAATGCAGTATTTATTTAATTTGGGTAAAGAAGTTATTGTGTGATGTCTACTGCTAACTGTTCGGTGTCATTTAGCCTTTTAAAAAACTGCCTTTACATATGTAGTACGGACACTTGAAAATGTATTTAAGGAAATTATATATTTTCTCATCAAATACATTTTTTTTTTAAAAATCTGATATATATGTGGCATTAGGTGAGTGGGACTAGACTTAAAAAATCACAACCTTTTATAGTAAATTCTCATACTGCATGTGGCTTGCCTGCCCTGAAAAATGAACTTAAAGGGGCATTGTGAATAGGATGTGTGGGTTTAAAATTCAGTGGATTATTCACATCTGTTAGGTGAGAATTAAAGAGAGCTGAATAATGTATTCTTATGTTTTAGAGCTATCACTGCCAAAGGCTACTGACTAGTAAGTATCAACATCTGTGTTACTTCTTCTTTAGATTTCCTGATTCAATGTGTCTAAACATTTCATTTACTACTGGAATTTTTTAAAGTTGTTTTAAGCCTCTGTTTGATGCACTATTTCATTGAAAGATATTATTAGCAAATATTAGTTAAGGGATTATATGTACAATTAGCCCTAAATAACATTAACCGAATGTTGTGATTCATATTATTGAAAGAACGTCAGACGCTTGAAATGGTAAATAATGGAATAAAAATAAATAAAGGTACCTGTATTTTGACAGTGATATTCCACCTCTGGTTTTCCCATGCGCAAGCGTAAACACGCGCACACACACACACACCCTCTCTCTCTCTCACGCACAATCATTCAAATGCCTTTTCTTTCTCTGACAAAAATATTCATTAAAAACATTTCACTGTGCTGCCTTTTAATATAGCACGGGCATTCAACCTGCGCAGGAAGCTTCCTGGAACCGCACAAATACTGTGTAATTATCTGGTGGCTCCCTGCTGGCTGCTGCATATTCCAAGCACAAAGTGAGCAACGCATTTCTAGAGCCTGACTCCTGTCTTCATTGTCCCTGCTTGGAATATGAAGCCTCACTTCATTATAGTAGACCTGATCAAACTTGATAGATTTAGCCATTATTCTTGACTGTGTCAACTTTCCACAGGTTTGTCCCCCCTCCTTGGGCTCTTTTGTTTTGCCACCCAGGGAATGCAGAATATTCTGAGTCTAGGTTTCTCTCTTTCTCCACTCTTCTTCTCTTTCTTCCCTCCCTCCCCCCTCCCCCGCTCTGGGCTCTCTCAATCCCCCTCCTTCTCCCTCCACCCCATTTCTTTCACCATCTCACCCCCTCTCCCTCTCCCCTCTCCCACCCAAACAAACCAAGGATTCAACAAATAATGTTCCTTCCACATCATGTGATTCAAGGAAAATAAGGCTTGCAATTTTTCTCTCAATTGTCCTCTTTGGTTTTGATTTTTCAGTTACTATAAAAGAATTCTGCAGCAATGTTGACACACAAGGCAGAAATGCTTTGAAAATCCTTTTCTGTTTCCTGTTAGTAGAACAGTAACTTTTGCTCTATGATGTTGTTGTGGTGATGGTTGGGTTTTTGTTTTTTTTTTTCTTTTTTGGTCTATTTTATGACAACTTTCAACGAGCACTTCAGAGTTCATATTTTCAAGGATCATCCACATCAGTGTATCTTATCCAATTTTATAAACGTCGCAGTGCATTTTCTTTACAAAAGGCATTAGATCATTCTCTAGGCAAATACAGATGTTGATACAACTGGTTTAGCATAACAGATTACTTTGTAGTTTTTGAGAGTTGCTATGCAACAATAGAGAATTATATCCTACTTCTCACAATATTTTAAAGTATCAAGAAAATAATGCAAACTGTATTACCATAATTAGGATCACACTGATCCTTCACACTGTCATGGAACAAGGTAATCAATATGTAAGGTATTTGTTACTGACCTTAAAATACTTATAAGGTCAGTTTATCATTACCCTAGTTAATGAACATTTTGTGGTGAGATTTTATTCCCGGGGTTTTCATTTTTTTCTGTAGTGTATATATCCCTTCGGTGGACCCCAAGCACTGTTTAAAAGCAGAAAATATTGGTTAATGTTAAGGTCTGCTTATTAAGTGCAAATTATTAATACAGTAAAAACTTAAGGAGCTTGGAAAGTCCTCTACTCTCCAGAGTCTCTCCATACTCCAAACCACTCCCACCCCCCTTTATTATGTTTATTTTTTGAAAGCAAAAGCCAGGCTCCCAATATGATGGCTTTCAACAAGTTTGCTCACAGGATTCTTGTTGTAGCATCTGGTTTTATGCCACAGAAAGAAGGTAAGATGCTAGTATGGCTTGAATTTAATATTATCCTCCTTAAATTAAAAATAAAATAATTATTTTTTAGAGTGGCATTTTCAGTCACACCAAAAGCTTCGCGGCATCTTAAAATGTAAATTGCCGTGAAGCAACACAAAGGAGAAAGGGAAGATTTTGAAGGCAATCGCACTGATCACTTAATTCAGTGGCTGCATATCCACTTGGCATAAGGTAATTAGAGTGCCACATTGCTGTAAAGACAGAAAGCTTAGGGTCCCATTCTGACTCACCCAGACGATAATACATGATTAGAAGTCAGTGACAGATCACAACTGCTGAATGACCCACCAAGGTCTTATCAAGGGCAAATCGCATAATTAGCATGCACTTCGCTGGCAGAGGAGTGCAGTGCTATTGTTCCCGCACAATCAAATTAGCCCCGCCAATGAGGTCAGTGTTCTGTGACCTTAGAGACATTTCATGTATTATTCCCCCCCCCTTGTCACACACATGCACACACACACACATGCAATGTGCACACATTAATACACACTTAAACTGAACCTAAGTTCTGTGGACACTAAAAACGTGTTTTATAGAGACATTTTTGAAGTACACTCCATTGACTCTTTAGTTCACCATGTATGGAATGAGGAATGAGGAAACTAGCTAATGTAGTCTGACCCTGGGGGACACATATGTAATGGAGCTACTTTGACATAAATTCAAGAATCTAGTGAGGCCTGGATCTCACATTATTTGCTCTTACTACATCTGCAGCATCCCACGTGTACTAATGAAGGCTTAATTCAGGTTTCAGGTCTCTTTGTCCTTCTAGTAATCAGAACGACCCAGTTGATGTGTCCACTCCGCCTCCACCCCTCCACACTTTCCTTGAGCATTGTCCATTTCTAGGACCTGAAACTTCTGTCAGAAAGGACAATGTTTTGGGAGTGGCTATGGTCTCTCATAGCTCCAGACTATTCTTAGAGCCAAGGCACCACCCCACAGCGCCACCAACTGTCCGTTTGAGTGCAGCTGTGGCAGGGTCCCGTGCTTTCCTTGCTGGGTGACATGTCGGTCTGAAAGCTGGCATCTTCTTTTCATTCTCGGCAACCTGGGGATCTGGGCAGAGCCCTTCGGTGAAACCACTTGAATGACCAGCTTGGAGGCTGTTTCGTTTTCCAGCCTAAAAGTCACTTTCCCATTTGTTCTACACACTTGGTCACATGTTCAACGCACGTGAGAGGTTAGTTGATACTCTAGGAGTGGCCTGATTTCCATCTTTCGGCTATACTGTCTCTTAACTGGGAACCATCACCCATGCTTCTGGTCCCCATTCCAGACATTACCTGCTACTGAACTTCCTACTGATTCTTTTAAAGAAACTTCACACCGTATCATATTAAAGCCAAGTTTGGAGTCCTTTAATGAAGATAATGAAGATATTTCATTCTATTTAGAGCTAAATAATTTCAAGTTTTATTCTCCAAATCTGGCCCAAACATGACTCACAATTTACTACTATTAAGATAAGACTCACATGAGCTGAGATTTCATGACATTTTCTGAAACATCTAGTCCAAATTTTAGGCTAATGAGAAGTCTAGGGAATATTGATTTGTGTAAGAGGGAGGGGTTCTGGCTTGAGGCTATTGTTGGGAGGTGGGGGCTACGTGAGGTGTGGAAAGTTTTGGCTGTATGGTGCAATCAAGAAGCAATGGATTGAATAGGAGATGACTTGGGTCTAGTCCTGGCTTTGAACTTAGCTAAGGCTTTCTTCATTCTTGGCCTTGACGTCTTTATCTACAAAATGACTAGATTTGGCAAGAGGCTCTCTGTGATCCCTTCTAGCAACCCCATTTTTATTTCTAAAACCTGTGTGAAAGCTTTGCCCCAGTCCTTTTGGTTACAGGTACTAATCAACTGCAGGCCTTAGTGTTTGCGCATTACTACTCTGACCAGTGTAACTGATAGTAATGTTGCAGACAGGGAACCTAGACCTTGAAATTCTAACACACACAAGGAAGAGAGGGGTACAAGTGTATCTATTGTTTACAAGACTTCTCCCCCTCCCACCTTCCATGCATACACCTTCTATAATTAAACACTAAGGAAGGAGAGAAGCCAATGAAAGCACCACTGATTTATGTTTAAATAATATGTTCCCAAAGTGTCACTGAGCAGGCAAGTTCATCTTTGAGCCAATTAAATAATTCTAGCTCCAACTTGGCCTCTTCTGTAATTGTTCTATTTTGTGATGCTTGCATTTTAATGGGCGATGTATTTTTACAATTGTACCATGGTGCTCTTGTGCTTCCAAACATATTTTCTTGGGTAAATAAAGGATTTCGATTGACTTCTGTTTTCTGAAGCTGAACTACATGGACATTTTAAGAGAACGAGATTTAGATTGGGGTTTAGTAATACAGGATCCTCCCCAAGAATTTATTTCTAAAGTGTATTTCACTTATTAATAAATGTCTTGGCCATTTGTGCTAAATGCATGGATGAAACTTTTTTCTTGTATGGCACAAAGATAATTTCTAAAGGTGTTGATTGTGCAAACACAGGGCCATTTCCCTTCAATGAGAATTAATATTGTCTGTCTATAGAATGCTAGCAGTATTCAGTGTGCCACAAAAGTTCCTGAAAACATTATATTTATAATGATTGTGATAAGCTGTTCCATCCTCCTGATATTTAGCCTTCATGGTAACTTCTTTTTGATGAAAAAATATAGAGAATTATGCACAAAGGAGCAGTTTTTATACTTGTAATGGAAATATTAAAAAGAGATGCATTTTTACAAATTGTCTATCTAATAGAGATTTTACAGCATATGTAAAATATAGAGACTGCATTTGCAGCACTGTATCTGGTGTAAGGGTGTGTGCTGATTTGCATAAAGTGTATATTTTCATATGTGTGCTCTGTGCCCATTATATATATCACATATAAATACAAATCATGGTACCCAAAGTCTCAGGGGGTCCCCCCCCATCTTAGTCATCCAGTGCAAACCATGAAAGTCCCCTAACAAACAGGATTGAAATTCACTCCTTTCAACCATCCCAGGCATTTATTCCTTCCTTTTCATTGAGCTACATTTGTCTGATTTAACAAGATAAGATTTGAGTGCTGATGCAGCCCGTTGTTAATGTAGCAGCCGCATCCGCCATACCATCGACACTCGGCATCAGAGGAATGCATAAATCAGGTATTCAAAAAAAATTAGATATGCAGCACACCAGTTTTATAGTCCCAGCCTCAGAAATTGAAATGGCCCAGATTAATGTATTATATCTTACACACTGTCCGAGTGAATCAACTTTAATATATTGAACAGATTCGCAGAACAAGACTTTGTTATCTAAGGAGCACTCGGAAGAAGGAATTGACCTGAGGATTTGATTTGGTTCAGGTAGTTCATGTTGTACAGCAGCATTTGAATAGTTTCACATAAAAATAAAATTTGTATTAGAAATATTTCACATCATTTCTGGGCTCATCTGCATGGCAGCTTTGCAGAGGACCAATATTATAGAAACAATGTCCGGCCAAGATATGATTTTAACCTTTGCTTCTGACGTGGCAAAACAATGTAATTGTAATTTTAATGCAAACTGCTGTTTCTCAGCAAGGCAGCTTGTACAGGCTGACTTTAACTAGTTTGGATTTTGACTGGAAATGAAATGCCCATTGAATTGCTCATACAATAGAAGCACCACAATTTGTAGCGTTCCATTCCCAGAAGCTCAGTCAGGGCTGAAGCTGTTCTGTGAAGAAGCTGCTTTTTATACTGTTGGATGCCATTCCAGGGAAGGACCGACTTGGAAGCAGTGCAAGGTTGTGAGGACAGTAGCTGTTTTCCTTGCCAGGCTGGGAGAGCCATGATGAGGAAATAGTTTAGGGATTTGAAACCAGAGATGATGTGGTTCCCCCCACCCACCCATCGGCCTGGAAAAGGGGAGGGAAGGGGAAACAAGCAAAAACTGAAGTCTGGGGAGAAATAGTCTGCATTTGGAGGGGTACGTGGCAAAGTGTTTCATTCTTCCGTGACTTTCTCTTTTCTGTTTCACACTCTAGAGACCCCTCTTTGTGCAACCTTGGGACCTGCAAGGTTGTGCTCTCTTTACAGTGATGGAATCTGAACTCCTCCTACCTTATACTTCTCAACTGTGTCTGCTGTGTGATCCAGGATGGGTAGATTGGAAACACCCCTCCTACTCAGAGATGGGGTCTACCTGTTTAATGCATTTGATAGAACAAATGCTCTCAGTAACAATGATGATTTTATCATTGAACCCTGAAAATCTCCATATCCCTAAAGTGTTTGGAATAAGAGAAGCCTGCCCAGAAGAGTTATTAAATGTAAGGACAGCAAATAGATGCACAGCAGGTCAAACACTATTTCCCGTTTTATGCAGGTGCAAGGTAATTACACAAGAGGTCAAAAGAGAAAGCGCACTTCTTCCCAGGAAGGCACTCCTGCCCTTGCTGGCATTTATAACAATTATTTTGCCTATTTACCCAGTTAATCTTGCCTCTTTTGCAGGCCTTTGGTTTATTCTGGTTTTGCAGAGATTGAAGGTCTAAATGATCTACCCAGAGCAACAGCTAACAGGCTTGCTTTGGTATATACAGTCACCTTCGTGGGTAGATGGCTAATACCCGTTTTTCTGTGATTGGTGAAGCCATATGTGAACATGTCTGACGTCAGAAATCCGGCTAGGTTTTTCCAACTTTTACTAATTCTCTTTTCATCTGCCTGATTCTTATTTACTCTTCAGATGTCAACATAGGTATTTTCGACTGGGAACCCAAACCTCAGCCCTCTTTCGCTTCCTCCCTTACCAACCAAATCCAGGCTGCTACCCCCCCTACATGCTCTGCTTGCATCCTGCATTCCCCTTTCTCACACGTTTACCTGCTCTTTGGTGGCTACTGATTACAATGTCTTTTCTCCCAAGAGGACTCAAAGCTCTTTAAGATGGTCTTTTTCATAATTATATATCTCTTTCTTAGCACAGTTCCTGGCACATAATAAATTTTCATTAACTATCAGCAGAATGCACTTCTTCATTCATTCGATATTTTTGAGTGCCTGCTGTGTGTCAACACTGCTCTAAGCTCCAGGAACTCAGCAGTGAACACAGCAAAGCCACTGATCTCACAGCGCTTACATTCTAAGGTGGGAGATAGACATTAGCAAACCAAAAAATATGAAATGAGCCCTGTGAAATCTGGCCACATGAGATCTATAGAAATGGCAATTTCATATGGTCCAGTCTAATGCCTAGTATGCCATGTGAAGATAATGAGCACATCAGTGCAGTAATGGTGTTTGACAACATCATCTGAGCCATGTTACAGTGTGAAAGGCTCCTGCTTCAGCTTATTATACTTTAACATAACAATTCTCCAGAAATCATCAGGCCAAAATCGGGCACCATTAGCCCCATGGAATATAATAGTTGCTCTAATGGTTACTGAAACCACAATCCTTGTGTCCTGTTTCGTATGTGTTACTCCACAGTGTTTACGTGGCCATCCCAGGCCTTGCTTCTGTACTCAGGGGTCTCGGTGTATTCTCAGAGCCCTGCAGAGCCAGCGTTTGCCAAGTTCCTCTGTGGCCTGCTCTCTGGGTCCATGGCCAACAGGATTCTCATTGTGCCACGGCAACTCATTTTCCTAAAAACCCCTGGCCCCTCACTCTGGTTCTAATAAACTGCTGTTGCTATGCTTGGAAGAGCAATTTGGGGGCGATAAGCCAGGGGAAATGAGACCAGGCACTTTGCTCACTCTCCTCCTCTCCTGAGCTGAAGAGCACCACCAGTGTCTGTAATTGTACCGCAAGTGGCAAGGGCGACTCCTTCCCTGCTGACCCTCACCCTGCTCGAAGATGGTTTGGGGGCCCCTCATCTCTGTGTGTGGAGTGGCCATCAGATGGTTCCTGAGTCCAGGACACTGAGGGGCCATGCATCTCTCCAGCAGGCACATTTGGCGCATTATTTCTCACAGCATGTTCGTGTTGTAATATCCAGCTTTGACAGCGCACATTCTCTGAGCATGTATGGGAAAGTGTCAAAAAAAAAGTGCTAACATTTCTACTAGTTGGGATCATTAATTTGCTCAAGGAATTACTAAATTAAATGATGTTTTAAAAAAGCCCTCCTATGCTGCCATTTCTAAAGTTTTATTTTTAAATGTTGTGTGCCCTTAACTGCTTTATTCCCCTTGCACTTAGCTTATTTTTCCAGTTGAAAGTTCATATCTTTTTTATATGATAGATATGATAAATATTTTTGTGTATTTTTTTAAAATTATATAGCAAACAGTCCTGTTTGCTAGCTTTTGCTGGAATTAGAAAGGACTTTAGAAAAGAAAAAGGAAATCCAAAGCAAAGTAAAAAGAAGCTGCTACACAGGGGGAATATGGTGAATTTTATCCCTCTAAGACCCTAGGGTTTTGATCACTCCCTAACTCAAGCTTGACTGACGGCCAGGGGCATATGTCTTATTTGGACCATCTCTACAGCAGCTAGTTCTCTGTGCACTGAGAAGGCTAGAATGGCATTTGTGGAAAAATCATTCCAGCTACCATGTTCATTAAGCACAAGCTTTGTGTCAGATCTAACTGGACCCTGCGTTACTGCATTATAGAGATTATCTTCCCATTTTACATGTAGGCAAACTGAGGCCCAGAGAGTCCAAGTTTATACAGCCAGCAAGTGACAGCTAGGACCGAAATCCAGGTCTATACCTCTAAAAGCCCATGCCCTCACCACTCTGTTACTCAGCTTTTGACATGGCAGTTTCTCAAAATATGTTAGAGGGATCCAAATGTTCAGCAAAGGAATGCATTTGCGATCAGGAAATGGTTGAGATACTCATTCATATTAAAATTGAGGTCTATTATGTTTCTGCCCCAGGCTTGTTTTGGAAATCATGGGGATCATTTTCTTTTTTCTTTTCTTTCTTCTCTCTCTCTTCTTCTTCTTCTCTCTCTCTCTCTCTCTCTCTCTCTGTGTGTGTGTGTACATTCTTTCCTAAGGACTTGAACCTTTCTGAGGGTTCTTATCCTTGATCCCAGGTGTCCTGACATCAAGACACCTTATGCAGTAAACTCTACACATCCTCCTGCCCTCATCCTAACAGACAACTTGGAGATCCACAAATGTCTCACAGCATTCCTGTCTCACTCTTGTCATTGAGATAAAAACAAAGTAGCTCCAACCCCCATGATCCCAATGTTTCTGGAGACCTGAAAGGAAGCAGGAGATGCTGGGCTCCCCCAGGCACCTGTCACTCTGGAGACCTGAAAGGGAGCAGGAAATGCATGCTCTCCCAGGCACCTCTAACTCTGAATTCTTGCTTTCTCTGAACTCCCTCCACAACACTCAACTGCACTTATGAGCACTGTCTTTGTTCCCTCAAGCACCACAAAAAATGAGTTACTGCATATAATATGCATTTATTGATGGTTTCCAATAGTAAAAAGGGATTACAGCATGGAACAGAAAACAACTTTAAATTGACTGTATGATTTCTCTGCTCTTATAGAGCCATCCTTATTGCAAGGCATATCCACCTGGTCATCCCTAGGACTCAGCCTTAGGCTATTGAAGTGGGGTTTGTTCTTCCTACTATAATCCTTTCACTGCCTCTCCCTTCAGACTTTCAACCTGCCCCGCTTCTTTTTTCCCCAGCCCCAGAGGAAAGCTGAAAATCACCATAAAGTTGTTCTGCTGAGCAACTGATCACCCCTTCTTCCCGTTCTCCACTTTGCCTGGACACCTGCTTTCACATAACTAAAAGGTCCACTAAATGGCTATGTTAAACAAAGAACTATCTACCAATGGGATGATTTTAGAAGCTTTCCAAGAAAGGAGAAGGTGTTCCAGTCATCTTATTTTTGTAAATAACATTTTGCTCCTCATATTGACGTGTTTTGCCCACTGGTCTGAACTGGGTTTGACCATATGCCAGAGTTCAGTTAGTAGCATGTCCTCCCCTCTCTCTGCTTCCCCCACACACTTGGTGGATAGTTTCTATACTCGAGAAACCAGATTTGATGAATTTGAAAAGATATATGCACCCTTATGTTTATTGCAGCATTATTTACAATAACCAAGATATGGAAGCAACCTAAGTGTCCATTGATAGATGAATGGATAAAGATGTGGTACACACACAGACACACACACACGGATATTAAGCAGCCGTAAAAAAGGATGAGATCTTGCCATTTGTGACAACATGGGTGGACCTAGAGGGTATTATGCTCAGTGAAATAAGTCAGATTGAGAAAGACATATACCATATGATTTCATTCATATGTGGAATCTAAAAAACGAAACAAAATGAATAAACAAACCAAAAGCAAAATCAGACCTATAAATACAGAGAACAAACTGTTGGTTGCCAGAGGGAAGGTGGGGATGGGCAAAATGGGGTAAGGGGAGTGGGAGATAGAGGCTTCCAGTACGGAATGAATAAGTCACGGGCATAAAATGCACAGCATAGGGAATATAGTCAGTGGTTTTTTAATAGTGTTATATGGTGACAGATGGGAGCTACACTTGTGGTGAGCACAGCATGACATATAGATTTGTTGAATCACCATATTATACACCCGAAACTAATGTAACGTTGTGTATCATCTATACTCAAATAAAAAAAGAAAGAAAGAAACCAGGTTTAGGGATCCTTGAAATTATCACTCCCTTCAGGACTAAGATGGTTTTTGAAGCAAAGTGCTAGGCCTCGAGGGTTACCGGAGTGGTGGGGGGTGGGAGGGATGGGGTGGCTGGGTGATGGACACTGGGGAGGGTATGTGCTACGGTGAGCGCTGTGAATTGTGCAAGACTGATGAATCACAGACCTGTACCCCTGAAATAAATAATGCATTATATGTTAATAATAAAAATAATTACAAGTGCTAGGCCTCTGTCTTGCTGTTCTCTACTCTCAGCTACCATGTGATACAAATGCCACAGACACATGAGTCCAAGTTCTTTCTTTCCATTCACAACTAAATCCGCCATGTTTACAGGAGGATTTTTCCCCATCCACTTGTAAATATGCCATCCACAGGGCCTTCACTAATCTGAAAGGCAACTATAAGATGAAGCAAATATATATATTAATAATTTAAATGACCACCACATAGTAAGCATTTTCTACCTGCATAGTACCATGTCTAATAAGGCTTATATCATTTAAGCTTTATCAAGCATTGTGTGATGGAAATTAACCCATTTTACAGGTGAAAAAACTGAAGTTTCATGAGTTATAGAAATAGGAAGCAGGATTAGAACTTGAGCCTTTTTGTCTCCAGAGTACAAGTTCTTAACCATTCTACATACCTCTCTACATAGGTCTTCACATATAATCTGAGCCAGTAGGACCCATGGCTTTAAGTCATTAATGGAAAGAGTCTAGAGTATGTTAAAGCCAACTGAAGGGAAAGGAAGGTGCCACAGATTCACGCGTTCTCCTTGACCAGACCTAAATTTATCTTTGCCTTAATTATTTGCTCCTGGGACAGCCTCTTATATTCACTTTAATAGTTTCATCAGAACATCTGTTAACAATCTCTTGCTTATTCATTTCCCTTTTGTATCTCTGGACATTTCTCAGGGCCTGGAAATCACCAAATGAGTCCATTTTTTCTAAAGCATATCAAACCAAACATTTGGATAATGTCTAAAACAACCAGTGGTGGGAGTTTAGAGTAGATTTTACAGTGCTTCTCAAGGATGACGTTTGAACTATGATTCAGAACTCTCTTTGTTGCTTATCTTACACGCTCAGAATGTTTGAGGTGTACTTACCTGAATAGCATGGTTCTCTTACGTGCTTCCTTTAAAAATGGTGCTCTGCTGGCAGGAAGCCTTCTGAGGCACTGGTGCGTGGTGCTGGAGAACCACGTTTTAAGGAGAGCAGCTGCTTGCAGGCTCCCGGAGGACCCCCTGCTCCTGGGTTTGCAGGCACTGTGAGATTGCACGGGGGCCACTCGAAGTCCTTTTTTTCTTTAATATCTCTAAAAAAGAAGGTACAAGAATCTAAGAGACTGAGAAACTCTTGGCGACATTCTCAGATCCAATCTAAACACCAACAATCCAAAAAAGAAAAAGTTTAAGTGGAAAACTGTCAGTCATCCAAATGCTTTAACATTCAACATCTAGATGTTTCCAACCTCAGTACCACATTAACAAGGCCATAGTACTTGTTTGGCCAGTGGCTCGAATGGTATGGAGTGACCTACACATTCTGGGGATTTTTTTTTCTTAAGATGATGAAAACATTATCTCAAGCTTGGAATTTAGTGATGAAAGGGACCTTGGAAATGATCTAGTCTCAGTACTTCTTTATTGGGTCAGTGCCTGGGAGGATATGACTTGGGCAGTCTTAGTCACATTCCTAATTCCAGAGGCAGCAGTGAAACCAAGTTCTCCTGCTTCCAGCTGAGTCTTCCTGTGGTGATGTCACGTTGCATTTCCTTTTTTGAGGGGAAAGGAGGGTGGGTGACTAAAATATTCCACCTTTGACACTGCTTAGACTCTTCTCTTTCCAAATATGTACACTGCTAAACCTGCATAGGTAGGCTTTACATCATCAAATATGTGGCATGAATACACTGTATGTGCAAACCCCCTGACTAGGTGCAGAAGAAGATGTGAAGACTTTAAGACGCCAGCTCATAGATTACTCTGTGGTCATGCCATTGAAAAGAATCATTATGCAAAACCTCGTATTTTTGAAAACATAATGCAGCCTAAAGAAAATCAGACCTTGAGTCAAATAGATCTTGAATGTGTTCAGCCTTTCCTGAAAACCAACTTTTTCATGAGAACGTGTGTATAAAGGAATTCTGAAAATACTTGAGAAATGCAAATAACTATGTTTTCTTAGCATAGCTAAGAGAAGTAAGCACGTGTGAATGGGAGGGCGAGGTGGACAGGTAGTGACTAAAGTATGGGTCACACCAGTTGTAACTTTAATAGGGGAAAGACAGATGTTTGAAGCTATTGGCATAGAGTTGTGATTAAAGTATATGTGGTAGGAGGAATGTAGGAAAGGCCAGTAAATAAGAGGATATGAATAAACTCATTAAAGGAAGACAAGACTAATTTTATTAATGTGGTCATTTTTTAAGAAAACCATAAAGGGTTCATATTTTAGAAACTTTACTCCCAATGATGTCCTCACACTATAGAGACAAACATGAATTTTCTTCTCTAATGAAAAACTTAATCGGGGATTTGTTACTATTTCAAAGTTCCAGCTTTTTATTATATGCCATCCATTTTGCAAAATCCACTTCAAAAAAAGTTGAAAGCATTTAAGACCCTGCCCCTGCCATGCCCTTGCCATGCCAAGAAGAGTGAGAGTTCGTGGTGCCTCAGTGAGTCCCCAGGACCACTGCTCTTCAGATTTTTCTTCCTTGAGAAGAACGCCTCCACCCACTGGCTTTCCCACCAGCAGTGCTGCTACCACCACGCACCAGCATAAAGCACAGATTGCTGCCCAGCTCCTTGGAGAGGGGCCAGTGCATTTGTCAGGAATTGAAAAGTTTTGGAGCCAGTTCGAGGACTTTCTGGTACACAAAGCGTTGGCTGGAAATGTGGTAAGTATTAAATGGGATGTTAATTTTCATGAATATTTTCCCCATGGTTGTAGCTTGTGGTCATTGAGCAATTTAGCAATCACCATGTGGTCTGTTGGACACACAGCCTGGGTGAAGTTCAAGAAATTAGCAGCCAGTCAGTGGGGAGAAGTCCAGAGCTCAAATTCATGTGTGTTCTTTCTTTCTTTTTCTCTTCCCTCCTTCCTTCCTTCCTTCCTTCCTTCCTTCCTTCCTTCCTTCCTTCCTTCCTTTTCTTTCTTCTTCCTTTCTTTCTCTTTTTCTTTCTCTCTTTCTTTATTCCTTCCTTCCTTTATTCTTTTCTTTTTTTTCTTTTCCCTTCCCTCCTTCCTCCTTTCCTTTCCTTTCCTTTCCTTTCCTTTCCTTTCCTTTCCTTTCCTTTCCTTTCCTTTCCTTTCCTTTCCTTTCCTTTCCTTTCCTTTCCTTTCTTCAACCCACCTCAGGAGATGGCTGCTTCTTTATTAAATCTTTATGTGCAACCATGGACCTGAGATCTCTTTGTACCTTCCATGTTGATGTTCCGTCACATTTCCAGCCATTTTATTTAGCCTGTGTTTGTCAGGTGTGTATTCTGGCTCTAAAATCAATGTTTTAATGATTCTTGGCCAGTTCATTCTTTGCCTTATCAGGCAGGGTATATTGCATCATTAATTCCAGGTATGCTTATGTGCACGTGCAAGGCATTCCCTATTTTATTCTTTTCTTCAAAGCGAGGGGGGTTTGTTGGAGTTCTGGGAGTCACAGGCCATAAGGGAAGATATTTGATATGAGGACTTTGGGAAATCATGGTTCATTATTTAACATTAATACTGCTTTACTCTTATATGGAACCCTTCTTACACCCTATGATCCTAATTAGCTCTCACAATACCTTGTGAGGTGTCTGAGCCTGGAACTCTATCACAGTCCCTTCTTTATGGGATCCTGTAGTCCCTAGAGGTGAAAGGTCACACAGCTAGGACTGAAAGACAGTCTCCTGCCAGCAGCCACATTCCCCTTCCAGTCAGCTCTTCTTCACCTTGATGCCCAAGCTATGTCACGAGGAATTTGTTATTAATAACAAAAATAATAAAGTCTGTCCATGACTTACCTTTCTACATTTTTAAAAAGATTTTATTTATTTATTTGACAGAGAGAGACACAGTGAGAGAGGGAACACAAGCGGGGGGCGGAGGGAGAGGGAGAAGCAGGCTTCCTGCCGAGCAGGGAGCCCGATGCGGGGCTCGATCCCAGGACCCTGGGATCATGACCTGAGCTGAAGGCAGACGCTTGTGGCTAAGAGTTTGAGAAACCTCTGTTGTGTTAGTTACTGCTGCCTACTGCATTAAGAGGAGATACTCAACAGGGTCAACTTAATGATTCTAATTCTTTAAATGTCACCCATGACAGAACCCAAGAAATCAGACTTTTCAGTATTTTCCATCTGTGGTTCAAGGAAAGGAAGCTCTGATATTGATGTTACCGTCTTAGAATTAACTACTAAAGCAATCTGAAATAAATCTCTAAAGAGTCCATTTATGAAAACTGTGTTATTTCTTTATCTGGCATAGGTATGGTTACATATATAATTAATAATATATAGTATAGTATATTATCTGTCATATTTTAATAAATGCATTGCATATTATACATTTATTCTCAAATATACACATTCATGTGTATAATATAGATGTGCCACACATTTTTTATTCAATATTGTCAGAAAATAAATTCTTCTACATCTGTGAAATTTCAGCTTCCTTAAACACTTACCTTTTTAGAATTTAAATATTTTGATGGAATTTACTATGAAATGTTTTACATCCTTCTCTTTCAGGAAGTAGAGAGAAAGATGAAACTCATTTAGTTGTCTTTGGATTATTTATGTCAATATTATCAACAGAATTTATTTGTTTTGTTCTCTTGTAAAGATCCCCTCAGGTATGGTGGCCTTGGAGATTATTTGAGACATTCTGTCTATTATCTTTCAGAGTCTCTTATCAGGAGAACTACTCTAGTTTTTAGAAATTTCAGCCTGATATTCTCTAGCATCCTTGTAATTTGCTTCTTCTCTGCCTTGAGCTACAACATGCGATATAAAAACATAAATAATATGTCTAAAATAAGAGTTAATAGGCTCCGAGTGATTAAAGTACATATGAATTATCAGGGCTTTTTTGTGGGGGGTAGTAACCCTGAACTGCTGATTCCAGGAGCCACTTTTCTTGGCTGTCTCTTAGGTTTCCAGGTGGGATATAAAAAATGGAGGTTGCCTAATAAGTGAAGTGTTACTCTCCATTAAAATACAATGAGGTGCATATGAATGCTTTAAATCTTACCGGGATTAGCAGTGTTTAGTTTGGGATGACCAAAGGATAACCATGGAGTGCTTCTGGCTGTGCCTATGAGAGGAGTGTTTTTATTTGTGTTTTGTCAAGGATGAACCTTTGAGCACACTACAAAAGGACAGTGCCTCTTTAACAGAGACTCTGGCTTCTGTTCCTAGGCGCCTTCGCAGTGTTGTTCGTAAAGCAGCATGAAAGAGTTGATTTTCATTTTATGTTGTGCTTGTGAGGCATTAGCATGATGTTCTAACACTTGTAAATGAATACAGCTCTTGCCTAATCTGTCATTTTAATGCCTTATAGATTTTATTTCACTCGATGTTGTACCAGATTCTCAATAATAATAATCAACTGCTTTGTTGTTCTCTTGCAGAAATTAAATTTCTGCAGTGGGTGTGCAACTAATAAAAGATGTTGCTTGAGGAAACAAAAAATAAATATGATGAATCATAAAAGTTGGGTGGGGGGGAGAGGGGAAGTTGCTCCTAGATGAAAGACAATTACAGAGCCAGTGGTGAATGTGTCGGATTCTCATATTGTCAACAGCTTAATAACCCTACAAAGTCTTTAGCCACACTACTTATGTCTTTGAGCGTTAACCTCATGGACTTCGTGTTTTCCACGATTTCATTTAGAAGCATTAAAATAAAAGTTGAGGTAGTAAAATAACTATTCTCTTTACTTTGCACCCTAGATAAGTTTGCTCAGGGTTGCCATTTTGCCACTCACACATACCTTTTATCTTTTCCCCTGTCACAAGCTATCTAGAAGAGCAGCATTAAAGGCAGCTGTGTGGGACTCGGAGTATTGGCAAAGACTGTAAAGTGGAAAATAAACAGTGTGTCTATCACCAAGCTACAAGAACACAGCACTCATAGCAGTGAAATGACAGTCAGTGGCAAGCAACTAATTGGTCACCAGCTTTAGAGGAAATATATTCTTCCAGACCTCTGTCATTTACTATGTTCTTTAGCTGAAAAAAATGCCAGGTTGAAATGTTGGCTCTAACCCCCAAAAGAAAGAAAATGCAGAGTTAAGGTGGCAAGGCTGGACAGGCCCTTTGGAGACTGAGTAATGGGAGGCATCCACTGCTAGAAAAATAGTTGGTTCCCCCCGAAATAATTAATTCACCCCCACACACACAGGTATTGTGTGGTTTCAACACCACTTATGTGACGAATGTTGTATTTCACACAGCGTCTGCCTGAGAATCCAGACTCGAGTGTATTCAGAGTGGTGACTGAGTTTTCATTAGTCTTTCCCCTCTTTTCCCCCATTTTGTCAATCTAATTTATAATTACTTCCGGAAAGGCTGATGCATTGATGAGCCACAGGAAAGCAAGAGGGAACAAGTTCATCTACCAAGAGGAGGAAGGACATCTACACCATAAACATTTAATTAAGGAAAAGAAAGCCAAATATGTGGTAACAGTCGCTTACAATGCCAAACCTAGAATTGTAGTGTAATACCAAATTAAAATATATTAAAATGAACGACCTTAAAACATGGTTGAATTTACCTAGCATGTGAACCAAACCAGTTTGGACACACTATGTGGAGAAACAAAGGAATAAGAAAGAACTCCTCACTCAGTCAGACGCTTTGTTTATGTATTTAAATGTAAATCCACACAGAGTGTGCCCATTCAGTCTATCTTGGTTGAACAGTGCCTTCATGTGCATTAAGATTTTGAACCCCAAAAACAAGATGTCATCATAAAAATAACTGGTTGGATTATCTTAATCCAGAGAACTAAGTAGTCCAAGAATTGTAAGATAGTTTAAAATCGTGTAGGTTAATAGCTTTATAAATTTAAGCACTGTTTAAGTGCTGTTAAATCTTGCATCTGCCAGCCATTGATAGGTGTTACAGGACCCACAAACCCTCTGGAATTGTACCCTTTGTTTTAAACAGATGTATGTGCATTTTGGGGGTGCTAGAGAGGATTACTGGCTTTCCTCAGATTCTCAAATTGGTGCAAGACCAGAAAGAAGCTAAAAACCACTTATTAATGTAATCTGAAGGGAAAAAAGGAAGACAGAAAAAGGAAAGAATGACATATAATAAATCTAAGGAAATCTAGGATTTCGTTGTTCATGAGTCAGCTCTAAGTAGGAAAGGATTAATTGAAAGCGGTTTTTAAATGTTTGTTTTCATAACTTGCTTGTAATCCCAACAAGAATCATTTTAGAATTTGAAATGGCATCCTTTTGCACACCTGCGACTTCAGTCCCATTTTTAAAACTTTAAAGATGTCCTGAGGTGTTACTACCCTATGTGTAAAATTGTTCTATTTCTTTTGCCCCCTTTTGCCTTTTCTGAATAACATGGTTTGCCCAAGGATCTGCATTGAATAATACTTGTAGTGACCATGAGAACATGTCTGTGTAACTGCAAGGAACGTAACTGACCCAGGGCCCCGACTGCTGTGTTGGTGATCCATCACCCTGTGAGTCTGTGCTTCCCATGGGGGATGTATAGCTTATGAGGAAGCCCAACATTGTTATTGAGGCAGGCCCATTCCTAGGAGATTCAGAATCCTCTGATGGGCAAATCTGGCTCAAGGACTGCATGATGACTTTGCCAGACTTTTCATAGAAATAAATGCATGACAGTTTAAGATTCTTCCACTCAGTCTTCCTTCTCTCCTTCACCTGGGGTCATTCACATCATGGCCTAAAGGCTCTCCCAGACTCTCCTGCCTCCCTCCCCATTTTCCTTCACAGGCATTTCCTCTAATAAATTTCTTATACGTTGAATCCCATCTTGGCATCTGTTTCTTGGAGGATCTGGACTAATTCAATAATAAAATTCACATTTTTTTTAAATCATTCACTGTATGCAAATTAATGTGCTACCTTGTTGTCTCATTTAATCTTCTCAAATCCCAAGAGATAAGAATTACATTTATTTTACAAGAGGAAAAACAGTTGCTCAGAGAGGGAAAATTACCCAATCTTATGCAGCCAGTAGATTGCACTTACCATTTGAAGAAGGTTCTGTTCTACTCCAGAGCCCATGGTGTTGCTGTCACTATGCCATAGCCCCTTTGAAGCAACTGCAACTCCCTCCAAATCATATTAGTACTGGTCACTGTGTTTGATTTTTTCTTGAATGTGACTATGATTGGAAAATGATGGAATTGGTATACAGTCATGTATCCTTTTCGGCTTTGTGTCAAGAGACTGTGACATGAAATTCCTGACTTCACCATAGGAGGAGCTCGGAATTGATTGATGTGCGATGATTTGGGTCACTCATTTGTACCTACTGCACAAAGGTGCCTTAGTAAGTGATGTTCATGCATCCATTCAGCTTTCCTAGTTAGGCTCCGCCGCTGGGAATGAGAAGGAGCCCATTCAAGGAGTGGAAGCCCTGCTTCTATATTCCTCCCTACCACGTGTGGCTTTCACCATTGTCAGAGAGGTCACGGGGTCAGAGCTGGGGTTGATGTTGTTGTTGTTGTTTAGAGAATGAGAAAAATGAATGTTTCTCTTTCAAGGTTCCTGTGTGATAGTGTTTGCTAGACAAAGTAAGATTTTCACAGCACAAGTCCTTAGCTCAAGAGCTCCACTCAGTCAGCAGTTATTTTATGTGCCTTTTATCCAGGCTTTCTCATTTAAAAAAAGGAAAAAGAAATTTATCCCCTCAAAGTGAGCTTTTTGCTAAACTTGTGTCTTTCCCTTGTTTGTCATGCTAATTACATCCCAAACAACCCCCTTTCAGAAAATTCTGCAATCAAATTCTAACGGCCCATCAGACACACAGTGGCTTCTAAGTGGACCAGTTTTTCACGTAATAATGAATTTAGTATTATATTTACCTCTAAATAAATGTAGATTCTGCTCCTTAGCAAGATATTTAATCTCTTGTTCATCAGTTTTCTTACCTTTAAGATGGAGATACTAATAGTATTTCTCTTGGAGAGTTATTATATAGAGTATACTGTGTGCCAGGCATTCAATACACATTAATGTTTGGTAAGGAAATAAGCAGATGTTGCTCAACTGATTTTTGTCTTACAATTTCGGACTTCTGTCATCGATAGTCATATTCAGCAAATTATACAAAGGGAGAGACTTTTTCTGAAGGCCATTGGCTAGATAATACTTGTGGGTTCAGACAACTTTAGAAAGCAGTGTTTTTCTTCAGGGTTGGCAGAATCTTTGGAATCTCAACTTCAAGAACATAGTGGTTGCTCAGTGAATGTCACAAAAGTGTAAAGGAAATATGGGAAAGAAGGAATGTGGCATATAATAGACTTGGTCCTCTAAGTTAAGAGAAAGCTAAAGCCTCTATTAGTAAAAGCTTATTTCTCCAACTTATTTTCTGTGAATAGAGAACTTATTCGAGAATTACTCAGGTTCCCTTGAGTATTGATATTAAATATGGAGGTTCCATATTGCAAACACACTTGAAAGCTAAATCAAAGAATAAGTCAGTAAAATTATTTTGTTGCAGAAGTTGAATGGGGATGACTATTTGATCACTGTGCAGAAAATTCCCTGCTCATCCAAAGTGAGACCACCTAGCCTGGTCTACTTGTTCATGAACTCCAACAAGCAAAACAGTGCCAAAGGACACACACGATTTTTCCAGAGAATTTCAAATGATGGCCAAAATTTTGGCGTGATAAATGTATCCTGTGATACGTCAAGCATGGTTACTGATTGACTGGAAAAATTACTAGTTTAAGAAGGAAGAAGCCAAGAATCTTGCATGACTTAAATAATTAAACTCATTTTGGAAAGAGGTAGATTTAAATGGTTCCTAACTGGATGGTTTCTTTTTAATACTGGAGGAATCTAGGAATACAGTGGGATCCAACATTAAATTTACATGTAATAGGGAATTAGCTTAATTGGACCTTATAAAGCTTACTTGAGCTTTCTTATATAAAAGGAAATGTGGTCATAACCCAAGGACCGTCTAAGAAAAAGAAATAATAATCGAAGGAAAATTTGTGAGTTCCCTGCCCAACCTTCAAAGTAGATCTTGAAAAAATCTACAACAGAGGCAAATCTGCTTTTTCCCTAATCACTACTACATTACAATTCTGCCTTATAGGATAATTATGTGTGTACCCAACGTATTCCATCCTACTGGATCAGCTCTTTATAGGCCAACCCCATTTATTCTTTAAATAAAACAGGGATTGAATCCCTGTTTTGTTGTGAGCACTAGTAACAAAAAGAAAAAAAAAAAGACATAATCACCAACCTCAAGAAGATAATCATCTGGTGGGGTACTAGAATTCTTTATACTAGAATATAAAGAATTCAAGTTGTATTTCCTAGTGCAGCAGTCTCCAAAATGAGGTGTGCATGTTGAGGCTGTGTAAAAGATCATATTTGATTTAGAACATTAGATAACATTATAACATCTATTTATAGTTTTAAATGAGAAATTATGTTTTACTAATACTGAACATTTGAATTTGCATACTTTACACATATATATCATTTTACATAATTAGATGCTAAAAATAATTCTGGGGTGGAGAAATAAAGATTTGAAGACAACTGTTTATAGTACATGGTACTTTATTCCCACTGGATGTCAGTAAATAATCTTTGAATGAAAACATTCACATCTCAGATTAGTAAATCTTCCTATTTTCCCAGGTACACTAAAATCCACTTCATGCCCTTTTATCCACATGTGCTTCCTCGTCAGCGTGTTGCCCCAATGACCAGATTGCCTCAATGATCTATATAACTCATAGCTCCTTCCCCTCTTCCCACTGACCAATTGCAGAGCTCCTAATTCAACTATTTGAGTTGAGTAGAATAGAATTGAATATTTCCCTCGAATGCATTATGGATAATGTTTTTATGAGGTAGCACACAGCAAGCTTCCCAGAAGATTCATTTCCATTCCCAAGTGTGCACATTTTAAACCCAGTGTCATCTGAGCACCTCAGGCCCACTCCATATCATTGAGCAAATTAGGCAATCTCTATGAGTCACCTAAAATAAGAAAATGTAGTCATATTAGGTTTTTAAACTTTCTCCCCCCAAATCCTTGCTCTACTTAATGCCCCTTCAAGAAAGAAAGTTAGGGTTTATTTTGAGGGGTTAGAATAGGGCTTCTTAGCTTCATCACTGTGGGTATTTGGGACCAGTAATTCTTTGTTTTGGAAGCTATTCTTGCATTGGAGGATGTTTGGCATTATCTCTGTCCTCTATCCACTAGATACCAATAGCAGTCCCTTTCCTTCCTCCATATGTGACACCAATAGGTGTCTCCAGACATTGCCAAATGTACATGGGGGAATAAATTTGCTCCAGTTGAGAGCCACTGGGTTAGGGTATATAGTATGAAGCATAAAAAAAAAAAAAAAGTGCACTGCAGTTCGGCAAACAATGGGTTAACCATGTAATTGGGTTCAAAAGTGATGTGAATATGTGAAATGTGAATAATCAAAAATGATTTATTTGAGAGGTTAGTGTCAACCCCAATCCACTGCTAATCAAAGTAATTTCAAGTTGTAACTAATAACTTAAATCTAATTCTCTCAGATCTTGTTTGACTGTGGGGGACAGAGATTTTGAGCAGTGAGATAGTAAATGGTAGGAAGGGTAACATGGAGGATATACAGACAAAATAATAAATTGTTGAGGGATGATTAATAGCATATTTTCTGCATAATCCAATGAATCAAGGTATCAGGAAATTCTATCACTCATGACATCCATTGGGAGGTGTGCCCAGAAACAGCTAACAAAAGGTAGCCTGGTATATAGGAGAAGATGATTCTTGAAATCTCATTATTAAAAAGTGACTCAAGGTCAGTTTCACAGCACATTAGCAGAGTGCATGTTTTCTGAATGAGCTAGCTAATTTTACTCTAAAGGCTTCCTCTAAATTCTAATTGGGGAGCCTTTAAATCTTCAAACATGAATATGTTGGAGAAGGGATTCAATTATGTGTGAGTTGAAAATAGGAACAGATCTGCTTGACCAATATATCTCTCCTTTCCCATGAGAACTAATGGAAAAACAACCCACCTACCCCAGTGGGCTAACTGTCCATTTGCTAGATTTATATCAGATGGGGAATTATTAGGAATTCAAGGCATTGCAAATGTAACTTCGGTCAAAATTGTCAATTAAGTGGAAAAATTATATATAAAATTAGGATTTTAGAGACCCAGATCTTTTGGCAGATAGCTAGGTTCTGAAGCCCTTTGAAATCAGAATATAGTCCAATGACCCTCTGGGGTAATCCTTCCCATTAAATTTGCAGTTCTTCAATGTTTGGTACTGTCCAGGGAGCAAACGAATTAAGACTTCCTTTTGTATAATGTTTTTTTTTTTCTTCCCAGCTGGCCTAAATTCTTCCTACCTGGCTCCTCTGTGAGCTATAAATGGAAAGGTGCATGTCCTATGGCAAGTGCCATCCATAATTCATGCTTCTGAAAATTAAAAATGGCTATAGTTTATTGTTTTGTCACTATGTATTACACCTACAGATAGTTTAGATGAGAAGAATTTAAAAGGGTTCCACATATATGCAAAAACATATGTAATAGAATGCACATATGCAATAAAGCGGAGAGATTGCGTATTGCATGTGTAAAATAATACAGATTTTAAGTTATATACACTTCATATTTGTTTGCCTTATAGCAAATACACGCATAGACTTAAAACTATTGAATATTGGCTTTTGCATAATTGGGAAGCTGCTATCACTAGTCTGTAGCACAAAGTCAAAAGGCATTTTAGGAATTGCATACAATGAATGGTGGGTCATTTAAAATAAATTTGTAGGAAGCCCATTAAATCTTTTTTCTTTCTTTACTACAAAACACCCCAAAGTTCATTTCTCTAATGCATTGGTCTGTCAAATCTGTATAAACAAGTATAAATGTTAAAAAAGTAAAGAATCCTAATCAAGAGACACAAGACATACACTGCTTAATAAATCTTGCCTTCAATTCATTTGTCTAGTATTACAAAGGCAGAGGAGATATCAATTAATATAGGCAAAGAGGACCCATAATTTATAATTAACTGGCAAGTGGTTTGTAACAAACAGCAGCACCGAGTCTAATAGCCGGTAGAAAAATAACTAGTGTTGATTTGTCCCTCGGCAAATTAATAGAGTGCTTATCAATGACAGGGTTACATAAAACTGCTAAATAAATAATCATCAGTGAGTTCGAGTGAAGCAGATCTTTAACAAGCTTAATCTGAACCTCTTGACATCTGTAGACTATGAAGAGATTAAATGGTAAGAAAGGGAAGATACAGTGTGCATATTGTAAGCCTGCTCAGTAACTGTATGAGATCATGTTCTTATGTAATGAGAAATAAAGAAACATTTTTATTACAAAATTACATTGAAAAATGATTTTCATTATAATTAGAGTGAAAATTATAAAAGATATATCAAGGAAATGCTGAATTGGAATTCACCAGATGAGAATTTCACTACATTTCTTAACAATGAAAACACATAATTTTAGTCATTTTTGATATATTTTTGCTCGTTTGCTTCACTTTTATTACTCACCTTTGTACACGCCACACATTCCAACTCGTATGTCACTACAGCTACATTTTTGGTTATTATGATTCCACTATGGAAGAAAATTAATCAAGGTCCTATATTTAAATGGACATTTCCACCCTACCTTCACAACCACCCCCCAACCATTTATATGGAATTCTAAGTTTTTGTTACAGGATATTTTATTACTCATGGTTTGTACCGTGCACCATTTGCATTGCTATGGATTAACAGATCTGTATAATACTTCAGGTCTTTTCTGTAAGAGAGGATTCTAAAAGATCACCCTTATTTGTTGGTATATTAATATTATCATACCACTTGTATTTTCTTAATGAATAAAACAAATTGTTTATGTTAAAAATCATGAGGGGTTGGGAGCAATATCCTGAGTGGGATATAATCATGCTTCAGATATTAAATTTTTTAAAGACTTTATTTTTTTTAAAGATTTTATTTATTTATTTGACAGAGAGAGAGAGAGAGAGAGAGAGTACAAGCAGTGGGAGCAGCAGGGAGAGGGAGAAGCAGGCTCCCACTGAGCAGGGAGCCCGATGCAGGGCTCCATCCCAGAACCCTGGGATCACGACCCGAGCCAAAGGCAGACGCTTGATGACAGAGCCACCCAGGTGCCCCAAGACTTTATTTTTTTTAGAGCAGTTTTAGGTTCACAGCAAAACTGAAAGGAGGGTGCAGAGATTTCCCATATACAACACTGCCTTTTAAAGATATATATATATATATACACACACCTCTCACAAAATGGGGAAATGCCCAAATCTTAAGTAAAAACATGGTTTCCAGTAGGAGAAATATCTCCCAGGTGTTCCTGTGAGAGATAAAACATGAGAACGTGGGGCTGGACAGTCACAGACTACAGTCAGTGTCACAATTCTTTGCTTCTTTTTTTTTTCTTTTCTACAATTCTTTGCTTCTTTGAGTAGAACATAGCCTTGCCAGCATTTCCACATGTGGGGGGCTTGGGAATGCCACCTCTGTAAGGGTTTACCATTATATTGGTAAGTCTTTGCTCCTCTTATGAGCTACCTGTCAAGACTCAGTTGCACATATAGTAGATCATTTACATTTTGTTTTTAATATAGAGCTTAACTTTGTCATATTAAATAATAGATAGTACCAATGAAAGCTGCTGAATATTGAGTGTGAGTGTGTGTGTATGGCTTTAGGGTGCTTGGTAATTTACAGCATCTACTCTGAAACTTCAAATATTACATTCCAATGCTCAGATTTTGGTCATCTGTATTACTGCTTTCCTGAATTACAGACCCAATTTCCAGCAACCTTTTGGGCATCTCACTCTTAATATTCTATGAGAACTTTATAATCACATATTAGAAACCAAATTTGCCATAACCAAAATGACATCACCTTTCACCAGAATTTTTAAACTTAATAAATTAGGAGACATCCTTAGTTTCTCATGTCTTCTGTATCCTCCAAACCCACCCAAATGAATGTATGTATTCTATTAATTATGCATCTAAAGGTACTCTTTAATATATTCCCTCCTATTTCCATTACCACCACCTTTGTTCAGGCCTTTATCATGTCTTACCTGAGATTTTGTAATAGCTTCTGGAGGAGGAGGAATAATGTCCCCCACCAACGGTGTCCACATCCCAGCTCCCAGACCCTGTGATTATGCTGCATTACATGGCAAGGGGGAATTAAGGTTGCTAATCGTGTAACCTTAAAATAGGGATCATCTTGGATTACAGGCATGAGTCCACTTTAACCATAGGGGTCTTTAAAAGTTGGAAGAGGGAGCATAAAAGGCCAGAGTGATTTGTGATGAGAGGGGCTCAGTCCACCACTGCTGGCTGTGAAGATGGAGGAAGGGACCACAAACTAAGGAAAGCAGGTGACCTCCGGAAGCTAGAAAAGACAAGAAAGTTAATTCACTCCAGAGCCTCCAGAAGGAAGGAAATCCCGCAAACCCCTTGATTTCAGCAGTGAGACCGGTGCCAGAGTTCTAACACAAGAACGGAAAAATAGTAAATTTGTATTGTTTTAACCCACTAAACTTGTGGTAATTTGTTACAAACAGCAAAAGGAAACTAATCCAGCTTCTTAGTTTTCCTGACTTCTGCTTCCTTCTCTTCAGTCTATTTTATCTGGCTAAGACACTCTCGTATCAAATTCTTGGATGGTTTTCTGTCTTCACCAGGACCACATTGGGCTGCTTTCTCATGGCACACAAGACTCCTCATTATCTGCTCTCAATTTCCAGCTTTTACTCCTATGTTGTTTACCACTTCCTCTTTTTCCCCTTCCCCACATGTCCCCAAAATATATTCTATATTCAACACGCATTATCTTAATCACAGTTTCTGGGAAATACTAATAACCTTTTGGCTACTAAGTGCTTGTTTACACCGATGCCTGTTAGTGGTGTGTTCGTCCCTCGCTTTCTTCCTGATGTAACACCAAGCATAAAAGTCTTCAGAACTCAGTTCAATGTGTGTCTTTCATGGCTGTGCACAGGACACAGTCACTCCTACTTCTACCACTGCTCCTTGCTAGACTTTGTGAGCCTTACTGTGTTCCCCATGCCTCATTCCACCATTCCCTACATTTTATAAGGATTAAGACATTTCTTTCTCACAACGTCCCTATAAGAAAGAGATTGTATCGTCTCCATTTTAAGACAGTTGAAATCGATGCACAGAGAAGTTAAGCAATGTTTGCCAAGTTATAAAGGTAATAAAAGGTGGAGGTGAAATTTAATCCCACGCAGTCTGACTTCAGAATCTGTGTTCTGAACACAACTTTATACCTCCTCAATAGCCAAACCATAGTCACTTTGGTGAATGAAGAGAATTTCTGCTTTTTTGACTTTGTGGAAATGAGAAAGTTATATAAAATGCTCTTTTACTGGAGGAGTTGACAGCATGATAGGCTCATAGACCTTACTCTGTGTGGTCTTACTAGCTTTGATGTATTTGGTTCCTCAAGCAAAATCTTTCCAACAAATTCCATGTTAATTTAAAAAATTCTACCATGTTCATGAGGAATATTGATCTATAGTTTTCTTGTAATATCTATTTTTGGTTCTGTCATTGGGGTAATGATGGCTTCATAAAATGAGATGGGAAGTGACTCCTCCTTTTCAATGTTATGGATGAATTTGTGTGAAATTGGTATTATTTTCTTACATGTTTGGAAGAATTCAACAGTGAAGTCATCTTGTTTTGGAGTTTTCTTTGTAGGAAAGCTTTAAACTTAAAAATATTATTTTTTTTGAAATGCATAGGTTTATTCAGATTGTCTTTTTCTTCTTGGGTGAGTTCTGGTAATTTGTTTCTCTAAGGAAGTTTCCTGTTTTGTCTAAGTTGTTGAATTTATTAACATAAAATTGATATAATATTTCTGTATCCTTTTAATATGCTGAAAATTTTAATGATGTCCCCTCTCCCTTTCCTAAAGTTGGTAATTCATGTCTTCGCTCCCTCTTTATTACTAATTAGTTTGGCTGGAAGTTTACCAGTTTCATTTTTTTTCAAAGGACCTGCTTTTGATTTCACTGATCTTCTCTCCTGTTTTTCTGTTTTCCATTTCATTGATTTCTTCTCTGATATTATTTCCTTTCTTTTGCTTATTTTGTTTAATTTATCCTATTTTTGTGTGTGTGGGTAGTATTTTTATTTCTTATAGTGGAAGGTGAGTTTATTAACCTTTCTTCTTTTCTAATACATACATTTCATGTTATTAATACTTTTTTCCAGCCCCTAGTACTGTTTTACTGGACTCTACAAATTAATAATACGTTGTGTTTTCATTTTCAATAAGTTCAAATTACTTTCTAGTTTTTCTTTTGATTTCCTCTTTGATCTTGGCTTATTTAGAAATGTGCTAAAATTTCCAAATGTAAGGGAACTTTTCAGAAATATTTTTGTTTTGATTTCCTGTTTAATTTTCTCATGGTTAGAAAACATATTTTGCAAGACTTGAATCCTTTTACATTTATTGAGACATGTTTTATGGCCCAGAATATGGTTTATCTTGGTATGTATTTGAAGAATGTGTATTCTGATGTTTATAGGGTAGAGTGTGTATACATATATATCTCAATTAGGTCAATTTGGTTGATACGATTGTAAGGTCTCTATGTTCTTACTGATTTTCTGTCTGCTTGTTCTATCAATTATTGAGAAAGGGATATTGAAATCATAGATTATACTTATGTATTTGTCTGTTTCTCCAAGGAATCCTCAGTTTTTGCTTCATGTATTTTGAAGTACTATTATTAGGTGCATGAACATTTAGGATTTTTATGTCCTCTTCATGAACTGAGTCTTTTATCATTATGATATGACATTCTTTACCCTTGCTAATATATTCCTTACCCTGGCATCTGCTTTGTTTGATATTAATATAGTCACTCCAGCTTTCTTTTAATTAGCATTAGAATGGGGTATCTTTTCCATCCTTTTACTTTTAAAGTATTTGTTTTTTTATATTTAAATTGTGTTTCTTGTAAATGACATATAGGCCATGCTTTTTTTTTAAATTAAATTTGACAATCTGTGCCTTTTAATTGGAGTGTTCAAACAGGTTTTCAGTCAATGTGATTGTTGATATGGTTAGAGTTAAGTCTATCATCTTTCTGTCTGTTTTCTGTTTGCCTCATCTGTTCTTTGTTCACTTTTTCTCCCTCTTTTGCTTTCTTCTAGGTTAATTATTATTTATGGTTTCATTTTTATCTCTTTGGCTGGCTTAAAAGCTCTAACTCTTTTGTATGTGTGCTTTCTTCAGGATTTCTGGTACATATCCTTTAACTGATCACATTCTACATAAAGTGCTACTATAGCCCTTCCTGTAGGATATGTGAATCTTCCAAGAGTATACTTTCAGTGCTGGCTCAGGCCTTATGCCATTGATCTCATACTTACTTCCTGTACATGTGTTATATGACCCACACCACATTGCTATTATTTTTGTTGAAACAGTCAGCTATCTTTTAAAAAGATTTAATTAATAAGAAAACTCTCTCAAGTACTTACTCATTTGTTGGCATTTCCAGTGCTTTCTGTTCCTTTTGTAGACAACTTTTTTTTTTAATCTGATATTATCTTCCTTTTTCCCAATGGGCTTTCTTCAACATTTCTTATAATGTTGAACTGCTAGTCCTGAATTTTCCAGCGTTTTTTACATCTGAAGAAAAATATTTATTTCACCTTCATTTTTGAAAAGTATTTTCCCTAGGTATAGAATTCTGGGCATATGGGGCGGTTTTCCTTTCAGTACTTTAAAGACATTGCTCCACTGGTTTCTCCTTTACTTTGTTTCTGAAGAGAAATCTGATAGAATTCTCATCTTTGTTCCCCTGTATGGGAAGTGGCTTTTTCTTCTGGCTGCTTTTAATATTGTCTTTTTATCATTGGTTTTGACAAGTTTGGTTTTGATGTACTTTGGAGTAGTTTTCTTCATATTTCTTATACTTGGGTTCATTGAAATTCTTGGGTTTGTAGTTTTCATTAAATTTAGAAATATTTCATCTATTATTTCTTCCCTTTTTTGCCCCATCCCTCTTCTCTCCTTATGGGATTCCAATTACATGTGTGCTAGCAACTTGAAGTTGTCTTTCAGCTTACTGATGCTTTAAAAAATTTTTTCTCTGTTTTGTTTTGAATGGTTTCTATTGCCATGTCTTCAAATTCACTAATCTTTTCTTCTGCAATAACTAATATGCTGTTAATCCCATCCAGATTTGTTTCACTTCTAGGAGTCTTTGGTCTTTTTACCCTCTATGTCTCTTCTTCACTCTGTGGACCTATAGAATACAGTCATAATAACAGTTTGATGTCCTTATCTTCTGATACTAACATCTGTGTCTATTTTTGGTTAGTTTTAATTTGATTTCATTGTGCATTAAGGTAACATTTTCCTGATTCTTTGCATATTTGGTAATCTTTTACCCTGTTGGGTGCTGGTTATTTTCGTGTTCCCATAAACATTTATATCTTTTGTTCTGGGACACAACTAAATTACCAGGAAATTTGAATTTTGGAAGGTCTTACTTTTAAGATTTTTAAATGAGTCCAGAGCAGTGTTTAACCTAGGGCTGGTTATTTCCCACTAATGAGGCAAGAAACTTCTGTGCACTCCTCACAATGGTCTGTGAATTATGAGGTTTTTCAGTCTTGGTGGGAGCAGGCAGTCTCCCAGCTCTGTGTGAGCACCAGACAGTGTTTTCTCTAATCCTTTTGGTTGATTCTTCCCCTGGTCTCAGTTTCATCACAGGCCTCTGCTGGTAAATACTCTGCTAAATACTCAAGAACCTCTCTGTAGATCTCCAAGAGTCTTCCTCTGGCAGCCCTCTCTTGTCTGGAACTCTATCTTGGGAGCTCTTGCTGCCTGTGTCTCCCCATGCCCAGCACTGTCTCCTCAACCTGGGATTTGGCTGGGCTCTGCCTGGGTGCCCCCTCCCTCTACCACAACGTGGATACTCTGTCAAAGCCTATGTTAATGTAGGGCTCATCTCATTCCTTCCCATTGCTTAAGGATCACTGCCCATTCCTTGATAACTACCATCCAGAATACTATCTGGTATGTTTAGGTTTTTCAGGCAGAGTTTAAATATGGTCACTTTTACTCCATCTTGGTCAGAAGCAATGATAGGTTAACATTCTTGTTGGGGACACAGATCCAGGACCCAAAGTCTGAATTTTCTGTTTTGAACTATGAACACTGATGGGCCAGAAGCTTTCTCAACCTCGGTGACCTATGTGTGTTTGCTAGGAATCAGCAGTTGGTAGTCCCTGGCAGAAATTAGGTGTGCAAGAAAAACTGCTAGAGAGTCTGTCCTGATAATACTAACCCCCACAAATCCCAGCTACTCTCTACAGCATTTAGGGCCAAAGCTGTATATAGATTATTTCTATACTATGCTCCTGTAAATAAAAGTCATGCCATAAAAATAGACATAGGTTTTTATTAACAGATCCATGGCTTTGATCTGAGAGACAAACAACTAAATGCGAGGCTCCAAAAATCATGTTTAAAGTTTTGAGGACTTGGTGGGAAGTTTTACTGCTTATATGCAGTACTTATTTTTGTCAGTTTTTACCAACTGTGGCTCCAAAATTGTTCCTGGGCCTGACATTTCACAGGATCATTAGCCTTTTAAATGTGTCACTCACTTTTGTATGGCTTATCTTCAGGGCTTAGGACCAAACATTTTCAATAAAAGTTTCAGCAATTACAAAAGATAGCATTAAGTCCTCACACCATGTTTTGAAAGGCTTTAGGTTGTTAACATTGAAATGGATGTCAGGTTTGAAAAAGGGAAAAAAAAGAGCACTTTTTTTTTTTTCAATTTAAAATTAATGTTTTCACTTCGGGGCCAGCAGAGCCATGTCTCCCCACATTACCAAGCATGTTGTCTTTTTCAAGCTTATGTAACTCTAGGCTCACAGGCCTTGACTGTCCGAGGGAAGATCAGAATCACAGCGACAATCACCGAAGATTGTTTTCCTGGATTCCTTCCCTCTATGCTTTATGATCATTTTAGGCTTCCTTCCAAGTCTGGTGCTGGGAATTTCTGGGGGTTACCTTATTTTCTGCTTCTTGCATTAGTTCTCTCAGGGTAAGATGTCTTCATTTTCTTCTCCTCCACTCCTGTTTCCCATGATTATGTCTCCTGCCCCCACTAAAAGGATGACAATTCACTGGCACCTGTGAAGATAACGGCTCTCATACCCACTGAGGAAGGCATCCACCCTGCCCATGCTTGATGTCTAAGGTACCACTGTACACACTGGAAGCACCAATGCAGGACAGCCTTACCTCTTGAAGACACCCCCCAATGACAGCTGATGCCAAACAATATCTATGCCAGGATTCCTCATACCCTTTGCCTGGGGGGGGTGTCATTTAGGATAAGGACTGTTTTTATCACTGCTGCTGACTTCTTGAAACCTGAGCAACCCAGGGAGGTTCTGTGTAGCATTCTTTGTTCTTGTCTCCCCTCCTGTTGCGTTATCCCCACCCCAGGATTCAAAGGAAGTAACATTGGAGCTAATCCATGGAGGACAAACAGAAGAAAGCAAGATTAATTCATAGAACTACAAAAATAAAAACCCATGTAGGATAAAGTAGCCATAAAGTACTGGGGTTCAGTCATTCATCTCTGCAAAGGAGCCCCTCTTTTGATGTGGTTCACTGCCCTAGCTCAAATATCTCTGCTTTCCCAGGAGGACCTGATTCTTCAGGTAAATAAATATACTGGAAAGAAACTTGTACCACCATTTCTTTTTTTATTTTTTTTAAAGATTTTATTTATTTATTCATGAGAGACAGAGAGAGAGAGAGAGGCAGAGGGAGAAGCAGGCTCCCAAGGAGCAGGGAGCCCGATGCGGGACTCGATCCCAGGACTCTGGGATCATGACCTGAGCTGAAGGCAGAGGCTTAACCATCTGAGCCACCCAGGCATCCACCACCATTTCTTAAACATACCTGCACATGCCAAATTCAAATGCAACTCCTGCTACTCTTCACACATTTACTAGGCATCCTCTTGGAAGGTTTCACTGATGATGAGTTTCCAGTAACAGTGAAATGGTGCAGCCCACAAATAGGAGGGCCACTGGACAAATTCTCAGAGCTGTCTGTACTTTCCCAGAGATGAGGGCTTCTGGGATGGCAGTAGGGTGTTCTCTTAGTACCCGAGGGTTTGCCAAGTCTAGGAAAGGACTGTGATTGTTTTATATGCTTAAATGGTTTCCCAGAATGACTTCTGGATGAGAACAGTTGAAAGGAATTTTGGTAGTTAGGCAATCTCTTGGCCCATCACATACCTTCCTCTGGCTGGTGGAATGATGGGCCTCCATTAGGCCACATGAAGTCTGCATGAGGTAAGGCTGTATGTAGGAAGAGCTATGAGTGAGGAATGGCAGAGAGAAATTAGATATGGCATAGCCAAAATCATAGATACCCCTAATCAGGCAATCAAAAATCTCAGCACTGAGTACATGTGGTGTGCAAGGCACCGAGCATGGCACTGAGGAGCCAAGAGACATAACTAACAACAACAACGATGACTGCTAACTCTGGCTGAGCATCTTTCTATGTGCAAAGCACTGTGCCACATGCATTAGCTTATTTAATTCTCAGAACAATTTGATGAGACACATCCTTTTATTATTCCCAACCACAGAGAAGAAAACTGAGGTTGAGGCATTTACTCAGGGCACACAGTAGTAGAGTCAGTGGGTTCCTTTCTCTTAATAGCTGCAAAATATGGCATAACTCTCACCTTTAGGAGTTTATAATCTAGTTGTACAGAAAATATCTATACTTTTAAAAATAATAATTGATACAAGGCAATAAATTGTATGCTGTATACAGACCATATGTACTATGGTATTTCTAAAGAAGGGAGGTTCCTTTCCAGTTGTGGATGACTAAAATCCTTTGGAGAGCCAAGGATTTGGGCTTGACTTGAAGTGGAAAAAAAGGCCATGAGAAGGCAGAGATGGAGTGGGGAGGAAAATAATAATTCAGATAAAGAGAAAAAGAAAATTTAAGCTAAAACTGAGAAAAGTCTGAGTTATGATTCTTCTTTCTTACAAACAGACACAGGAGTTTACCCAAAAAGGAATTGGTTATGTGTATCTCAAGCAAATCGACAGGCATCTAGGGTGAGTGTGTGTATGTGTGTTTGTGAAGTGTAAGTGTATATGCATGCATTTCAAATATTTTATCAAAGCTGGGAATGATGTACCAATGAAGTAGATCCAAAGCCTGAACTGGACTCATGTTTACTTAGGATTACACAGAGGGTTTTCATATTTTGGAGGGAAAAAAATTTTCCTTAAATGATAGCAAAAAAAGGGGATGTTCACTTGATTGAACATGCTTTCTGACTTCTTTGATAAGCTTTTACATAATTGGTAGAATCTCCTGGATTGGGATCCCCCTAACAGCTGTTGGGGGAACTGTCACTGACCACCTTTGTTGCAGCAACATGAGGCTGCTCTGAGGGGCATCGTTAATCTTCTTTATGGCTTTCATCTCATGTTCCCCCGGTCTTTGGAGGGATCCTTTGGGAAATGCATCTTTAAAAGTAGCATTTGTTTATATCTGGTTTGCTAACTGGATGAGTTAGTCTTTGGGATTCCAATACAATGGATAAAACTGAGTTGATTAGGGTAAAGAGAATCATTAAATAGTTATAAGAATACTGAGGCTTTTGTTTAAAAAGTACTTGTCATTTGAATTATTTCTTGTTCTCATTTTCTCCAATTTACATCTATATGTCCTTTTTCATTTAATGGCACTCTATTGAATACTACAATATTTGGTGGCACTCTTGAAGGAATTAAATTGCATCCAAAACTATCATACAATTCATGTGGTTGCCCTTTACCACTGTGTTGCTATTTGAATAGAGCTGTTTATTATCCTGGGCATTATGCTCTCAGGAGGCAAAGTTCTTCCACATTTTAGGAAAACACTTCATTTTTCTTTTGCATTGGTTTAGTGCTATTCATTGCAGTTTCTTTCTCTCTCTTTCCTTCTCTCCTTTGCTCTCCCTTCCTTCCCTTCTTCCATTCTGCATTTCCTCTCTCTGCCCTCCCTACTTTCTCTCTTTCTTTCTACCTTGGAACAAGTTGTACTTTTGTTTTCCTGAGACTAGCTGACTGAAATTGCTCCACTGGATAGGTAACACTATAATCTGATTGTAAACAAAAAAAATTTGTATGTTAGTAAAAATTTGGTAACTCATATGGGAATGTTTCAGGGTTCCTCAGTATATGGTATCACAACTAAATAACACCATCCTAATACTATTTTGGTAAAAATTTCTAATAACTAATCCTGACCCAGTTTCTCTCAAAATACCCTTCATATTTCTATCCAGACATTCACTTATGTTTTCTTTGATGTTGCATTTTTATTTCCCTCTGATATAGGAGATCTGGAAAAAGTATGCTTATTTAATTCTAAATTATAATGTGAAAGTTGTCCTTTACCTCTAAAAGCACATATTCTAGTTATGAACAAATGATATCCAAATCTTAAAAAATAAATGTAAATTTTTTTTACAAAAAAAATAAATGTCAGTGCTATCCTATATCCTTTCTAGATATAACACATGGGTCACATTTATGGGCAACTGTATTTAAGATTTATAACCATATTGTAATTAGCAGAAGAGATCTGCTTTATTAGTAGTCCTTTGTAATTTTGTTTTTCACTGCAGTATCAGAATTGATTTGTGAATAAACTTCAAAATTATAGTCCAATACAGTATGTCAGTCTTACCTTTTGGAGTTTTGGCAATGACATTTCCCATAATAAACAATATCGACAATCACCTGCTGCATCATGACCACCCAGACAAAAAAAAATAAGCTGGGATATTGCTTCTCAGCTCTGCCCCTTACTTAAAAGATGTTCTGTCCATAGTTTCTTGAGTGCTCTAACCCCTGTCGGCCATTTACTAACATTATTATTGCCTGCTCATTTACAAACAGCAGAGAGACCCAATGTTGGATGACCAGGTGTGGTGCCCAGCACAACCTGTCAGGGCTGGAGCTTTCACCAAGCTTTCGGCAGTAAGCAGTGGAGAGTCAGCCATAGAACCTAGCCCCCTAGGTTATGAGGGAAATACAAAATGATGTGGTTTTTTTTTTTTGATTCTAATTATCTTTTTTGAGAGCATGTATGCTCGTCAGTTTGGGCTCCTATAACACATTACCATAGGTTGTGGAGCTTATAAACAAAAGAAATTTATTTCTCACTAGTTCCAGAGGTTAGAAATCTGAGATCAGGGTGCCAGTATGGTGAGGTTCTGGAGAGAGCTATCTTCCGGGTTGCAGACTTCCTTCTTTGTAGTGTGTCCTCACAGGGCAGAAAGGGCTATGGAGCTCTCCAGGGCCTTCTCTGTAGGGTTACAAATCCCATTCTTAAGGACTCCATCCTCATGACCTAATGGCCTCCCCAAAGCCCCACCTCCTAATTTCATCACATTGGGGGGTCAGATTTCAACATATGAATTTGGGGGGGACACAAATATTCAGCCCATAACAGCATGCAGAGTGAAAAAGAACAAGCTCCTTAAGGAGACAGAAAAAAAAAATCAAGGCTATGGGAATTCTAAGATGGAAAAAGAGTAGCCGGGCGAAACCTAGTATACCTGGACTGAAAGGGACTTCAGTGATCGTTAGGACACTGGTGTGAGTCAAATGCTAGCATTTTCTCCTTCCTCCCTTTTCCCCACTCACGGTCAGGATTCCAAATCAGAACTCAAACTTGAAGGAAGGAAGGAAGGAAGGAAGGAAGGAAGGAAGGAAGGAAGGAAGGAAGGAAGAAATCTCACTGTGCATTGGATACATAATAGTGTGTGTCTACTTCAACTCCTTTCTGTCCACTAGACTGACTGTTCCCATCATACAAATCACACAGTGGGAGAAGCAGCACTCCACTGAGGAGTCCTGGGAATGACTGGCCCTGGGACTCCTGGTAAAGATCTGAAGGTCACGAGATTCTCCAGAACTTCAGTTGGAAGGCTGAGCTTTTCTTCTAACTCTCTTAACCTACAATGGGTTACAGAAATCCTGGCTACCTAGTATTATCTTGTGTTTCTTTTTTATGCCCCCTAAACACATGATTACAGACTCCACTGTGATGTCTCCATTCTAAACCTCTCTCCCCGCGGCACAGAGATTTCTGTAAACTCAGCAGTAAAACCCAACCCCAGAAGTTGGCAAAGCTGCATATAAGGCTCCTCTTACTCAGGTCTACCCCGCTCTGAATGCTGATGTGTTCTTGAAATGAGGGAGCTTTAAAACCCCTTGTTGACATCGGTCTAAAATCTCTCCTTCTGAGGTACTATCAGGGAATTCACAGGGCATTCATCAAAATCAAGCTGATGCAAGCATGAATACTCACAAGAAAGAGCCCTTTTATGCTGAAAACTGCTGAAGGCTGGAAAAGGGGCTAATTTATTTAAATTATCCCTCTAAGTGTCAAGCCTCACACTTTCTGGAAGGGTCTGACAACTGTGGGTTAAAGAAAGTTTTCTCAAATTTATAAATAAATTAGTGACGGTGGAGAGTTAACCTGGGAAATCAGAGTAACAGAAAGTAATCGCCATTGATGTTGATGCAGATGTAGGAAAATACAGTTTTCTGCCATTAAGCTTTTAAATGTCAGCAAATGGCAGTTTAGTAGATCATTTGCTAATAATGATTAAATTTCTCATTAAAATGTTTCCTTCATTATTCTTCAGGTAGAAATGTGTAATTCAATGATTGTTACATCAATTACACTTAAGAAGCTCATTAAAATACTGAAATATTATCTCTTATAGTCGGAGTACTTTAAGAGTACCGTACTAATTATAAAAGAAATAAACTCTTATAATAGCACCATTTGAACTGATGCCTTATAAATTCTTAATGTAAAGCTAACATGTAAAGTTTAAATCAAATATATAGATCCAATAAAACAAAACCTTTTTAATCTTGTTTTACCTTCAAAAGGACTCTGATTATTGTAATTAAATAATGCATGATATAATAAAGATCTAGAGTGTGTGATTATTTCATTGGCAATTGAATATTGGTGCTTTTTATTTATGCAAGCAATGTATCACAGGCAATATGCATCAAGCATTAAAATATTGATACAATTACACCTAGCTTGCCGAACCAATAAAAAAAGTCTGTGACATGACTCTGCTGATGATATGAGGACAGTTTGAAATCCTTTTTAAATTTTAATAGTCTGATGTGCTGGGTTATGCTAATTTTGCTAAGAAATAATGCCTCCAAGATTCACTGTTATGCTTTTTATTCCTGCGAGTGAACAAATCCAGCTTTGCTCAGCATGGTTAACAAGTAGAGTTTGCTTCAGTATGCATTTGACCATTCTTTTTTTGAGAAAGATAAAAAGAACAGTAAGGTTTGGGGTTAGTTTGTTTGTTTTTAAGGGTATTCATTCATATTATAATGACCTTTCTCTAATTTTCTCATTTACTAAGTTTCACAGTTCCTTTTAAAACATTCAAATGCTTTTTATTCTTAAGTCCTTTCTCGACAGAGCAAAGGGTTAGGGAAGTTTTCCTTGTAGCTGTTCTATTATTAAAGCCTTGGCAAGTGACTACGTGGGGCTCTGAGTCTGCCCCAGAAGTCCTCCATGAAAGCAATAGATGACAGAATTTTTCTGCCATGCGCACACCTGGGGTTCAGTGTTACATAGCTGACCCATTTTCTCACCTGTACAAATGGACCCAAAATGCCTTTGTTGTTCTGTGTGTACAGGAGTAATTTAATACATAATTGTTGACTTAAAAACACAGCAACAGAAACAGACTTTCTGCTCATTTGGCTGCTGAAATGTTTGTATGATTCTGAGGACTCTGCTTTTTTAAAAATATTTTTAGACCCTTACCCTGGCTAGAGGGGGGGAAGGTGTTTTCTATTATCCCGCCTGGCAGCAGTGTTAATATGGAATGATGCAGAGATTCATAATACAATAGCTGTGCAAGGAGCAACAACAACAAGAAAAAAAAATCACATAGTTCAACTTGCGTCTTCTACAGTGGAGGCATCTGACAGCCTAAAAGGTGAAGGGGTTGTATAGGCGTTCCTTCTTTGACCAGTCTCAGATCAGAGTAGGATCTGATGGAATTAACCATCCTACTGTTGTTACCTCGACCTTCTCCTCAGTGACGGTTATTTGGGAGACATGATGAAAAACACCCAATCCCCAGGCAAAAGCTCCCTGATATCTTTGCTTCCCAAAGAGGTATGGTATAATCTGGAGCTCAGAAAGAAATGGGAATTGTTGAGCTTGTAATCAGAATGTATACATTGTAGTAGTTTAGTTGCATTTTAAGACCCCAGAGTTGTACTCTCAAGCCAATAAGTGTGTTAAGTTCCATCTTCACCTTTCCTTCCAGTGACTGTAGTTCCCCTCTTAGCAATGTCAAGTGTATTTTCTCCTTCTTTTCCTATATGAGTAAGTAGCAATGGCTGGTGATGGTACAGCACAGTTGATCATCATGAATGTCTATAGGATGTCATATTTATGCTCTTCTGTTTAGCTTAAATCTTACTTGGGTTCTAATAGCAAACAGTCCAGTTACAATGGGCTAGCACTGCAAAGCATCTGCTCAATTCAGATAAATAAGACCAATGTGTTTGAAGGGCAAAGTTTCAATACAAGTGGCCTGCCATTTCATTTGGAGATGCAATTCTTATGCAGCATAAATAACAAAGGGGAAAGAGATCATTTGCTAATTGATTAATTATCTTGTAAATGAATTACAAACCTGTGGAGTGCTAGCTAGGTGTGTGCAGAAGACCTGGCCGCTTTCTTTTCTCCTTTGAGTTGATGAGTACAAGTGATGACGAGGCTCTGTACACACAAAGCCGGCATCTGTTACACCAGGCTGGAGGCCGCATGCCATGACGTGCTTGTCGTTTTTCAGGACGTGAAAACCATTCCTGGTGGAATGCAGGTTATCTGTGTGTGCACGTTGGTGTGCGTAAGCATACAAAAAGAAACGACAATTAAATTCCCAAAGTGCTCACAGTGAGGTAACAGTTGAGTTGGGATGGCTGACTGTTCTTTTTTGCCTTTATTTTTGCATTCTATAAATGACAGAGTTGTTCTGAATAACAATCTTTGGTGGACTAAAAACGCCAAGGATTAAAGATCAGGGAGAAGAGTGTTCGCGAAGTGCAAAAGCTGGGGATTGCAGTGCCTTGATAACCACAGAAGAGCCGATAATTAACATTCCTGCTTCCTAGGCAAAAGGGCAATTGGTCTTCCAAAGGCATAGCCTACTGCTCTGTTTCTCTCTATATATGAAAGTAGCTGATTTAGTCAGAAAGGTGACAGTTAAGGCTCTTTGCTGGCAGAATTTTTGCATCTTCCCAGTGCCTCGTTTCCCGGACTTTACCACAGAGGCTGTCCATCACGGTTGTTATGTATGCAGGCTGAGTGAGCCCGCAGGGGATCCTAGTTATTTACACTCTTTTTCAAGCTTCGAAGCTGTTATAATCATTCGCTGTCAACTTTGTGCTGACACTGAATTTTACTTTGTGTTTTTTATGCTCGGTTTGGGTCTAAAATACTGGCATCCATACCCTACACTGTAATTCCATGGGTGACTGAGCTGACCAGCCATATCCTGTATTACTAACAGAGCCCGGAATCCTGCTCCATATGGAAATTTCAGAATTTGTTGATTGTGGACAATAAACAGAGTCCTCCAGTTTTGTGCTTTTATCCTGGTGGTGGCCCTCAAGAATAAGCCGACCAACCCTGTTTCATCCCAATGCATTTTAATCTTTAAGAACATGTAAGTATCAGTTTCATTTGCCCCTGAGTTGTAAAGTTGGAGCAGGCAAACTTTCCCTCTGCAAAACCCAGTCTGATTTTCAGGCAGTACTCTTTCCTCCGGACCCCTGTTAAAAGGAAAATGTTTGCCATCTCCCCTTGTGGTTGCCCCCTGCTCATTCCTTTCTGCCTTGAGTGGGTCAAAATACATGCTGGAAATGCATTCACGATTCAGATCAAAATAGAAGCGTTGTTCTAGGTGCCATGAATGACAAGGGACAGATTATAAAGACCCCGGGTAAGGCCACCAGAGGGATGTGGGTGATAAGCTTTTAGACTTCATCAAGGGGCATTTGCATGCTCAGCCCTCAACGCCCTGCCTCCTAATCATGCGGGGAATAAACACCTTCCTTTCACTTGTGAACAACATTCTTTCCATTAAGCCCAGGGCCTGAAACCTTTAATGACAGGGCAGGGAATGATTTCTCCATGTTTAAAATGTACTATGTTTCTATACACCATCCCCACCTCCAGTATGAAAATTTCATGTACGTCGGGGCCCAAAGGGAGTGATCCACAAAATGATATGACCCTATTCTTAACTGGACTTGAAATAAAGCTGGTCAAGGAGCTTGTGTGCTCGGCCAATGTAATAAAGTAGACAAATAATTACCGAGCAAATCAAACACACTTACACCTCAGATGATTTTGAAATATTATCTATAATCGGGCACTTCTGTGCTAGGAGGAAAGGTTAATAAAGTAATTTAAAAAAGATTGTGTGGAGTATTATAGAATCAGAAGAGGACTGGCGATCATAATTGTTAATCTCCTAAAACACCAGTTCTGCATTGCACAAAGCAGATATTTTAGTACATATTCTTATTGTGTATTCCACTTATTACTATATTAACTTGCTTAATTATCCTTTATAAAAATCTTACTTTAGTTTTTTTTTTTGGTATTAAAAAAGTTGATATAATTATTCCAGCAGGCCAGCAATGCATATGTCAGGCTTGGTGTGTAGATGTGTAGAGATGAAAAATATCTTTGAAAATTAACTGTCTTTATGTATGTCACATAGGAGAGCAACACTGGAGTGGGCACATGGTATTTATATATTAGCAACCCTTTACTTCCTGCTGTCATTGCTATAGATAGATAGATAGGGAATAACACAACTTTTGCAGTTGGAATTGTTGGAAGAAAGGTAATTCTAAGCTAGTTACTGCTGGTTTAACACTCTTGAGATAGAATGAAGGTGTATGGTTGTGGGATTTATCTGCAGGAAGATCTATTTACCTAAAAAAAATCTTCTGTACTTATCAAAAGTCTTGTAAAAAAGTACATTTTAGCCATTCTTTCTTCTACTGAAGAATTGATTTGGTATAGAAGGAAAAAAGGGGGGTGGGGCACTGGAAGATACAAGTCCCACCTCCACCACTAACTAATTGTACTCCAGGGCAGATTGGTTTCTGTAAGACAGGAATAACAAAAAGATCTGCCTCATAGGACTTTTGAGGGATGTATTAAAGAACTATGTAAACTTCAAGAGCACTTGCTAAAAATATTACTTACTTCTTTCACCAGATTTGCCCATCATAGTCATATAATATTTCTTATGTGTAAGTATTTAAAATATTTAATGTATAGTTATGCAACTATTTTTCACTTTAAATTAAGCCCACACTGGTTAGAAATATGTTTTTTTATGTTTTCCTGTGCGAATAATTTGCACTTTAAATTATTGCCCTCTGTTGGCCCTGCTGCCTCTTCTGGGTAAACTTATACTTTCCTCCTTCTCCTTCCAACATCTCAGACAGGTGATGCGCCACGCCTCTGCTTTCACATCCAGTTGGTCTTTAACCTCTGTGTACTCACACCGCTGTGCCTGCTGCACCACTGAAACCGATCTGTTAGTCCACAGTGGCCAATGATCCTTTGCGGCGGGCAACCCTTGGCCTCTGTGACACAGTGAGCTCCCCATCAGCCGCCCACTCCCGCTTTGTGTTCCCCTTCCTTCTTCTCCTTGCTGGAGAGGACACTCCACAGGCTCAGCCTGAGGCCCTGGCTCTTCTCTCCCCGCCCCCCCCCCCCCCCCCCCCGCCGCACCTTCAGAGTCTCTGTCCATTCCTGCAGCTTCAAAGATAGCCTCTCTGCTACTTACGCCGCCCACATCTCCTTTTCAAGCCTCAAACCCCAATCCCTCACAAGAACATAAACAAACACAATTCTGGCTGCAGCTGTGCAGAGCTCTCAACTGCAGGAGTTACTGTAGCTGTCAGAGTGACCAGATTTGAGGAAGCTTTATTTTAGAGGCAGGTGAATTAGGGTCTTAATTCCTGCAGACTGAAGCAATTGTGAGGTTGTTCATTTTATGTGATTTTGGTGTAGAATCAAGCAGACTTGGTGAAATGTTGGAGCCTTGTACTAGAACCCCCTACTAAACATTGTTTCTCCTAACGGTGGGGGTTCAGAGGAGTCTTCCACTCCCATCTACCACTTGCCCGCATGGTTTGAGGACTTTGGAGGTGTGCATGGTAGGGGATACTCTGACAGCGCTAAGGACTTTCGGAATGCCTGAGCTGACGTGTCTATCAGTTGCTTTGTGGATTAAGATATTCCTTTTCTCCGGCAGCAAATACAGCTCTTAGAACTCTTGGCAGTAATGTTGGCAGAACTCCAATAAGGCAGCCTTTTCTGAGGACTTTGACCCAGGCCAACATGGTCTATGCTTTCAATTAAAAAAAAAAAAAAAATCAAAAAGTGAAAAAAAAATGGAGAAGAAAAATCACAACACATTGTGACTTTCAGGTGGCATCACACCCATGAAACTTTGTGGCAACGTTCCACCTGTCTCCTGAGAGATGAGAACCTTGTCTAGTGCTGTCTTTCATCACTGCAAAAAAAAGTTCAAGTCAGGACCACAGATGTCTAATATGTGTCATTGAAAGCATGGCTTTTCTCTGAACTTGGCAGCTGAAATGAGTTGACTCCAACCTTCTTCTGGGATCAGTACCAAGTCCCTATGGAGAGCCGAATGGCTTTCCCAAGGAAAACTCATGGACCCAGCGTAGGATTAGGGGTGGCAGGTGTTGGGGGAGGATGGGAGGATTGTTTGTGAAGGAAAATCAAGGGAGCAGGAAGATCTCTCTTCTCTGCTCATTTTTTGGAACTCAACTTCCATCACTTCACATGCCCTACTGCGGTAATCAGTGCTTCTGGATCTAACGCTCCTACTCTGGCTGCAACATTAGGACACGAAGCTTCCAGTGGAATTTGCTAGATGATTAGCTAGTTGGTCAGAATAGAAAACTAACAGACATTATTTTTTTTCAGTAGTATTTTCTTTTGACCATGTTTCCAAATAAAAGCTTCTAAATTCAGTGTAGTTCTGTCTGCATGACCGATTTCTAGAATAAAGGAGACAGGTAACACATGATTTCAACTATGTAAATATTAGCCATATGTAATGCTAGCCAACAAGTTATTGGTGGGATTGAGTTTGTTGTTATCAGCTATGCTTTGTTGATCCCTCCCTCCCTCTCTCCTGCCTTCCTCCATTCCTTCCTTCTCTCCTACTTTTCTGCTTTCCTTTCTTTTATCTTCCTTCCTTCCATCCTTCCTTCCTTCCTTGGATATGATATGGATTTCTTACATTTATTATCATTGACCTAAAATGATTTGTTGTGTTTCCTTACTTATAATATCGACATTAGCCATTGCACTGTTCAATTTTTCTTATCTTTATATTTCTACACAAGGTTAGAGTTTTCCTGCAACCTCTGGAGATGTAAAGATACAGATTGTAAAAAAAAAAAACAGAATAACTGGTATGTCTTTATGTAAGTAAGGTCAGAGCACATCATCAGATGACATTTTTTTAAAACAAGGTAACGGAATTTCATACTATGAGTACCAGAGATCCAATACACAGAACAGGTTAGAGAAGTAATATAGTCATAGTAATTACTTTCATCTGGTAAAATATTTCAGTCAGCAATGACTAGCAATAAAATAAAATGATCACCTTTAGTGTATCTATTACAAAAACAATTGCCTAAAATAAGAGTGGTTTAAAATACCTGGTGGAATATAAAGCCTCCATACGGGAGACTTTCTCTCTCTGTCCGCCCACCTTCCCTCTCTCTCTCTTTCTCTCTCTCTCTCTCTCACACACACACATACACACGTTCCTCACAGTCCACAGACTACGTTAACAGCAATTTACCTGAAATGTACGGCTGTTTTTTTTCCAAGAAAAAAATACTTCAATTAAGGATTTACAAATAAATACTGTACTATTATAACTACTGTCCTTTTAAAAATGAATTTTCTTTTAGCTTTTAAGGTTTATAGAAATCACTTATCTGCTCCTTAAAAGATTCCTATTCTCTTTTTCTTCTCTTTTTTATAAATATAGTGAATGTGAAACATCATTAATCCAGTCGTAATATCATCTGATAGTAGCTAATCCCTTCTTAGGCACAGCTTTTCTCGGGCCTTTGGAATATAGAAATGTGCTTTTACTGTCAGGCATTTTATTTAAGCATCAATCTATTCTTAATGCTTAATTGTCTTTTGTGAAAGACCACCAAGCAAAATGAACAGTGTCTTCAAAGTTCTTTCCCTGGGAGTCCTGTGACATTCTCCAGCCCGCTGCTTTGTATGCTAAGGTCATGGATCAAGGGCAGCTCCGTGCCTGTGGTTTGGTCTTGGCTGTGGGCTCTAGCAGGATGATGCAACCCGCACTGATCCTAATCGGTCAGAAGAAGTCTATTAAGTTTGAGCCCTTAAGCTGCCTCAGCCAAATCAGGGATACCAAAGTTACATTTGTTTTGTGATGACCATTCATTTTGGTCAAATGAAGAAATTGCTCGTGTGTATTTTGTGGCTTCAGGGGCAAAATCTGTGAATGTCACGTATCTTTTAGCCTCCCTGCTTTCTCGGAGATATTATTGAGAAGACGCTTATGAAAAAAAAATCATTTTTATTGCAGCTGTTTATAAGTCACCTTGATCATAAAGGAAAAGAGGCAAAAGAAAGGTAATCAGAAGCTCAGTTTCTTTCTCTTGCTGAATAACAAAGTTGCGAAGGCCTGTGAGGTCTGGGGGACGAAGTGCATGTGGCCAAGGCTGGGGCTGCCCGTGACAGTTAGTTAACAGCCAGGAGCGGACTCGGGACTTTCATCTGGAAACTCTTCATGCTTTTTCAAACACCGCGGTCTAGCTGAATCAGAATAATATCTGAATCTTCTCTCTTAGATCAAGATTATAGCTGTGTACTCAGTTTTTTTCACATATGAAAGATTTTTGGTTTGAGAATGATGCTGCCGGGGGGATAGCATCCTGACCCATAACAGCCAAAAGGAAGAATTAATTTTTCTTTCCATTTACTTCTTTAAAATTGTTGAATTTTTAGTTAGCTAGTGGAAGTGTTTCCTTGTGATACAAATGTTCATCTGAACTCACTTTCTAGTAAAACAAATGGAAAATAGAAGGAGTACATGTGGTGTATGCATTGTCTCCTAGTAGCAGGACAGTACAGGAATGTTCTTGGCAGAGAAGAGCTTAGGTGTTTCATTTCACAGATGGAAAAACTGAGGTTTGAAAGAGTAAATGTCTTGTCCAGACAACTGACAGTAGAGAAATTGCTAGAATCTATTTTAACTCATAAAAATGTTTTGTTTTGTTTTGTTTTTTACCACCAATATCCAGCAAAAACTGTCACCTTCCGTAGGAACAAAATTATTCTTTATGTTCATTATTCTAATAATAAGAGGATATATACAATAGTAGTTATTTTGTGGCTGTAAAGTCAGGCTGACTTGGATCAGAGCACAGCTTGGACCCCAGTAGAAGTTCTTTAACTTTTCTGAGCCTCAACGTGTTAACTTGTAAAGTGGTCAAGGTAATTATTCATACTTTAGAAATCTGTTGTAAAAATGCATACAAAGTAATTCGCACCAGATGAAGGATGTTATAATTGCCCTATACATGATGATTAACTTTGCAGTTTACTGACAACCTCCCCGATATCAAGGGGAAGAAAATTCTACAGTTTCACTAAGGAAAAGAAGGCATGTGTGAGTATGATATAGAAAATAATACATTTTCCAAGATTGCATTGTGAGAACTGAAAAAGTATAAAAATTATGGTATTTCAAATTGGCATACTATTATGTTGCAGTACTGCTGGCAGATAGATGTAAAAATAAAGTACAGATGTATCTCTTTTTAGTAAAATCTGATATGTGGAAATCTAGATTTAGAGAAAGATTGGTTATAGGGTCATTATTTGCTTTACAAAGCTATTTGGCATAAGGTTCCTTTATAAGGGAAGTTCCCACATATCTTTAATGTAATATTTCATTTACTGACAAAAAAATCACACAACTTTGCAAGAACTCATTTCGTGCATAAATTAAAGCACATCTGTTGAATGTATAGAGGAAAAATTGAAGTAGAAAAGAGGAGAACATTAAAAGTTAGGAATAAGTCAGATAACACATACGAAAACTAAAGCAGTAAGGGAACATGATGTACTGAAACTTCATATTTTGTGATTAAGACTTGTTAATAATACACATTCATAAATTTCCTATTCTGTGTTTATGTGGGGTGTGTGTGTGTGTGTGTGTGAGAGAGAGAGAGAGAGAGAGAGAGAGAATGAATGGGAGCCTGCTGTCACCTATTTGGCTTTCCGTTTCGCTGTGAACTGACTCGCCCAAGTTCTCCAGACTTTGACACATGCACCTAAAGTACAGCCATGATGCACTCATGTTCTCAAAGCCCACTTGATTTTGCATGTCATTCCTTCTGCCTAAAATTTTGTCCTCAACATTCTGGCAACCTCCTGTGGCTAACGTCTGTATCTCTCTCAGGCTAGGCTTCCCCTTCTCTGGAAGGTGTTCTGGATGGCGTTTCATCTCCAGAACACTCAGAGAACCTGCCCTTTGCTGAACATTGGCCTACCCTCTTGACTTAGATGGTTTTGTTGTGGGGTATAACAGAGCATAGGCTTTGGAATCCAGTGGACCCGACTTTGAATTTTGGCTTGAGGTTTGACTGGGAGCATGTTGACCAATCTCTCTGGGCTTTGACCTTGTTCATCAATACTCCTGGAAAAATCAAAGCTACCTCATATCATTTCTGAGGGGATTTGATGAAATGTAAAGCCATTAGCATAGTGCCTAGAAAACAGTTGGGATACAACAAATGTTCACATCCTTTTTTCTATATTACACCGCATTGTAACTGCTGACTTATTCCTGTTTCCCCATTAAACTATAAGCTACCTAAAGGAAAGTATTGGGTCTTACCCAGCTCATGTTGCCAGAGCCCATCTGATTCATACAAAGTGGGCACCAAATGCATTATTTGTGGAATCTAATTGAGACAAACACAACAGCATATATTTTCATGGAATGTGGCAAGTCCTAGAGAAAAGCTATGTACAAAGACAAAAGAAAGAACAAAGGGGTAAAATGAAGTCCAAAGGGCACATATCACTAGAGAACTCTCCAGGTTGCCCCCAATTAATTAGCAAGTATTCTTTGGGAACATTTGTTCAACCAGTTTTGAGTCACCCTAATTACACTGACTTTTTTTTTCAGTCTACTCATATGTTATGCAGTAATGTACTAAATGTCTTGATAAAACTGAGAGCTGTTCCCCCAAACTATTTGGTTAATCATTCTATAAAACATAAAGGAAACCCCCAGAAAATTAGGGAAAGGAAGAAGGGGAATGAGGTTGATAAGGACGAAGGAGGAAGGTGGGGAGGGAGGGAGAGATTCATGTGATCTGGAGTGAATCTCTGCTAATTTAAGGTTATTGCTACTTCTTTCTCTAAGCATAAACAACTCATGCCTGTGACAATTTGTTCTAGAATTTTGCTAGAGATATGTTCTGGACATTTTTCTGTTTTTGCAAATTAAGTTTTTCCTTCTTTAGGCCACACTAATTCCTGGTCATCCATGATCAGACCATGATTCTAAAAAAAAAAAAAAAAAAAAAAATCAGTGATAAGATTTTCATAATCACATCTGGACCCTTTTTTAGATTTTTTTCAGTAACCTGAGAGATAATTTGTCTGGCCTGGAGCCTTGAACTCATTTGAAGCAACCAGGTTATATTTTAGTGTGTCTTGACTTATCTTGGGCCCCAGTTCACTCTTAACTCTGTTTGCTCTGCCCTCCCCAGTTTGAAGATCATTCTTCGTGATAGGGACCACAAAATCAAAATAGGAGTTGAATAGTTCCGTTTTCCCTGTGACATCTGTTAACATTTTGCTGTGTGCCCCAATCAATGTACCTATCCCTTTGTTCTTCTTTACAAACAGAGCTTAAAATAGCTTTCTGTTGTCCTTGGCAGTTTTTCAACCTATAGCCAAGCGTTAGCCCTCCTGACAACATTCTTAAGGCACTTTTTATTATTGGCTCCTCATCATGTTTTCAGCCTTCCATTTGGGGTCTGTGTCCCTTTATCTCCTGCATTCAATAGCTTTAAAAGGGGAAAAACAATGCTCTTTTCATTTATCTTGGGATAATCTTTGGAATAATATGTGATTATTTTGTCAGAATTTTAAAAATAGGTTTATTTTCCCTTTAAAATGATGTAGCCATAGGATTATGTCTACATTTTCTCTATTTTGATGCCTGCTTTCCTAAATTCTAAGATAAATATCTATGTCCAGAAATATTTTTCTGTGAACGTGACTCTAAGATGACATGTTACTTCCCTCCAAGTTTCCCATCACTTTTACCTCATCAACTGAAACTTCCTCCTTGGTCAAAATAAATTCAAAATAAAAATTGTCCCGACTGATCTCTCCTCTTTCTCAGGAATGCAACTGGCAGAAGGCAAACCAAACACTTACCCGAAGATCTTCATTTAGAAGAATTTTCTGGCACCTCTGTGGGAGAAAATGTTCCTGTCATTAATTTCACTTACCTCTATATTACTTTTGTAATCTGTGTTAGGAAGATATGGGACAGATCGTCAATCCACTTCTGAAATGATAATGACTTTGAGTTTCCCCTTCTTTTAACCTCACTGAAATGTGTTCTATCATAGTTCCTCTTCAGGGCCATTCATGGCCATTCTTCCTTGATAGATAAAGCCATGTGCCCGTTACAGACTCTTTTGGGGGCCAATTATACCCTTTCAAAATGTGGCTCCTAAAGCAGTGCCAGTCTGTGAGCTGTTGATTATTGGTTTGCAAAAAGATAAGTACAGAATGGAAAGTAATTCTTTTGAAACTTTTAAAGTAATTTTAACAAAAATAGTGTTATGTATGTTGAATCTAATAAAAATAGAGGCTTGAATTTTGTATATCTTTTAAAAATTTTTCTTTTTATAGCCACTTATTTTTATTGCATTGTACAACTGTATTGGTTTAGAACAGATTAGAAAGAAAGAAACTGATGAAGGCCCTCGGATGATCTGGGAGGCCCTCCTAAGCAGGAGGCCCACATCTCACAAAGACATGATGTAGGTCTAGGGTCATATCTAGCTTTTTGTATTAAAGTTATGCATTCAGTGTAATATTCTTAGTCTGTTGTTTTATATGAACACACAGAACAAATGCATTGTATCTGCCCACCTTTGCTGTTGTTTTCTTCTGAAAGATCCTGATTGACTCATGTACAACTTAATGTCTCTAAATCACATCTCTTGCTACAGTTTAATACAGAGTTTTAAAGCTTTGTTTAGTTTTGGCCCTTTTGGATTCAAATTTTAGCACAGTTTCCTTGGCTGTGACATTGTATTGCTCCAGTCTTCAAAGGACTACTTCTTCTTGTGCAGAAGACCCTTTTTTTACCATCAGGAGGTATAGGAAAAATAAATCCTCTTTTGGACCACCTAGTAATTTCCCAAAACCCCTTGAGGTTTTCAACGAAAATTGGTGACAGATGCCTCTACCACCTGTATGCCCATGTCCTCCAGCTTACATCTTCGTGGCCAAGATGAACAGTGACCATATCTCCTAGACACAGCACTGATTGTCACAATAACCACAGAGCAGAGTGGGATCTTTACATACATTTTGCATTTACAGCCCAGGAAAATAGTTCCTGTCACATGAGATCTAAACATGATCCCCTGAACTCTTTTGTAGAGAGCTAACTACTCTCTCCCCTCTCCACCTCTGCCTCTTGGAGAAGTTGATAAAACTCTTCCAGTGTGACTGTCCTGAGAATTCTCCTCATTCTATGTGTGATGGGAGGGAGGTTGTCATTGCTCTATACTCATTATCCGGGGAAGTAGCTCCATATATGGTACGAAACCACACCAGTCCAAATTTCCTTCTTTTTACCCTCTTCACACCAGATTCAAATTTTCCTGGCTCCTCAGAAATATTTTTTCTTCTTTCTTATTGGGTTCTATTTCATTTAAAAGTCATTTCTAGGATCTTTATCTTCTTTAATAAGCTGGAACCATAGGATGACATTCATCACAACAGAAGTCCATGCTGCCTTACAGGATGCATGCTACTGAGGGCCTGAGCAAGAGGGAAAACATAGAAATATCCAACAGGATCCCCTGTGGTCCTAACTTGCAGGCATCAACACACACTGCTGCCTGTCACAGGTCCCCTTAGAAACCATCTATTTTCTGTTCCTCATGACAGTGAGTCTTCTACTACAGAATTATGTATGGCAGTGGCGGCAGGGGTGGCGGTGGAATGGGGTACCGAGTAACGCTGCCACTAACCAGGGTGCCCCATGGGTTCGAGATGCACGTTGCATAGAACACTCAGACACTGAGCTTCCTTGTTCAAACCCGAAGCAGAAGCACCCAGCTGTAAATGTGAGTTCTTCACTGCTTCTCTCTTGTCTTTGCTCCTCATTCCTTCCAAGGTCTAGTTAAAAGCCTTTGGGATGTGATGAGAGCACTGGGAGGATGAATGAGAGGTAGCTGGTCTCGGAGTCATGAAAACTGGATTTGTACAGCCTTGGTTCAGGAGCGACAGAGTCCGGGGCAGTGTGAGGTCATAGATATCTGGGTCTAGGGTCCTTTGCCTATAGAGGTGGGACGACTCAAGCTCTGAACAGGAAAAAGGAAATCATGCTTTTCTCCACATCTTCCCCTATAGATTCATCTCATTCTTTACTCACTTTGTATCTTACGCTTTTCTGTTTCCTGGAACCAAAGGTCAGGCCAAGGCAGTTTGCATTTCAGCTCAGCCACACGATGCCAAACTTGTTTTCTATGGGCCAGGCTTGGAACCAAACTGTTATTTAAGTATTGTTTCTATGGAAAAATTAATTGCAAATTCTAAAGCTATTTACCAATTAACTTTGGGAATCAAACAATTTGTCGCTCAGAGGCTTAACTCTATGAGGTCCATTTGAGTAAATAGACACAAAACTATATGTAAGTGTACAAGAACGCTGTATTTCAAGCTGGTTGTTAGATCTAGTATAAGACATATTTGTATTTTGTTGTCAAAGCAAAAAAAAAAAAAGCTTGACTTGATCAAAACAGAATCTATAATATTCTAAAAGTTTTTTAAAAGCTAAAAAATGTATCTTTATGTAGACCTTGATTTACACCTCTATTCTTAAGAAAGAAATTTTAAGAGAAGTATGATTTATAGTAGATGTATGCTTTCAAGCAGTCACTTATTTGAAACAATATATTTCTCTTTCCAAAAACTATTTTGCTTTAGCTTTAACATTTAGTTTAAAAAATTAATTGCAATAGAAAATTGAAAATGCCATATCTGCAATTTCCGAAGTAGGGCTAGGGCAAAAAAACAAGTTCATAATGCAATAAAAATATTATTTGAAAAAATTTATGATGTCCCTTTAAAAGGCTATAAATGTTTTAGCTTTTATTTTATTTTTTTAATAAAAATCCCCCACCTAGTGTGTGTGTGTGTGTGTGTGTGTTTGGATATGTATTTTCCAACAGAATTAATAAGGTTAAAGCAACAAAGCAAGGCCAATGCTTGTTCCATAGAATTGTTTCTGGAACAAAGCAAATAAATAATTATGCTTTATTACAATTAGTAACATTTAACTTGATTATCTGAAGACTAATTATAGTAACTTCTATGACTTAAAGTGCAATTTTCCCCCCACTCCAGTAATTAGAGGGATACTAATATCAGTTATGTTTTAATACTTGGGAGTCAGAATTGGCAACGTACCATCACTCTACCCACAGCTTGGCACAAGCCAAAATGATGGTAAAAGAGACCTTACAGTATACAGTTGTCAAAGTGTACCTGGAAGTTCTCAAGGAATACTAGAACAATGGACAACAGGTGAAATAAAAGAAGTCTCAGACTTCTGAGATCAGGAGGATTCAGCAGAATTTCCTGTTGTGTCACTTGGGTGTTTGAAACACTAACATATTACATGAGTGCTTCCTGCAATTAGAATAGCAACTACAGGTGGAACAGATTGAAAACTGCTTACCAGGTTGTTTGTATCTATTTCCCAGGAGTCTCCTGAGGCCACAGAAACAAGGAAATGGCCTGAGTTTTCGCTTCAAAACTAACGCACGTTAGCGGTGGCACCTTATTAGGTGCCCCATGTCACTCCCTTAAAATCACAGACATGCCACCCATTTAAAATTGTACTTTGTGGAAACCAAAGCAGCCTACCCCAGGTGCTCCAAGGCACCTGTGGTATGCTCAGAGGGGCTGCAGGCCTGCCTCCGCTGAACCACAAGATGCCTGCTTTGACCTCTGAAAAGAAACACGTCTTTTGCATATCTGCTCTGCAGCTACCAGTGCTCTTCCAAGGAGAATTGCTATTTTAAACGGAGACTCTTTCTCTATCAGCAGGAAGAATTTATGCCCAGCCAGTGAGGAGGTGGGGAGCAGCTTTTGTTGTCCGTCACATTTTAGTGCAGGGAAGTGCTCTGCCCTAAAGGTGCCAGGTAGAGAGAATTACCAAGTAAAGAAAATTTATCGAATGTGTTTGCAAAAGGGAAGAATAATCTGACATTGTTTTAAGAATTTCAGAAAAATAACTTGCCTCTTTTTTTTAACTTTCCTCAGTTCTAATACAAAGAAATACAAACGTAAAAATATCTAGTCTGTCTTAGAACACTTTCATATAACTTTTTTCTACTTAATCATGTTTTCATTTATAATTATTTTCTGTGCTTCTCTCGATTCATACATCTGCCTGGTCTGCCTGCATGGCTCCTCGAGATGGCTGAATTGGTTCTTCCGCTCTCGAGCGCTCTCCCTCCCCAGGAATGGAGGTGAAGGCTCAAACTTTCTTTTGAAAGCCAGTAGCAGTCTGGCATTTACTTCAGGCTGTACGTGTGCTCTGGCTTTGGATAGCAAGAAAGAGCCTTTCCACTTTCCATACCTTCCATCGCTCCTTACCATAAGGCCCTCCCTCATTTTCTGCTACCACTGACTTTACCACAGTCGTCCCCAGACTTTGTGAGTTTGCCCAGACGTTTCCGGGAGTAATGTGAAAGTATGAACATTTTGCCTACTCCAGGGTTTTAGAAAACAGCCTAGACCAAAAAAAACAAATGGATGAATCCAAATAAAATAAAGGCACCCGATTTCAGATTGTATTCCCTCTTGTGTTCTCTAATGCCACTCAGCCGGCCGCTTCTCTCTCTCTTTACCAAGCAACTTCACTCAGCTCCAGTGCTCTGTTCCAAGATGGTCGGCGACAAAGTGAAAGGTTCCACCTCTGAGCAGGTAAAATATGTTTGTTAGGGAAGGACTGCTCCGCAGTAAGGATGACAACAATTAGCACATGCTACTCATTAACAAACGGAGATTAGAGCCGCCGAAATGGCAAGCTGCCATCAGTGTGATAGTTACGGGGCAGTTTAATTTCTAACGAATGTGAGCGCTGGATCAGTAACAATATTCGACAAAATGCCGCCTGCATTCTCTTATGGCTTTCATTACCAAATTGAAAATCTGTGTAGATTTCTGAAAATTACTTTTAAATGTAGCCAATCTCCTAGACTGCAAGGCTTGATTTGCTGGTGAGGGAGCCCTGCTGTGAGATTTTAATGAAAGATCATAGTGGCCCTCCAAGGCCGGCAAAGAGCTATAGGCCCTGGAAGACCCGAAATAATCTGTTTTACTTTTAATGGCAGCCATTTTATATTCATTAAGATCAAAATGCAGTTTTGCAGGCAAATTGCAAAGCTGTTCCACTCACAGCTTGAGAACCTGGAGGCCCTACAGCTTTTTATCTTGTTCATAAGCAAATATGCAGTTAATATCTTTTAATATGCTTTGATGCTTGGTACCTTATGGGTACATTGTACCGGAGGTTAGAGGACTGCATGTTTCCTTGGCACAGTCAGCCACCAACTAAAGCGGTAGTCCTTTTATTTCCATAATGGCAGAAGAAATGAGTCTCTCTCTTTCTCTCTCTTTTTATCCCCCACCCCATTTTTTTTTTTAATATGAGCTCGGCTCAAATAAATTGTAAAGCACTGTATAGTGTACATTCAGGGTCTCAGAGAAGGTGCAGTTTTTCACTGGGATCCATCTGTTGGTGGTTCATATTATTTAAATTTATACAGTCGCATTATTTAAATGTAAACAGCCAAATAAGATAGGATCAAATCATTGGCATCTGGAAACTGTGCTCTCATCCTCTTTGATTGTGAGGTTGTCTGCATTAATAATGGAGTTCTAAAGACTGTGATTCCACCTGATATACTGTATGACCTTAACAGTTGTGATTTTATCAGGGTTTCACTGTAGTAGAAAATGAAGGTATTTTGCAGCTCATTTCCAGCAAAGCTAGTTTGCATTATCCTCTGTCCAGAGTAGACCTGTTTTGTGGGTTATAAAGTATCAGCCACCCTCCCCCACTGCCCCCTTTCTGCTGTGCAGCTGTACTTCCGGTCTAGAACCATGTTATAGATTAAATTCCATCAGATTTCTTGTGGCAGGTAAATGGTCCTGTGATAAATGAATAGGAAGGTAGAAGGAAGGAGGGAAGGAAGGAAGGAGAAGAGAGGAAGGAGGGAAGGAAAGAAGGAGAAGAGAGGAAGGAGGGAAGGAAGAGAGGAAGGAGGGGAGGAAGGAAGGAGAAGAGAGGAAGGAAGGAAGGGAAGGAAGGAAGGAAGGAAGGAAGGAAGGAAGGAGAAGAGAGGAAGGATGGGGAAGGAGAAGAAAGGAAGGAAGGAAGGAGGGGGAGGCATTTAGTTTTCTGAGGTAATATCTTGGCCTCTCCCCAGTGTAGCATCTACGTCTTCCAATTCAGCAATTCTGTCTCATCTCCAAGACAAGAAATAAGGCTGATGCAAGTGGATCTTACTACTCAACCCATTACTGCATCTTAATTCTGCCTTAAGCAGTAGGCCAGTGTCGGACATAATTGCCCAAAATCACAGAACTATTCGATTGTTGTCAAAGCAAAATTTAGGTGGTAATTTGGGGTAGGAAAAGGGACAAGCTAGATCTATTTCAAGTTGCCTAAAGATTTGGAGGATAGGTCAAGAGAGGCTTTTGCTCCTTTACCCCAATTATCTTGAATTTTGAATGAACTCAGGGTGTCAGAGTGTTAGAACTAGGGTTGGAGTGGGAGCACTGGAGCTTTTCCGTGGGTGGGAGGAAAGCCTTCCATCTTTTTCCCAGCAGAAGATGAGGGTGTTGTGCATCCCTTTTTGACTTTCTAGCCATCTCAAAGAGTACTATGAGGCCAGCTGCTTTAAGAATGAGAGTCAGCTCTTTTAGCAAGTAAATACAATATTGTGCTGTCTCCAAAAAATAATGTGCACTAAGACAGC